>NW_028318541.1:765259-1473018 GCF_062004578.1 Staurois parvus | reverse complement strand
ATTATTTATGTATTTTTTTTTTAACATACTGTCACCCTAGCAGTACAGTGTCACCATAGTGACACTGTACTACTTGTGGGGGTGATGAAGATTTTTTTTTTTACACTGATTGCTTTTACACCCATAAAGGCTGTAAATGCAATCATTTCTCCTTCACTCTGGCTGCATTCTTGCAGCCATTGAGAAATACTGTGAGAGCTGTGATTGGTCACAGCTTGTCACATGGTACAAGGCTGTTGTGAATAAACTTGTACCATGTGACCTCTGTGATCATTCATAGATTTCACAAGTAGTAAGCAATGATGTCAGAAGGGACATCTTGCTTACCACTATTCATGTGATCACTGATTGGCCAATCAGTGATCACATGATTGGGACCTCACACAGAGGTCCTGTACAGCAATCGGTGCCGCACACTCCCAGGGAGCGCGCACAGGCAGGGAATGTGGGAGGACGTTTATAAACGGTCACCCGCTTCCTGTACTTGGGCCGGACGGGAAGTGGTTAAACAAGCGACTTTTAATTAATGAGGAAGGCGCATGTGAAATGACATTTATTCTCCTAAGTGGGACTGACATGTCTTGCTTTTGGAACGGTCTTCACTGGCTTGAATCTGGTTGCAGCGTGAACACTGTGTGGTTCCAATAGTTTTATTCCGTATTCTATAGAATTAAATATACTGTAGTGTGTTGGACAGAAGATGATGATCTGTTAGATGAGCTCATCTAGTTCTGAGGGTATACATATACATGAAGTATGTTGTTAAGAAGAGTAACATCATTGGGAAATGCAATAAAGTTGTCATGAACATGTAGCTCTGGACTCTCCTGGGAGTTATGCCTGTGTTGTGCTCACCAGGCAATTGGCTAGACTCAGTAACTTTAAAATACAATGTATAAACTCCAACCTTCTTTACTTTTTTACTGGCTGAGTCTTAAATAAGTCAGACATTTGTGGTGGACTTGGCTTTTATCAGTGAAGGAAAAATCTTACAGTACAGAGAACTCACACACAATGCATGATCTGGTGTCCATCTGTGCGGAATAGAAATAATGTGCCAGGGCTCTTCCATAATGTGCATGCCTGCACACTCTTCAGCCCAGTGTGCATTGATTGGAAGAAGTTCTATGGTCACATCATAAACTTTCATTTTATAACATCAGCATTGTAATAGCAATATGGACATCGGTTATTTTCCAGAATCCAATATAAGCTTACTTATATAAACGTACTCATATTTTGATTGCTGCCTATCAGCTGGCCATATCTTTCCACAATTTTGTGGATTCCCTGCATGCTTTGCAGCTTCTCCATTTCTAAGGACTACATATCTCATGGTACCTTACTATCTACAAGCAGTAATTCCTGTTCTGACGCCACCTCCTGAAACTCCTCTTTTAAGCACCTCTGTAGTTCAGAAGGCAGATTCTGTGAAATGTGGGACATATTAGTGCCTACTTACAGGGCATAGTAAATACATGTGACAGAATTCAAAAAAGTAAATGTATGAGAGTCTTCACAAAGTAAGTTAAGTAACTTCAAGATCATTCAGATTAAAGCATTTGTAGAGATGCGCTGCCTTCTACTGTCTGAATGTGTAAATGTAAATATATTATGTATGCACTTCCTGCCTCTGAGTTGTTGGCTTTGAAAGTCTGGAAGGGGGAATTGGGGAGTGAGAGAATGTCTCAGCCATATTCCAAGCCAGAACTGACTTTTATATAAGTACTCCTATGATCTTATACAGGCATCACTAAATCCAGATCCAGACTAAGTTGCTGCCCTATTCAGTCCCACCATTTAGGAGCGGACATAGTTAGAGTAAAAAGCTGGCTCCTGCTTGCAGCTCAGAACTGTACAGCCTCCCACTCTACTCTAAGTAAGTAGAATAGTAAAGGGGCGCAGGAGATCGCTGTGATGGCTGTTATGTGAGGGGGGGTGCTGTGGACCAGAGGACACTGCTGTGGGGGCTGAGATGTGAAGAATAAAACCCACTGTGGGGGCAGTCATGTAAAGGGGAGGGCAGAGGGCACTGCTGTGGGAGCACTAATGTGAAGGGGGACAGAGGACACCACTGGGGGGGTGGGGTAATGTGATGGGGGGACAGAGGACACTGCTGCAGGGGGATAATGTGAAGGAGGAACAGAGAACACTGCTGTGGGGGCAGTAATGTGAAGGGGAGAGAGAGGACACCACTGTGGGGAGGGGGGGATGTGAAGGGGGGGACAGAGGACATTGCTGTTGGGGGGGGGGTAATGTGAAAGAGGGGGCAGAGGACACTGCGGTGGGGGAGGGGGGTAATGTGAAGGGGGGAACAGAGAACACCAATTGGGGTAATGTGAAGGGTAGGACAGAAGACACCACTGTGGTGGGAGGGGGAAGGTGATATGAAGGAGGTGAGAGGACACCACTGGGTGAAAAGGGGGGGGGGTGACATGAAGGGGGGCTGAGGACACTCCTGTGAATGGAGGGGGGTGACATGAAGGGGGCTGAAAATGGTGCTGTGAATGGAGGGGGGTGGTGTGCTGTGAAGGTGGGTTGAGTACACTGCTGTGAAGGGAAAACCTATGTGAAGGGGCAGTTGTGATATGCCAGGTGAAACAGAGGAACTAATGAAAGAATGGGATTTTAATTCAAGAGGAATGGTGGTGTGATATGAAGGATTTGAGTCATCACACTCTCCTAGATTGTAAGCTCCGAGGAGCAGGGCCCTCCTCTCCCTCTTGTATTGAACTGTATTGTTGCTGTACTGTCTCCCATTATATTGTAAAGCACTGAGCAAACTGTTGGCGCTATATAAATCCTGTATAATAATAATAATCACACAAACATGCGATTTGGACCTTGGCTGGAAGAAAACTTCATTTTAATTCAGTACCCCTGATCTAATAGTTTAACTGCATCTGCTAAGTCTATATATAAATCCTTGTTACAAAGTATTTCTACCCTGTCCTTGTTATTATTTCACATGCACAGTAACAGATAGGTAGGTACTGTATGCGTAGTTATCACCTTCCAGTATATTGGTAGGTGAACCTGTTTATTGCAATAGAGTATATGCAGCTCCTGGTTCTCTAGTTATGCCTATCCCTTCTGGTCCTGGATTCCATAGCTAGTTTCAGCTTAGAGCTCATTAACTAGCATAGGTTAGAGCCTGGTTAGACTTTTGGTGGCCACGCCAGGGTCATAGGCTTAGAGGTCTGGTTGCATGTCAGATTAGAAACTATTAGGAAGGGAGTAAAGCGCACAATAGATAAGCTAACTATGAGTTCCAGGGCCACAGTTCTAGTGCCACACCACAGTTTTGCCAGTGAGAAGCTCCATTCCAGGCTGGTTGGAAAACACTTGGAGGATCTCTCCATGACTGTAGATCTTGTCTTCAGATCTCTGACACAGACAGATGCTGCATCATCCTCAGGGCCGCTACAACTGGGTTTTGCTGCAACATTCACCTAGAGGTATCTCTATTAATAACTATATTTATACCTGGTAATACGGTATGTGCACAGTTCCACCATGCGTTGAATGTATGCACTGTTCTTAATCTCTTCTTATGTAAAGCTTTTATTATTTCTTTACTGGTGTGCATCTAGATGGTTATGGTTAATGCTATAGTGTGCTATGTACAGAGTGCAGAATCGAGGAGTGTGCTATGTACAGAGTGGAGCAGTGCACTATGCACAGAGTGCAGAGTTCAGTAGTGCACTATGTACAGTGTGTGCAGTGTACAGAGTGCAGGGTTCAGGAATGCACTACGTACACAGTGCAGAGTTCAAGAGTGCATTACATTCAGAGTGCAGAGTTCAGAAGTGCACTACATACAGAGTGCAACGTTCAGGTGTGCACTACATACAGAGTGCAGGGTTCAGGAATGCGCTACATACAGAGTGCAGGGTTCAGGAATGCGCTACATACAGAGTGCAGGGTTCAGGAATGTGCTACATACAGAGTGCAGGGTTCAGGAATGCACGACATACAGAGTGCAGGGTTCAGGAATGCACGACATACAGAGTGCAGGGTTCAGGAATGCGCTACATACAGATTGCAGGGTTCAGGAATTCGCTACATACAGAGTGCAGGGTTCAGGAATGCGCTACATACAGATTGCAGGGTTCAGGAATGCGCTACATACAGAGTGCAGGGTTCAGGAATGCACTAAATACAGAGTGCAGGGTTGAAGATTGCGCATGTACAGAGTGCAGGTGTGCATGGTTCTCATATCTCACAGCCGTTTTACAATTTACATTCTCTCCTCCTTGCCCAGTACAGAGCGCCCCTCTCCTCCTCTTCTAGACCTTTACTCTCCTCTGTCTCCGTACGCTCCTCTCCTCCACAAAAAATAGTATACTGCAACTTACAGTAGGTCACGGACAAGCTTCTGATGATGCTGTGGGTATGAGCTTTGTGCTGTGTGCCCCGCTCAGTACAGTCCTGTCCCTCCCTCTCCTCATTCAACCCACCCCTCCTCTGAAGTATGTGCAGGGAGAGCTTGATTGTGCCCCCGGGATCGCTATCACTTTTAAAAAAAACAGAAGCCACACTTCTGTGTTTATAAGTGATTGTAGTGGGGCCAGAGCAGAAGTTTCTGGCTGAACAAAAAGCCCTGTTACTAGTGCACTATAAGCAGTGTGCTGGCCAGGCCCCCCTAGCAAAGAGAAGGAGGCCCGGAGCTACCCCCTTATCGGCGACCCTGGGTGCTACACCTACCAACCATGACAGGGCGTAGGAGCCAGCACTACAGAGGAGACATCGGCTTATGCAGCTCTTGCTCCCAACTACAGCTCCAACTTTTCCAGTTGTCCCTCAGCATTGTACTCTGTTTGATGCTCTAGGATGGCAAGTCCAGACAGCGAACTACCAGTCACTTTGCTGAGATCTACTGGTTGCTGACCCCCGTGCTAAGCCATTCACAGTAAGCCTTGTATTTCATCAATGAATACAAGCAGGGACGGACTGACCATTTGGAAACTCGGGCACTGCCCGAGGGCCCAGGGTCAGTAGGGGGCCCCATGAGATGCCCCTGGTACCTTTTTCATAGGCTTTTTTGAGTTTGGGCAAGGACACAGGGGCCCCATGATCCCCTATTGCCCGGGGGCCCATGAGTTGTCAGTCCACCCCTGAATACAAGGCTTCTCCTAAGTTGCTTAAGTGAATATTAAACAGTGCTCCTATTTATACAGTGCTCACAGGAGACACATGTTAGTGAAGGAAATCGTTTGCTTGAACCAACTTGGCCCAAACAATCTGAAGTCACTGGAAACCCAGAGTTAGGCTTTAAAGGCTTTAGAATAAAGGCATTTCATGCAAGAGAGAATTTACCCCAAATGTAGCCTCTCAAATCACCACTGTAGTGTGGTCAGTATAATAAGAGCTGGCTGCTGATTGGTTGCAGTGGACTATGAAACATTGCACATTAAGTATTACATAGGAGCACAGATTGGCTCACTGTAATTACCAGCCAATGAGACTTGCTTATTATCAGTAACCAGGGGCGGACTGACAACTCATGGGGCCCCCGGGCAATAGGGGATCATGGGGCCCCTATGTCCTTGCCTAAACTCAAAAAAGCCTATGAAAAAAGGTACCAGGGGCATCTCATGGGGCCCCCTACTGACCCCGGGCCCTCGGGCACTGCCCGAGTTTCCAAATGGTCAGTCCGCCCCTGCCAGTAACATAATGAAGTAAAGCTGTAACATCCAAAATGTATTTTACCTGTTTTATTTTTGTTTAATTGGTGTGTCAGCATGCCAGTGTTTCACCTTCTCCGTCTGTCCTCTGCAGTGAGTGGAAGAACTACCTGTTTATAGAGTAACTTAGACCTGCTTCTTTGCAGGGTGCACAGCTACAAAAACTATACCGCCGTCTGCCTTATGGAAAACATATGGGCCCCAAAACATTTTATTTTTAATTATTATTTTAAAAAATAGTAATGTCAAATTCCTGAATAGATATGATCCAGACCAGAACACACACCTCTCTGCCTGTCAGATTGGAGACATATGGAGGCCAGAACATTCTCTATTAACAAAAAAGCACAGACCCCTAAAACTGTGGCTGAAAAATATGGAAGGGAAAGAGAATATACCTCTAGGATTATTGTGTTTTTTTTCTGCTAGGTCTACATAGTTCATTTTGACCGGAGTAGGTTTGGGACCTAATAATACTTTGTTGAGGTCAGTTGAAGACAGTGTAAAGGAACACTTTGGTCTGGGCTAATTGTCCCCAACTTTTAGAACTGTTTAGAGAAAAAACTTTCTAGCTTGATGAGCTAGTGTCTGAATAGATATGCTGGTACTTGTAGTCCATTGACAGCTGGAATAATTTTTCATTTTTAACCACTTGCTGTCTGGGACAATTTTTTAAACTTTTTCACACAGGTTAAAAGCTAGCATTTGTGCTATAAAATTATCTGTAAACCCCAAACATGATATATTTTATGAAAACAGAGACATTGGAGAATAAAATAGAGAGAGTTGCAATTTTTGTAACACAACATTTGCACAGCCAGTTATCAAATGCTAATTATCAGGAAAAATACACTAAAATTATTTTAGTGCACACAAACACAATATAATATCCATTTTCTTTTTATACAATATAACAGATTGATGTACCAATTAAATAGATGGCAAACATGTCAAGACTCAAAATTGAGCACTCCCAAGAAATGGTGACAAACTACTGTATCTAAAATTTTTCATAGGTAATGCATTAACCTCTTGCCGTCCGCCTGCTGTTTATAAACGGCAGGGTGGTGGCAGTCCAGGGTCGGGTTGCCGTTCCTAAATGGCACCCGCCTTTTCTAGCTGTGCGCACTGCCTGGGAGCGCGCACCATCGCGATCCGGTGCCCGCTGTGTCCTCCGGACACAGTGAAACACCGATCGTCGGACGGGACCTCTGTACGAGGTCCCGATCATGTGATCACTGATTGGCGAATCAGTGATCACATGCAAAGTAGTAAGCACGATGTCACTTGTGACATCATTGCTTACTACGTGTGAAATCTGTGAATGATCACAGAGGTCACATGGTACAAGGCTATTCACAACAGCCTTGTACCATGTGACAAGCTGTGACCAATCACAGCTCACTCAGTATTTCTCAATGACTGCAAGAATGCAGACAGAGAGAAAGAGAAATGATTGCTTTTACATCCTATATGCGTGTAAAAGCAATCAGTGTAAAAAAAAAAAAAAAAAAAAAATCTTCATCACCCCCCACAGGTAGTACAGTGTCACCATGGTGACACTGTACTGCTAGGGTGACAGTATGTAAAAAAATAAATAAATAAATAAAAAATAATAATATAAAAAAAATAAAATAAAAATGTAAAAAAAATGTTTAAAAATTATAATTTTTGGTTAACTAATTTGGATTTTTTTTTTTACTAAAAAAATAACGGAATTAATTTTGGCAAAGATTTATGATGAAATATTATTTATTTGCAAAATTTTATTAAAAAAAACACTTTTTTCAACATTTTTGGACTTTTTCATTTACATAGTAAAAAAAATAAAAATCCCAGCAGTGAATAAATACCACGAAAATAAAGTTTTATCTGTCTCAAAAAAATGGTAAAAAATTCATATGGGTACAGTATTGCATGACCGTGCAATTGTCATTCAAAGTGTGATAGCGCTGAAAGCTGAAAATTGCCCTGGGCAGGAAGGGGGTAAAAGTGTCCGGACTGGAAGTGGTTAAAAGCCTGTACAGGTTATCAGTGTGCAGTTAAATCTGAATTATGGCTCTAGAATTATTGCTCTCAGTATAATTTCTGAAGTTATTTGTTTTTTTTTGTTTTTTTGTGTGTGATGGATTGCATGGGTTGTTACCGACATGTGGTGAAAATTTCATGTCAATAGTACCTTTAAAGTTATATTTACCGAGAAAAATGGTGAAGTGTTCAATACTTATTTTACCCGCTGTATGTGTGCGGGACCTATCTGCACATTTGCATTTGTATGTATGTTTGGAGGTGTCGGGATACTTTTAAGATTTTTTTTTTCTTTTAAGAAAGCATTATACTTTCTTTTATGCTTTCATTATACATATTAAAGCAGAAGTAAACCCATCAAGTTAAAGTGTTACTAAACCCAGCACCCTGCATTCACTCTATCTGGTCTCCCACAGTACACAGAATATGGAAATGCATTATTTTAGTAAATATAAACGTCTAAATACCTTATCTCATCAGCAGTTAGAGCAGTCTTGTGACTTCTATCAGTGTCCAGCAGAGCCCTGGTTAAAGCTTGTAGGAGGAGTTTTCTTTCTGCTCTAGGAGGATGCAGATTCCCTGACCTCTGTCTGGACAGCATTGATTGGCGCTGTGCTGATCACAAGCACTCTCCCAAGAAAAAATAAAACCTCTCTAGCAATACACACCAAACTGAGCATGTGTAGAGTTTCTCTACATGATATATCTTATCAGGACATAAGAGGGGGGCACTGGAAGAAGGAGAGAATCAGAGGAGTCAGGATCAAACAGCATTTTTCCACAATGCAAAGGATTGACTCCTTAGGTTCCACAGTGAGTATATCAAGCATGCTTTACTGCATATACAGACTGATTTTACTGTTGTGGGTTTAGTGACACTTTAACTGTTTCCCAGAACAGTCACATTTAAGGTATAATAACTGGCACAGTTGCTTGTGCTCTCAACTAAACTGTCAAGCCATCAATTGGCTGGTATTATAACTGATCACGAGCACAGTGGCAACTGCAGCTCAAACAGAGGATAAGATGGCAGCTAACTTGTCTGTAAAGGCTAGGAGGGTTTAGTTCCATTTTAACCTACAACATTTTATTTTATAGCTGTCCTTTAAAAAAGAGCACCTCTAGTGTATGTGGGGGTTTTACTCAACAGATTTGGTGACTTTGGATTTACTTATGTGATATATGTCAAAAAATTATTAAATTGCTAACACTGGAAATGTCATTTTCAGTTGGAAATTCCTCTCTTTCACGAGTGGTTTAATGGTGAAGTGGCCTGTGGACCTCTTCTATTCTGCTGAGACATTCTGTGTTTTTGTTAATAACAAATCATGGAATTTTTATGCTTCTTGTCTCAAGGATACGGATCTCCTTGGACTTCCATCCGTTTATATATAAGAATCCATGACAGGCTGGTTGTGAAGAGTACATTCACTGTATCTGCCAAGCGTTTTGAGATTGAAGGGTGAATTGTTCCAAATGAGTCCAAAGTTTCTCTATTTCCAGCAGTAAAACCAAGATCCTGATGGTTTATTCTTAGAGACATCTTTGTGTTTACTTTTCCTTCACTGTGTATGCTCTCTGTGTTTTTCTAACGGAATTGGACTTATGGGATTTTGACACAAGCTACAGTTTGCTATTATTGCATTATCGGCTCAATCAAACAGGTGCTGCTACAGAGCCCTTGGCTTGATAGTAGGTATATATTGAAGGAGCGCTGGACTCTGGAGCAGATGAGAATCAGTGGTCAAAAGTTAAGGCAGCTCTCTGTCAGCAGGGGTATCACAAAGATTCCCTGGAGTGGTCTGTCTGGGGAGTATGACAAAGATAAGAGCGCCTCAAGGGTTACATAAGTCAAGTGAGAAATTGTATTCGTCATGACACAAAGAACAATCCAATGCATTTCAGGGGCTCAAAAATCCCCGTTCATCAGTGTTTATATGCTGAAAATGGATTAAAAAATTGCACTGAACTGTAATACTAAAATAATAGGCAACCTAATGGTCTGGTTCCATTGTGACAGATGCAGAGACCTTGACAATGCCAGCAAAAATTTAAAGTGGAACTAAAGGCAAACCTTTTTCTTTTCTTTTTGTAAAGAGTGGAGACGGATTAGAACACTTGTCAGTTTTTATTGCTGTCTGTGTCCTGTTCTCCCAACACCCTCTCTGTTTGTCCTGTTTACCATTATCATCAAAAGTAAAAGAAAATCCCAGATTTTGAGTTCACATCAGACACTAATAGAGGGAAAATCTTCCAATGGGGGATACTAATTCTGGTGACCTTGGCAACACTCTGAGATTCCCTCTCAATTCCTGTTTTGGCTATGGGACAGGAAGTGAAGGGAAATCGCCCTATTGGGACAAATTAGATGGGGAAAAAAGACCGACAGGGTTTTTACCCTTCCTTACCCAAAATGGAGAAAAATGTTTTGCCTTTAGTTACATTTTAATAAACAGTCTTACACCAGACATCCTTTCTCTAATGTAGATTAGAAAATAAAAAACATCCTCCAAGTTTTTAGCTGAGGAAAACTACTGTTCAATATCGTGTATTTCATTACAACCTACATCATGTTTTTCAGCCTCTTTTGCATCTTATTGGTCTACAAGCTAAGATTCCTTTGTCTATAGATGAGCCAGATTCTGCTTTGGCTGTAAGGGACTGTGGAGAGTGAGCTTGTGTTATACTCAGACTTCTGGAGCGGTTGTTATGTGAGGGTTTAAGGCTGGATGCATACCTTGTGCATTGCATTTTGCCATTCGTTAAACACATTTGCATTGGCATTGTTTGCCATATTTTCTTGAACCTTTGAACATGCTGCTGCCTCTCCGCGACTTTTGATACAGTTGACCATCCCCTCCTCCTCAAAAAAACTACACTCTCTTGGCCTCAGAGACTCCACTCTCTCCTGGTTCTCCTCCTACCTATCGCAGCGCTCCTTCAGTGTTACCTATAATGCTGCCTCCTCCTCTACACTGCCTCTTTCTGTTGGGGTCCCTCAAGGTTCTGTCCTTGGACCCTTTCTCTTCTCCATCTACACCTCCTCCCTTGGTCAATTGATAAACTCCCACGGCTTCAATTGCCATCTCTATGCTGATGACACACAAATCTATCTGTCTACCCCTCATCTCACCCCTTCAGTCTCCTCTCGCATCACTAGCCTACTAAGTGACATATCGGCTTGGATGTCACTCCACTTCCTCAAACTCAATCTTCCCAAAACTGAGCTCCTAGTATTCCCCCCAGCCCGTGCCACCCCCACTGACTTCACTATCAAGATCGATAACACAATCATCAGTCCCTCCCCTCATGCCAGGGTCCTAGGTGTTATCCTAGACTCCCATCTGTCCTTCAAGCCCCAGGTCCAATCACTGACAAAATCATGTAATCTTCACCTCCTCAACATCTCCAAGATACGACCGTTCCTAACCTCAGAAACCACTAAGCAACTTATTCACTCCATTGTCATATCACGCCTCGACTACTGTAACTCCCTCCTCATTGACCTACCTCATCGCAGGCTATCCCCTCTTCAGTCTATCATGAATGCTGCTGCCAAACTCATCCACCTTACTAACCGTTCTGTTTCTGCCACCCCTCTCTGCCAATCCCTCCACTGGCTTCCCATTGCCCAACGAATAAAATTCAAAACACTAACACTGACATATAAAACCATTTATAACACTGCCCCAAATTACATAACCGATCTTGTCTCTAATCATCATCCAAACCGTACTCTCCGCTCCTCGCAAGCCCTCCTACTCTCTAGCTCCCTTGTCTCCTCCTCCCATGCTTGTCTCCAAGACTTCTCCAGGGCTTCCCCCATCCTCTGGAACTCCCTACCCCAATCTATCAGACTATCACCTACTCTGCTGACTTTTAGGCGATCACTGAAACCCTATCTCTTCAGGGAAGCATAATACTCTGTAATACTCTACCCTCTGCTCCCTCTGCTAATACTGGAATCCTCTACTCTTCCAACCACTCCATCCCCCACACATATTACCTATTATACCATTAACCCCTCCCTCCTAGATTTTAAGCTCCAAGGAGCAGGGCCCTCAAATCCCTCTTGTATTGAACTCTATTGTCTCCCACTATAATGTAAAGTGCTGAGCAAACTGTTGGCGCTATATAAATCCTGTATTATAATAATAATAAAAATAATAGCTGTACATTTTTCTATTTTTTTTCAGTAGGAGTCTAAGTACTTTATTTGTGTTGTGATGCATCATGTGTAACACCAACATAACGCATCGGCATGACCCACTGAAAGCAATGTCATTTTAGTTGTTATTGCCTGGAGCTTGTATGGAGCAATGCAGCGTAATGCACAAGGTTGTGAATGAGCCCCAGGAGTTGGAGTGTATTGTTCAGGGATGCGCAGATACTGTTTTTTTTTACCGGCGAGTACAAGTACCGATACTTGTAGTCAAGTACCCGCCGATACCAAGTGTCGATACCTTTGCAGTGCGATTTGCGCCCATAAAAATGAATGAGCTCAAACCGCACTGCAAAGAATTGCATGTCATTTGAACAGAAATGTGGCTTGATTCCTGTCCGAATTACATGAACTGTGTGAACCCAGGCTTGTCATAGTGACTATGAGCTTGCATTCACACATGAGGGAAACCTCCCTGCATGATAGGTTTCACCAGCTCCCAATCCGACTGTAGACATCAGCGGCTGTGGCTTGGGCTCCTCCTGCCTCTCCCATGACTCTCTCCCCTCCAGCAGCTCTTTTTTCCCTCAGACTCCAGTGGTTCCAGCCATCCACTGGCTGCACAGGCAGAATATTTATAGACCCTGGGTTATAGGCTGGTACCTTCAGGTGATTGGACACTGGAAGAGGTTTTAGGGACACACCCCCTGGAAGCTCCTACATAACTCTACCCAAGGATTAGAACCCCTCTTAGGTTTTTATTGATCACAGAAATAGATGGATGGCACTGAATCCCTTATTTTTGCCTTGGTTTCACCTAATGGTGTGAGGGTGGCATCACTTATGGGGTCTAAAATACTAGATAGGCAGCTTCTTCAATCCCAAAGGTCTTCAAATGCCACTCTGGGCTGCAACTGAAGAGAAAGGGGTATATTCATGAAGCGCCACAAGGTTGGGTAGAAGTGTTCAGAATTGAACGATCTCACAAAGATCATATAAAAGGCCATCACTTTTTGGGGGCTGAACCTGGCCCATTCATCAGGGCTTTTGGTTATGAATAAACTAGTATACAAGGAATGTTTTATTAGTTGACAGAATCCCTGAGTAAGAACCTGTTTAAATGTACACTGTATTTTATACGTAGTTTTAAAGTGTTACTAAACCCTGGACCCTGCATTCACTATATCTGGTCTCCCTCAGTACACACAACGTGGAAATGCAAATATAAACTTCTAAATACCTTTTCTCATCAGCAATATATAGCAGTCTTATGACTTCTATCAGTGTCCAGCAGAGCACTGGTATAGCTTGTAGGAGGAGTTTTCGTTCTGCTTTAGAAGGATGCAGAACCCCTGACAGTGCTGATGGGCCCTGTGCTGATCACATGCACTCTCCCAAGAAAAAATAAAACCTCTCTAGCAATACACACCAAACTGAGCATGTGCAAAGTGTCTCCACATGATATGTCTTATCAGGAGATCAGAGGGGACACTGGAAAAAAGGGAGGATCAGAGAAGTCAGGATCAAACCGCTTTTTTACACAATGCAGAGGATTAGCCCCTTAGGTTCCACAGTGAGTATAACCAGCATGCTTTACTGCATATACAGACTGATTGTACTGTTGTGGATTTAGTAACACTTTACCGCCCTTTTCACTTTGACAGTCCGATCGCGTCCACCTGTCAGTTTTTCAGGTGGACTTGATCAGACCAGCTATAGATCTCTATAGAGCGATGGGAGTCCACTGACACCAGCCAGCATCTGCTCTGATCTTGTACGCTAAATACAAATGGATGGGTATCTGTTCCCCATCCGTCTGATGAATCGGATTGGATGACAGTCGAATGGAAACAAACAGGCGGTCCATTTCCATCCAACCACCCCATAGAAAACAGTGGGCTGTGTCTGTGTTCGCTCTGTATCAGTGGAGCAGACACAGACCTGTCATCCACTTGCTCAGCGGGGATCAGCGCTGAATCTGATGGGTTTGCCCCATCTGAAAGGGGCTTAACACTCTGCATCCTTCAACTGCTGACATGTTTTCCTTATTTCCCTTCAACTTTTCCAAGCATTATTGTTTTTTTCACCAAGCTGGTTCATAATATGTTCAAAACAAGGCAGCTTCATTTCAATTAAATGGGCTTTCCAGTAAAGGTTCATCTTGATTTGTTGAAGCATCTATTTCTCTGCTGTTCACAATATTCTTAGACTTTTCGCCAACACCAAAGTACAACAGCGTTCGTGCTTTCCTGCCTTCCTCTTTATTGTCAAGCTTTCACATCCACAGTGAGTAACCTTTACCCTCTCTAACAAAAAAAAATTAAAATACATTTTGGGTGACCTAGGCACTTTAACCTGATTGTGAGGAATTGGCACCTTCTGCTTACCTCCCATGGCAGTGTGCCGCGGCTCTTTTCATGTAACCATGTTCATGCCATCTATTGGCTGTAATAGAGAACTGCAACACAGACATATTTTTTGACTGCAGGAATATCAACAGGTAGCAATGCATATTTTAGTTTTGTGAATTCTGAAGCTGCCTGGACAAACGGTTTGTTTGTGGTGCGTTTGCACACTTTTCTATTTATGATTCAGACTGTCCTTAAAATGTTTGTTAAGTATTACAGAAAAAATGTAAGAAAAAAGGTGAACTAGCGTTGCCTGTTCCCTGCTGTGTCAAGCTGTCACCTTGCCTGCAGCCACTCCAGCAACCCCTTCTCATCTCTCTCTTCAGTGCTTCCAGGATGGACATGATGTATTCTGATTGGTCAGCACAAAATGTGATTTGAAATCCCCAGGCTTCTCACTCTTTTCCATCATTGCTTTCACAACTGTGGATTCAGATTGGTCAGTGTCATCAATATGACGGTGCTGACCAATTAAAATTAATTTGAGTCATTCTGGAGGTGCTGACAGAGAAGAGCAGGGATTTATAAATCCCCAAACCGCTTCAGCATCTTCAGGGGTATTCTTACTATATGGTTGAGTTACTTTGTTCCCTTGAAAATGGTGCCTGCATCTCTACCCAGTTGGTATACAAACCCTAATTGACTATCCTAAGTGTTACATAAAAGGTGCAACTGCAGATATGCTCTTCAAAATGTTCTAAATTCTTTGTTATTTTCATTATGGAAAGTCTGGTTATGTAGTTACATTCTCTGTGTTTGATCCTCATGAGGTGCTTCTTGCTATTATTCATAACTATAGTATAATCAACCTAGAAGACATTGAAAAGTAAGTAAAGATCAGTGCTGCAAGACCTGTTATTTGGCTAATTACAGCCAGCATGAGCTAGCTTGCCTAGAAGACAGCCCACACCCAGCTCAGAGGTTCAACAATAGAGAGAGCCTGCTTTTATGGTGAACCCTACAGCTAGGAGCATATTAAAAACAAAGAAGAATTGTAACACATACTTTCCATTCTGCATAAGTAAAGTGCTATTAATCAACAGATCTGGCAAATGATGATTGGACAAATGGATATCATTCTTCACCCCATTTAGTGTTTTATTTCGCTTTCACTCACATGTCAGATATTTGCCAAAAGAACAGGAAACCCAAAACCAGCATAATCTTTATTCCTAATCTGTCTATTTTTAGTCTGGAGAAATGTGGCAGCTTGGGGTTTTTCTGTATCCAGAGGGAAATCCTGGTGACGAGTGCCCAGGAGTGCTCTGGCAGCACATATTTCAGACTCTCAAGTTTAATTGGGCAGGAAATTTAAAGGAAGACAAGTCTGCACAAAACATGATACAGATAAGGCCAAAATGAGGATGCTAAACCAGAATATTTTCAGTTAGTTATTTCAGGAGATATTTTCAGATTAAAACACACAGAATAAAAGACTGTGACATGCCTGTGAAGTGAAAATTGTACACTTCATAAATGAAGAAGTTATAGGTAAAGCCATGGAATTTTCATGGTGCATTCCAGACAGAAATGTGGACCACTTCTCCCAGACAATTGGGAAACATTATGTTTTGGCTGAGGTATGGTTGGGCATATCCTGCGCTGTCAATTCTCAGGAGCAGATCAATGGGTTTCAGTGCTGAGACTTTCAATATGGTCGATCACGACAGACTGGGTCAAGCGAGAGTTTAGTAAAATGAAGGAAAAGAGTTAAGGGTTAGGTTAAAGGCCATCAGGACATGACTTGTAGACATCTATGGGCACTGATTGTCACAAAATTGCTTGACTTGTAGACATCTAGGGGCACCAATTGCCACTAAATTGCTGATAAGATGCAAGTAAATATATCTGGGATGGGGCAGGGTTGTTTATCTTTTAGGGTCAGGGTACTAGGCAGGAAGGATAAATGCAATTGGTGTGCAGTCCTTTACAGGAAAGCTTTACTGAAAGAGCTATGGAGGCTGTCATTGCCGACCTTCCGAAAATGCTAGGTTCATGGCTAACTACTGGCCTAACTAAAACTAATTTTTTCACTCTCAGATCTGAAATAAGTATCTAGTGAATTCAGAGCATGTTATGAAATATGCTTAGTATCCCTAGTATAAATACAAATATAATAAGTGTTCAAAACAAAAACAAAAAGCACACAAGTCCCAAAATAATAAATTAGTCCTTCAAAATATCAAAGTCATTCAAAATCTCTAAATCAACCTCCAGGTGAAGACAGCCTCCAAAGTAATTTCTGAAACCAAAAAAACCTCAAAAAAAGAAAGGAAAACGCACATAGTGTATTATCCTTAACAACTTGAATTATTCATTCCATCCTTTGGAGGAGTAGGGATAGATGCACACAAGTTCATCATAAACAATATTTTCAAAGCTAGCCATACACAGTACAGATTGAATCAAATTAAAGCATTTTAACAACTGTGTGGTACGTGGTTCTCTTTGACTGAGTAGAATGTGACTGGTTTGATTAGGTAGATCTCTTGTGTATTCTAGTTTGTGTTGCTTTTTCTGGTAATTTGTGAGTTACAGATACTTTTTTAAATGTGACATTGCAAAAATGTTACAGTGATATACAGTAATTGTCTTCTAGCAATGTGAATAAACTGAGTAATATCTGGAATGTCCATTACCAAAGTTTGCCATGTAAATGCCAAATGATTTATTGGTTCATTTACTATTGGGAATTTTCACTCTCACTTATCTTTCTGTAGTTCACTTAGCTTATTATGAGGGTTAGTGGATTGTTGTGATGACAGACTGAGAGGTACTGCAAGCTAATGTTAAGCTGTACAGATAATTTCACCGAGAAATCAGTTCTAGATTTTTTTAATGCTGTGTTTTTATTGGATTATTTATCTTTAATGTATTAGTAACACTTTAACTTTGCTAAGCAAAATGTTGTGTATATATTTAAGCTCCATGCACACTGACTTTAACAAAAGCAGTGCTCTTGGCAAAAATAAATTGCTAATTTTGAGCAGTTTTGTACTAGCATTTAGGAGCATTTAGTGTTTTTTTTTGCCAGAAAAACACTCTCAAAAACCATAAAACAGAAGAGGTTTTTTTTCTGCCTCTAAATGCTGAGCTTAAAGCGTAACTCATTCAACTTTGACTATTTTTAATCTTTATGCTGCTAGCAAAAGTAAATAGATAGTGAAGTATTTTATATTTATTAGTGGTGCACCGAAATTAAAATTTGGGTGCCAAAACCGAAACCAAAAATTCAGGATGCATTTGGCCGAAAACTTAAACCAAAATGAACAGTTTTAAAAATTGTATATATTTTGCAAACGCAATGTTTTTGGAAAAAAAATACACTTTATTTATCCCTTGTGATAGAAATAAGCAGTGACATGTCCTATTTATGGAGAGATAAGGGGTCAATAAGACCCTACATCTCTCCTCTACAATGTAAAGCATTAGATCAAAAAAGCATTGATTTAGTGCTTTAAAAAAAAAAAGGCCTTGTTTACAAGGCACCGGAACTGGAAGTGAGGTAATGACGTTGATCCGGTCCTCCAAGGGCATAGAGATGAGTGGGGGTCATCTTTCCTTCACTGATCTCTATGTCCAGCACAGGGATCGTTGGATGGGTTCTCAGGTAAGGCTGAGAACCACCGTGCGGCGTCGGATGGCGAGGGCAGGGTTATTTTCAGCACCTGTATTGCTGCTTATTTTCATATTGGCCAAAGTCTGATTTTGTCAAAATTTTTGTGCATCCCTAATATTTATTTGTTTTAAACTTTTTTTTTTACATTTCTTCTGTTACAGTTGTGGCCAAAATTATTCAACCCCCACTGAAATTGAGTGTTTTGGCCAGTTTGACATTGCTTTTGATCATTCAGTCATCTTGCTTACATTTACATTAAAGAGGCACTTGTAGGTCAGACAAATATAACATAACAGTTATAATGAAATAACCACAAATGTCTTTTCTGTGCTCACAGCATTATCAGTTTTATTCAACCCCCAAGTGACATTCAATCTTAGTACTTAGTACAGCATCCTTTTACAGTTATAACAGCTTTTAAACGTGAAGCATAGCTTGACACAAGTGTCTTGCAGCGATCTACGGGTATCTTCGCCCATTCTTCATGGGCAAAGGCCTCCAGTTCAGTCACATTCTTAGGCTTGCGCACTGCAACTGCTTTCTTTAAGTCCCACCAGAGGTTCTCAATCGGATTTAAGTCTGGTGACTGCGATGGCCACTCCAAAATGTTCCAGCCTTTCCTCTGCAACCATGCTCTAGTGGACTTGGAGGTATGCTTGGGATCATTGTCCTGTTGAAAGGTCCAACGTCTCCCAAGCCTCAGGTGTGTGACGGACTGCATCACGTTTCCATCCAATATCTCCTGGTACTGAAGAGAATTCATGGTACCTTGCACACGCTGAAGCTTCCCTGTACCTGCAGAAGCAAAACAGCCCCAAAGCATGATTGACCCTCCACCATGCTTCACAGTAGGCAAGGTGTTCTTTTCATCATAGGCCTTGTTCTTCCTCCTCCAAACATAGCGTTGATCCATGGGCCCAAACAGTTCTAATTTTGTTTCATCAGTCCACAGAACACTATCCCACAACTTTTGTGGTTTGTCCACATGGCTTTTGGCATACTGCAGTCGACTCTTCTTATTCTTTGGAGACAGCAAGGGGGTACGCCTGGGAGTTCTGGCACGGAGGCCTTCATTACGCAGTGTGCGTCTTATTGTCTGGGCTGAAACTTCTGTACCCACATCTGACAAATCTTTTCTCAGTTCCTCAGCAGTCACACGGGGACTTCTCTCCACTCTACGCTTCAGGTAGCGCACAGCAGTCGAAGTCAGCATCTTCTTTCTGCCACGACCAGGTAGCGTTTCAACAGTGCCCTTTGCCTTGAATTTGCGAATGATGCTTCCTAAGGTGTCTCTTGGTATGTTTAACATCTTTGCAATCTTCTTATAGCCATTGCCCTTCCTGTGAAGAGAAATCACCTCTTCTCTTGTCTTCCTGGACCATTCTCTTGCCTTCACCATGTTTGTAACCACACCAGTAAATGTCTAGAAGGAGCTGAGTATCACAGTCATTTTAAAGCTGCCTAATTGGTGCTTATTATGCTTGATTGCTGCTCGGTGACATCCACAGGTGTTTTCAATACCTGATGGAAAGCACCTGTATGAACCTCTGTTCTTCAGAGTGGTAGTCTTTAAGGGGTTGAATAATTGTGGCAATGAAGAAACCACATAAGAACCATTTACTACTGTATTACATAAACAATTGATGTCATTTTAGTTGCATTTGGGTAGTTACAACGTCCTTGTAGGATTTGATTCTGAATACAATTCCAAATGTACACTATAGTCCCTAAACCCCTTTACAGCATTGGGGGTTGAATAATTTTGGCCACAACTGTACATCCTAGTTTCCATGCCTAGGCAAATGATGTCATACGTCCCAGGAGTCTTCTGGAGGGGAGGAGGGGCTTCTCAGCTAAGGCAGATGGATTGCAGATTCCAGGAAGTAAATTCATCCGCCCTTACTTAAGATGGCTATGGCCAGAAATGCCAGAGAGGTGTTTTTAAAGTGATTTCTCAGCAATAAAAAGCATAGACACATGGATGGATGGGAGAGTTTGCTTTGAATTTTAAAAATTAATTACGTAGTGTTTTTGGTTTGTGCTGCTCAGATTCAGTGTAGTTCCTCTTTAAAAAATGCCTCTATACTACCTAATGTACATTAGTTGCTTCTACAGGCATAACGCTAAACTTGTCTAGGAGAAGTGTTTTTTTAAGCCAGTGTGCATAGAGCCTAAAAAAAAACAAACGTTTTTCTTTTTTCATAAGTGATCATATGACCTTTGTTCTCAACTGCATAAAGGAGGTAGAGAGCTGGGGGTGGAGACTGCAATGGGATGTGTCAAAAAGTAGAAAAAAAGCAATACACTGAGTGATTAATAGTGCAGGGGGGGCATGTCAGCAGCTTTCTGACCAATAGAGTAGAGGTAGAAGCTGCACTCCTAAGTAGAATGCAAGGAAGCAAACTGAGATGGATGTGTTTCTATGCTTGGCATGGTCAGTTTGAAATAAGTAATTGGGGGATAGAAGGATCACCAGGTATTTCATTCAATGCAAAGAGTACAGGAGACTTTTTAATACAAGTGCATGGTACAACAGACACATACCAGAAATTGAAATGTTGGGGTAATAGATAGTTTAATGTGTTTTTCTTCATGAGATTGTATGTACCTTTTTTGTATACAAGCACTCCTAAAAAGAAATCGGGGTGAAAATTAGGAACAGTCCCCGTCATGTGCCATACAAAATGAAATAGCAAAACATACAAATGTACAGAATGCTGTATTTAATCAAAGCTGCTTATATCCTGTTTATTAAATAAACTCTTCTGCTGAAGGATAAAAGGACGTGGCTGTAAATCACGCAAGGAAGCTAGAAAAAAAAAAACAAACCTGTGGATTTAGTAAGAGGTTGGTACATCTGTAGATCAGTCTTCTGAAAGCGAACCCCTTTAACTTAATGTATTTTTGTTCTCAGTTCAGTATGTGAACTTGTAGCGACGAGAGGTCACAGGAAAGTTTACTGTAATATTGTAATCAGTGGCGAGGAGCCAGTGCGCTTCTATCCTCAATGAGGCTGCTACGCACACTAAGTTTCCTAATGGCCCAGGGCTACAATTTTCCCATTTCATGAATATCTACTTCTCAGGTCACTGTTTATAAGCACACCTGCTCATGTTTCTCCAAGCCCCAGGCTTCCAAACAACTTGCCCCAGCATGTATGCAAGGCATGTCCTAACTCAGTACACGGTGTAAGTCAAGGTGAGACTGTTATTTCATGCACTGCGCTGAATGGCCAAAGGGGACTTGCAGGCCTCTATGATATCATGCATCATTCATAATTCACTTAGGTCAGGGGGAATATTTTAGCCACGGCTTGAGGTTAGTGTTTTCCTGACACATGCGTGTACTTTGCTGAGCGGCAGTTCAGTTTAAGAAGAGGGTTATGTGGATTATTACTTGTAACAGAGATAAGCGCTCATCATGATGCTCATCATAATTACAGATCCATCCCCAGCATTGTAACAAAGCTCAGTACATGTTTCTTTACATCTTTATGGACTATAGGGCAATACACACCATAAAAAAACAAGGTTGTTGCAGATGTTTATGTGTTGCTGGGTAGATCTGTATGCACTAATGTATTCTAACGGACCCTCCAGACCTGCGTCTGGGGGCGGTTAATAAAGGTGACTGAGCTGTGGTTTTACGCGCCCTCAGCTGCCCACCTGAATTGTAACAATACAGCCAAACAGGGATGTATACATGCCATGACCACAGCACTTTTAAATTGGGATGAAGATTTTGACAGGTAGCAGTTGCAGTGCGATCCCATAATAGAAAATTGGCATTCTGCAATTTAAAAATAAAAGTGAGAAAAATATTTAGGTGGCAGCAGTAGTTCCTCCTGAATACCTGTCAATCATTGTTATACCACCCTCTGAAAAGTGTTCCACCGCTGACGACTTTTCAGAGGGCGGTAAGCATTATTGCAAGTCAAAAGAAACCATTGTTACAGTGTTCTCTTCAGTAGCTGCGTAACGGTGATGAATGATTCAGCAGCTGTATAATGGTTATTGAATAAAAAAGGACACTGTGCCGTGGCCCGTGACTACTGTGCACATGTACGGGAGTGACTTTATTGTGGCTCGGCCAGTGAGACAGGCGGAGCTTGCGAACCCGGAAAGGAAGACCAGGGGAAAATGGAAGCCCTGTCAGCGGTGACAGCACACCGCTGGAGGGCTTCGTTCTAAGGTAAGCATTTCATAATGTGCTGGTATGTGATGCATACTAGCACATTATAACTTTGCCTTGGAGGGGAGTTTTTATTAAGTGTTCTTGCATGGCAAGACCGCTTACTGTTATCTCACATATATATTCTTATAGCCAAATTTACCACCCTAACTCCTCCCACAGGTTTTACACTACATAGACAGTAATATACCGAAACGTGTGGATTGTTCCCGATTGGTGTGCTATTACTTTGTGGAACGTTTCGCCGAATGGTTCACGAAATATCGGCGTTTTTGTGGCGAAATTGGTCCCATAGGAATGAATGGCGAAATGTTCAAAACTAGAGTGGGAGCTGACAAAAGCTAGAGTGTGAGCTGAAAAATCAGGACATGATTTCTAAACTGCCATCAGTCCCTCATTTTCAAGCCCACCTACACAAATCTTATATCAAAACGTTCAGCTATCCCTGCTGCCACCAAAAAAATGTCCACGGCTAAGCCATAGTCCTGATAGTTTTCACAATATGACCATTTGTTTGCAACTCACGCCGCCCATTGACATTCACTGAAACTCCACTCTAGCCACCTCAAATTTGAAGAGCAATTTCTAAACTGCAACTGTACCTTCATTTGTAATATTTCAGAGACATACTATACATCAAAATGTAGGTCTGGGTCTTGTTTCCACAATATAAAGCTCCTCACTGTAGGATTTATAATTTTTAAACTACAACCGTTTGAAAATGGCAACCGCCAGTGAAGTGAGCAAGTTGGAGCAGTTTGTTTTTAACCGCTCTTCTCTGCCCTTGCTGTAGGGTGAGTTGCCATAGGAACCCAGGTGTGTGAGCAGGCAGCAGAGTGACAAGCCACTCCACCCAGTTACTCCGCCCACTCCAGTTGTAGACTACTGGTGGAAGCAAAAACACTTCACACAATTTCCCCAGAAATTGTAGATTTTCTAGTTATTATTATTTTTTTAAATCTGAGCTTACTATCGCTTTAACATGTATGAAGCCCCAGACAATGAACTTCTTATATTTGCTTCTTTTTGGTCTGTTAAACAGTTCTATAGGTGCAAAAAATATCTGTTGATCCTGCCAGCTGATAACTTCCTGTGCTTTATACATCTGCTGACTCTGTTGTATATTTACCAACTTTCTCTGTGGACTACAAAATACCTCCACCTAGGGTGACAATGTGGCTCCTCCCAATGTTGAGTACAGTGAGTAAGTGTTCTCCTCCTAGGATAGGAAGCTTGTTGCTGCTGTTTACCAGGTGACCATAAAGGTAAACACGGATAAAGAAAAATGTCTAAAAAAGAAAACGAATGCAGCCACAACATCAGAAGACTGATAAGCTGCATTATATTACTCTTTGTCGGTAAGCAGCTAATTCTTTCCAGGAAATATTTGCAGCTGGGCTGCAGTCAGATGGTCTCTCAGTGTACCTTTAAGTATAATTTTGTATAATATATTGCAGAAGGCTTTTCACAGTACTTGGTAGCAAGTCAGCAAACAGTCTTGTAACATAGTGCAGTGCATCTCCCCTTCTTGTGTGCTATTGTCAATGAGGCTGCAGTAAGCTATGAGAGGGTGGTGCAGATCAAATACAGGAGATAGATGCAATCAAATCCATATGTTAGTCAGTTTTTTTCATTCAACCACTAGGTTGAACAAAAAAAAAAAAAAACCTGATTCTCACATCCACACATTGTATTGCATACATTTTATTGAATACATTGCATTGTATTCTGACAGCAAGGAGACTTCCTCGCCATCATAATACACTGATCAGCACTGCAGTCTATAGCCTGTGGCACTAATTAAGTGGGGAAAATCCGACAGGGCAGTTGTACAGAAGTCGATCGGTTCAACAACAGTACCCATACATAGATTGAAATTTGGACGGTCCCTGCTGAACTGGTTGGATTTCAATCTACAGTATAAACGGCCAGCTTTAGAATCTGCCATTTTTTCTTTTCAACTGCTTTTTAAGCCCCGATGAAGGAGGCTGTGCAATCCCACAAAGTGCATTGGCTGTTTTAGATTTTAATGTTGAAATAAATTGTTCTGGACTGTAAAATTTGTTTGTGTGGTACTCATGTTTCTTCTAAACCCTGGATTTTTCACAAGAGATTCACAAAGTGAAGAAAACAGCAAGGGGTGCTAGAAACCCAGCCAGCCTTTTATTGTCTATTTCCTTGTTCCAGATTTTTCCTCACTTCCTTTCTGGTAAAAGTTTGCACCCAAAACAAAAATTGAAAGCAAATCTCCCTAGCGGAATCCTGCATAGCAGAACAAGGGGTTTAACCCTTCCCTGGTCTATCCACTAAAATGGACAGCTTCCGAAGCACGTTATCCCTCCGGTAGCTGTCTATTCCTGAGTGTGGGAGGGGGCAGTGTGATGCGCAATTCAGCACATCACACACAGCTGCTTTTTTTTTCTATTTTGTACAAACTTTATTTGAAATTTACAAAAGTACACTTCATTCATGTTGCTATGCGATTCTGTGAAGCGCGGATTTTTTCTTAGCATGCAGAAGTGCAGCTCCAGGCTGCATTGCAGTGTGAATGGGACACACTGAAAATAATCAGTTTTCTGTGTGTCCTTGTGGTGACAGGCACTTTACAATGTAGTAAAACACCTGTCACCGGACAATGTGTGAATTCACAAAAAAAAAAAAATGTTTCGCCTATAGATGAAGTTTAATCTCAGAGTCAAAAGGCACATTTTCTTCCATTGAAAGGGCTTCAGAAAATCATGCAGTTGAAGTAATGTTTAAGCTGTTTGGCTACCTATTTTTTAGGACTGCTAAATGCTTTCTTACATAACACAGAACAAGGGAATCTCCTGCTGCATCATAGGAGATTCTTTTTCCTGAGTTCAGATTTTCTTGGCTATAGCACATTGAGAAAAAAAGAATAGCCATAGAATATTAGAAGGTATGTATTAAAAAAAAGATGTAGTTGAGACAGCTCTAACCAGGCTGATAGCCTATCAATAGGCAGCCATCCCTTTAGAGCAGTCATCAGTGCCAAGCTATCATACTGGTTATTTGTTTTTGTTGGAGAACAATAATGAAGAGCTTACAGTCCATGTGAACACTCATCCCATGGTGGAACCTCTGCTGGGATTTTACTCAGGTCTATTGGAGAGATTTCCCGTTGCTTCCTTTCCTGGTAACAGGAGGTCAGAAAGACAGGAAGTGAAAGATAATCTACTTCATAGAGTTACAGCAAGCAAAACAACTGATATAAATTGTGTGTTGTGGTTGCTATTAAAGGGTAACTTCACTTTCGTGGGAAAAAAATAAGCAAAAAAACCCCAATATAGTGTATACAATTGCTACTCAAGTCATTGTGTAATTGAATGTTAGTAAAAATGATCTTTCCTTTTCAATCTGCAGCACTGTAATTTTCTATAAAATGCAATGCAATATGGCTACCTAAAGGAGTTCTGTACAAAGATGGCGTAAAGAACACCCCCTGAAAATGTAATTTCCTGCTTTAGTGATTGACTTCTAATTTTCCCAGAAGTCTACACTAAGATACAACTCAGATACAAGGGAAATCGCGTCTAAGGGGATGCAGACCTTGCCAATGTCCTCATTAGAGCCCTGCAGGTGCAGCAGCTGATTGATAATTGTAAAACCACTCTCATACAGATTCACTCTGAACATGGATGCAGACAAATAAACATCTATATCTTCAGAATAACAAAAGGTAGGAATGCATAACAAAATTTAAGATCTTTGCATTGGACATAGATCTCCCAGAGGGGAATGCTTTTTCTCAACAAAAGTGGAGTTACGCTTTAAGACCTTCTCTTTCAGCTGGCTCGGAACTTATTTCCAATTTGTGTCTAGTTAGGGGCCATCATATTGGTTTAGCCTACTAAATGGTTGCTATCAATCTGCTTCGGCAATAACTGTACCTCATATATCCAACAAACATATCATTTGAAAGACTGACCAGACTGGTCTGTTTCCTGCCTGTTGATTCCAGGAACGTTCAGACTACTTAGAAGATGTGACTATGATCCCATGTGAAGCACAGATGCTCCGAATTGCCAGCATATAGATCTCTCCATAAAATTTCTTGAACCAAAATAAGACTCAGACCATAAACAATTGTTTTCCACTGCTTCAGACAGATCAAGGGCTCACAGGAAATCTCATAATCATTCTTTGATACAGACTTGACGGCAAATTGCCTGTTATTTTTCCACCTCGCGTTTCAGAACACTAACTAACTTAGACAAATATAGCAAAATGCAAGAAGCAGCTGCTCGGATGTCACATCTCTCGCCTTCTGTCTTTTGCAAAGGATGCCACCCATCCGTGAGTTTCCATAAGTGGTCATGCGCATGCCGCAGACCTTTATTTACATAATAGCTGAGTCCTGGGGGATATGCTGTATAAGTGTTCATGGTATGGATTAGACACATGTCAAGGAGCATCCGCTGTGAGGGAGGGGAAACTTCAAATCTTACTGACATATGAAAAGATCTGTCAAGGAAATCTGTCTGCTTAACATTGAAGGATCTTAGAAGAGACATTGTCATTAATTTAGAAGACCTTATTTATCACCACTTCTTAGTGTCCTTTAAATATGACAGAGCAATGTTTTTAGTGTGGGTAACTTTAAAACACAGCCTGTTTCATCAGAGCCCATGTGTTGTTCATGACTTCCAGATTCATCAAACAGGTTCACCTTCCTGTCACTTGTACTCATGTATCTACTCACTTTCCAACTTCCTGTCATCGGGAACCGTGGTTTTTACTTTTTCCTAGATGCGTACAATGATACATCATGTGGCAACATGGCAGGACAAGGGGCATAGGCTGGACTTCAATACATGACAACTTTGGTACTTTTATGTAATGCCAGTAAACATTTGATATGTCCGCAGGAGCATTATTACACGAAGCTTAGAAGAGTATAAATGAGATGCAACCTGTGAGCCATAGCGTGACCTATGTACTAAAATGCTAACTCCAGCCAAAAATGTTTAAATTTTGAAAGGACACTGGCTGGTGGGATCTCTGTCAGCTTTTAACCACTTCCAGACCGGACACTTTTACCCCCTTACTGACCAGGCCAATTTTCAGCTTTCAGCGCTATCACACTTTGAATGACAATTGCGCAGTCATGCAACACTGTACCCAAATTAATTTTTTACCATTTTTTTGCGACAGATAAAGCTTTATTTTGGTGGTATTTATTCACTGCTGGGATTTTTATTTTTTTTGCTATGTAAATGAAAAAGTCCAAAAATTTTGAACAAAAGTGTTTTTTTAATAAAATTTTGCAAATAAATAATATTTCATCATAAATCTTTGCCAAAATGTATTTCGTTATCTTTTTAGTAAACAAAAAACAAAAAAAATTAGGTTATAACCAAAAATTATAATTTTTAAACATTTTTTTTTACATTTTTATTTTATTTTTTTATATTATTATTTTTTATTTATTTATTTTTTTTTTACATACTGTCACCCTAGCAGTACAGTGTCACCACGGTGACACTGTACTACTTGTGGAGGGTGATGAAGATTTTTTTTTTTTTTTTTACAATGATTGCTTTTACACCCATATAGGATGTAAAAGCAATCATTTTCTTGCTCTCTGTGTGCATTCCTGCACTCATTGAGAAATACAGAGTGAGCTGTGATTGGTCACAGCTTGTCACATGGTACAAGGCTGTTGTGAATAGCCTTGTGCCATGTGACCTCTGTGGTCATTCACAGATTTCACACGTAGTAAGCAATGATGTCACAAGTGACATCTTGCTTACTACTTTGCATGTGATCACTGATTGGCCAATCAGTGATCACATTATCGGGACCTCGTACAGAGGTCCCGTCCGACGATCGGTGTTTCACTGTGTCCGGAGGACACAGCGGGCACTGGATCGCGGTGCTGCGCGCTCCCAGGGAGCGCGCACAAGCAGGGTGCGGGGAGGCCGTTCATAAACGGCCACCCGACCCTGTACTGCCACCGTCCGGCCGTTTATATGCAACGGCCGGTCGGGAAGTGGTTAAAGTGGTTGTAAACTCTTCCATATACCCAATGAAGTGACTGGTCTCAGGTGATACACAGAGATGGAACAAATCCTTCTAAATTAATTGTGTCTATTTATCTGCAGCCCTCTGTCCTATGCAGCCTTCTACCACACACAGAATTTATACAGAATCTATCATCTCTCAGCATCACAAAGTAGGCTGCAATGATCTGAATTCACACACTACAGCTAATGGAGAAGAGTTCTTAATGGAGGAAAGGGTCACAACCCCCCACGCTCATACTATACAGAGAACAACCACAGTTGTGACTATCAGTCCTGTGTGTTGGAGCTCTCCTCCCTACCACCTTTTTTCTCTTGGTGTGCGGAAATGCTAGCAGCAGTGTCTCATACAAATAACAGAAGAAGAAGGCAGCGGAGAGAAATCACACTCAGTGCTCAACACAAGTTGAGAATTCCCATATTTTGATGACACGGCCTTAGGATTCATTCACTAGCTGTCAATACATACATTTATAACTAACTTCTACTGTAATAGAGCTTGGTTTAATCTACTGTAGCTAGACAGGTCTAGTCACACACATGTAACAACATGAAATCATCTTTGTATTATAGTGGATATGGTATATTGGGCTATATATAGTTATGGTGGTAGTTTGCAAGGAGTAAACCCTTATTCAGTGGAGGGCCACAAAAGAAAGCAGGATATGAAGTCTCAAGCTAAATGCTGCTCAAATGTTTTGGAATGCCACACTGAAGTGCCCAGCTCCCCTGCTGATATTTAGCCTTGTGCACTCTTGTATATCAGACATTGGGGATGTAAGTGCACTTTGCTGGGGTCAGAACCACCTTCTCAAGTAAGAAGTTAGGAAAGATTGCAGCACAGGACACACTGTACGCAGGTAACGTACACACACACACAACACAACACACACAGAGTAAATGAAATATATTTTTCTTACATTGTAACTTGTAAACATTCTAAACCTCATAGAAAATTCTCAGATGTATTCCTGGTAGCTTTGCATTGTCTACACTGAGTCTTTATTCCTGTCTTGCTGTAAGTTGGTAAGCATTCTCAGAGTAACTGTAATAGTAGATGATTGGCCTGCGGGAGCCAGGGTATGTCTCATTTCATCCATTCTTATTACTAGCAGCTATTTTCTACACACACTCTACTTATTGTCTCACCCTGTGACCCAGGCCATTGCCGCCCTCCTCTCACATCACTGATCAGCATTCCAGATTCCAAGCCCCAAGCTCTGATATGACCACTTGATTAGGCTGGAATCCCTAGGACAGACTGTACTATGTTCCAACTGCTTCTGTATGTCAGTGAAGATAAACATGACATTGACACGGTGACAGCATGACGGGCCAGTCAACAAGACACTACGGATATGCATGAAATATGTTTTTCTTTTACCACTAAGTTTGTTGTGGCGCCCCTCTGTAATAAGTATAAATGTATTCATGCAAGGCCTAACGATATCACAGCATAGTGGCTACAGGCAAAGAAAAATTAGCTGCAATTGTAACATAACTCAGTAAAATATTAAGTGCAATATAGATCCATCTGGAGAAGCTGAGGGTGGCAAGAGAGAGTCCCATTATCTAGCTGCTTGATTAATGTTGATATATTAGAAGAGCTCTGGTAAAGCTATGGAGGCGATCCGTGTGGTGGTACTGCAGTCTGGTTATTCATTTTAACATTTAATCTTCATTAGTAGCATGAGGCCATCCTCATTGGAGTAACATGGCAATACATTCCTCTGTCAGTTACACCTTACTCTTCATTTATTTCAGTTTGTGAATTCACCGTGCTTTTAGGTATTCACAAACAAATGGACCCAATGAAAGGATTGTAGATAAAGTGTTATAGATTCCACGAGAGCTGCCTTTAGCCCACATCATTAAATCATTCACTGCTGAAATCATGTCAACGAGGCTTTACAGAATATCCAGAAGGTATGTGGTGCACAGAATAATATTGTAAACACATTAACATGTACAGTACCTGGAATGAAATTGAGCCATTTTAAAATACCTTCCTTGCCAGTGGCAACCTATTTTGAAAGCTTCTAGTTTCCTGATGATTAAATTGGAACACTTGTGATACTTTTTTGGGGGTTAGTGACAGCAGGAGGCAAAGCCGAAATCTTAGGAACCAGAAAACCTGTAAATTCTGATGGTTAGCAGTGGTAGCACAAGTGTGTCTACCCATGAGAAGTTCCCTTTTTAGGTTTTTTAACTAAGTAAATCAAACATGTATAGGCTGCAGGGCCTGGCTCTCACTTTTCACCCCTGATTCTGCCACTAGGAGGACATACACCTGTGACATTGGGGAAATTCTTTAACTACCCTTTTCACTTTTTCTCCCAGAGACCCATTCACCTCCTCTAAGTACAGAAGAATATTCCTGTACAGATAATATTATACCACTAACAGTATGTATACAATTCTGTCACATCGTGGGTAAGCAAATATGGAAACTAAAGTGGCCCAGTTGAAGCCTCAGTAAATGTATCCTCTCTTTTCCTGTGGGATGGCTGTACTCATTGCGGTCTCCAGTGGTCCTGTGCAGTACAGCTGTCCCATAGCAAAGAATGTGACTAAAGTGCACATTTGCTGTATGAAGAGGAGAAGGTGGCCTGTGTATTTTTTTTTTTCTCTTCTTTTCAAAGGCTTTGCAGTGCCGTGCTGGGCTGCACAGTGAACATTGCTGGAAAAGGGAGAAAGGTAAGTATGTTGCTGGGTGGGAGGAATTAATTAAAATAGAACCACACTGCATCTCAGCACTACAAGCCAAAAACTGAATTTATTTTTTTCAACGCTGAGAAAACACTTTGAAAACACCCCCCTAGCATTTCTTGCCTTGGCCATCTTGAGTAAGGGCAGATGTTTCATGTGGCATTTACTTCCTAAAATTCATCTGTCCTTAGCTCAGGTATGTAGGTAGGAGGATGTGCTTAGCTGAGAAAATCCCTTCTCTCTTCCTGAAGACTACTGGGATGTATAACATCATTTGCCTAGGCCAGGGAACCAGGTCATAGTTGAAGAAATTAAAAAAAAGGATTAAAGTGATTCTAAAAGGTCATTAAAAAAAAAAAACAGACATGTGATACTTACCTGCTCTATGCAATTGTTTTGCACAGAGCAATCCTGATCCTCCTCTGTTGGGTCCCCCACAAGCGATCCTGCCTCCTCCTCCCTGCCAAGTGCCCCAGTAACAAGCTGCTTGCTGCTCGCTCATGATCTGGCTCTGTGTGTCCACAACAATACAGGCTCTGTGAGTGCAACAATACAGTTCTCCCTGTCAGCTTGTGCACACTGCTTTGGATGGCTGTGCACAGCAAAGCTATCCAAAGCGGTATGATTACAGAGAAGCACAGACACAAGTAAAACAGCACACAGTTAACCCTTTGATCACCCCTCATGTTAACCCCTTCCTGCCCAGTACCATTAGTACAGTGTCAGTGCTTTTTTTTTTTAGCACTGATCACTGTATTGGTGTCATGGGGATGTCAGTGACACCAAGTCAGTTCCCCCCAGTTTCAGAATGCCTGCTGCAGTCCCACTATAAGTCGCTGAGCGCTGCCATTACTAGTAAAAATAAAAAAAAATTAAAAACATTCCAGTATCTATACCGCCATTAGTAAACGCTATAACTTTCACGTAAACCAATTATTTTACACATATTAGGATTTTTTTTAGCAAAGACATGTAGCAGAATACATTTTGGCCTAAATTTTATGACAAAATTAGTTTTTTTACTGTAGAAGTTTAACCTCCCTAGCGGTCTGATTATGTCAGTATTTCTGTGCTCAAAGCAGTACATTTTTTTGCATAGAAATATGTTGTTTTTTTATTGTAGTAATTTTTAGGAATAACTCACTGAAATCTGTCCGAACAAGAGTCTAGTAAACATTCCGGGTATGATAAAATTTGAAACACGAAATCATAAATTATAATATAATAAATAATCATAAAAAATATTAATATAATAATAAATTTAATTCAATAATATAATCAATCCAAAAACACTGAAATTTGAAATAGAGCGCCAAGTTCGCACATCACTGAGCTCAGTCGCAGAATCGTTTTCAGTGTCTGATAACGAATTTCCCCCACGAATCATTATCACTCAATTCTGCAAGTGGTTCTAACTTACTATCGCTGTTCTCTAGCCGGTCTAAAACCGCTTTTGACCTAAAGGGACGCTTTTTGGACGCCATGGACGTTTCTCAGTTTCCAGGCAGAAAGAACAGTAAAAATGCAGGCGGGGCGCAGGACAAAGCACTCGGGACACAATGTATGTGAAATGGCTGATACAGTAATGTTATACTATGTGATTTTAGTGTATTTAGTGAATGTCACATTTTTAAATTTTTAAATTTCCTGCCGGTTCCATCCCCCGTACGACCCGTACGTCCCGACACTCGCAGGGAATGGAACCCAGAAGACAGATGCCGGCATCAGCCGGAGGAGATGGCCGGGGATGCTGCAGGGGGAACATCGCGGGAGCGCATGACAAGGTAAGTGCTGGAGGGAATCCCTGAGCAACGCTATGGGGTAATCCCGAGTGTAGCTCGGGGTTACCGCTTCTGGTACTGAAAGTTAACCCGGAGCTACACTCGGGAATACCGCCAGGGGGGTTCATAGCAAAAAGTCAGAAATATATATATAATACTACCGAAAGAAAGCTCAATTCGTGGGAAAAAAGAAGACATAAATTTAAATTGGGTGCAGTCTTGCATGACCACGCAATTGTCAGTTAAAGTAACACAGCGCCATAACGCAAAAAATGGCCAGGTCAGGAAGGGGGGAATCCACAGGAGGGCAAGGGGTTAAATGAAAGCTTCACCAAAGGTGAATGATGACCACTGCCATCTATAAAGATCAGGCTTCTTCAGAGCAGGCTTTCTTCCCAGATTACATGGAAATTGAGAAAGTGATGCTTAGTGACAGCTGATCTAAGGATCAGGTTTAACTAAACCTGGTCCAAACGAACTATTAGGCTCACTAACAGATGCAGCAACTGGGAGCACTTTATAAACCTCAGCTACATACAATATACAAAACTGTGTTCTGACAGTTGGATGAGAAGTTCTTTTCCTGCTCCTTGAACAAAATTGAGTTGGGCTGGCGCTTAACCTTTTACAGGGAGCTGTGCATTTTATAAATTAATACAAGGCTTCCTCTGATCGGCGGGGTGGGAGAGGCGGGCCAATGACATCACAATATCAGACTCAGCCAATCAGAGGTAGCTTTGTATTCATTCATGGAATAGAAAAGAAAAGTTCATAAGACGCATCTGCCATGGAGACAATCAACTTGAAGCTGACAGCTGGTGTATAAGATAACTGGAAACATGCACTGGGCAGCACTTCTAAGAGTATGAAGCAGAGAAGAGAACAAGAAGGCGCTTCCAAGTGCAGTAAATCCAGAACTTTTAATAAAGGAAGGTTAAAAACACAAGAGTGATAAAATAACAGGCTCATCAAATAGACGTCTCTGCGGGGCTCTTGTCGCTGTATGTCAGCCTGCTGTGCCAGCCAGCAGCTACAGGGAGAGTTCAGGATGTGATGCCAAGATGGCCACCGCTCTTCCAGGAATGCTGGAATGCACACTGTCCTCGTGGAGTGCAAACCAGAAGTGATGTTAACAATGATGACGTGATTGGTGAATCACGTCATCATTGAATGGTGACGTGATTTGGAGCATGTGTGGAACGCTCCTTCTTCATGACCTAGCCCAAGGAGTGATAGAGCCATATAAATAGGGAAAAGGGGCAGGAATAGGGCGGAACTAAAAATATGTGTACGCCCCTAAAAATTCAAAGCCAAAGAATGACCATGCAGTGTGGACGAGCAGTGTAAAAAATAAGTATAAAAAACTGGGAAAGACATAAAATGAGGGATGCTCAAAGCAAGGGGAATGTTTTGTGTATAACAATGAGATGTTGTTTAGCCTCTTCCATACCGGGCACTTTTACACCCTTCCTGCCCTGGCCATTTTTCACGTTTCAGCGCTCTCACACTTTGAATGACAATTGCGCGGTCATACAACATTGTACCCAAACTAAAATTTTATAATTTTCTTTACACAACTAGAGCTTTCTTTTGGTGGTATTTAACCACTGGGGTTTTTATTTTTTGCTAAATTAACAAAAAAAAGCGTTTTTCTTTGTTTCTGTTATAAAGGTTAGCAAAAAAATAATTGTTCTTCATAAATTTAGGCCAAGTTGTATTCTGCTACATGTCTTTGGTGATAATTACCCAAATTAGGATGTATTTTTTAGTTTGTAGGTAAGTTATAGAGTTCACAAACTATGGTATAGATCTGAATATTGATCAATCCTGAAGTACTGACGGCCAATCTAATTTCTTGAGGTCCAAGAATGTCAGATCAGTACAGATATCCCACAAATGACCCCTTTTTGCAGAGTAGACAGTCCAACGTACTTCATAAGAGGCATGGCGAGTTTTTTGAAGTTGTATTTTTTTTCTCATTTTTTGGAAAATGAAAAAATAAAAAAAAAATTATTTTCACTATTTTTTTTTTTACATACTGTCACCAGTGTAGTACAGCATCATCATATAACTGGCATGGCGGTGATCAGGGACACTGACTGGTGACAGTATGAAAAAAATATATATTTTTTTTAATTTTTTATTACATTTGTTTTATTTTTTTTTAAGATTTTTTTTCATATTTCACTATGACCAAAGTAGTACAATGTTACCATAGTAACATTGTACTACTTTGGGGAAGTGATCAGTATTTTGTTTTTTTTTTACACAATTTGCTTTCAGCAAAGAATTACTTTGCTATAAGCAAGCATTTACCTGAATGACATCAATCCATTCAGGGTTTTTTTTTTTTTTTTTGTGCTTAGCTGTGATTTGGCCACGGCTAATCACATGACACAGCTGGACTGTGATTGGCCCAGCTTGTGCATGTGATTGCTGTGACCATTCACACTAGACACACTAGTATAAAATGGATGGCATGAATGAAGCCATCCATTGTATACAACTGTCATGTGACCTGCTGTGATTAGTCACAGCAGGTCACATGGTACCGGCAACGGGGCCGGTATTTAGATCTGTCATCGGCCGTGTCCGAGGTACACGGCCGGTGACAGATCGCACTGCTGCGCGGCTCTGCAGGCGTGCAAACTGTGCATGCTGAAAAGGACGCCATATGGCGTCCACCCGGAAAGGTGAGTGTTTTTGCAGGCCGCCATTTGGCCATAGGCCGGGCGGGTGGAAGTTAGTATTAGCTCAGTCTGCCGTCACACAGAAATCAATTATATAGGTATGTGTGAGTATAAATCATTTTATATTATTTATAATCACGCGTAGCTATATAATTGATTACTACTGCTTTATGTACGTTCCAATCCATACATGCGTATATGTACACTGCTCAAAAAAATTAAAGGAACACTTTTTAATCAGAGTATAGCATCAAGTCAGTTAAACTCCTGGGGTATTGATCTGGTCAGTTAAGTAGCAGAGGGAGTTGGTATTCAGTTTCAGCTGCTGTGGTGTTAATGAAATTAACAACAGTTGCACTAGATGGGCAACAATGAGACAACCCCCAAAACAGGAATGGTGTTACAGGTGGAAGCCACTGACATTTTTTTCCCTATTCATCTTTTCTGACTGTTTCCCAGAAGAGCGGTGGCCATCTTGGCATCACATCCTGCAGCTGCTGATCGGCACAGCAGGCTGACATACAGTGACAAGAGCCCCGCAGAGATGTCTGTTTGATGAGTCTGTTATTTTATCACTCTTGTAAGTGTTTTTAACTGTCCTTTCTGGATTTACTGCACTTGGAAGCGCCTTCTTATTCTTTTCATAGAATACAAAGCTGCCTAACTTCCCAAGTTCTGAAGTTACATACAGTTTATACAGCTCTTGCAGCTGCTGCACCAGTGAAGGTAATAGTTCATTTGGACCACCTTAGTCCAAATGAAATATTTAAGCTTCACTCAAAGCTGGAGATAAACTTTAAGATTATAGCCAGCCTAATATATAATTAGCATTAAGTGTCTTGCTTCTGTGAATAATTTCAAATATGTGTAAATGGGAACAGCAGATCCTTCTTATAATGTACCAGGGGTGTGGAAATTTTTTAAAAAACGACTTGTCCAGGGACTAAATCGGTGTCCCGATCTACTTGTCCTGCATGACAATTTACTTGTCAAGATAAAAAAATAAATACATTTTAACCAAAACTGTATTTAAACCGGAGTGGATATTAGGAATATCTGGGGCTTATAAAAACAAAAGGGGCTTTATGGCAACTTAAATGTTTAATATTTTTAACATTGCATGTTTATCTCCTCCTCATCTCCCTGCCTCTCTCCAGCACCACACCCGGGGACTAGCAGGGAGGGAGAGACCTTGCAGTGTAATGAGCACTTATTGGCTGATCCTTAGGAAAGAGTGGGCTTATCCTTTATCTCAGAGCCGTTTTTGCAAAAATTTAAAAAATCATTTTAGGCCTAAAGATTACACAAAATCCTTAAACATGATATATTTTCTGAAAGCAGACTATAGAGAATAAAATAGCAGTAGTTCCAAATTTTTATGTTGCATGATATTACCGCAACATTTCAGTAAATAATACAAGTAAGTTCATTTTAGGGCACAAAAAAGCAATAAATTATCCTATTTTTTTGTAAATTATAAAAGATGAAGCTACACAGAGTAAATAGATATCCAACTTGTCAAACCTTAAATTTGTGTGCATTCGTGAAATGGCGACGAACTTCAGTACCCTATATTTTCTATAGATCGACACTTTTAAAGCTCCTTAATGAGTCATCAGTTTAGCGTTATGGAGGATGTCTGGTGCTAGAATTATTGCTCTCATTCTGGCATGCGCAGCAATATGTGACATGAGTACTGCAATCGACTTTTTCATGCGTAGGCGCCCCAGCGTGTGCTTTTACGTTTGTATATTCGTATATGTGGGGGTGGCCTCTATTTTTTGGGGCAGGATGGTATGTACTTGGGTGTAACTTTCATTTTTTACAATACAAAAAAACTTTTTTTTTTTTTTTTACTTTCTTTTTTCATCACATAGTCCCTTAAGTGATGATATTTTGGTGACAGGTTCTCTTTATTAAGGCATCCAAGGTCTAAAAGACCCTGTATGTCTCCCCTGTGTTCCACTGAATGTAATGCGGTACACATCGTACCGCATTACTTTCTTTCCTGGCTTCCATGGCCGGGAATCTCTCATTGAGGACCCGGAAGTGACATAATGCCACTTCCGTGTGAAGACAAGAAGGGGAGGGGATGTGTTCGCTTTCCTCCTTCCCCTTTAGCCGAAGGCGGTGAGCCGGCCCCGGGCCCGCATATTGGCAAGCGGAAACTGGGAGACCTCCTGGGGGGGTTGTGGGTTGTGGGGGGAAGGCTGGCACTGTGTGGAAGCAGTCAGCAGCAGCGCTGCCGCCCGAATGCTTCCACCTGACGGGTGAGCCCGCTGCTTGCCCACAGCAGGGCTGAAGGTAGAAAACAACTACCTACCCGGCACCTTGAACTACATGTCCTGGGCCGTCGGGCGATAGGAATCATATGGTGCTTCAATGATTGCTCTTTACCCGTTCTCATTGCAAGTCTCATTTGTCTGTTTAGACTTACTCTAAACTTCCCACATGACTTTTCCTGTCTTTAGTTTTACTACAGATGGTGTTCATTAGGGATGTGTACTGCACTGCCTTACATAGAGCTGACCACTAGAGGGTGAGTCTATATAAAACATAGATTATGGATATATGGAATGCAATGCCTATAATAATTGTAATTTTGTTTTAAAACATTACTTTTACGTTAACATTACAACAATCATTTAAATCAGTGTTATAAAAAAACTCATTTGGCTCTCTTTAAATGATGTTGTGCTTGTCCTGAGCTATAGAAGACCATCTAGAACTATATACTTTACAATAAACAGGAACTTTATCCTGCCATGTGACTGTGAAATCTTGAAAAATAAACTGTCAGACATCTTCTCTGACCCGGAGACCCTTTTTTTTTATCCTAAGTAACAAAATAAATCAATCCATGTTGATGGGTGTAAGATATTGGCTGTAAAGTGAGTACAGGACCCAAGATATATATTAATGATCTGAGTAGAAGGCATCAGTTGGATCTAAGATCATTATGCTGGAATGCCTCTTCCTCCTACATTCTGTTATATCCCAGGGGAATAGCAGTTTGGCAAATAACTTATCACAATAAAAGTACACAAGATTCACATAATTCCTGCTCTGGAGAGATACAGTTACTCCTGCTCCGCTATAAGCCAGCGGGGGTCCAGGAGGAAATGAAGAGGTGGTTAGACACACAACACAAAGTGTCATTGTTGAAGAGCTCTTGTGTCAAACTGGGGAAGCTATTAAGTGTTGCCCCAGGGGAGGAACCCTTTATTTTTGGTTCTTAACCATGAATGGTGTTTATTTTAAAATGTACAAGGTGTTAATGTTTATTACCATAAATGTTTACTCTCATAAATAACATTTATGACAAAACGTAATCAAATGATTTTCATAAGCTTTAAGATTTAGTGATGTTTTAAACACGTGGGAGGCCGATGGCACATGCATTCCTGCTTGAAATAAATTGCACTATAACCATCAAATTGCCTCTGGACTTAGAGCGTCTGATAGACTTTGTCATGCCCACATTTGGTAAAATCATTAAGACAGTAGAGACAGAACAGCACATGAACCTAATTGGCTCTTTTTATAAGGCGATATGCAATATATACATAGCATTCCAAAGCAGCCAAATTGTATTTTCATTTTTTTTTTTTGGCTGTGTGAACGTATCAGCTGTAAACAATATCTGGTTAGTTGCCATGCTTGTTTGCAGTCTATATATCCTTTTTCTTTGCACTGCTACAAGAATCCCATTAAGATAATAGCAGAGGACAAGTGTCCCATATGAGGTAGGATATGTAATTTGTCTATAAAAAGCTGCATTGCTTGCCGAAACAACCTTACATATGAGTCTGTTCAGCTCAAGAGACGTCTGGCGGGTTTAGGGGTGTCAGTGTATAATAGCTGACATTGTGAAGCAGAGTAATGAGGTGGTAAAATAAGTTGCCCTGGAAACAGACAGCAAGAGAATGAGAGTTTCTTTAATAATTTATCAGACAATCCATGATGTGCTCATTCCTAGATCTGTAACTTTAAAGCGTATTTCCATCTTTCTGCACCTTTCTAGCAAATTTGAAAGTGTAAAGACACAGCAATGAGTCTTCTTTTTAATATGGTGTCAATGACCTGTCTAGTTGATATTGTGCCTATATTGCAATGGTGCGTCCACTGTCATAAGTGTGAAATGTTCATTTTTGTTATTTTCATGAAGTAACTTTAGGATAACAGCATGCTTTGTATATGTAGACAATAGACATTTTTCTATGAGGCAAACAGTGTATAAAACATAAATACCTAAAGATTCAAAATATAAAAAGCACTACAACAAAGTCTGTAAGTCTAGAAAACACAAATATGTTGGTGGTCTTTGACCTCTTCACCTCCTTCATGCATATTTTGCCATTCAGCACTGTACTACTTTAACTGGCAATTGCTTGGTAATGCAACATTGTACCAAAATTAAATTTAAATATTTTTGTTCAAACAAATAGACCTACTGTTCATGGCGGTGCTCGGTGACTTATAGTGAGTGGGCAATCTGGTGTTAACAGACCCTTGCTGGAAGGTACACTAACTGACACTGACATCAATAGTGACACTAATACACTGATCAGATATAATACTGTGCACTGTATTAATGACACTGGCTGGGAAGAGGTTAACATCAAGGGGAAATCAAAGGGCTAACTGTACCTAACAGGTGTAGTGTGTGTAGTATGTGCAGATTTTTTTAACAGATCTGGCTGTTTTTTTGCCAGATCGCTGATCTATGTACAGAGCCCTGTGTGTTTGTAAACATAGTGGTCTGTGCTGTGATCGGCTACAGCCGATCAGCAGGCCTCAGCCATAAATCATTACTGGGACCTGCTGACAAAATCACTGTCACTGGCTACAGCGTGGGTTAGCACACGCACCCCTAACCTGGAACAGGCTAGATGATGTACAAGTACATGATCCTGCCTTCCCGTACCACCCGCCCGCAATAAGTGTACTATGAGCGGGAACTGGATAAAGTGTTATTAAACCCAGCACCCTGCATTCACTATATCTGGTTTTCCACAGTACACAGAACATGGAAATGCAATTATTGTAGTAAATACCAGCAGTGTATAGCGGTTTTGTGACTTCTATAAGGCCAGGTTCACACCTGTGCATTTTTGTATGCATTTTGTGTTTTACAGGAACGCAGTACATGCAATTGTCATGATTTCCTATGGATCATGTTGACATCTATGTGCTTTTTCAGGGTTAATGAGTGTAAGCGGGGTGAGGCGCTGCAGATTTTCCACCACTAAGGACTGCATAGTACACATCTAGGATGCTTTGGCAGATTTTTTTGATCTAAGTGGCTGTGATGAATTCTGATAATTTATCCATGGTCTGGTATCTTTACCATGTTTGATGTAATCTACATGTGGACACGCATAACTTCAACGTTTGACTATTGGACAGAACAGAGAACCTCCTCAATCATCTGAAGAAGCCCTTTCTGAACACAATGTGTTGGAAAACATTTAATCCAATATCTGTGTTTTCATCAACACTCTATGGACCAAGTTGAGACAACTATAGAATTGGCGCCATATTTGTAGTGTTCGAATTGGGTGGTGATGCTATAAATATTACTATATAATTTGAGGGGTTGATGTTCTCTATCGAATTATGTCCTAATGTGGGTTCTGTTTTTAAGAATATGGGGGATGGTTACATCCCTTATTTGTTTTTAGAATTTCTATGGAATGGAATTTCTATGGAATAAAAATTATTTATTATCTTTTAAGTTGTTTGTGATGCTTTTCTGAGAGACCATCCACCTTTAAAATCCAAATTTTCTAATTACCTTGGGTTTGCTGAGATTCAGACATAGTTAGAATTAGGAGTGACTTCACATTCCATACAGGATGTACAGAACACCATCCATGAGGTTAACCCAGGCCCTGCAGTTCCTTTACTGATATTCTGATGTCAGGTGGTGAACCCATTTTATCACAACAAATTAGTTTGCATTCTGAAAATCCAATTTCCCTCTTTACCTGTTTGACCTCTGGAGTCTTAAACTTCATCCTTAGTTAATATCAGAGAGGGCTAAATTTAGAGCTGCTTAGCACGAGATGATCCCAGTGATATAAAACATGGCTAGATGCACATCTGGTTTATGCCAGTAAGCATTTTCATCAGAGATGACTCACTCAGAAAATAGCAAGTTGTAGACAGATGAGTAGGCCTTAGTCAGAGCTCCCTCTACCTGTGTCTGGACAGGACTTTGCTTCCAGCTACTTCAGTCTTCCCTTACTCTGCCTAATGTCATTTGCATTAAGCTGTCCAAATGCTATACAATCTGATTGTATATTCTCTCTACAATCCAACTTAGATTTACCCAAACTATGTAATATAAGGTGTGGGGGTTCAGTCAAATGCAGTGCTTTCCATCAACTTCAGTCCAGTCAGTGAAATACGTGTTCAGGGATTTTGCCCACTTTTGTTTAAAAGTGAAGGTCCAAAACTCATACATGGTTACCCTCGCAGGGTTTTTCAGCATTACATTGACAAAACAGAAATTTTCCATCCAGCTGGCTTTCTGGACACTGTAGTTACCTAAGCCTGTCTGCACAGACTCAGCATGTTATCACATCCAGTTTTGTGACAAACTGCCCAACTTGGGCTGCAAAGGCTCCTGCCTAATTACACCTCTTCTTGAATGCTTTTGATTTTTTAAATTAATGCAAAGCATTTCCTGATTGGACAAGATGGAGAAGCAGGTAGGTGATGTCATGCTTTCTGCCTTATCCAATCAGAGAATGCTTTGCATTAACTGAGAAAATTAATTCTCTGAATGGCGCCAGTGCCAGGTGGCTGGCCTTCTGCGGCCAGAATGCAGCAGGGTGGCCGCTCAGCAGGGAACCTGGAAGCTAGTGAAGATGGCTGTATTAGTGGTATTTTACCGATGTCTGCTACAGTGATTCCCAGGTTTTAGAGGGATCCCTCAGGTGTGGAATATATATAGTTACATTGGTCCAAGCTGGAACAATGTAAATATATAAAAATATCCATGCCAGGAATTTAAATAATTAAAATGTGTGTAAAACCTAACAATAAATTTATTTTATTTGCTTTCTTTTGATCAGTCTAAAATACCATTGAAAGCATTTAATTACAGTGCCTTGAAAAAGTATTCATACCCCTTGAAATTTTCCAAATTTTTTCATGTAAATGTATTTTATTGGGATTTTATGTGATATACCAACACAAAGTGGCACATAATTGTGAAGTGGAAGGAAAATGATAAATGGTTTTCAAAAATACTTACAACTAAATATCTGAAAAGTGTGGTGTGCATTTGTATTCAGTCCCCCGGAGTCAATACTTAGTAGGACCCCCTTTCGCTGCAATTCCAACTGCAAGTCTTTTTTGGGGATGTCTCTACCAGCTTTGCAAATCTAGAGAGTGACATTTTTGCCCATTCTTCTTTGCAAAATAGCTCAAGCTCTGTCAGATTGGATGGAGAGCATCTGTGAACAGCAGTCTTCAAGTCTTTCCACAGATTTTGAATTGAATTCAGTTCTGGACTTTGACTGGGCCATTCTAATACATTAATATGCTTTGATCTAAACCATTCCATTGTAGCTCTGGCTGTATGTTTTGTCCTCCTGGAAGGCGAACCTCCGCCCCAGTCTCAAGTGTTTTGCAGACTCTCACAGGATTTCTTCTAAGATTGCCCTGTATTTGGCTCAATCCATCTTCCCATGAACTCTGGCCAGCTTCCCTGTTCCTGCTGAAGAAAAGCGTCCCCACAACTTGATGCTGCCACCACCATGTTTCACAGTGGGGATGGCGTGTTCAGAGTGATGTGCAGTGTTAGTTTTCCGCCACAGATAGCATTTTGCTTTTAGGTCAAAGTGTTCAATTTTGGTCTCATCTGAGCAGAGCACTTTCTTCCACATGTTTGCTGTGTCCCCCACATGGCTTTTCGCAAATTACAAATGGGACTTCTTACTGCTTTCTTTCAACAACGGTTTTCTTCTTGCCACTCTTCCATAAAGGCCAGATTTGTGGAGTGCACGACTAATAGTTGTCCTGTGGACAGATTCCCCCATCTGAGCTGTGGATCCGCTCCTCCAGAGTTACCATGGGCCTCTTGGCTGCTTCTCTGATTAATGCTCTCCTTGCCCGGCCTGTCAGTTTAGGTATGTCTTGGTATGTTTTCAGTTGTGCCATACTCTTTCCATTGTCAGATGATGGATTGATTAGTGCTCTGTGAGATGTTCAAAGCTTGAAATTTTTTTTATAACCTAACCCTGCTTTAAACTTCTCCACAACTTTATCCCTGATCTGTCTGGTGTGTTCCTTTGCCTTCATGATGCAATTTGTTCACTAATGCTCTCTAACAAACCTCTGAGGGCTTCACAGAACAGCTGTATTTTTACTGAGAATAAATTACAGGTGGTTTCTATTTAGCAATTAGGTGACTTCGGAAGGCAGTTGGTTCCACTAGATTTTAGTTAGAGGAAAGAGGAAGGTGTCCTGTAGCCCCAAAACACCTCTTGTATTTGGGTAACAACATTGCTTTTCCATAGATACAGTGCAGTGTCACCCTAGGTCAGGAGGTTTGTTGTTGGCAGGATCATCTGGTAAAAAAAAAGGTAAAATCCTGAAAAAAGAAAACTATTGCAGCCACCACATCTAAGGACTCGTGAGCGGCAATATATTAATTTTTTTCTTCTTGGGTTAAGATATTGTGTAATAAAACAGAGAATAGTGTGGAAGGTAACCCATAGCAGCCTCTTCTAATTGTGGAAAGGTAAAGTTTGATATGGTGTCTGTTGGTTGCTGTACCTCAATGCTTTTTTAAATAGGGCAGATTCAAAGCATGAACACTGTGCTGTAATTGCTCTACATTGCTCCAGAGGCATGAAAATCTGCATTTTGCTTTCTGTAAACTTTGTAATGACTAATTAAAAGGTAAGGGATACCTCTCCAGAGCTATTATAGAAGGTTTCTAACACCATTAATCATAGTTCTTCTGTCTTCACACCTACAACGTTTCATTTATTTATGTTCACTTTCATAAATTGTAAATTATACCCTATCCTTCACACGATCTGCTTCAATATAGGAGGGAGCATGTAGAGGAGGGGCCTTTCCTTCCTCCAGTGCACCATAAAAGAATAATGACAGTAGCAGGAGCACTCTGAGTGGTGACAGTGATATCCAGGAGCTCTTATGTGTCAAGTCTCTCCAGCTTGGAAAGTATTCAGAGCCCCTTCTCACGAACACAATTTACAAGGTATCATTCCTAATAAAGACCCACACTTCCAGCTCACACATCTGTCAGTGATGGGATCACCACTCATACAGACACATCTCCTTTATATCACATAGAAAGGAAATATAATAGGTTAAAGACATTGCAAACGTATATGACAGATGTTAGGATGCGCCTGTTGTAAGAGACATAAAAATGTTCTGTGTTGTTCTTTAAAGCGTGTATGTACAGTATACTGTATATACAGTGGGTATAGAAAAGAATCACTCCCTTTACAATAATCACATTTTTTGCTTTGCAGCCTGAAATGAAGACAGGCACAGTTTTTGTTTTATCCAGCTGTATTTACTCTGTACAACGTACAATATCCAAGTGAAAGATACAACATCAACATGTCAGAAAAAAATAAAAAAGTTCAAAAACAGAATCACTGAGTTGAAAAAAGGATCACCTGCTTGTGTTGGTATTTTGCTGAACCACCTTTTGCTTTAATTCTAAGCCTTTAGTCAGTTGGGATGTGTCTCTACTAACTGTGCACATCTAGACTTTGCAATATTAGCCCACTCGTCTTTGTAGAACTGCTCAAGTTCAGTTAAATTTGATGGTGACTGTTTGTGGACTGCAGTCTTCAAGTCATTATACAGATTTACCATTCGGGTTTAAGCCTGGGCTTTGACTAGGCCATGCAAGGACACCCTTTTCTCCTTCAACCACTGTGTGGTCATTTTTGCTGTGTGCTGGCAGAGGGCAACAGATCTTCCACAAGAATTTGACGGTATTTTGCCTCATCCATCTTCCTTCTATCCTGCAAGTGCTGCAGAGAACCCCCTCCCCCCCCATAAAAGGATATTCCCCCCTCCATGCTTTACTGTAGGAATGGTGTTATTTGGATGGTGAGCTGGATTGGATTTCTGCCAGACATATCGTTTAGTGTTCAAGCCAACTAATTGAATTTTATGCTCATCTGACCATAACACCTTTTTCATGTGGCCTCACAATCTTCAAGGTGTGTTTTGGTGAAGCTCATTCATGACTGAATATGCCTTTCTTGAGGAGTTTTTGTTATTGCAACCCTCCCATACAAGCCACAATTGTGGAAATTTGTGATCTTGTTGTCACATACACACAATGACCACTCTTAGTCATCAATTACTACAACTGCTTCAGAGTTGCTGTAGTCCTCTTGGTAGCCTCTCTGACCAGTTTCCTCCTGGCTCTTTCATCCAGTTTGGAGGGACGTCCTGGTACAGGGAGGGCCTGTGTTGTACCAAATACCTTCCACTTCTTAATAAGAGACTTCACTGTGCTTCTAGGCATTGATAAAGCCTTTGATTTTTTCTTTGTATCCAACTCCTGACTTGTGCCTGTCTACAACTTTATCCCAGAGATCATTTGACAGTTCCTTGCCACCCATAGTTGATTGTTGGCTTCAGTTGTACTACCAGGGACTGAAATGCTCCAGGAATCAAAATGAGCACAGTTGAAAGTCAAATGGCTTTTAGTGCCATTGAGAAGGTGATTAGCTACACCTGAATGAGTTTACAAGTCATTTTTAGGAGGGGGTGATCCTTTTTCCAACTCAGGGATTCTGTTTTTGATTTTTTTTCTAACATGTTGGTGTTATATCTTTCACTTGGATGTTATAAGTTGCATTGAGTAAATACATCAAAATATGATTATGTTAAAGGAGGTGATTCTTTTCTATACCCACTGTATATGGGGTTGTTTAGCTCACTGGTAGATGCTTTTCCGTGAGTCCACACCATCCGACTGTGGTTAAAGTGGTAGTAAACTCTTTTTTATACTTTTACCTACAGGTAAGCTTGTGATAAAACTTACCTGTAGGTAAAGAGAATGTCTCCTAAACGTACACCATATAGGAGATATTCCCTCTTTGTGAGAACATGAGCATGCACTCTGAAGGAACGGTATACCTGTGCCATTCCTTTAGAGCACTGTACCGTGGCCCAGGACTCCCGCGTACATGCGCAGGAGTGACGTCAAGAGGAGAAAAGATGCATTTCATAGACCCCAGATCTCTCCATAAAGAACTTGTCATGACCCATGCTATCACAAGGAATGTTGTTCTTCCCTTGTCATAGCAATAAAAGTGATAAAACATGTAAAGGTACAGTGCAAAAAAAAAAAAAACATTAATGCGCCCCGTTCCCCCTCGTACTTGTGTGCAAAGGTGAACGTACTCATTGGTTCCATATGCATATGTAAACAGGGATCACACCACACATGTGGGGTATCACCTTGAACATCAGAGCAAGAACAATACTTATAGCACCAGACCTCTTGTGTAAATCTAAAGTGGTTAACTATAAAGGCTTTCAAAGTGTTGCCTATGGATAATTTGGTGTACTGTGGTTCAGGGCTCAAAATTTCTAGTCCTGAGCTACTAGCCAGGCATTAAGAGTTACTCGCCACCAGTTGCCCCACCCACCTTGCCTCACACCTAATTCTGCCCCTAAACACCCCCTCCAAAATTATCTCATATAATTACACTGTTAAATGTTTCCGCATTACATCAGGGTCCCCAGAGCCCCCCACATTACATCAGGGTCCCCAGAGTCCCCCCAAATTACATCATGGTCTTTAGAGCTCCCCCCGCATTACATCATGGTCCCCAGAGTCCCCCACATTACATCAGGGCTCCCAGAGTCCCCCCACATTACATCAGGGTCCCCAGAACCCCCCTGCATTACATCAGGGTCCTTAGAGCCCACCCCCACATTACATCAGGGTCCTTAGAGCCCCCCTGCATTAAATCAGGGTCCCCAGAGTCTCCCACATTACATCAGGGTCCTTAGAGTCCCCACGCATTATATCAGGGTCCCCAGAGTCTGCCCACATTACATCAGGGTCCTTAGAGTCCCCCCCACATTACATCCGGGTCCCCAGAGTGCCCCCACATTACATCAGGGTCCTTAGAGTCCCCCGCATTACATCAGGGTCCACAATGCCCCCCTAAACACTCCATCATAGTTAGACCATGCACCACATACAACCATAACCCCCCATAATCTCTCATTCATCAAACCATAACTCTACTAAGCATAACCTAACTTCTATCCAACCCAGCAGTACCTCAAATGCCCCATAGTCTACTACCCATAATAACCACATAATGCTGGACCTGTCCAAACTACCCATACATGCATGCTTACACATACAGATACATGTACACACATACATACAGATACGTACACACACCCACACATACAAACACATGTACACATATAGACACATGTACACACATGTATACAGATGTACACACTAGGGTTGCCACCTCATCCCTTTAAAACCAAACACATATTAATTACACAGGTTCTGAGGCAAATTTAATGCAGATAAGGCACTAAGTGAGTTTACTTACCAACTTAATCAGCCACAGAACCTGTGTAATTAATATGAGTTTGGTTTTAAAGGGATGAGGTGGCAACCCTAGTACACGCACAAACACACATACAAACACATGTATAAAACCCTGTAAAAACTTTCAGTACATTACCTTCCATCACACAGCTGGGTACTGCACTCTAGAGGGAGACAGAGAGTACAGCAGACACTCCCCTTCCCTTTGCTTTCACTTTGCTCAGCGTATTCAGCAGTCTGACGGCTCCCAGTGCTGATGTACAGACGGCCCTGTGAGACACACTTGCCCCCACGTTATTTCCACGTGCCATATGTGAGCACGCAAGTGGAAATTTTGAGGCCTGCTATAGTTTGTCACTGTTCCACGGGTGTGCACAATTTTAAAGTGTGACATGTTTGGTATCAATTTACTTTGCGTAACATCGTCTTTTATATTTTACCAAAATTAGGTATTATATTGTGTTTGTGTGCAGTAAGACTCATGGAAGTGTAGTTTTTCCAAACAATTTGCTTGTGAAAAACTGCTGAGCAAATACCATGTGACAGGAAATTGCAGCACCCACTATTTAATTCTCTAGGGCCTCTGCTTAAAAATATATAATATTTGGGGAGTTCTAAGCAATTTTCTAGCAAAAAAATGCTGATTTTTACATGTAGGAAAGAAATGTCAGAATTGGCCTGGGGTTCAAATGGTTAAATAGGCCCCTAAAGTATCTTTGATTTGTTTATCTCTGCACAACTGTGCCTTTCAATCTCCCTCATTTACTTATTTATTTTGCAAATATCACGATGATGTACTGTGCACGCTGATATGTAAATAGAATAAGCCTAGGTTCACACCTCCGAATTTTGTGTGCATGTGTTTGCATAGTAATCTAAATGGGCTGCTTTACCTGTGGCACCTTTTTTGAAAACACACCTGAAGGGCAGCCACACAGACCTTGGTGTTTTGGTACAGTGTTGTTTCCTTGCACCCGAAAAATGCTCTGGTGTTGATTTACCAAAGCTGGAGAGTGCAAAATCTGGTGTAGCTCTGCATAGAAGCCAATCACATTCCAGGTTTTATTGTCAAAGCTTAATTGAACAAGCTGAAATTAGAAGCTGATTAGCTACCATACAGCTGCACTAGATTTTTCACTTTCCAGTATTATTAAATCAACCCCTGTTTATTTTACGATGCATGGCGGAGCCATTAGAAATTAAGGCCAACCCTGCATGTCTGCTAAAAAAGCAGTGGGTTTTGTCTGCTGGTCAGGAACAGATGTGATTGTGCATTGGTTCCCAGCCTTCGTATGTGTGAATCTAGCCTTATTGGGCAAGTGGAGTGAAAAGGTGTAAAACAATATTAGGAGAGAATGCATGTATAGTCAAAGGTGACCTGTCAGTGTGAGAAAAATGAAAGACACACCCTCTTTTCTAGCATCAGAAGCATCGCCAGTTGTCAAAAGCATTGACAATTCTGGGAAGCTCATCACATTCTCTTGTCATATGTGTTACATTACCTCATATTAGTGATAATATATTTCACAGCACTTTACAAGAGTACACCTAACCATTTACAGGATTCTGCTCCCCTGAAGGATCTCGGAGTGCCATGTCCTTAGCCCATTCTTGGAAAACCAGTTAACCCAATAATGTGTTTTTCAGTTCATGAGGGATATCATCCATGCAAACATGTGTAACGCATACTCACTCCACGCTGATAGCGTTTATGGTTAGAATTATTCCTAGGACCCTATTGCTGGCAATGATGTCACTATTTTAAAAGAAAGATATTCCTGCGCCAAATACAAATTAAGTGAATCATCCTTCTAAATTGCTGCTGTGCAAAAAATGTGAATACACAAACAATGAAATATATAAATAAACAGCGCAAAATAGACCTAAAATCAAGTATTAATAAATCACAAAATATAAATGTCCCATATCAATTAGTGCATACAGTATCTGTATCAGAAAATTTTTTTCAAGAAAAGGACACCAGAAAGTCCCTTGTGGTGAGAAATACGAACTCCAAATAATTTTTCTAGCCTTCCACCTTTCACCCTGCACACCAAAATCAAATGCACTCACCAGATTTTGGTGAATGAAAAGCCTTTAAGGATTTTATGGGGAATCCTATACCCTCTTTTCATCAGCTCAATGATAGCCTCTCCAATATAAGATCCTCTTTCAGGTCCTCACCGTGGCTCCCCAGTTAGCTCCACCGTATCATCAAAGAGAAAAACTTACATAGTGTAATATTGCCAGATCAATCTTATACCATAACGAACAGAATCCAGGCCACTCACATTTCAATAGCTTGTAAAAGGCACATTTATTAAGCCCATGACAGCCTGATGATCAAAACCAGCCAACATACTCCAGGGTTCCCACACCAATGTAGCCAGATGGAGCAGAGGAACCTATTTTGCCTGGCCACACCTCTATTCCTTCTATTTATTATTTATTTATTTTACAGTTAAACACAAATTACACAGCTCTTCAAAGTGAATAATCACATCAGTCCTTTCCTTCAAGGAGCTTACAATTGAAGGTATTCCTCGTATTAATTGATGATACCTTTCGATACTCTCCATGTGCTTCGTTATTACCTGTATTGTGTATCCAAGAAAAAAATATTTTTCAAGATTCTTTAGTGATATTTTCTGGTTTAAGCCTTTTCCTACCAGATGCCATTAATGCCTAAATGTCATTACCAAATCTATCAGCATCAGTATGTGTTGGCTAACATGACAATAACTGTTTAACCCCTTGTTTACCAATGTACATTTATAAGTGGTGTGGTATGCAAGGGTTTAAAGCAAGCTCATGGCTACTTCTGCATTAGTAAGCTTACTATTTTGCTACAGCCAGAAGGGCTTTCAGTGAGAGTTTTATAATACACTGATGTCTCCAAAAAGAGAACGTGTCACCTGCTCAATGCTATAACATAGAGGCTTATTAGCACCCTTGTGATCGTAATATAGTCAAATAAAGAAAAGAAAAATTACAAAGGTGTATAAAATATGTTTAGTAAGAAAAAAATGTACTGCGTTAATTCAAATTACAATACAAAGCATAAATATAATAACCAAATATAGGAGAATGGTTGTGTTCTAATAATATAAAAACAGCACAGATTCTTAATAAAAGTCCCAATGTGAAAAAAGAACCATGAATGTCCTAAAACAAGTGAAAAAACGTGACCACATCCGAAAATAGACAGACTGAAGAGAAGGTATCCTGAAGGCAATTGGAAAGGGCCTCTGCTGAATAACACCATGCAGGCTTACCAGATAGCCATGACCCTCTGATTAAAGAAAGGACTTGGAACGCATCAGCAAAGTAATCCCATGGAGGTCTCCTCTAGTATGGTCCCCAGAAGAAGTGCTTAAATCAGCGTGTACCTCCGCACTAGAAATCTCTTAGTAACTCATCCATCCACCAGATTCATACAAAGAATAGAAGTAGGAAATCTAGCATAGTGTAAACCCTTCCAATAAAGCTTTATTAAAATGGTAAACACTCATATGTAAAAATCGTAATTCCGTGGATAGTCTATGTATACAAAGACTTTCCAGCCAGTAAGGAAGATGGCCTCCAGTGAAAGTCCATGATCTTTCTTTAACCAGAGGGCCATGGCTGTCTGGCAAGCCTGCATGGTGTTATTTGATGGAGGCCCTTTCCAATTACCCTCAGGATAACTTCTCTTCAGTATGTCTATTTTTGGATGTGGTCACCATTTTTTCACTTTCTGATTTTGGACATTTTGCCCAAATTTTTAATAAAAGTTCCAATGTGAAAAAAGAACCATATTTTTATTTATATACACTCACCAGCCACTTTATTAGGTACACCTGTTATAATCAGCTAATCACATGGCAGCAACTCAATGCATTTAGGCATGTAGACATAGTGAGGACGACTTGCTGAAGTTCAAACAGAGCATCAGAATGGGGAAGAAAGGGTATTCAAGTGACTTTGAATGTGGCATGGTTGGTGCCAGATGGGCTGGTCTGAGTATGTCAAGAACTGCTGATCTACTGGGATTTTCATGCACAGCCTTCTCTAGGGTTTACAGAGAATGGTCAGAAAAAGAGGGAAAATATCCAGCGAGCTGCAGTTCTGTGGACAAAAATGCCTTGTTGATGTCAGAGGTGAAAGGAGAATGGACAGACTGGTTGCTGCAACATTCAGATGGTAGGGTCAGAATTTGGCATAAACAACAAGAAAGCATGGATCCATCCTGCCTTGTATCAATGGTTCAGGCTGGTGGTGGTGGTGTGGGGGAGATTTTCTTGGCACTAGCAAGGTGTACCTAATAAAGTGGCTGGTGAGTGTATGTTATTAGAACACATCCGTTCTCCTATATTTGGTCATTATATTTATGTTTTGTATTTTACTTTGAATAAGCGCAGGCTCAGCACATTTTTTTTACTATATGTATCACTATACTAATATCTCATAGTATGTCTGCAGCTTTTCTTTGCTAACATTTTTGCACACTTAAGCGCAGTTCACATTTTCTGATACTGGTATAAAATATGTTAAAGTGGTAGTAAACGCTGATACAAACTTTGTACCTAAAGGTAAGCTTATAGTACGTCTTATATGTAGGTATGGTGAATATCTCCTAAACTTATATCACATCGTTGATAGTTGATGACGTCACTGTACATGCTCAGTGATGTTCTGCATTCAGGGCACATGTTACTGTGAACATTGCAGTGAAAAAAATAATTCTATGATGAATGAAAAAAAAATGTTGCGTGTATACCCAGCTATACTGTGAAGGGCTTATCTTCCTCATTACAAGATGCTTTAAAATATCCACTGAGCTATGCATAAGCAGTTCAGTGTACATTCTCCGCACTCTGTGCCAGGACAAATGAACTACTGTGTGCAAGAAAATTATTTCTACATAGGAGCACATCAAGCTGACACCTGGGTGAACATATGGCAGGAAGCCACTTTGATTGGTTTGTGGTCCTTACTGGAGACTCAGAGGTTGATCATTTGATGGGGGGGGGGGTGGAGGTCACTTTGAGTAGTTTGTGATCTTTAGTGGAGACCTAGAGGCTGATCATTTAATGGGGAACCACTTTTATTGGTTCCTGGTCCTTAGTGGAGACCAAAAAGGGGAACTTGATTTACAATATCTCTGCATGAAGGATCACATCAGAGAACATTTAATCTATTGATTGTAGATAGGGAGGGGCTAAACCAATTGGGCAGCACAGTGGCTAAATGGTTAGCACTTCCGCCTGGCAGTACTAGGGTCACTGGTTCGTATCCCAACCCTGGCACCACCTGCCTGGAGTTTGCATGTTCTCCCTGTGACTGCGTGGATTTACTCCAGGTACTCCGGTTTCCTCCCACACTCCGAAGACATGGTGGTAGGTTAATTGGCTCCTGTCTAAATTGGCCCTAGTATATATATGTATGAATGTGAGTTAGGGACTTTAGATTGTACGCTCCTTGAGGGTTAGGGACTGATGTGAATGTACAATATATGTATGTAAAGCGCTGTGTAAATTGATGGCGCTATATAAATACCTGTAATAAATAAATAAATCAGACGTGGGGGAGAAGTGTCTATTTAAGCTGACTGCTGGAGAGTAGGCACTGTAAAGTGCCATAGGTTCTTTTGTTGTTGCATGAATCTTCCTGGCAGCACAAGAGCCCCCTGAATTATATGAAATTTAACTGTGAGGAGAGTAGGCAAACAATGTATTGCTCTGCACAACTGAGCTAGTGAGGAGGTGGTGACATATCTAAGAATGTACAGATCCCAGCCCTCAGAAAGTCAGTGTTTGCATAGCAGCTCCTTGAGGTGTTAGTATGCTTATTGTAAAAAGGATAGTGTGAACTGGCAGGTTATGACTTCTGATATCCAGCAGCCAGCTACAAGAACTATACTTCCCTCCTACAACTGTATTGCAGATTCTTCCTTTGCTATTCAGTGCATGTAGATTAATTGTGACATACTGTACATTTACCTTCCTCGCAGTCTGATTATGTCAATATTTTTGAATGTCAAAGCGGTAAATTGTTTTGCATGGAAATTTGTTGTTTTATATTGTAGGCCTGTAATTCTTAGGAATAACTCACTTAAATCTGTCTAAACAAGAGTCTAGTAAACATCCCAGGTATGATAAAGTTTGACAACAAAATCTTAAATTATAATATAAATAATTATAAAAAATAATATAATAATAATACATTTAATTCAATAATGTAATCAAACCAAAAACACTGAAATTTGTCCAAACAATGGTGCAATATTACTAAACACCACATATTGGTTTAGTAAACATCTCTGGTATGAAACATTTTAAATCATGCAGGGGTTTCGTCACCACTCCCTAAAGTATTGTTATTCCCAAAAATTTCCAAATGTCATCTTTGGTCACTAGTTCCCACTTTCTGCTTATTGGAAACTTCCGATGCAGAGTAGCCAATTGTTGCTCTTGGTACCAGTTTGTCTCAGTAACTATTTTTTCAATAACCTCATCGGTCAGAGATAATTGTAGGTATGCCAAAGGGTTGTCGTGTTCAATGTCTACTTTCATAGCAGATGCTCCAGTAAATGGAAATCTTGGGGGCGCTGCCTGACCCGTACCACAGTCAATAGGGCGCCAAGTTCGCACATCACTGAGCTCAGTCGCAGAATCATCGCGGTCGTCACTTTCAGTGTTTGATGACAAATTTCCCCACGAATCACCATCGCTCAATTCTGCAAGTGTTTCTAATTCACTATTGCTGTTTTCTAGCTGGTCTAAAACCACTTTTGACCTAAAGGGACGCTTTTTGGATGCCATGGATGTTCTCAGGTTTCCAGGCAGAAAGAACCTGTAAAGTGCAGGCAGGACACTGAACAAAGCACTAGGAACAAAACTGAGGTGAAATGGTTTGATACAGTAATGTAATCCTAACAGATTACAATGTATTGTGTGTATGTCATGTTTACTTTTTTAATCTCCCACCGTTTCCGCCCCCTGCGTCGCAGCACTTGCAGGGAAGGGAACCCGAAAGACAGATGCCGGCATCGGCCGGAGGACACAGTGGGAGGACATTGGAGGATCGCAGGACAAAGTAAATTACATTACAGTGTAATCCTCAGTGTGGCTCGGGGTTACCACTTTTGCTACTGAAAATTAACCCCGAGCCACACTCGGGATTTCCGCCAGGGAGGTTAAGGTAGCTTGTCCAATCACCCAGGATTTATTGTATCATTCCTTTTTTTTAACTGTGTATAACAAATTTCAATATATTGGGATTTATCTGGCCAAATTCAGCTTTAATATAGTAGATTTTATCTGTAAAAGCCACTTAGATGTGTATGTGACAGGGTAAAGATGGGTAGGTAAGTCCTTCATCATGGAAATGGACACAAGAACTGAGTCCTTCAGATGTCGGCTAATTATGAAGATCAGACTCACTCTACCTGTCATCACTTTACTTAGGATGACCGCTGATTACTATCGGTTTCAGAGGTGAATCACCTCAACATTCTTTCCACACGGCTGTTATTCTGGCTCCACTGTGCCCCGGGGTTCAGTTTCCAGTCAGAGCAAAGAACAACTTCTACTGAACCAATAGAACTTGCACATAACAGGAACCTGTACAAAGATTATTATCAAAGGTGACTAGTTGCCAGGTTCAATACCTCAGTGCTCCAATTTAATGTCCATAAAGAAGCATTCAGCCAATGAGGGCAGAACGTCTGACTGGTGCAATTGTCCCAAGTGGGTGATTCAGAGTATTGAATCAAAAGGCAACCATCTTAGATATATGCCTAAATGATCCCCCCAGCAAATCCAACACCCAGAATTTATAGTTAATGGCATACGAGTGAGTTGTATGCAGCATGAAAGTGGTGTGTTTTTTCCATAATGGTTCTGCAGATCACATGCTTGGTAGAGCATCATGTAATGTCTGAAATGGAGATCTATATCTTCAGGGCACTTAGGGCTGAAAACACACCTTTGCAACAGGCAATTGAGTGATGTACTGCCATTCAGTTAGGACAGTATCCAGTGCACCAAGGCAACTCAGCTCAGACACGTACATGGCTGTGCTGTGTCAGTAAAAAATGCTGCATGTCTGTTATTAGTCTGTTCCTGTGCGTTTAAAATGAATAGATGGCTTTAATGAAACATAAGCTAATGTGTGACACAGCACACAGGCAGTATGAATCTAGCCTTAAGCTGGCCATAGATGGATCAGAATGTAGCCGGTTTTGCAGGGACTAGCTGAATTTCGATCCATGTTTGGCCTCTCCTGCTCGTCAAAAGTTGATCTAACAACTTCAGTTGAAGGGGAATGTTGGAAAATTTTTCTGGATCAGCAGCTGCAGTGGCGGATCAGTGTATTCTGACAGCAAAGAGTTCCATTGTCAGAATACAAAGTCTCAGTAAGGAGCATTTCTCTATCCACCCAACCTTTGTGGATGGAAAAATCACCTTGATTTCTTCTTTCTGCCTATCGGCTAAACAAGAATAAAATTATGCATCTATGGCCAGCTTTGTATCTGTTTTAGTATAACTCAGAACCTGTTTGCAGAGGTAGAGGGGAAAACAAGCTGGCAATTTGATTTCTTTTAATCTACTAAACTGCAATATATAAGTGGAAAACAATAAAGGATTGTTCAAACCCAGTGAACTGTAGTGCTATTTGTATATGTGTTGCCATTCATTATGAATATCACCGCAAGGTACCCATGGTACAGCCTAATACAGTGCATGATGTGTCTTGTGAAGGGGGGCTGTAATAGTTTTTTCCCTTTTAAGGCTCCATTCACACCATTGTGTTTTTGTAGTGCTTTTTGGAGAAACGCACTACAGTCCATTTAACATGGACTATGTTAAATGGAACATGTTCACATCTATGCTTTTTTGAACTGCTGCATTTTTGGAAATGGTCTTTTTTTGAAAAGAGACTTTTTTAAAAGCAAAAACAAAAACGATATTTGTAATAACATTTACAAAAAGTATATATTGTCAAATATTCTCACATTAACAATTATACCATCCGAAGAGTGATTAGTACTGACCCGTTGTCAGGAAGATGCTCACCATAGTTCGGCTGAAGTCTCTAGGCTTACTCAATGGCGCAGGCGCAGATGTGTGAGAGCCCGTTTTGCTGTGCACAGTCGTGCTTATTTGCGTTTGCGCATGCGTGCACCCACAACTTTCCATTGCTAATGTTGGCACCAATTAGACTATTTAAACCCAGCAGCACTATTAGCCTGTGCTGTCTGATCTGCAGCTCCCCTTCCTGATATGCAGCTCCCACTCCTGTATTCCTGTGCCGGTTCCTGTGAGTGAACCTGTAATTGACCCCGGCTTGCTTCTTGGACTCCGCCTCTGCCTTCTGTCTCTGCATGATCTGCTCCCACCATTACTGACCTTGGCCTGTGACCCGACTATTCTGTTGCCTGCCGTTTATGCCTGATCCGTTTATCCATTACCGACCTGGCCTGTCTGACTCTGCATACAGCGTGCTACCCTGCTCTGCAACCTACCTGTCCTGATGTGACGTCTACCTGCTACCACCCTGCTCTGCTACCAGCCTGCCCCGCTGTAACGTCTGCATGCTACCAGCCTGCTCTGCTGCCAGCCGTTCTAGCTGTCCCATCTGCCAGTGAAGTGCCAACAATTCCTTCACAGACTACAGGATTGACCAGGCACTCATACCCCGCCTTGCTCTTGTGGTTGCTGTTCCACCTTCAGTGGCCCCTGAGCCAGAGTTGTACAAGAGGCCTTCCTCTGCCATCAGGCTCACAAGCATGGTACGTGACACCCGTATAGATAGAAAAATAGATAGAAAAATTTGAAAAACTTTAAGTAGACCAAGAGTTGCATATAAACCGCATGCTGGGAGATGATACCATCTGCGCCCCCGTCCCCCATCCACACCACTGGGGTCACCTCCTCAAGAAGGCACTTTGAGCTCTTTTGCATTAACTTGACTCGCCGTGTTTGGAGGAAGAAAAATGCTGACCCTAAGAACACCATCCCTACAGTCAAGCACAGAGGTGGAAACATTGTGCTTTGTGACTGTTTCTCTGCTAAACGTACAGGCCGACTTTGCCGCATTGAGGAGCGAAAAGACGAGGCCATTTATTGTAAGACCTTGGATGAGAACCTTCTTCCCTCAGCCAGAACACTGAAGATACCGCCAGGGTAACAAAGTAGTGGCTCAAGAAGAATCACATTAAGGTCATGGAGTGGTTTAGCCAGTCTCCAAACCTTAATCCTATAGAAAATTTATGGAGGGAGCTGAAACTTCAAGTTGCCAAGCGACAGACAAGAAATCTTGAGGATTCAGAGAAGCTCTGTAAAGAAGTGTGGACTAAAATACCTCCTAAGATGGGTGCAAACCTGGTAACCAACTGAAAGAAACATCTTACCTCTGTGCTTGCCAACAAGGGTTTATCCACCAAGTCGTGTTTGCTTAGGGATCAAATACTTATTTTACTCACTGAACGGCAACTCAATTTATAGCATTTGTATCATGTGTTGATATTCTGTCTCTATCATTTAAAATATACGATAAAAAGTATAGACCCTTCATTTCTTTGTAAGTGGGCAAAATTCAAAATCTGCAGGGGATCAAATAATTATTTCCCCCACTGTATACCAACTGAAGTGATTAGCCTCTGACACACAGATTAAACAAATACTCCTGTATAGGCTGTGCCTGTATAGCCCTCTCTCTACATCCTTTCAAAGTTTTGAATTTATACAGCATTTCTCAGCTTCAGATGGCAGGGGGCAGGGATCTGATGTCACACATTGCACAGTAGAGAGCTGAGTGTAATCTGAGATGTGAGTGGATGGAATGGAAACACCCCCTCTTTACACTGTCTCATAGGGAAACATGCGCAGCTGAGTCTGCCAATCATCTGCTGTGTGCTGGGGCAGGGGCAAGCAGGGCCATCTCTTGAGATCGATTGGTGCATAGACTGTCAGAAGTGGCTCGTGCAGATATCAGAAGATTGATAGAGCAGACAGAAATCACACTCTGTGCTTTGGATTGAGGCAAGTACACACTATAGAATGATTTGCTTTGTTTATTTTTACATCATAGGGGTTTACCACCACTTTAAATATAAATATTGAATTTAACGGCATTCTTGTCGCCCTATAGTAGATCTACTGCTACAGGGTGGCAGACCTGCGCAGAATCACAGTATATACGTGATTTCGTACGTATTTCTGGGTAGGGGCGTTTTTTATTAGCACTGATATTAGTGTCATTGGGATGTCAGTGGCAGTTAGACAGTTCCCACTCAATGTCAGAATACCCGGCACAGTCCCGCTATAAGTTGCTGATCTCCGCCATTAACAGTATAAAAAAAAGAAAAATTCCATTTGTAAATGCTATAACTTTCATGTGAACAAATTATTTTACATGTATTGGGATTTTTTTTTAGCAAAGACATAGCAGAATACATTTTGGCCTATATTTATGAATAAATTAGATTTTTAAATTTTTTTATTACTGGATATGTTTTATAGCAAAAAGTCAAAAATATTGTTTTTTTTTTTTTTCGAAATTGTCTGTCTTTTTGTTTATAGCGCAAAAAATAAACACATTGGTGATCAAATGGCACCAAAAGAAAGCTCTATTTGTGGGAAAGAAAGGACATAAATTTCACTGCATAACTGCGCAATTGTCAGTTAAAATAATGCAGCGCCGTATCGCAAAAAATTGGCTTGTCAGGAAGGGGGGTAAATCCTCTGGAGGGCAAGTGGTTAAGAGATAAGTAATATAAATGTGTGTGTATGTGTATGTATATATATATATATATATATATATATACACACACACACACACACATACTGTATATGTAAGTCTACTACCAATTTAACCCTGTGTTCAAAATTAGGTCAGTGGTAGGTGAAAAATTAAATTGATGCTGAAATGATTTGTTTTAGTATTTAACATTCATTTCATCACCTACTCTGGCAAGACATGGGATGTTACTGGGTGTTATGGAAAAGCTTCCCACATTTATTGTATAATTATTCCCTGAATATCATACCTAACAACCACTGCAAAAGCTGTTTTTTTCCCAGGTGGTTGTCCAGATCGTAATGCCACATTGATAAGCTGACTGCTCTGCATTAGTGTTTCCTGTAAAGAGACACTGTCACATTGTCCATTAACATAGTTCCACCTGTCCTACTGATACCTACCTTTCAAGTGATTCCCCACCACTTATTTCTCTGTCGCAGCCATCACCAGTATACTTAGTGTAAACTGGTGTTGGAGCACTGCGAATTTGGAGGAAATCACATACCTACATAGATTCACTGGGTATTTTGAGGAGAATCTCTGGAGTGGTGAGTGTCAGTGGATAATGCAAGTGATTTTACTGTTTTTCAAAATATAAAAAAATCTTTACACATGGTATTCAAAGAATTATTAACAGTGGATTACATTGGGAGAAGCAAAAACTGATTGAGCAAAGTACAGTCCGTATTAGGATCTCCAAATATTCTGAGAGTACACTAGAAGAAAACCACCCCAAATTGTCCCATTGTAGATGAGGCCAAGAAACAGTGTAAACATTGATGAATGATGAAGATATCCCAGTACTAGTCTAGGTGAGATGCCAGCTAGAATTTAGTAATCAGGCTCAACATAGGACTGCTATTATTTATTTATTTCAGGTACTTATATAGCACCGTCAATTTACGCAGCGCTTCACATATATATTGTACATTCACATCAGTCCCTAACCCTCAAGGGGCGTACAATCTAAGGTCCCTAACTCACATTTATACACATACTAGGGCCTATTTAGACAGGAGCCAGTTCACCTACCAGCATGTCTTTGGAGTGTGGGAGGAAACCGGAATACCCAGAGGAAACCCGCGCAGGCACAGGGAGAACATGCAAACTCCAGGCAGGTGGTGCCGTGGCTGGGTTTAAAACCAAGGACCCTAGTATTGCCAGGCGGAAGTGCTAACCATTTAGCCACTGTGTGTATTGAAGACTTAGATGATTAAAAGTGTAAGGTCACAGTCCGCCGTTATATAATGTGAGATCGAGGTGATAGTCTGCTTTTTCTAGAATTCGTGATAGTCTGTTTTGCTTTAGTAAAGGGAGCAAATGGAATTTTGTCCTGGAACAATCATCTGCTTTCTTGTCTAGCACCCACAAAATATGTCTAAATGTACCAACCAGAAAACAGCCCATAAAGCAAGCAGAGAGGTATGCCGTGGAGAGACGGTAGGGTACCAAGTACCTATGCATTAACAGTTTATGATTTTGTCTCCGTAGCTAAAGCTGCTTATACATGGATCAAAATTTGGCCGGTTCACCAGGGACCACCTGAGATTCAATCCATGTATGGGCAGGCTGATTGATTTTTTTACATGCAGCTATAGCTGCTAGCAGTAATCATTGTGTTCAGCCTGCAGGAAAGGCTTCCTGCTCCTCATCGCACACAGAAAACAACAACGCTGTGGAAGGGAAAATCCCTCTGAAATGAAAGAAGATCACTTGATTCCCCTTCAGCAGTCAGTGATTTTCTTTCCTTTCACTTGTGGTAGAAGGAAAGCAAATGGAATCAACTACGGGCTGCTTGATAGTATAGTGTTTTAATTCAGTATAACTGCAGACAAAACAATTTTGTTTTAGATACAATTAGGCCTCATTTACACATGAACTCACTTAGACATTCAGCTCACCTGGCAGCAGAAAAACGCTAAGAGCGGCAAAAGCTTGTGAAAATGTTTAGCGCTTGGATGTTTATTCACTAGATTGGACAGAGTATTTTCCACTGACATAAATAAACGCTCAAGCACTAAACACGGCTAGTGTTTAGATGCATTTACACACGTTTTTGCCGCATTAAGTGTTTTTTCGCCAAAACATTCTTCTCCTGAACAGGATTCTTCTATGTTCAGGAGAGGCACATTTAACTGCCCCTAAACTTAGCTGCTCCTAAACTCTCGTAAAAGCCTATATCTACTGTACATGGACACATAGGCTTTTATTGCGTTGAGTTCATGGACTTTGGGGAAAAAAGCCAAAAAGCTCCTGAACTCACATTTAGGATCAGCAATGTACATAAGGCCTAACGAAGGTGATGTACCTCTCCTTTGTTATTTTTGTGCCTAGCCCTTTTAAAAATCCCCCTTTTTTCAAGAATGCCATGTGGTCATCATTTTAGGGTTAATCTTCCAACTGGGAGCAAAAACAATAGCAAGACAAAAACATGGTACATTATGCCTCTGTGGAGTTTTTATTGGTGTCTGAAGATGTCTCAACTTTCTTTACTGGAGACAGGAGGTGAGGTAAAATCTTCCCAGTGAAGATACCATAAATATCTGGTAGGGATTCTAACGTTTTCCTTCTCTATACAGAACTAAGAATAAAACATTTTGAAGTTCTGCTTTCCAGAAAAAAAATAAAATTCAGGTTCCAAGTAACATGGAATCTAAACTCATTTTCTAAATTATGGCATGTGCCTTCTAGTTAATGCTTAGTATACAGTATACTCCTTCCTTTATTATGTCTGAACTTCTTTTTGAAGTTGCCAAGCTAAACCTCTATAGAACAATAAACATAATAAAAGAATTACATTTTATGCGTGTCAGCTGCAGCACAATGATTTGTGCCATATGATCTTATGAACCGGTTTTATTTGAACAATGTTTGTGAGTAAATGCCAATAAGACAGGATAGCGGGTTGTTTATTCCTGTGAGATCTGTGATCCATTCTCATCAGTTAAACTGTTCTCATCAGCTCTTGCTGTCTAGTGTAAACTTGGTCAACCTATGTCCCAAAAGATGTGACACTACAAGGCCCAGCATGTCCTAGCAACCCTGTGGAGAGCCATAGTGCAGATCAAATCTGGAGAATAAGAGGCATCGGCATAACATGTTCTTAAAGCAAGTTTGGCCAATTAAAACTCATCATTATGTTGAAACAAAATCAATTTTATCTTTGGTAGAGACCACTTTTCAATACTGTAGGTCCATAGATGTAGATTTCTGATGTTTTAAATAAATATCAACTTTTTTGTAAAAGTCTCAGCTTTGGCTCCAAAGTTTTATTAATACAGATCCATTATAGTTATAAATAGAGATGAGCGAATCGAAGTATCCGAAGTGGAATTCGAGTCGAATATCGGAAAAATTTCGATTCGTGCCGAATCCGAAAAACAGCCTAATTCGGACGCGCGAATCGAAATTTTTCCGAAAATGGCGGCTGACATGTGCGGCGACGGAGCGGGGATGTCGGGGAAGGCGCGCAGACAAGGCGCGCTGCCCCATAATGCATTCCTCAACGACATGTGATCGCATCAGCCAATCAGCAGCCAGCCAGCCAGCACTGTGTAATGGTCGAGGTATATATAGCGGCCATTTTGGAAATCTTCATTTGCCTGCAGTCATTGAACAGAGGCAGACCGCTCTGTACTAGGGACAGGGACAGAGTTAGGGCCACAGAAACGAGAATTGGGGACAGAGAGAAGTTACTTAGGGACAGAGAACCATTACTCAGGGACACAGACTTGTTAATGAGGGCCACAGAATCGTTATTTAGGGACAAAGAAACGCTAGTTAGGGCCACAGAATTCATACTCAGGGACAGACAGAATTTTCACTCAGTGCCAGAGAATTGTTACTTAGGGCCACAGAAACGTTATTAGGGCCACAGAATTTTTACTCAGGGACAGACAGAATTGTTACTGAGTGCCAGAGAATTGTTACTCAGGGACAGACAGAATTGTTACTGAGTGCCAGAGAATTCTTACTCAGGGCCACAGAATTCATACTCAGGGACAGACAGAATTGTTACTCAGGGACAGACAGAATTGTTACTGAGTGCCAGAGAATTGTTACTCAGGGACAGACAGAATTGTTACTGAGTGCCAGAGAATTGTTACTCAGGGACAGACAGAATTGTTACTGAGTGCCAGAGAATTGTTACTCAGGGACAGACAGAATTGTTACTGAGTGCCAGAGAATTGTTACTCGCACAGACACAAAATTGTTACTTGCACAGACACAGAATTGTTACTCGCACAGACAGAATTGTTACTCAGGGCCACAGAATTCATACTCAGGGACAGACAGAATTGTTACTGAGTGCCAGAGAATTGTTACTCAGGGACAGACAGAATTGTTACTGAGTGCCAGAGAATTGTTACTCAGGGACAGACAGAATTGTTACTGAGTGCCAGAGAATTGTTACTGAGGGACAGACAGAATTGTTACTGAGTGCCAGAGAATTGTTACTCGCACAGACACAAAATTGTTACTTGCACAGACACAGAATTGTTACTCGCACAGACACAGAATTGTTACTCAGCGCCACAGAATTCATACTCAGGGACAGACAGAATTGTTACTGAGTGCCAGAGAATTGTTACTCAGGGACAGACAGAATTGTTACTGAGTGCCAGAGAATTGTTACTCAGGGACAGACAGAATTGTTACTGAGTGCCAGAGAATTGTTACTTGCACAGACACAAAATTGTTACTTGCACAGACACAGAATTGTTACTCGCACAGACACAGAATTGTTACTCAGGGCCACAGAATTCATACTCAGGGACAGACAGAATTGTTACTGAGTGCCAGAGAATTGTTACTCAGGGACAGACAGAATTGTTACTGAGTGCCAGAGAATTGTTACTCAGGGACAGACAGAATTGTTACTGAGTGCCAGAGAATTGTTACTCAGGGACAGACAGAATTGTTACTGAGTGCCAGAGAATTGTTACTCGCACAGACACAAAATTGTTACTTGCACAGACACAGAATTGTTACTCGCACAGACAGAATTGTTACTCAGGGCCACAGAATTCATACTCAGGGACAGACAGAATTGTTACTGAGTGCCAGAGAATTGTTACTCAGGGACAGACAGAATTGTTACTGAGTGCCAGAGAATTGTTACTCAGGGACAGACAGAATTGTTACTGAGTGCCAGAGAATTGTTACTCAGGGACAGACAGAATTGTTACTGAGTGCCAGAGAATTGTTACTCGCACAGACACAAAATTGTTACTTGCACAGACACAGAATTGTTACTCGCACAGACACAGAATTGTTACTCAGGGCCACAGAATTCATACTCAGGGACAGACAGAATTGTTACTGAGTGCCAGAGAATTGTTACTCAGGGACAGACAGAATTGTTACTGAGTGCCAGAGAATTGTTACTCAGGGACAGACAGAATTGTTACTGAGTGCCAGAGAATTGTTACTCGCACAGACACAAAATTGTTACTTGCACAGACACAGAATTGTTACTCGCACAGACACAGAATTGTTACTCAGGGCCACAGAATTCATACTCAGGGACAGACAGAATTGTTACTGAGTGCCAGAGAATTGTTACTCAGGGACAGACAGAATTGTTACTGAGTGCCAGAGAATTGTTACTCAGGGACAGACAGAATTGTTACTGAGTGCCAGAGAATTGTTACTCGCACAGACACAAAATTGTTACTTGCACAGACACAGAATTGTTACTCGCACAGACACAGAATTGTTACTGAGTGCCAGAGAATTGTTACTCAGGGACAGACAGAATTGTTACTGAGTGCCAGAGAATTGTTACTCAGGGACAGACAGAATTGTTACTGAGTGCCAGAGAATTGTTACTCGCACAGACACAAAATTGTTACTTGCACAGACACAGAATTGTTACTCGCACAGACACAGAATTGTTACTCGCACAGACACAGAATTGTTACTCAGGGCCACAGAATTCATACTCAGGGACAGACAGAATTGTTACTGAGTGCCAGAGAATTGTTACTCAGGGACACCTAATCGTTGAATTAAATAGTATGTCAGACAACATGCAGAGGAGTGGCAGAGGAGGCAATTTTTTAGGTGCGAGCAGACGTGGCAGCAGAGGAAGGGGTCGAGGCAGCAGTATTCGCAGCCAGAGGCCAGTGCTCCCGGTGTCATCCAGCGGTCGTGTCTCCACCGACAACCCTGCCGTCATTGATTGGTTGGCTCGGTCGTCTTCCTCTTCCCAGGTCACCTCTGACACCTACAGCCAACGGTCGGTGGGTACGTCAGACACAACCGTTAGTTGGCATGGCCCGGGAGCAAGCCCACTGAAATCACGTGTCCTCTACCTGCCCCTGTCCTTTGCTGTTCCCTCACCAAGCGAAGTATCGCATGCTGTGGGCTCAGCCCCACTGTACAGTGAGGAAGAGCTAACAGAGGGCGGTCAGGAATGGGGGGAGACATCGGCCTTTTCAGCAGCCAAGCGAACAAGTACTGGCGAGGAGAGTGGCTCGGTAGCCGGTCTAGAGACAGGTCTGTCTCCTGACCCAGACGCAGCCGAGGGGGCTAGTAGTGAGGCGGAGACCCTACTTGATGATGAGGAGGTTGATCGCACTTGGCAGCCTCGTCGTCATCAGGCAATTTCTTCCGCATCATCAGGAGAAGAGGGTGGCAGCTTGGCAGCGAGCAAAACAGTCGGTGGGTTGCACAGGAGACAGCAGCAGGGTCGCATCAGTGTCAGTGGAGCCAAACGTCCACGGAGTAGAGCACCAGCTCCACTGCAGCCTACCACCACGGCCAGTAGTGGTGCCGGTGCGCACGGAGGAAGTAGCAGTCAGCCAGTGAAGAGTAGCGGGGGCAAAGTTTCCTACTCGGTGGTGTGGCAATTTTTCCTCAAGCCGCCCGAGGAAGTAAACGTAGCCGTATGTCGACTATGTGGCCAGAAATGCAAGCGTGGCCAGGGGGCCCATGTTGGGACTACAGCGTTGCGTCAGCATATGCAGCGTCACCATTCGGTGGCCTGGGAAAACCGTGATAAACATACGGCGGTTCTGCCTGCCCCAGCCCCCGCTCCATCACCCGCTCCGTTACTTGCTCCGTCACCCGACGTCGTCAATCGCCCTCTATCAGCCAGTCAAGGCTCCAACACCTCTGCTGAGGGGAGTTGTCGCTCATTGGCATCTTCCGCTCGTTCAGATGCTCCTTCTCCTGCTACTCCTCTTCTCGGATTCCGTCAACAGTCTTTCTTGGAATCCGTATCCAAGAGACAACAGTTTGCGAGCACGCACCCGACGGTGCAAAAGCTGAATGTCCTCCTGTCCAAGTTGCTGGTGCTGCAGTCCCTCCCTTTCCAACTGGTGGACTCAGCACCTTTCCGAGAAATGATGGCTTGTGCCGCGCCGCGGTGGAGAGTGCCAAGCCGTCATTTCTTTGCCCAAAAGGCAGTGCCAGCCCTGCATTCACATGTAGAAGAGATGGTGGGCCAGTCTTTGAGCATGTCGGTCTCTGCCAAAGTGCACGGCAGCGCCGACGTGTGGAGCTGTAACTACGGTCAGGGACAGTACATGTCATTTACGGCCCACTGGGTGAACGTGGTGCCGGCACAGCCGCACCAGCAACTTGGACAGGTCACGACGCTTTTGCCTCCACGTTTGCACGTCCTTGGTCCAGCAAGCATGTCCGCCTCTACCACCTCTTTTTCCGCCGTGTCCTCAGCCGCCACCCCCGTGCCAAGTCCCATTACCCGACCGGCATATCACATGTGCAGGGCGCAACGGTGTCACGCTGTGCTGCACCTGGTATGCCTTGGCGAACGTAGTCACACAGGGGAGGAACTGCTGAGTGTAATGAACAGAGAAATCGACAGATGGCGGTCTCCGCGCAAACTAAAAATCGGAACCATGTTGACTGACAACGGAAAGAACATGGTGTCTGCTCTGCGTCAAGGAAGGTTGTGCCATGCGCCATGCATGGCTCACGTGTTCAATCTGGTTGTCAAGCGGTTCCTAAAATCCACCATCCCACTGCAAGACATCCTTAAAATGTCACGTAAACTGTGCATGCATTTCAGCCATTCCTACACCGCAAAGAACACCCTCATTGAGCTGCAGCGGCAGAACGGAATTCCACAGCATCGCCTGATCTGCGACGTTGCAACAAGGTGGAATTCAACCCTACACATGTTAGACCGCCTTTACGAGCAGCGAAAGGCCATCACCGATTTCCTGATGTTACAAGCGGATAAAGGTACTCCCCTGTGTAACTTAGATGTCAGCCATTGGCAGCTCATGCGTGACACCTGCCGCTTGCTCAGGCCCTTTGAGGAGGCCACGCTATTCGTGAGTCGGCAGGACTATGGGATGAACGACGTCATTCCTCTGTTGCACGTCCTGGAACAAATGCTGTTAACAATGGCTGGTCAGGGTGCGGTAGACGTGGCGCACAGATCTCAACGCCACATGACCCCTGTGGGGGCAGGACAGGAAGAAGAGGAGGAGGTAGAGGAGGACATTTGTGCTCAGGAATTATTGAGTGAAATGGGTGGTTTTTCCACTCAGCGGACAGGAGTGGAGGAGCAGGAGCATCTGGTAGAGGAGGAGGAGGAGGAGACAGAGGACCCAGACGCACCGTGGCAGTATGCTGTGGAGATGGAGGCAGGGAGTCCCTCGCATTCCTTGGCACAAATGGCCCATAGCATGCTCGGTTGCTTGCGTAGCGACAGCCGAATAATAACCATCAGACAGAGGGATGACTTTTGGCTGTCCACCTTGTTGGACCCTCGCTACCGGTCCAAAATGGTGGCCTTTTTCACACCTGCTGAGAGGGAGGCCAAAATTACGTACTATAAAAACCACCTATGTAGTCAGTTGGTCTCTGCCTTTGTGCGCCAACGTCCATCCTCAGACACTGTGGGCCCTGTGCGCTCGCGTTCCGCTGGCATGGCAGCAGGGGAGGGGTGGGGTGGTAGGAGCAGTGGCAGCTCCACCAGCAGCGGCTGCCTCAGTCTGCAGTCGATGATGAGTAGCTTTCTTCACCAGCGCAGTGAGGAAACTACTAACCAGCCGCAGCAGCAGCAGCAGCATCAGGTGGACCTGGAGCAGGAGCTCAAACAACAGGCTTGGGCCTTCTTGGACAGCACCCTGCCAACCGAGGTAGACAATCCCCTTGACTACTGGGCAACGAAACTTGACCTTTGGCCCCAACTAGCTGAATTTGCCCTTGAAAGGCTGTCATGCCCGGCCAGTAGCGTGGCATCGGAGCGCGTGTTTAGTGCGGCAGGAGGTATTGTAACTCCGCGGAGGACACGACTGTCCACCCAAAGTGTGGAGAGACTCACGTTTGTGAAAATGAATCAGGCGTGGATTAGTCTGGATTTCAAACCACCAGTTCCTGACACAACTGACTAAATCCGCCATGAATCATGCCTCAAACATGTGCCACTTTCAGGTCTCCTCACACTGCTGGTGTGTTTAATTTTTTGACATAGGGTGCTGGCAGATTACGGGCCTCCTATAGCTGCTGCCAGGCCCCTAATCTGCCATAGGCCCCTATATACCGCCTCCTCATGCTGCTGCCAAGTCCAGAGTCTCTCATGGGTCCCTGTACGGCCTCCCATTGCTGCTGTCTCCATCGCCACACTCTGCTGCCATGTGCCACTTTCAGGTCTCTTCACACTGCTGGTGTGTTAAATTTTTTGACATAGGGTGCAGGCAGATTACGGGCCTCACATAGCTGCTGCCAGGCCCCTAATCTGCCATGGGCCCCTATATACCGCCTCCTCATGCTGCTGCCAAGTCCAGAGTCTCTCATGGGTCCCTGTACGGCCTCCCATTGCTGCTGTCTCCATCGCCACACTCTGCTGCCATGTGCCACTTTCAGGTCTCTTCACACTGCTGGTGTGTTAAATTTTTTGACATAGGGTGCAGGCAGATTACGGGCCTCACATAGCTGCTGCCAGGCCCCTAATCTGCCATGGGCCCCTATATACCGCCTCCTCATGCTGCTGCCAAGTCCAGAGTCTCTCATGGGTCCCTGTACGGCCTCCCATTGCTGCTGTCTCCATCGCCACACTCTGCTGCCATGTGCCACTTTCAGGTCTCTTCACACTGCTGGTGTGTTTAATTTTTTGACATAGGGTGCAGGCAGATTACAGGCCTCACATAGCTGCTGCCAGGCCCCTAATCTGCCATGGGCCCCTATATACCGCCTCCTCATGCTGCTGCCAAGTCCAGAGTCTCTCATGGGTCCCTGTACGGCCTCCCATTGCTGCTGTCTCCATCGCCACACTCTGCTGCCATGTGCCACTTTCAGGTCTCTTCACACTGCTGGTGTGTTAAATTTTTTGACATAGGGTGCTGGCAGATTACGGGCCTCCCATTGCTGCTGCCAGACATGTAATCTGCCATGGGCCCCCGTACCGACTCCTCATGCTGTGACGTTGCAACAAGGTGTAATTCAACCCTACATATGTTAGACCGCCTTTACGAACAGCTAAAGGCCATCACAGATTTCCTGATGTTAAAAGCGGATAAAGGTACTCCCTGTGTAACTTAGATGTCAGCCATTGTCAGCTCATGTGTGACACCTGCGCTTGCTCAGGCCCTTTGAGGAGGCCACGCTATTCGTGAGTCGGCAGGACTATGGGATGAATGAGGTCAAATCGGCCATGGGCCCCCGTACCGCCTGTTCACGCTGATGCTGGTCCCACAGTGTGACCTGGGTCCCTGTACGGCCTCCCATTGCTTCCACTCTGCCATGTACCTCTTTGAAATCTCCTCACACTCCTGCGGTTGTCCATTTTGTCATAGGTTGCTGGCAGATTAGCGGCCTTCCATAGGTGCCGCCAGGCCCCATATCGACCATGGGCCCCCGTACCTCCTGGTCATGCTGCTGCTGAGCCCACAGTGTGACCTGGGTCCCTGTACGGCCTCCCATTGCTTCCACTCTGCCATGTGCCACTTTGAAATCTCCTCACACTCCTGCGGTTGTCCATTTTGTCATAGGTTGCTGGCAGATTACAGGCCTTCCATAGGTGCCACCAAGCCCCATATCGGCCATGGGCCCCCGTACCGCCTGGTCACGCTGCTGCTGGGCCCACAGTGTGACCTGGGTCCCTGTACCGCCTCCCATTGCTCCCACTCTGCCATGTGCCACTTTCAGGTCTCCTCACGCTCCTGCTGGTTTCCATTTTGTCATAGGTTGCTGTATGGCCTCCCATTGCTGCTGCCTCCACCGCCACACTGTGGCTCCAAACACTGGTTTTGGCCCCGTGACTGGCCAAAGGAGTGAAGTGTGCAGTGATTCTAAGATCGACGGCACTCATCTGCATGTCATACTGACAGACAGTATTATTTCTCTTCCCCAGCAGACTCCAAGGGCATTTAAATTAAAGGTACAGTGTTCTGCACTAATATTAAGTCTCTCTGAAGCCTAGAAACACCCTTTTTTAAGTTAAATTCACAGCGAATTTATTCGACTCGAATCGAATATTGTCCACGAATTCGCCGAATCAGTCGAATCGAATTTTTCATTTCTTCGCTCATCTCTAGTTATAAACCTCTGTAAACTCTGGCTCGATTCCACTTCACATCTCGCAGCTAGTGTGATCAAAGGATTTTTTGGCTGTGCATCTGACAGTTATGTTGCAGACTAACAACTGACATTTAACAAGTGCCTACCATGGCCCAGTCACAATGTAATCTTGGAGGTACTGTGTGTGACAAAGCAAGTGGTCCCTATTGAATTACCTTGCACAGTGCTACCTGCTGGCATGCAGCACTTGTCTATATTAGCAGGTCACATACATTGCAATACTATCCCCTTGACTAAAAAGCATCCTTTAATTGCCACTATTTGGCTTCCCAGTGTTGGGTACCAAAATATGCCTACTGTTACCTGTACCATCCAGAAAAACCTCTCTTGCATGTTCTTCTGCTTTTTCTTTACCAATCCATCTCTGGGACTAAGCTCAGCTCATTTGCCATCCCATCAAGCCATGTGAACATGTGGGGGGGGGGGGGCCTTGAGGCCCTCTACATATACTAAGTTAAGCACCTTTGATTCAGTGCTCCTCATCTGAACTACCATATAAAACTTCTTTAATGTAGAATTTAAATATTAAAAATAAATTCCTATGCTCTTTAAAATTCAGTAAGGTACTGTCTCGCCCTGCTCTGCGCAGCCTCCATTGCTCCGTATTCTCAACACAGTGCTGAGAATAGAGGGCAGTGAGTTAGTCACTAGGAACCAATCAGCTAACAGCTTCAAGAGTTATTGCTGCTGAGGTGGGGAGAAAGCAACAGGAGTGAAACAGACAGTGCTGAAGGAACACAGATTAACCACTTGCTCTCCTGAGGATTTACCCCCCCCCCTTCCTGACCAGGCCTTCTTTTGCTATACAGAGCTGCACTATTTCAACTGGTAATTGCACAGTCATGCAATTCTGTACACAAACAAAATTGATGTCCTTTTTTTCACACAAATAGAGCTTTCTTTCGGTGGTATTTGATCACCTGTGCACTTTTTATTTTTTATGCTATAAACAAAAAAAGGCAGAAAATTTTTAAATAAAACAATATTTTTTACTTTAGGCTATAAAAAATATATAGTAAACTCAAAGTTAGTCATAAATTTAGGCCAAAATGTATTCTGCTACTTGTCTTTGGTAAAAAAAAATCCCAATAAGTGTATATTGATTACTATAGGCAACGCTTTAAAAGCCTTTATCATTTTATCAAGATATCATTTTAGATTTACAGAGGAGGTCTAGTGCTAGAATTACTGCCCTTGATCTGATGTAAGTGGCGATACCTCACATGCATGGTGCAACCGCTGTTTACATACTGGCACAGTAGGGGGCGAGGGTGCTGTGGTTTTTTTTTAAGTTAATTTGATTTTTTAAAATTATTTTTACACTGTCCCTTTCATTTTTTTTATTTATTTTTTTTATCACTTTTAATGCTGTCACAGGGAATGCAAATATCCCCTATAACTGGGGATATATGGGCATTGTCATATATTCTTTTTTGAGAAATCTGGGGTCTATCAGACTCTAGATATCTCCTCTGCCCTTACATTATCTAATCTCACCAAGATCAGTGTGATCAGATGCTTTCCCAATTTACAAATGGCGCCGTTTATATCCTGCAAAACTGAAGTGATGAAACGCTCGTAGCTTCCAATTTCTTAGACTATAGAGATGATTGGCACCATTCTGGTCTCCAATCAGCTCTATGGTCAGCTGGCAAAAACACTGGCTGCATTCTCAGGTTCTCCTGATGGCGTGGAACTACCCGAGAAGGCAGTGGAAGGCAGCGAGGGAGGAGGGGCATCTTCTCCCGCTGCTTGTAAAAGCAATCCTGCAGCTAATTAGCCACTAGGATTGCTTTTACATGAAAGCTGATCGAAGGCTGAAAAAAAATGATACCAGACTGATGCCTGCAGCTGCGGGTATCATCCCAATATAACCACTCAAAGTCCAGTTATATACCAGTACGTTGCAGGTCCTTGTTGGGTGTATATGCTGTGTTCTTTTTTTTTTTTTTGTATGCAGCCTGTGGGCTAAATGAAAAAAGAGAAGAAATCTCTGCCAGAAAAAGTCTGTGGATTTGAGGATTGGGCCACAGCACCTTCTGGATACAAAAGGGCTGTGATGATCTCTTCCTGGAATTTTAAGAAGGATTCACTTCGTCCAGTTGCTTTGTAAATTACAAAAGCATTATATATAGCCAATCAAAATAAATAGACACCTTTTTGTACCAGTGTCAAGCTTTCCGGGAAACTAGGTACGGATTCACCCCTCCCATGTTAAGGTTATAATTGTGGACACAGAGGGGTTTCTCAACAATGCCAGATACCGTGTTAATTTGGACTGTCGCGTCTGCGCGAAGGGAGGACAGGATGAAAACATCCCGTTTTCCTTCCACTTCACTGCCAGCAATTCATCATTCCTCAAGCAGTCTTTCTCCCCCTTTCTAAGTTGGGTATTTACAAACCATTGGAGGAAACCCCAGCGATTAGTTCGCACGGTGCCAAGTGAGCAAATTCCAAGATTGTACAAATATCTAAATAGTGGCACGCTTGCATACAAATTGTCCACATATAAGTGGTACCTCTTACGGAACAAACACGACACCAAGTCCCAAACTCTCTTACAACTTCTCCCCATGTAGTCTAGGCAGTTGGGGGGCTCTACTTTACTGTTTCTTCTCTCATAAACCCTAAATTTGTACTTATAGCCTGTGGCCCTCTCACAGAGCTTATACAATTTGACCCCATATCTGACATGCTTGCTGGGAAGGTACTGTTTGGATGCAAGGCGGCCAGTAAAGTAAATGAGGGACTCATTCATGCAGATGTTTTGCTGGAGAGTATACACATCTGCAAATTTCTCAGTGAGGTGATTTATGAAGGGCCGAATTTTGTAGAGCCTGTCATGTTCAGGGTCACCCCGAGGATGACAGAGTGTGTTATCACTGAAATGCATGAAGCCCATTATCGTCTCATATCTATGCCTGGTCATGGCAGCAGAGAACATGAGCATATGATGAATGGGTCTGTGGACCAATATGACCGTAACTCATTCTTTTTTGTAATGCCCATGTTGAGTGTTAGAACCAAAAAAGTTTTAAATTCGGAAACCTTCATGGGTTTCCATGTGATTGGTCTGGCAAGGTTTGAACTTGGGTTTGCGGCGATATATTGTTGAGCATATAAATTGCTTTGGCCCACAATGAAATTGTACAAATCTGTGAAAAACAGCTCCATAAAATCAAGGGGAGTTAAATTTGCTGTTTCCACTTGAATTCTGGGTTGTGCAGTGAATGGGGGAAGTACGGGTGCTGCAGAGTCTGTGGGCTGCCAATCAAGATTTGCAAACACGTCCAGAAGAACACTAGGGGCTCTACGGGCCTGTGTGAGAATTCTTGGTGGCTGCATGACACTACTTGTGCTCGTCACCGTACCAGCTTGTACTGCACTTATGGGACTTGCCACATCACCAAGTGATACTGCAGTGCTGGTATACAAAAGACCAGGATATACTAGGCTGCTGGTGCTCGCCAATTCACCAAAAGATCCTAGCACTTTAGCTTCATGGGGTCAGGTACGCCTGATCTTAACAGGGACCTCTTCTCCATTGTCCGAGCTACCTGTCAGGGTGCTGCTGCTGCTGTCTGCAGGTTCGTATTCTGAGGCTGATTGTGTGAGGGAGTCTTCCCCTTTGCTCTCACCTGACATGCTGAGAATCCTGTAGGCCTCTTCACTAGTGTGCCTTTTGTTGGACATTTTGGACTCTAAATTTACAGGTACCTAGTGCAACTCACGGGAAAAAGAGCACCTGGCTGTCAGGGACCGCTTGAACCGCTACAAAACAAAATTACAAAAAGAAAACCAGAAGAGGTGACATGACACATTCTGCTGCCAAGGATACGCAAGAGGTGTATAGTTTTTGAGACTAAGCATCTGCGGGGAGGTGTGGGGATTGGGGAGAGTTTAAAACTCTGGGCTTTAGTGAAATGGCAGCCTTGGGCAAGAAAAAACAGGAGCAATGCTGGAGGCAATTTACAGCACACTCTGATTTTAGTAGCATAATAATTAATGTGGAATGTGTGTTCTTTTGTTAAAGAACAATACTTGTTTTCAAATTGTCAAGGTAAATTTCCACATACACATCTGAGTCACAGAGTGCATTCCTGTGCGACTCAGTGTGGTGTGACTTTCAGCCCATTCATTTGAATAGCCTGAAGTCACACTGGAAAAGTAGCGCATGTGCTACATTTAAAAAATGCACCGCACTGGATCAGTAATGCAGTACCATGAGGTCCAGTGCAGGCAAATTGAGAGTGTTTTGAATGCGGTGCTGGAAATGAACACAGAATGCGGATTTCCTGCACTGAATTCTGGTGTGAACAAGCCCTAGTAGACCATCATAGAGGCCAGGAGTCTCCTACACACCTGCAGCAGCTCTGCTTGGCCATACACCATAAGCCATGCACCTGGTATAAGCGTATTCCTTCCGGAGGAGGGCAAACACAAGATACATGTGGTGTCAGTGTCATCATAGGTAACATCCTTTTGCACAAATTGCTGTTGTAAGATATTCCAGAACACTGAAAGGATAAGGAGGAATTCATAATCTTTTCATCTTCTATCCAGTCCAGACATTGTATTCTAATTACATATGGTCCAGTAAATTCTCTCATAACTGAAATGAGACCATGACATACCTAAACAAAATCATATTGCCGGGGAACTCAGAGTGCAGGGAGTGGATTTCCTAGAAGAGTTTCATTTCTATAACAATGGCTTCTGCTACTAGGAAAAAAACATTATGCTGTTATCTGCAATTTCCCAACAACAAATCCCTTTGGAAGTATCTGTAGCTTGAGCAGTGACTGCAGTTCAGAGGTGCTTAGCTGGCTTGGCACTGGGACATCACAATTTCTCTAGTTCTGCTGATTGGTAGCCACATTAGATTAGTACAAGATAGCTCCCTGGCCGAGCCAAGCCATAAGGTTTAAAACTTTGCAACACGGTTCTATTAGTCTCTCTGGGACTCTATATCTGGATTTCATTGATCGATGATTTGAAAAGCAGTTCCTTATTTTGTGTACTTTTCCAGAATTCCTCATCTTTACAGGCCTATCACCACCAGTGCTGTGGGACTATGCAGTCATCTTCCTCTTTCTAGGAAAATGTCTAGCATTATATGCTGGAGCCTCTCAGTAACAACGAGAAAATGGGAAATTACCTGATATAAATTATAATATATGTGTATGCTAAGCCTATACTTTTCAGTTTGAATCTGTTAATCCATTTCTGCTACACATCATCATGGGACTTCTGATCAGGATTTTAAAGCAAAGGAATAGGATGCATCTCTGCCTGTAGGAGCCACTTAACTGTCTCCTTCTTGTGCCGCTTGTTCTTATGGAAGAAATTTTGTTTTCTGAATCAAGTGTATCATAGCGCATGTCATTCATGTTTAGATCTTTTCTGTGGTCATTGTTTATCCATGCTGAAGTGCCAGAACATGATATGCTGACTTCTCTCAGCCCATTTGAAGGATATTATACAGAATTCAAAGCAAGATGTTTATAAGTTAGTGGATTGCTTTGATAGTGCATTGATGTATACAGAAAACATGATGGTGTTCTTAAGAAAGATAACGAAACTGGTTAATTTATATTTTCCCATAGGAACTCTACAAAATACTATTAAATAGAAAGCTCATTATCTAGACTCTAACATAGTATTTGTGTAAGGCACGGTGTGAAATGAAGGCCTTTCTCAACTAGGGTTCCAACAGAACTTGCTAGGGGTTCCTTGAACCAATGACCAATTTCAGGAACAGATGAGACAATGCTACAACCTTCACTACAATGAATTGCTCCAAATACCCGATGCACAGGCTGAGAGGTCTCCGAAAACCTCCAAAGCTACAAAGTCTACAAAACAAGCTGGCACCACAGTACAGTCAGCATATACAGTCATACTTTATTAAATATGGTGGAATACAGTTGAATAAAAAGGCAACTAATTTCGTCTGTAAGGTCTTAATCATGGCTATGGCAGCCATGATTAAGGCCTAAAGGCGTAAATGGTTTTACATTTTCTTCGGCTGTATTTCACCATATTTAATAAAGGATGACTGTTTATGCTGACTGTACTGTGGTGCTGGCTTTTCTTCATGGAAAATAAGCAATTTCAGACTCGCGGATAAGTGACCACTTACAACAATAATTATCTTTTTAGCTATCTGTAAGGTTGGCTGTACATGGCCCAGCTCTTTTGGCTGTACGAAAAAAAAAAAAACGGAGACAATTTCCACATGCACACATTCTGAGTGGATGGGAAAATCCTCCTTGATGTGTCATTGCATTCTGACAGAGGTACTTTTCTGCCATCAGAATACACTGATTAGCACTGCAGCCCACTGGCGGCATACGCTGATTGAGAGGAAATTTTTCAGCAAGCCTGTTCATGAGAAGTAAATCGATAGATCAACTTCTCATGAACAGGAACAGCCACACATGGATCGAAATTCAGCCAGTCCCTGCTGAGCTGGCCACAATTTGATTCATGTACAGTGGGGATCGAAAGTTTGGGCACCCCAGCTAAAAATTTGTATTAATGTGCATAAAGAAGCCAAGGAAAGATGGAAAAATCTCCAAAAGGCATCAAATTACAGATTAGACATTCTTATAATATGTCAACAAAAGTTAGATTTTATTTCCATCATTTACACTTTCAAAATAACAGAAAACAAAAAAATGGCGTCTGCAAAAGTTTGGGCACCCTGCAGAGTTAATATCTTGTACTGCCCCCTTTGGCAAGTATCACGGCTTGTAAACACTTTTTGTAGCCAGCCAAAGGTCTTTCAATTCTTGTTTGAGGTATCTTTGCCCATTCTTCCTTACAAAAGTCTTCCAGTTCTTTGAGATTTTTGGGCTGTCTGTCACGCACTGCTCTTTTAAGGTCTATCCATAGATTTTCAATTATAATGAGGTCAGGAGATTGTGAAGGCCATGGCAAAACCTTCAGTTTACGCCTCTTGATGTAGTCCCCGTGGATTTCGAGGTGTGTTTAGGATCATTATCCATTTTTTAGAAGCCATCCTCTCTTTAACTTCAGCTTTTTCACAGATGAGCGTCAACTATTTTCAGTTTCAGTTTTCTAGACAACTGCTTAGAAGAACCCATGGTGCTGATTGTTGGGGCAAGGTCAGATGAGTCTGGGCATTTAAAACCTTTGAGATTGACATCACCTGGTCTTCCCAGATGATGATTGAGAACAATCCATGACACTGGCAGGTCTCAGCTTTGCAAAGGGGGCAGTGCATGCTATAAATTCTGCAGGGTGCCCAAACTTTTGCAGACACCATTTTTTTGTTTTCTGTTACTTTGAAAGTGTAAATGATGGAAATAAATCTAACTTTTGTTGACATATTATAAGAATGTCTAATCTGTAATTTGATGCCTTTTGGAGATTTTTCCATCTTTCCTTGGCTTCTTTATGCACATTAATACAAATTTTTAGCTGGGGTGCCCAAACTTTCGATCCCCACTGTATGTCCAACTTAAGAGGGGAAATCTTCCCAACCATCATCAGTTTAAAGGACATTCTTCCCACTGACCATCACACTAATTTACCATGAGCTGCAGACATAGTCATTATTGGTAAGGATTCCCTGAGACCAGAAGGTTTTTTCACAGGTTCTGCCATGTTAAAAAAGGTTGAGAAAGGCTGACCGAGAAGGTATTATTGTTAGGTTTTCTGACTACCAATGTCTGTAATTACAGATTCCTGTTTCATTGACCAGAATTACTAGTAGTGGGCTGAGAAGTATGGCCAGGATAGACTCTTGCTCCTAGTGATTAGTGTCCAGTGTAGTAGAAGGCAAATCAGGGCAGTGAAAGCTGCTTTTCTACCTCTGTTGGATTAGCCAAACATGGTTTATTAGTATTGTGAACTGGCAAAAATCTAATTTCTGAGATGTTTGTATTCATAAAGCCAATTGAACATTTGTTTAAATGAGCTTAATGCATTCAAGATACACTAAGGAAATGGTGTGCGAGGTTTCATTTTTCTTTTTTCTTTAGAAAACAGCTGTCCTTCCGGTATGATGCAGGGAAAGACCCTTCATCTTATTGTGTTAGGCAGCCCATAGATCAGGGCTCGACAAACCCCAAGGGCTCAGGTTGTCATGGCGACTAGAAATTGTGTCCTGGCGCCTGGGTTCATACACTGCCTCCCATTGACTTCAATGCAAAATTGCATCCAATTGACTTCAGTGCAAAATTGCATCCTATTGACTTCAGTGCAAAAGTGCCTCCTATTGACTTCAATGCAAAATTGCATCCCATTGACTTCCATGCAAAAACGCCTCCCATTGACTCCCATGCAAAAATGCCTCCCATTGACTTCCGTGCAAAAACACCACCTATTGACTTCAGTGCAAAAACTCCTGTCAATAGCAATTCTATGTGAACACTTATCAACGCAAGCGACTCTGCTCACTTGCGAGTCTGTAACACAACACTACAAACTCACACAGGACCCTTTTTGTAGTGGCACTCAAAATACAATTCTTGTGGATCGCAGGTGTGTGAACCACCTCAATAGGAACACATTATATCTAGCTTGTCATGCGAATCTGTGAGTTTATAGCATCTAGAATTGCATATGTGTGAACCAGGGCAGCTCCATTCACACCTGGGCCTTTTGGGATTGTGTCAGAATCGCTGTGGTCACAAAACACAGGTTCGGGTGCCATTATTTTTAATGGCGCCTAAAACGTGATGTGGTTTTGCTGTGGTTGTCATGTGCCAAATCGCATCGTGTTAAGCTTGTCGCTCAAAAGTTGCCTCGCCCCAGGAGCAGACAACCCATGCTATGCTAAAAATGCTATCAAACAATGATCGCAGTTGAGCAACATTGTAAGAATCTTCCCCTTTTCTTTAGGGAGTGCTCAAATTCTGAAACCTTGTTTTTTAGTTACAGATTTTATACTGGTAGCATCCACTCCTGAAGACGTGAAGAAACATTCATGAATTGCATCAAGTTCTAGGATGCACTCCTTTTTTAGCAGTTTGGTTATGTGTGAATGTCTGTGTGAACTAATTATATTAATACCTTAGGCTGATGTATGCTGGAGATAATGAATCGGCTTGTTATTTGAAAGGTGTTAGAAAACCCCGGACCCTGCATTCACTATATCTGGTCTCCCTGGACCCTGCATTCACTATACCCGCTCTCCTCGGACCCTGCATTCACTATATCCGCTCTCCCCGGATCCTGCATTCACTATATCTGGTCTCCCCGGACCCTGCATTCACTATATGTGGTCTCCGTGGACCCTGCATTCACTATATCTTTTCTCCCCGGATCCTGCATTCACTATATCCGCTCTCCCCGGACCCTGCATTCACTATATCTTCTCTCCCCGGATCCTGCATTCACTATATCCGCTCTCCCTGGACCCTGCATTCACTATATCCTCTCTCCCCAGTCCCTGCATTCACTATATCCGCTCTTCCCGGACCCTGCATTCACTGTATCTGCTCTCCCCGGACCCTGCATTCACTGTATCTGCTCTCCCCGGACCCTGCATTCACTGTATTTGGTCTCCCCAGACCCTGCATTCACTATATCCGGTCTCCCCGGACCCTGCATTCACTATATCCGCTCTCCCCGGACCCTGCATTCACTATATCCGCTCTCCCCGGACCCTGCATTCACTATATCTGGTCTCCCCGGACCCTGCATTCACTATATCTGGTCTCCCCGGACCCCGCATTTACTATATCTGGTCTCCCAGGATCCTGCATTCACTATATCTGCTCTCCCACAGTACACAGAACATGAAAGTGAAACTATTCTAGTAAATATAAACTGCTAAATACCTTTTCTCGTCAGCAGTATATGGTTGTCTTGTGACTTCTGTCAGTGTCCAGCCAAGCACTGGTTAAAGCTTGTAGGAGGAGTTTTCATTCTCCCCTGATTGTCCTAGGAGGCTGTAGGATTAACCCCTTAGGTTCCACAGTGAGTATAACTAGCGTACTTTACTACATATACAGACCGATTGTACTGTTGTGGGTTTGTAACACTTTAATTTATGAGATTTACATGTATTGTTCAAAAAACTGACATTGTACATATAGTTTCATATGCTTTGCCTCAGTTAAAGTCCCATGGGCAATGATTTGGTTTGTGTACTCATAGCATGCTGTCAGGAGACAGGTTGTGGCTCCTTTCTTAAAAAAAACTCTCTTTACTTTGAGTTATGCAAAGCGATGCAGTGCAACGGAAATGAGGTAAATGGGCCCTAAGACTTTGCACACCTTTTGTTTGACGCACCTGGAATTATTTAGCGGTTTCAAACTGAAAATTGAGCTAGGCTTTTAATTCTATTTAAACTTGAATTAGGAATGTCATAATAGCTCTAAAATTGTGTGCTCGTAACGTGGGAACTTTAACATTTGCTTTTACTTAAAGATAAAAAAAACGTACTTGAAAATGATTCATAAGATGTGTGAGTGATGATACATGGGAAAGGACGTATGCTAGCTAGAATGATCTGATTTTTTTTGCTATTGATTATGTACATTGGATGGGAAATAATATACATTGAAAAGCCAGTTTAGGAGAGATGGAGTTGTATTCATGTTTCCCAAGAAAGACCTGTATCATTGCCTCCCAAGAAAGACCTGTATCATTGCCTCCCAAGTAAGACCTGTATCATTGCCTCCCAAGTAAGACCTGTATCATTGCCTCCCAAGTCAGACCTGTATCATTGCCTCCCAAGTCAGACCTGTATCATTGCCTCCCAAGTAAGACCTGTATCATTGCCTCCCAAGTCAGACCTGTATCATTGCCTCCCAAGTAAGACCTGTATCATTGCCTCCCAAGTCAGACCTGTATCATTGCCTCCCAAATAAGACCTGTATCATTGCCTCCCAAGTAAGACCTGTATCATTGCCTCCCAAGTCAGACCTGTATCATTGCCTCCCAAATAAGACCTGTATCATTGCCTCCAAAGTCAGACCTGTATCATTGCCTCCCAAGTAAGACCTGTATCATTGCCTCCCAAGTAAGACCTATATCACTGCCTCCCAAGTAAGACCTATATCATTGCCTCCCAAGTAAGACCTATATCATTGCCTCCCAAGTAAGACCTGTATCACTGCCTCCCAAGTAAGACCTATATCATTGCCTCCCAAGTAAGACCTATATCATTGCCTCCCAAGTAAGACCTGTATCACTGCCTCCCAAGTAAGACCTATATCATTGCCTCCCAAGTAAGACCTGTATCATTGCCTCCCAAGTAAGACCTGTATCATTGCCTCCCAAGTAAGGGCTTGTTCACACTTGACTGTTTTCCAACTCTTGTCAAACGCCCCTATAACGTTTGACAAGCATTGGTCCAGCGTTTGCTGCTCCGCAAACGCCGCATGCACGGTTTAGCGGAAGTTGCTAGGCATTTGCCAAGCGTTAAAAACACCCCACAAACGCCTATAATGAAGTTTGAATGGTGTTAATGCTCCGCAAACGCCCCGCAACCGCGTCGCAACCGCACCGCAAACGCCGGCCAGGTGCGGCACTATAGAATTGAATAGGAGGCTTCAACTCCTCCTGACTCGACCAGAGGCGTCTGTTTTGACTCGACGCTTACGCTCCCGTGTGAACAGCACAATGTGCTGCAATGTGCAGAATTTTCACAGGTGTTTGGGAAACAGTAAAAACGCTTCCCAAACACCTGTCTGCCGCTTGCAAACAAGGCTAGTGTGAACGTAGCCTAAGACCTGTATCATTGCCTCCAAGTAAGACCTGTGTCATTGCCTCATAGCCATCAGGCAATCTTACTCCTTGTCTGTCATTTTCCTGTAGAGCTTTGAATCTGATTTGTGTCTGTCAAACACAAAGGGCAATTACTGCCCTGTGCACAATGATGAAGACTCACTAATTTCAACGAACATAATTTCTAACCCAAAATTCTTTCTTCTGTAGATTTTCCTGGTTGACAGGTTGTTGAAGAATTATATTTTAGCTTTGATTATACATACATAATGTAGATAGATAATAGATAGATGTTTAGATAGATAGACCTGTTGTCTGTTATTATTCAGTTTTTACAAGTCGCAGTTTCAGACCAGTTATGTGTTGCTATTTCTTTTTGTTATTATGGGTACTTATTGTGCAGGGAATGAAAGCTGTAGGCGTACCCAACAGATGTGGAGATGCAAGGTAGAAAGATCATAGCTTCTTTTCTGAATCGTTAGATAGTATAAGAATAGACTCCACATAAAGGAGACATTTCTTGTGATTAATCAGAAACATCTGAGGGTTGGGTTTACACCTTCCATTAGATCAGGATGGCAGAGAGCCAGACAGCCAATGTGATGTCAGAGCACGCTATTATCTAGCAGCTTATTATTTTTAGGCTGTGCTGAAAAGGTAGCATCCATCCTGCTATTAATGCATCAATCTGCAGCGTTTCCATCAGCGCCAAGCTTGGCGTCTGTCTTCAAAGCATATTTGTGTCCCTAGCACTGCTGCTCCCGGCCTCATTGCAGGCAACCACATTTGCATGATCATCTGTTTCAGAGAAAGCGGGGCACTGCTAGAGCAGATTGTAAGTTCATCGCCCGGTCGCAGTTCTGCTGTCAAATAAGCATTTGCAGACAGTATAATGTAGAATATAGGCAAGAGCAAACATTTATATAGAAAGATCTGACCCTTTTATTAACCTAGGCAAACTGTGTCAGATTGTTTTTCAAAGTTGTAAATATTTGGCTGCATTTGTCAATGCTTTTTTGGCAAATTAAAGCAGAAGCCCAAAACAATGAGAAAAAAAGAAAAAAAACTGTTGTTTGTTGCTGTACTAGGTTCTAGAAATAATATATAAAACTTTTCTTAAAATAAAAAGTCCTAAATCTCAAAACACACCCCACTTGTATAAGCAAATATTCAATAAACAAATGTTCAATAGAGTCTCTTTTTTTCTTCTTTTCCACGAAAAAATTCTTTTTCTCAACACCCGTATATTCTGATGCCCATATACCTCAAAAAGAAAAAACTTTACATAGTGTCATACCTTTTTAAAATCAAAACACACGTGCCCTTAACAGTGCACCATGCACTACTTGTGAAACACTCCAAAAACACACAAAAAAAAAAAAAAAAAAATATATATATATTAACTCTCTATATGAATATCAGCATATATATATATTATAGGTCTCTGTGTCACCAAATCTATGACCAGTGAGACATATACATATCACATCCACTATGTGAATCTGTGACACTTATAACACTGCAACTTAGTGACACTGCACTTAAATAAGTGATCAAACACACATCCCCAACCAAAACCGTGATCTCCAACTCCTTGTGTAAGATGGATAATTACCCTCTATAACCACAGACAGGGCTAGGTATAAATCTCCTTAGTTGTAGAAATCCATCCAATATTAGGTCCAATAAAGTATTATATCTTCCATTCTCCTCATAAGAAAAACCAAGTTACATATGGTAGATTCAAATAAATGACAGACTTTATTCAACAACTTACATTGCAGTAAGAGTAAAACAGCTCCTCCTCATCAAGATGTACAAGCAGACAGACTAGGGAACACTGGCCACATGTTCCCACTTCCAAGATGGCCGCGATCGCACTTCCTGTCAATATTACTGCGTCTGACGTCACGTGTTCCTTAGAAAATATTTCTAGAAATATAGGTCCTTTTATAAATATAAATAGGTTCTAGAAATATGTCCTTTTATTAAAGTGATTGTAAACCCTTACATATACCCAGTAACTGGCCTCAGGAGATACACAGAGATGAAACAAATCCTCCTACATAAGTTGTACCTGTTTATCTGAAGCCCTCTGTTCTCTTCTCTAACACCTTTTAAAAGACACAGAACAAAGGCTATTTCTCAGCTCTAGCAGGAGGGGTCGGGGATCTGATGTTACACACTGCACAGCATACAGCAGGAAGCTGAATGTAATCTGGGACTTGAGTGAAGGGAAAGAACAAACCCCCTTTACACAGCCTCATAGGGAAAGATGCACAGCTGAGGCTTTAAATCAGTGTGTGTGTGTGTATGTGTGTGTGTGTTTGGGGGGGTAGAATCATATCCTGAGATTCTGTGGTGTATACGGATAACATAATCGGAAGTGCCCAATGGAGATAGCAGAGGGAAGAGCGAATCACACTCGATTTGGAATGCGGCAAGTACACAGTATAGAATGTTTTTTTTTTTTCAGAGGTTTACAACCACTTTAAAGGATAAGTTCACCTTTTAACAAAAATAATAAATGCACATTTTTGTGCAGGTAAAAAAAATTGCATTTACTATATTTGTTTTGGGAGCCTGGAAAGTATTATATCAGCAATCAGGAAATCGCAGGTGCCATGCAGGTCTCCTGCAGACTGTAATGTGTTTTACACTGACACAATCAGTTTTACACTGAGAGAAAGAATCAATGAACTACCACACCGCTCAACAGTGCTATTGTAGTTCATTGAGAACTACAAGCCAACAGCTGCAAAGGTTGTTGGGACTTGTAGTCTTCCCATTTACAGAACACCGTGAATGGATGCCATGGTCAGGCGGGCCATGTTTTTTAAAAAATTGTGACAGCTAGCGGGGGAGGAGAAGATCCCCTGCTAACTGTCACAATGGGGAATTGGAGGGGCGGCGAGGGGCTGGGGGTGATGATTGCAAGGGCCATTACAATTGTAACATGTTACACCCTGAATAGGAGTGTAACATGTTACAAAAGGTGAACATATCCTTTAACTGCTTGTGACACCCTGCATACTAGCCCAATTGAGAGCCAGAGTGCCAGGAATTGGTTCCATTGGCACTGACAGTGGTGTCATTGTATGGGTTCACTGGCATGGTTATTTCACACTCAAATAGAGCTTTCTTTTGGTGATATTAGATCACCACTGTTTTTTTGTTATTTATTATATAAACAGAAAAAGACTGAAAATTTTGAAAAAAAACCCCAGTATTTTCTACTTTTGTTCTATAACATATCCAATAAAAAAATCAAATGTTTTCATAAATGTAGGTCAAAATGTTTTCTGCTATGTGTCTTTGGTAAAACAAAAATCCCTATAAGTGTATATTAATCACTTTGTGCAAAAGATATAGTGTCTACAAACTATGGTATATATACTGAAATGTGTGCATCTATGTCGGTATACTGGTAATGGTGGTGATCAGTGACTATATTGGGACTTTGATAGTGTGGTGGGCAATCTGGCACAAACAGATCCTTTCTGGGAGGTACACTTACTGATACTGACATCTGTAGTGACACTAATACAGTGATCAGTGCTAATACTGTACACTCTCACTGTACTAATTACACTGGTTGGAAAGGGATAACATCGAGGGGCAATCAAGGGGTTCATTGTGTGTCTAACAATATGTAATGTGTGTAATATGTGTCGCTTTTACTTCGTTATATGGCTGTTTTTTCCCCTTGCTTTGAACAGAGAAAAGACAGCCAGATCGCTGTTCCCTGTACAGAGTTCTGTGTTTTGTAAGCACAGAACTCCGTGTGTGATTGGACACAGCACATCAGCTGACTTTCACCAAAATCGTTGGCTGAAATTAGCTGCCAAACTCGTGTTGTGTTAACATCAAGGGACAATCAAAGGGTTAACTGTGCATCTAACAAGTGTAATGTGTGCTGCTTTTACTAAGAAATCTGGCTGTTTTTGCTCCCTGCTTACAGGGAGAAGAAACAGCCAGATCAGTGCTCTGTGTACAAAGTCTTGTGTGTATGTAAATACAGGACTCTGTGCTGTGATTGAACGCAGCCAATCAGCAGGTCTCAGCCATAAATCATTGGCCAGGACCTGATGACAAAATGGCACTGTGTCCAACGGCAGTGCAGGTCAGCTTCCGCCCAGTAACAGTAAACTACAAGTGGTTAATAGGCTGTAAGACCTACCAGATCCTGTAGTGAAAGCCAGAACTGGCATAGATTTGGTATGTGGCTAGTTCGGGTTCTTTTTTGTAAGTGGGGATTTTAATGTACATGTTCAGGTTTTTCATAGAAACAATGTCTCTTCTGTATAAAGTGGGTTGGAAGAATTATCATTTAGGCTATTCCAAAGGATACCATTTGCAGGAAAGCAGCATCTACCTGAGTCAGTGCAGCCATTGCCTGGAATCTCAGCAGAAAGCGTTAACACTTAACACAGGGTGTTCAACCACATAAAATACTTAAGAGGACTGTAAACGTGAAGTGGCATGCAGCGCACAGCCCTTCCTGGAAAGAGCCTTGCACATTAATAGAAACAGCTTGATTTCTTCCACAATTAATGCCTTCCCTTCTTCTGAGCAAAGCAACATCAAACATCTTGATAAATACTCCCCTTTCCCCCATCAACCAGCTGCAAGATATTAGATCACTCCAAAAGACTCTCCTGCTACCAGTAAATACATTAACTCCTGCAGCTTCAGAACAAGCCAGCAAACCATTGATTGGGTGGGGTGTTCTGGTTACCACCTTGAAGGAGACCTTGGTGTAATGATGGCAGATGGAGTGTCACATAAAATCAACACAAATTGACTTATGATTAATTGATATGAAGTCCATTTTTGTAGTCAAATTTTAGAAACACCCATTATATGTTTACTATGTATTCCCATTCACACAGCATGCCTAAAATATTGTTTAAAATTGATTTAACCCCTTTACGCCTAAGGGTAAAACAAATCTTAACCACTTCATGTCCGGACACTTTCATCCCCTTTCAGTCCAGGCCAATTTTCAGCTATCAGTGCTGTCACACTTTTAATGACAATTGCGCGGTCATGCAACACTGTACCCATATGAATTTTTTAGCTTGTCTTTGAGACAGATAAAACTTTATTTTGGTGGTATTTATTCACCACTGGGATTTTTTTTTTTTTGCTATATAAATGAAAAAGTCCACAAATTTTGAAAACATTGTTTTTCTTATACAATTTTGCAAAATAAATAATCTTTCTTCATAAATCTTGGCCAAAATGTATTCAGTTATTTTTTTGGTAAAAAAAAATAACCCACATTAGTTTATAACCAAAAAGTATAATTTTTCAAACATTTGTTTTACATTTTTATTTTTTTTTTATATTATTATTTGTGTTTTTTTTTTTTAACATACTGTCACCCTAGCAGTACAGTGTCACCATAGTGACACTGTACTACTTGTGGAGGGTGATGAAGTTTTTTTTTCTTACACTGATTGCTTTTACACCCATATAAAGGCTGTAAAAGCAATCATTTCTCCTTCTCTCTGGCTGCATTCTTGCAGCCATTGAGAAATACTGTGAGAGCTGTGATTGGTCACAGCTTGTCACATGGCACAAGGCTGTTGTGAATAGCCTTGTACCATGTGATCTCTGTGATCATTCACAGATTTCACAAGTAGTAAGCAATGATGTCAGAAGTGACATCTTGCTGCACCTATTCATCTGATCACTGATAGGCCAATCAGTGATCACATGATCGGGACCTTGCACAGAGGTCCCGTACAGTGATCGGTGTTCGACACAGCGGGCACCGGATCGCGGTGCTGCGCGCTTCTCAGGGAGTGTGCACAATCCAAAATGGTGGGCGCCATTTATGAACGGCAACCCACCCCTGCACTGCCACCGTCCGGCCGTTTATATATACAGTGGCCGGACGGGAAGTGGTTAAAATTTTACAACTTTGACATGTGTTAGTAAAACCGCACATATCATCACAACTACTTTGTATATCCAGGTGATTTATACCTTGTTTTTTTTCAGGAGAATTTGGGCTTTCATTTTGTGGTAAATGGTAATGATATCCCCTGATTTTTTTTTTATCAAAGGAAAACTGGCCCAAAATAGTAAAAAAAAATATTTTTTTTAAATTTAGCTGTGTGTTTTTTGTTACTACCATAACCTATCACCAAAGAACAACCCAAAATAAATTTTCCAGCTCCTGACGATACCATATAGTATGTGTATGTTATTTGTTGTTTGTACCTGTAGTACAGCCCAGAAACAATAGTGCGCATTTTGTTTTTGTTTTTCTTCACCTAAAAACATACTGACACTGTTACCAATTTTTTTTTATGTAAATCATGACCTTTGACCCTGACCTTGGCCCAAACACTAACCCTGGCATTGAACTATATCAAACCTTGGCCTAGGTATTTTTTTGTTTTATTTTTTAATATTTATTTATGTATTTTTTTTAGGTTTTTTTTTTCCCCTATGCAAGGAGAGAGAGATACAATGTATCTCTTTCCTTCATTCGGAGAGACAAAAAACAAGGGGGGCTGGCTTCACAGTGACTGATCACTGTGATAGCCAACCAGAGGCTATCACAGCGATCATGTAACTCAGAATTGGGAGTTGCAGGTCCCGATCGTTAGAAATGGGACCTGGGGCTCTCAGTAGCACCCCGGTCTTTGTGCTGGGAGTGCGCTCTGCGGTGAGAGCTCTCCCAGCGCAAAGACAGGTACGCAAATATGCGGCCCTACAGAATAAAGCCCAGTTCTGTGAGGCCGCATATTTGTGTTACATCGGCACCAAGGGGTTAACTTTCTAGTTGTTTCTTTGGAGCAGGTTTTCACATGACTGCAAGCTGTGCTGAAAAATTTGGGGACAGACTGAGAGAAAATGCATTAGCATACAATGCATAACCAAAATCTTGTGATCTTTATTGTTAGGGCAAACTATGTTCAAATGTATTTTACAACAGATAATGAAGACCTGTAAGCATAGTAAAACAGGGTTATTTATGGCAACCACTAACTACCCATCCCCCTACATAAAGTAGAACTCACTAAAACAACATTTTTTTATTTTGTCCCCCTACCTCTTACACAAATGCAAAAAAAAAAAAAGTATACATTTTTATCTTTGTGTTACGTTTTGTGCTACTAGGCAGTACTTCCTTGTTTCTAGCCTAGGCTGAGGTCCCGCTTTATCCTGGGACTGTTATGTCACTGCTATCCCTGAAGGCAGTGTTCTACTAAGCTGCAACTTTGCAGTGCAAGTGCACATGCACAGCGGTTTTCCCATGCATAGACCACACATACCACGAAGCGCTATACAGCCTATCTGCCAGAAACTGCAAGTATTTGTGTGGTTGCACTGCCGGTCTCTGCCAGCTCCCAAATACCTGGAAAAATGGGGGTGCAAAAGCAAGGAAGGGAGTGAGACAGAGGGAATTCATGCAGTTAATTTTTATTTTAACATTACAGAGAAGAGAAAGCTAGGTAGGATTTTAAGCACATAAAAATCAAGTAAAAAGGTAAGCAGCAATTTTTTGTATATCTTATTTACATCTGCCCTACAGCCCTTTACTTCAGTCTTGCACAATTGTACAGGGTTCTCTCCTGTATTAAAACTACTTACTCTGATTTCATTGCACATTGTGAGCTTCTCAAAATGTTAGAAACCGCAGCAAGTCAAATAAAACCTACCTCATTTCCTGTGTAGAGGACAACAAGCATTATATAGCACTTTCCTCCCCAGCCTGACTGTCTCTGGTCCTACCTTTAATTCATTGTACAAGGGGCGTTCAAGTCAAACTGGGACTTTTGAGTTTATATAATAAAAGAACAACATACTCTCCTGCTACATTTATACGCTTATCCCAGCATGTAACTAATGCCTGGAGAGCTTCGGCATAGAAAGATTTGTCAGTACGCCGGAATCATCCTAGGACATCCTGCTTCAGTTCGTCATCATTGTGTTCACCATTCCCACAGAGAGATTTGTCTCTTCAAATTCCCGACAAGTTATGCGTAGATTATCCAGGATCGGGTGTTCCACGTGCTGAATGTTCACAGGAATGACTGCTGTGGAATGGGAACCACCACGGCTGGGATTGTCACTGATAGACGTACGGCCATCTTTGAAACGTTTACACCATTCAGATTTCTTACTGTGGCTGAGCGTCTCATCACCGTACTGTGCTCAAAGTCTAATGTAGATATCTGCGGGATTTACAGCTTTTGTTCACCAGAAATTTCATCACCACATGCTGTTGTCTGCCATTTTGTTTAAGGGTCTCTGAACTGGCCAGCGACATATGCGCCACCTATCAGTAATAGGACCCGCTTCCAACTTACTACTACGTGTAGTACCGCCATGCTAGCATCCCTTTTTTGTACATGTAAAATTAAAAGTCCTGGTCTAACTTGAACGCCCCTCATACTTCAGTTTTTTTAATCATGAAGGCTCAGCATCACATGTGGACATTACCTTGGACAGTTGCATGCAGCATGTTTTACTGTGTTGGTAGAAGGTATTAATTAGTCTTAGTAAATGCCTGTTAAGTCTATTTATTCCAGATCCTAAATTCAAAAACTTATTGGAAATGCACATCATCACAAGTCAATAACACATGTTAACTCACAAAGGAAATATACTTTGACGCATGAAATCGTATTTGACTAACGATAAAAAAATGCACCTCTGCACACACACACAGATCTAGATGGGCCCTAATTATCCTAAAATAAAGTAAATATTAGGCAATGTATGCTATATTTTAACTTCAATCGAATTTTAAATTGAGGGTCTTCAATATGTTGCACATAGGCAGTATAATTGAAATTCTAAGACATGACCAGGTTAAGTTGTTTTCCCAACACTTATGTTTTACCAAAGATTGCTGTATATGAAACCCAGATCTTTTGAATGTAAAGGAACTCTAAACCTAAAGTAAAATAAACTTTATACCAAAATACCTGTATAGCAATAGCTGCCATTTTTTGCTATAGAATTATTATAGAAGTAGTTTGTGTTTCTGCCCCTCCCACAGTGGTGAGACTTCCCCCCAGTAGTTTGTGTCTCTGCCTCTCCCACAATGGTAAGATTTTCTTTCAGTAAAATTGTTGGCTATGATTATGAGAGCCATCCTTCCAGATTCTAGTCACCATCAGTGCAGGGATCTCAAAAGAAATAAATAAAAATCATCAAAGGATGAAACAGAAAGGTCCCCACTCTCTACAATAAATTCTCTTTATACACTAATTCCATACACTTCATCAGAGGAAGCATTATTTGGAGAACGTGCAGACTTTGCTCAAAGTGGTTGTTGGCTTGCACTTGTTTGGAGTGTTTTATGAAATATTAATTTGAAGAGTGTAGGGCTGATTGCTTTCCTTCTTTTGCTTCATAACTTCATAAATGTACCCATGATCAGGACACTATATATTATGCAGTGCTTTATGGACATAGTATGAGCCACTTAAACAGAGTAATGTTATTACTGTACAAGAACATATTTGTGGGTTCCATGTAAAAGTATCGCTTAAAGCCCAATTTTGTGGTAGCTTTAAATTGTGGGTATTGGACATTTATTAGATCTTATTGCTGTCTGTGAATCCACTGAGGGGAATTCCCCCTCACTTTTCCCTGTGTCCAGGAAAGAGAAATGAGAAGAGTGGGCTTTACTGGGGTGAGAAGACACAAATGACAATTAAAAACCTCACAGGGGTCCTGACCCTTTGCCACTCAAAAAAGTGGAACCCTCTAACAGAATGAAATGGGACTTTTAAGGCACACATATAAACATAGATTTAATAGGTTAAAATGTCTTATTTTTATTAAAGGTTCAAATTAAAATATCCATACAGTAAGAGAGTCTCCCCATCACATCGCCCTCACAGTGTACATGATGACCTGCACATCTGTTGTCACAACCGATCAATCTAAGATATCACTTCAATATTCATAGATAAGAAGATGGTAATTTCTCAATGCATTTTGTCCATTTTTTCATTAGGATATGGGAGGTACAGTGGGTATAGAAAAGAATCACCCCCTTTAAAATAATAACATTTTGTTACTTTGCAAAGTGGAGGGTCTGATCAAGTCTGCCTGAAAAACTGAGAGGCAGACCTCACATAACCCTTAGTGTGAAAAGAGCCTTAAGCCCCATATACACGGGCCAAATATCGTCCGAAATCAGTTGGCATAATAGAAACTGGCCAACATTTGGCCCGTGCATACAGGTCCTTGTCCGACAGAAGCCAATATCATGATTGGCCTCTGTCGATTGAGCATGCTGGAAAACCAGTTCTGGTGTGTGTGTGTGTGTATGGGGGGTGGGGGAATCGCTGTACTAATATCAAATAAGAGTTAATTTACAAAAAATGGAGAGTGCAAAATCTGGTGCAGCTGTTTATGGTAGCCAATCAGCTTCTAACTTCAACTTGTTCAATTAAACTTTGACAAAAAAACTGAAAGCAGATTGGTTACTATGCAGAGCTGCGCTAGATTTTGCACTCTTTAGTTTTATTAAATCAATCCCATAGTAATGCAAGCCATACATGGGTTGAATCCCAAACAAATTTTCTTTTGAAAATAGTAACCGAAAGCTTTCATTCGAATTTCGCACTACTAGTGGGCCTCAGCATCGGCCGATTTCCGTGCGGCTATCGAATTTGAGTGATCGGGCATTTTGGAAATGATTTGAAAAACAAACAAATTTATAATCAATGATGGGAGAATCGTGTGAAATATAATAAAAAAAAAAACAAGCATGAGCTGACCTGAAAAGAAAGATGATTCCCAGCCACAAAAAATATTTTCTGTAGCAACATGAAGTGAAATTGAATTCTTGGTTGGTTGAATTTCTAAATCAATGGTGACTTTCTCATTCAGCCCGCTGGGTTGAACAAAAAAAAAAACCCTACCATGTTTACCAGGCATTAGACAGAAAAAGAGGGACACAGCAGTAGGGATCTGATTGAAGACAATGGTTTAAACTCCTTCCACCCTGGACTAAAGCTGGGCTATCATGGTTCAACACAATTTGTTGTCCAATTTGGTTATGAATATTTGGTAAAAAGACATATCTCTTACCCTGGTCAGGACTCATTTACAGCCATAGCTTGCCTTCAGGTGTCAGAAATGAAGACAATTCTGAGTATACTTCACAGCCTCAGTTTGTAGGTTCATCTGGAGGAAGGGAAAAGAACAGCAATGTTACCTTTGGGGTTTTCAGTCGGCATTCACACATATCAGTTCTGTTCTACAAATGCTGTATTACTCAAATGATAATTTACCTAGCTGAATATCAGTACAAATGAATAGGTGTGACAGACAACATCTAACAAAGTAAACCACACTTTATTGGTCCAGAGTGCTCGGTTGTGAACATTATAGTGCCCGCACCCCTTTATTTTAGGGGATACAATATATCTCACATACTTCTGAACATTGAATATACGTATCTTGAAACTGTGTATGTAATCCCTCTACTACAAGCAAATAGTGCTCTATAATATTTGCCATTTAGTCTAATATTGTGTTTTAACACAGCGCTGAGTGCAGTGTGTCTCCATTCAGATGAAAAGCGGTCCCATATGCCATATAATTATATGAGTATAGAGAAAGGCCTGCTTAAATCATGTATACTCAAGTACTATATATGGTGTAAAAAAATTATCCGGTTATAGCCAGATAAGTTACAGTGAAAACTGCAGGCCATAAAATGGCTTGATTGGTGGGTAGAATATTGTGGGTGAGATCAAATATACACTGCTCAAAAAAATGAAAGGAACACTTTTTAATCAGAGTATAGCATCAAGTCAATTAAACTACAGGGATATTGATTTAGTCAGTTAAGTATCAGAGGAGGTTGTTAATCAGTTTCAGCTGCTTTGGTGTTAATGAAATTAACAGGTGCACTAGATTGGCAACAATGAGACGACCCCCAAAACAGGAATAGTTTTACAGGTGGAGGCCACTGACATTTTTTTTCCCTACTTTCCTGACTGTTTTTCACTAGTTTTGCATTTGGCTAGTCAGTCATTTTATGCTGCCTGTAACATCGTTCAGCATAACTATTTTGGTGGTGGGTCAGTGATGGTCTGGGGAGGCATATCCATGGAGGGATGTATAGACCTACAGGCTAGACAATGGCACCCTGTCTGCCATTAGGCATCGAGATTAAATCCTTGGACCCATTATCAGACCCTACGCTGCTGCAGTGAGTCCTGGGTTCTTCCTGGTACATGAAAATGCCAGGCCTCATGTGGTGAGAGTATGCAGGTAGCTCCTGAAGGATGAAGGAACTGATACCATTGAATGGCCCCCACGTTCGCCTGACCTAAATCCAATAGAACACCTCTGGGGTATCATGTTTCGATCCAGGTTGCACCTCGGACTGTCCAGGAGCTCAGTGATGCCCCAGTCCAAGCCTGGGAGGAAATCCTTACATTCCTAACACATTACCCAGTCCAAATCAGTATAGATATCCTGCATGAGATTTTTTCCCATTGAGATCTGATGTGTTTTCAAAGTGTTCCTTTAATTTTTTTGAGCAGTGTATATTGCTTTGTAGTTTATTTCATAAGAAAAGAAAGGGCTCACCAAAGATCTGGAGAGCCTCAGTCCAGCTTTAGACTCCATGAGGGGAATTTATCAGAACTGGAGCAGCCAGAATCTGGTGCGGCTGTGCATGGCAACCAGTTAATCTTCTATCGCTCATTTTCAGAGCTTATCTAAACAAGTTGAATATAGAAGCTGATTGGTTGCCAATGCACAGCTGCCTCAGATTCTGTCTGCTCCAGTTTTGATAACCTACCCCCCATGTCAAGTCTGATAAGACAAACAGCATATATTAGGTCACTTCAATGTCCAAGTGTGCACAAACGTGGATATAATAACAACCAACCGCCCTGTATCACAGCGTTGTTGGTCATGAATTTGATGGTTTTTGCACATAGAGAGGAAATGGTGTCATAATATTAAAAGATTAATCTTTTTTAATGAACCTTTTTGGGTTCAGGACAACTCCTTTTTCATATATACATTTGCTATTAAAGCAGAATTTTACTCTCAGTCAACATGAACTATTTGTTAATCCGAATGCTGCTGACATTAGTAAATAGGTAGGAAGGTATAATATATTTACTTGTTTAAACGTTTTTTTAATTATTCATTTTACATTTTTTCAGTTGTTTCCTGGTTCCTGGCCTAGGCCAAAAATATGTCATACATTCCAGGAGTCTTCATGGGCTTTTTTTTTTTTCTTTCATCTGGAGTAAGGGCAGAGAGGCTTTCTCAGCTAAGCACATCCTCCTGTCTGCATGCCTAAACTAAAGGCAGATGGATTCCAAGAAGTAAATGCTACGTGAATCATCTGCTAGAGATGCTAGGAGTGTTTCTCAAAGTGATTTCTCATCAAAATATAAGGCTAGGTTCACACTGTGCTGGTTTCCCCGCAGCTGCGTTTGAACGGTCACAGTACCTACATAAAATGCAGGGAAAAGGTCCCTGCACATTTTCCAAAATTTCAGCCTCAGAGAAACTGCGATTTCCCAGCCCAGGAAACCATGCTGCGGTTTCCAGTGCGTGGGAGTGAATGGTGGCCTTCCTGTGTATGTGAATGCATCCTAGGTTATGAGCAGTGCACACAGTTTTAACTTGCTTCCCTTCTGCTTGTCTGCAACCATTGGTAGGTTGGTCGTTTGTACATTGCATTAGTTGTGGAAAAACAACTGCATTATATCAACAATTGCTTGCTATTTTTATTGGATATTATGGTTACTTTCTGCAGAACTAGACAAATGCAGGGAGTGGCTTGGTGGTTGGATCCTCTACTGCCTCAACCACCATCTTACGCCTTTGACCAGCTACAGAGCCATTACAGATATTATTATTATTATAATACAGGATTTATATCGCGCCAACAGTTTGCGCAGCGCTTTACAATATAAGGGAGACAGTACAATGACAATACATTTCAGTACAGAAGGAATGTGAGGGCCCAGCTCATGGAGCTTACAATCTAAAGGGTATGGTTATGTTTGGGCTAGTTATACTTTGGAATGAACAGACCTTACTGCAGATTCAATGAACACAATCTGGCCAACTAAAGTAAACTGATAACACTGCAGGGAATGTCAAAATTACCATTTTATATTAGGTGATACAAAATCGTGCCTGTGTGTAAGTCAGACCTCTAGCCCCTGGTGAAAAGGAATCCTAAATATAAAGGCAGAATGCACCGAGGATTTCTGTTTTCTTGGCTGGAGAGTGGTGGAGGTGGCACCCATTTCTCTGCACTCCAACTAAAACTGCTTGTCCCGGATTTTCCACAGTAGAAGGAGAGCCGTGCCGGAACCGCACATGATCTGCTCCTCTGGCCAGGCTCCCCTCAAAGACATGATGTTAGCAGGGTCTAATCCTTGCCATGAAACCACAGCATTCTTGGATTAGAACTGGTAACCCGACACACTGAATATCTCATAGCAGATACTGCCTCACTGTTGCTCTGAGTCATTTTCCATCCTCTGTCCCTCCACAATCTTGTTTTTGTGGCAGACTTTTAAAAACTCCATCTATCAATATGCTGGTTAGAGCAGCATGCCTCTCCAGATTCCCTCATGGGTTACATAATCTGCTGTGGGAGGTCGTTAAGTCCGTGTCACCACTTTCCTAGGACAGCTGGCCAAAACAGATATTTTCAGCACAAGTGTGAACCATCTAGTCATGCTTATGATTAATTATAATTTTTTTCTGTCTTAATTGATGCAATGCTGTAGCAGAAAAGTTTCCCATTAGACGAACTGAAGTGTCTACCTGTGAGAGTAATATTCATAAATGCTGCTACTTTTTTGGCTGATTTCACACTACTTTTTTGAGTTGTCCTTTTTTATTTACTTATAAACTCTCCCTCTCTGTCTCTCATGCATCCACTTTCTTTTGTTTTCTAACATCATGCAGTGGCGTGAAAAATAATAAATTTGGACATGTATGTGCATTTTAAGTCAGTATTTTTAAAACACGAACATATAAGAAAACAATGTAGCTTGTGCTTGTTCTGGCTGTATTTCTCTGATTTTACCCACATTCCAACAGCATATTGGAAGATTATTTCTATCCTGCCCATAATTGGGCCTTAACAGTGTGCTAATGTGTATACTGTATACCCTTGTGGGTTGTATGGTAGCATACCCTCCACTAGGGGCAGAGACTGGTATGGGTGGATATGCACTTACTGCAGGACATGGCAGCATTGTGGAAACATGGGAAATAATATTTTGGCATCTTAACCACTTGCACTTCAGAGGATTTACCCCCCTCCTGATCAGGCTATTTTTTACGTTACAGCACTGTTACTTTAACTGCCAATTGCGCGGTCATGCAGTGCTGCACCTAAATGAAATTTTCATCCTTTTTTCAAAGGAACAAATAGAGCTTTCTTTCGGTGGTATTTGATCGCCTGTGCTGTTTTTATTTTTTGCACTACAAAAAAAAAGTGACAATTTTGAGAATAACAAACAATATTTTTGTATTTGTGCTATTAAACATGTCCAGTAAAAAAATTTAAAAAATCAAATTTCGTCATAAAATCCAAAATGTATTCTGCTACATGTCTTTGCTAAAAAAAAAAATCCCAATATGTGTAAATGAAATGGTTTGCAAATGGCAGTATATACTGGGATTTTTTCTTTATTACTAGTAATGGCAGCGATCAGCGACTTATAGCAGGACTGTGGCGGGCATTCTGGCACTGGGGGGAACTGACTTCGTGTCACTGACATCCCCAGTGACTCCAATACAGTGATCAGTGCTAATAAAAAGCACTGACACTGTACTAATGGAACCGGGCAGGAAGGAGTTAACATGTGGGGCAATCAAAGGGTTAACTGTTTGCTGTGTGCTGTTTTACACTGTGTGGCTGTGTTTGTGCTTCACTGTCAGCACACTGCTTTGCATGGCTGTGCTATGCACAGCCATGCAAAGCAGTGTGCAGGACCTGACAGGAGAGAACTGTTTCGTTTACAAACAGTTCTCACCCCTATCAAAGATGTTCGGCCATCACCGACCAGGACCCGGTGCTTGACAGCCGAGGCCGCGAATGGCTACCCGGAAATACTTCTGCTATGGGGCAGACGAGAAGCAGTTAAAAAACGTATGTTAACATTTGAGAGACCTGGAAAATGAATGGTGGAACTTGGCTACAAGATCAGCCACTGAGCTACAACAGCTTTCCAGGAAACAGGCTGGCTTTGCTGAAAGCTGAACTACAGACACATATTAAAGACATGAATTTATGCAGCTCAGTGTTCAATAATATATCATTGCGTTTATTTTTTTACAAGTGTAAGTACCTGAATTTGACTTGGCCTAAACCCTTTACCATCACCAGTGCAACAAAGCTCTGACAGGGACAGGTAGAAATCAGCATATGCTGACATGGAACATGCTGATAGGAGAAAATAGAGCGACTCATCAGCCTTCTGCTTCTCCTTCACTGTCGAAATCAAGACTGATTTTGGCAGTGGGAAGGACCTCTAACTGATAAAGTGGAACTACACTGTATCTGAGCACCACAAAGCAAAAATATTCATTTTTAATATTCGAAGCAAACTCCCCCATCAATTCATGTCTCCATGCTTTATTTTGCTGAGAAATCACTTTGAACCCTCCCCCCCCCCCGCATTTCTGGCTCCCATGGCCATCTTGAGCAAGGGCAGATAATTCATGTAGCATTGACCTCCTGGAATCCATTTGCCCTTAGTTGAAGCATACAAGCAGGAGGGTGTGCTTAGCTGAGAAAGCCTTTCCACCCCTCCAGAAGACTCCTGGGATGTATGACATAATTTTCCTAGGCAAGAAACCAGGAAGCAACTGAAAAAGAATGTTAAACAATAGTTTAAAACAAGTAAATATTATATACGTTCCTATCTATTTACTAATATTAGCAGAATAAAGATTAAAAATAGTTAATGTTCATTGAGAGAGTGAAGTTCCACTGTAACCTCTCCATCTTGTCCAATCAGAGGCTTTGAATTAATTAAGCAAAGTATGGCTAAGCAAGCAACCACCTGTATTTGGTAAGTAGCAGGACAGAATCTCAGCATGGGACCTAGAAGCTAAGGCTACACTGCAACTTGAAAAAACTCAGTACAGCATTTTTTTTACAGAGGTAAAATGCCCAATATTTACAATGTGCCTGTGCACACAGACGCATAAACAAGTGCCTCGTAGTTCTCAGTAAAGAAAAGAAAAAGAAGGAAAATATGCATTTTTGGTCAGCAATTGATGCCGTGTTCATGCATTTGCTTACAAATACATGCATTCAGTGCCTTGTAAAAGTATTCATACCTCTTGAAATTTTCCACATTTTGGCATGTTTTAACAAAAAACGTAAATTTTATTGGGATTTTTTGTGATAGACCAACACAAAGTGGCACATAATTGTGAAGCGGAAGGAAAATGATAAATGATTTTCAAAATGTTTTACAAATAAATATCTGAAAAGTGTGGCGTGCATTTGTATTCAGCCCCCTTTACTCTGATACCCCTAAATAAAATCTAGTGGAACCAATTGCTTTCAGAAGTCACTTAATTAGTAAATTGAGTCCACTTATGTGTAATTTAATCTCAGTATAAATACAGCTGTTCTGTAAAGCCCTCAGAGGTTTGTTAGAGAACATTAGTGAACAGACAACATTATGAAGGCCAAGGAACACACCAGACAGGTCAGGGATAAAGTTGTGGAGAAGTTTAAAGCAGGGATAAGTTATTAAAAAAATATCCCAAGCTTTGAACATCTCATGGATCACTGTTCAATCCATCATCTGAAAATGGAAAGAGTATGGCACAACTGCAAACCTACCAAGACATGGCTGTCCACCTAAACTGACAGGCCGGGCAAGGAGAGCATTAATCAGAGAAGCATCCAAGAGACCCATGGGAACTCTGGAGGAGCTGCAGAAATCCACAGCTCAGGTGGGAGAATTTGTCCACAGGACAAATGTAGTTGAGCACGCCACAAATCTGGCTTTTATGGAAGAGTGGCAAGAAGAAAACCGTTGTTGAAAGAAAGCCGCAAGAAGTCCCATTTGCAGTTTACAATAAGCCATGTGGGGGACACAGCAAACGTGGAAGAAGGTGCTCTGGTCAGATGAGACCAAATTGTAACTTTTTGGCCTAAAAGCAAAGTGCTATGTGTGGAGAAAAACGAACACAGCACATCACCCTGAACACACCATCCCCGCTGTGAAACATGGTGGTGGCAGCATCATGTTCTGGGGTCGCCTTTTCTTCAGCAGGGACAGGGAAGCTGATCATAGTTGATGAAAAGATGGATGGAGCCAAATACAGGGCAATCTTAGAAGAAAACATTTTGGAGTCTGTAAAAGACTTAAGACTGGGGCGGAGGTTCACCTTCCAGCAGGACAACAACCCGAAACATCCAGCCAGAGCTACAATGGAATGGTTTAGATTGAAGCATATTCATGTGTTAGAATAGCCCAGTCAAAGTCCAGACCTAAATCCAATGGAGAATCTGTGGCAAGACTTGAAAACTGCTGTTCACAGACGCTCTCCATCCAATCTGACAGAGCTTGAGCTATTTTGCAAAGAAGAATGGGCAAACATTTCACTCTCTAGATGTGCAAAGCTGGTAGAGATGTCCCCAAAAAGAATTGCAGCTGGAATTGCAGCGAAAGGGGATCCTACAAAGTATTGACTCCAGGGGGCTGAATACAAATGCACCCCACACTTTTTAGATATTTTATTTGTAAAAAATTTTGAAAATCATTTATCATTTTCCTTCCACTTCACAATAATGTGCCACTTTGTGTTGTTCTATCCCATAAAATCCCAATAAAGTACATTTTGCATTTTTGGTTGTAGCATGACAAAATGTGAAAAATTTCAAGGGGTATGAATACTTTTTCAAGGCTCTGTATGAGCATAAATATTAATGACTTTTCCCTAAGAATATATTATATACCCGCAAAACAAACGCCTAAAATTGGGATCCTCAAAAATCAGTACTGTGTACAAGAGGCCCTAAAGAGACCACTGTAGCAATACAGAGAAATAGTTAAGGTGGTTTGAGCTGGAACAATGTAACTATGTAAAAATACCTGAATTTCTTCTTGATAATTGGACCTGCCCCTTTTGTGCCAATGCATCACACCACAACACATGGTGGTGTCCTATCACTGATGTCTGGTTGCTATGCAAAATTAAATCCCTATTAAAACACGTCTGAAGGGGACGAAAAGCCAGCTCTCTTTTCACAGTACTTCCGTGTCAGTGTACCACATAACTCTGCGTTGTGGAACAAAAAAAAATGTAGGCTCAGATCCAGGGTTTTTTAAATTAAAAAACAATTGCTGGCCACTATGGTGGATGCAGGATGAGGATTAAAGTCACTATGTAACAGTTTCATGTTTGGCTGGAGTGTTCCTTTAACACTGCAGTCTCAGTCTGTTTTTGTTTTGCCAAGAAAATGTCATAATTGCTTGTTCATGACAATGAGCATCTCTGCAAAGCTGAGCAATGACTTGCATTGGATTCTGAGAGTTATTTGTGGAATGTTTGCTCCATCGAAGTGTGTGCCTGTGTTTCACCTCAATAGGCAGCCTCCTCAGGGTACATACAGTACAGGTGTATGTGGAACAGCAATTTCATAGCCTGCCAGGTGAAAACAAATTTGCTCACTCCAGGTGAATATCTTAACAGCTTTCAAATACATATACCTATCCATTAATACAAATTGCTGCATGATCCAGACAATTCCAACATTCTCTGTGATAATCTGTCTTAGTTGCACTGAGCAATGGAAAGTTGATATAATTGGTTGAAAAACTGTTGTGTAGCAGTTGTTACCAAAATAAAATAATTTCCATAGACACTGCCGTTTAGTGAATTTTCTGCTAATTACACACTATACAGCTTCAAGGGACTACAGACCATTACACTGACAGCTAATTTAAAAGGAAACTATAATGGTTTGTGGTTGCTTTTATTTTAACACTTGCCAACTGCTCACAGTAAATACACTGCAAGCAGGTGGCAGGTGCAGGCACGATCACGTATATATACAGCGGATAAAATAAGTATTGAACATGTCAGCATTTTTCTCAGTAAATATATTTCTAAAGGTGCTATTGATATGAAATTTTCACCACATGTCGGTAACAACTCATGTAGTCCATACATACAAAGAAACCAAACCAAACACATTCAGAAATTAAGTTATGTGTAATAACATGGAATGACACAGGGAAAAAGTATTGAACACGCTAACTAAAATTTATTTAATACGTCGTACAAAATTCCTTTGTTGGGAATGACCGCTTTAAGATGCCCTTAAGATGCCTCCTGTATGGAGAAACTAGTGGTATGCATTGCTCAGGTGTCATTTTGGACTATTCTTCCAGTCTTCAAACCTTGAAGGTTCTGTGGGCCTCTTCTATGAACTCTCATCTTTAGTTCTTTTCATAGATTTTCTATTGGATTGCAGTTAGGTGATTGGCTGGGACATTCTAGCAGCTTTATTTTCTTTCTTTGAAACCAATTGAGAATTTCCTTGGCTTTGTGTTTGGGATCATTGTCTTGCTGAAATGTCCACCCTCGTTTCATCTTCATCATTCTGGCAGATGGCAGCAGATTTTTATCAAGAATGTCTTGGTACATTTTCCATTCATTCTTCCTTCAATGATATGAAGTTTACCAGCAAAAAATGATCTGGTCATAAAAGGAGTAAAACCTTCCAGAGGTCAAATGGTTAGTTTTTTCAGGAAATACACTATAGCCATAGACAGAGCTGGTGCCAAACTATTTTGCGCCCTAGCTATGACCAGCTACTTGCCCTTCCCCCCAAAAAAATTAAAACATAAAATATTAAATCAACAAAACATGGAACTGCTGAATTTCTTTTAATTTGCAAAAAATAAGTGCCATAAGATGCCACCAGCACCAATATTAAAGACAAAATATATATTAACCAAATATAAATTAACCGTATTAACCAGACAGAGAAACAAAAAAAAGACAGAGTTACAAAACTCCACAGTAATCAGCAGCTGCTAGCTGTAATAAGGGACTGAGTCTGAGAGGAACACTGGAAGCTGCTCAGCTGCTACACTGGCCCCAGACACAAAATGATCATGTGTGTGGACAGGCTGTGAGACAATTGTGCAGAGTAAAGATACAATCATTCCCTCATCTTTCCTTGTGTATGAGGAGAGGGGGACTCTGCAGAGAAATGAAGAATTAATACAAAAGGTCCATAAGCCACACAGAGAGAGTGCCAGCCTGCGCTGCGCCCAGGCGCCCCTAGGTGGTAGTGAGCCCTAGGCGGCGGCCTAGTTTGTCTAGTGGAAGCACTGGTCCTGCATACAGTCTTTGTTTTACAGGCAAACATCTAAAGTGGTTCTAAAGTCAAAATATTGCTTAAGGTAAAAACCTGCTTCTTGCTGTTTGTCCCCCTTTGGCTTCTACTGCTGTCAGTCAATTTCAGTGAGGAGAAAGTGGGGGCGTGGCTGAGCCAACTGTGTGTGTCTATGGGTGCACACAGCCCAGCTCAGGAGTGCACCCACATGTGAGCCCCCATAGTACACTGCTTTCTATGTGGGCACAAGCAGGAGAGGAGGAACGGACACTGCGGGGGGGGCCTCAGAAGAGGAGGTGAGGGGTCACTCTGTGCAATATCCTTTCAAACAGCAGGTCAGTACTGCATTATCCTCCTTTTTTATTTTATGATACAACATTTCAGCCTTTAATATCACTCTAAAACATGACTCAGGATTCCCAGAGCACCATTGCAAAAAAATCTAGTTGATCCTGCTGTTCACTCTTCCTCCTTGTCTGTGTCTCCCCAGCAGCCTGAGAATGTGTAGACTAGCTGTTGGCACATTTACTGAGCATGGTTCAGTTTCAATTTCCTTCTAAGCTGTTCATTTCTTCCTTTTTCTTTCTATGCAGTCCATGGGGCTATAGAGTCACACATGCAGGTGTATACAGAGTGGTAAAAGACAGCCTTTTCCTTCAGTGCTTTTCCATGCTCTCGTATTGCTAAACACTAAGGGGGCGGGACTTAAGATGCTGATTGAGATAGGAGAGTGAGGCTCCATTCACACTTGTGCAACTTGTCATGCGACTTTGGACACATAAAGTAGCATGACATGTTTCAGCCCATGTCATGCAACTTGGGATTTCAATGCCACCTGTCGAATGTATGTGATTTAAGTTACGGTGACTTTGAAAAGGTTCCTGCACTACTTTGATTCGACTTAGTGTCAAAGAGTGTAAAGTCAGGTCAAAGTTGCACTCAAAGTGGCTCTGGATATTGTGTGACTTTGAAGTTGCACAAGTGTGATTGGAGCCAGTTTCTTAGAGAATTGATAGACCCCATGTTGTCTTGCCTTTACAGGTACACTGCAATAACTTCTGATCTACAAGCAATCACTGCCCCAATGCGCTAACCTTGATTCATGCATTTAAATGCCTTTCTTGCATACATAAGCAAAGCAAATATGGATCCAAATTAGCATTTCATTCACATTTGCTGTCCAGATGGCAGAAGTACACAAAACCTAATTCTACAACTGAATACAAAATAAATAGTAGAATATTTTTCAAATTAACTTTACTGTGAACTTTAGACCTCTGTATACCTTATTAAGCTGCTAGACATTCCACCTAATCCCTGGTTGGACGGCCTTAAACTCTACGGATAACTTGACCCGAGGCTTAATGAGTGACAAGTGCTCTAATCATATTCACTGCTAGTTCTTGGCTCGGGTGGCTTGAGAGCTGACATTAGCGATGCAATAAAAGCAGTTCACACAAGGCTATGGGAATAACAGCAGGAATGTATGAGATCTATATGACTAGAGGCAAGCTCCGAGATCTTTAATTGTCACTACTCAAAGATATCAAACGTAAACCGCCCAGCACTTCTCTCTGTGCAGTCAGAGTCAGAATCTCCAGGACTTGGCCATGTTCCATTGAGACAAAGCCTGCTTTTTAAATCCTTCATGCTTCCCCTCCTTGTGTTTCTCTTCACTGTTTATCTACAAGCCTTGCTGCCAATTAAATTCCAACTGGATTGTTTGTTGGATGAATTTTTTGATCAGAGCTGCCAATCATCAGACAGATGTAACTGGCAGTGTAATGAAAGTACAGGCAACCTACCGCTGCATAGGAACTACAAACACCAGTATGTAGCACCATCTGTTGAAGTAGGCTGGGTATTGTGACTTTTCATTAAACTATTCATAAGTAAAGTGATTAATTATATTAGAGATTAATGAGCTTTTTTTAAGCCCATCTCCAGCCAAAATGTTTTTCAATTTCATAAAGACAGGTTTCTGCTGTATCTCCAAGCTTTGGCTGGATTAAGAGTTTAATAAATGGAAGAGTACTATGCATGATGTAATAACCCATGGCAGGTATTTCGATTTTATGTTTTACTAGAGTCCAGAGAACTTTAAAATATTTTTTTGTAAGTAGCCAACATGTTATACTCACCTGCTTTGTGCAATGATTTTGCACAGAGCAGCCTTGATCCTCCTCTTCTGGCACTCCTGGCTCCTTCCCTCTTCAGATTGCCCCCATAGCAAGCCGCTTGCAGTGGGGCACTCATGCGGGCACGATCCCAAGACAGGCTCTGTGTTGTGTCCATTGATGCACACAGCATGGCTCAGCCCCCCACCGCTCTTTGTTCACGTGCTGATTGATTGCAGCAGGAGCCAATGGCTCCTCTGCTGCTGCCTCCATGTTTAGTGTGGAGAGAGCCTCTGCTCTTGAGCACAGTGTTGGATCAAGATTTGGCTCAAGTAATCACTTAATAGTGGTTGTAAACCTCAGACATGAAATATGAACAAAGCATACCAGTGTATAGTGTGTGCTTCTCTTAATCCAGAGCACTAGATGTCATTTCTGTCTGTTGCCTTGTCCTCTACTATAAGCAATTCTGACAAGTTTCCTAATACCAAGAAAAAATGGTGACGGGAGGGCACAGTTTGTGATTGACAGCCTCAGCTTTGTTCATGTGTGCTGTGTTAAGGGGGGGGGGTCCCTACCTTCTATTTAGCTCTCAGAGCTTTCCTCATTGGTGTAACTTCAGCTGCCCGCCCCTGCTTTTCAGAGCTATGAGATCCTGTGTAAATTCTGTACTTTGAAAGTAGGGGAAAGATGGCTGTAGATAAACAGGTACAAGGAGGATTTGTTTCATTTCTGTGTATCACCTGAGGCCAGTCACTTCACTGGATATACACTATACTGCCCAATATATTGGGCCGCCTGCCTTTACACGAACATGAACTTTAATGGCCTCCCAGTCTTTGTCCGTAGGTTTCAATATTGAGTTGGCCCACCCTTAGCAGCTATAACAGCTTCAACTCTTTGGGAAAGGCTGTCCACAAGGTTTAGGAGGGTGTCTATGAGAATGTTTGACCAATCTTCCAGAAGCACATTTGTGAGTTCAGGCACTGATGTCAAACGAGAAGGCCTGGCTCACAGTATCCACTCTAATTCATCCCAAAGGTATTCTGTTGAGTTGAGGTCAGGACTCTGTGCAGGCCAGTCAAGTTCCCCCATCCCAAACTTGCTCCTCCATGTCTTTATCGACCTTGCCTTGTGCACTGGTGCACAGTCATGTTGGAACAGGCAGGGGCTATCCCCAAACTCTTCCCACAAAGTTGGGAGCATGAAATTGTCCAACATGTCTTAGTATGCTGACGCCTTAAGAGTTCCCTTCACTTGAACTAAGGAGCCAAGCCCAATCCTGAAAAACAACCCCACACCATAATCCTCCCTCCCCCAAACTTTACACTTGGCACAGTGCAGTTAGGCAAGTATCGTCCCCCTGGCAACCGCCAAACCCAGACATGTCCATCGGAATGCCAGACAGAGAAGTGTGATTGATCACTCCAGAGAACACATCTCCACTGCTCTAAAGTCCAGTGGCGGCATGCTTTACACCACTGCATCCAACGCTTTGCATTGCACTTGGTGATGTAAGGCTTGGATGCAGCTGCTCAGCCATGGAAACCCATTCCATGAAGCTCTGCACGCACTGTTGTGCTAATCTGAAGGCCATACAAAGTTTACGTGGCCTACCACTTTGTGGCTGAGTTGCTGTTGTTCCCAGTTGCTTCCACTTTGTTATAATCCCACTAACAGTTGACTGTGGAATATTTAGTAGCCAGGAGATGTCACGGATGGACTTATTGCACAGGTGGCAACCTATCATGGTACCACGCTTGAATTCACTGAGCTCCTGAGAACTACCCATTCTTTCACAAATGTTTGTAGAGGCAGTCTGTATGCCTGCGGGCTTGATTTTATACACCTGTGGCCATGGAGATGATTGGAACACCTGAATCACATGATTTGATGGGGTGTCCCAATACTTTTGCAATATAGTGTATCAGAGGGTTTAAAACCACATTAAACTGTTACTAAACACAGGACCCTGCATTCACTATATCTGGTCTCCCACAGTACACAGAACATGGAAGTACAATTATTTTAGTGAATATAAACTGCTTAATACCTTTTCTCATCAGAAGTTAGAGCAGTCTTGTGACAGCAGAGCACTGGTTAAATCTTATAGGAGGAGTTTTCTTTCTGCTCTAGGAGGATGCAAACCCCTTGACCCTCTGTCTGAACAGCGCTGATTGGCCCTGTGCTGATCACATGCACTCTCCCAAGAAAAGAAAGACCTCTCTAGCAATACACACCAAACTGAGCATGCGCATGTGGCTACGGGTTTAGTCTGTCTTATCAGGAGATAAGACATGGATATTTGAACAAGAGGAAGGGCATAGAAAACAGGATCAAACGCCCTTTTTACACAATGCAGAGGATTAACCCCTTAGGTTTCATAGTCAGTATAACAAGCATGCTTTACTGCATATACAGACTGATTTTACTGTTGTGGGTTTAGTAACACTGTAAACTCAAAATATAATTCGATGCTAGTTTGGCCACACACTAGCAGATCTTACATAGAGAATGATGGGAAATAAGATATCTGTCCATCTTTGTATAGATCTCATGCTGCCTCAGCTGATATTCTGTTGCTGTGTCTGTGCAGATCACAATCAGTGGCAGAAGATTTGCAGCATGTGTTACTTTCCTCATTGCTTAGCTCTTAACTGCTGTTTGATTTGATCATTAGAAGCATTACTTTAACCTCCCTGGCGGTATTCCCGAGTGTAGCTCGGGGTAAAATGTCTGTACAAAAGCGGTAACCCCGAGCTACACTCGGGCTTACCATGCGGCGCTGCATAGGGAGTCCCTGCAGAGCTTACCTTGTCCTTCGCTCCCGCGATGTGTCCCCTGCAGCGTTCCCGGCCATCTCCTCTGGCTGATGCCGGCATCCGGCTCCTGTGCTCCGGTCCCTGTGATGTCGGGACGTACGGGCGGCGGCAGCGGGAAATTTGAAAATTTAAAAAAAATGTCATTTTTTTCAAAACGATTTTACATAGTAAAACATTGCTGTTTCAACCCATTTCACATACATTTTGTCCCTAATGCTCTGTCCTGTCCCCTGCCTGCATTTTGAATGTTCTTTCTGCCTGGAAACTTAGAAAAGTCCATGGCGTCCAAAAAGTGTCCCTTTAGGTCAAAAGCGGTTTTAGATCAGCTAGAGAACAGCGATAGTAAATCAGAACCACTTGTAGAATTGAGTGATAATGATTCGTGGGGAAATTCGTCATCAGACACTGAAAACAATTCTGCGACTTTGCTCAGCGATGTGCGAACTTGGCGCTATATTTCAAATTTCAGTGTTTTTGGTTTGATTATATTATTGAATTAAATGTAATATTATTATATTATTATTTTTTATGATTATTTATTAAATTATAATTTATGATTTTGTGTTTCAAATTTTATCATACCCGGGATGTTTAACAGACTCTTGTTCGGACAGATTTCAGTGAGTTATTCCTAAATATTACAGCCTACAATAAAAAAACTACATATTTCCATGCAAAATAATGTACCGCTTTCAGCACCAAAAATCTGAAATAATCATACCGCCAGGGAGGTTAATCTGCTGCAAATATCAGACTGAGGGTCCATGCACACTGGCTTATAAAATGCTGCTTCTACAGGAGTTTTGTGTTTTGTCTGTAGAAGCAGCTCATTGTTATCCTGCGTCATGCATATTAGGACATTAAGAGGCATATTTTAAGCTCAGCGTTTAGAGGCAGAAAAAAACCCATTTGGTTTGATTTTATTGAGAGCGATTTTCTGGCAGAAAAAAAAGTTGATTTCTCCAGCACTCTCTTAAAAGCTCCTAAACACTCTGGCAGTTTTTTTTTTTTAGCCCAGTGTGCATGGGCCCCAAGTACATCTACCCCTAAAGTAAACCAGTCAGTCAATATGTACAGCCTTAAAGTGGTTGTAAAGGCTCAAGGTTTTTTACCTTCATGTGTTCTATGCATGAAGGTAAAAGGCCTTCTTTGTGCAGCAACCCCCCAACAACAGGTTTGCTGTGATCTCCCATCCCTCCCCAGCCTGTACAGTACTTTGCCTTTCATTTGCTCCACACTGCTCCAATCAGTGCCCAAAGAGGAGCATAAGACTTGCTGCATGTGACAGTGCTTAGCCAATCACCACTGTAATCAATTGCCATCATTAATAACCATCCTGATATTCATGTTAATGTAGACTTTTTGTTGCTTTGTTGCCCAATAAAAAGGGGGAGGCTTAGAAGCCCCTGAAACGCATTATGTTGTCTTTTTGTGTTATCTGAAGACTTGCTTATTGCACTCTTTCTATACCACATTTCCTACACAAGGATCCATAGCGTGTTGTATGCTTCCAGTGACTTGTAGCTTATACATTTGATCCCGGTGGCTGAACAGAGCAGCCATGGAGCAGAATAAAGTGTCTCCTGCTGGGGAGGGCAAAATTAAAGTGAACCTGTAACTTTGTTACTTTGGGTATCATCATCAGTCTCCCTCCTGCCTTACTAAATAGGCCCATAAGTGGAGTAATAAAACAAATTAGGGGAAAGGAAAATATGTGAGCAGTAACCAAATGTGTGGAAGCTATTTCTTTTCTAGAACGGATTTGAAAGTAAGAATCTTTTTTCCCTTTTATCTAGTGTCACAGAAAATTATGTGACAGATACAGTATATTACATCCATTGGCAGACTGGACTGTCCCTGCTTTACCCACTGCTGTGCCAGCTAAAGAGTTTCCCTTTCCTGGTGATTTCTGTTATTGGCCTATCCCATCATCATCATTACAAACTATTGTGGACAGGAATTAGCCAAGTTTGGCTAAAAGAGCTTTAATCCAAAAGGGCAATATAGAACAAACACTGAGATGTAAATCTCTGGCTCTGATCTCTAGTAATAATCTTGGGAACACTTTATTTTATGACATAAATATAAAGTGAATTTATTGCAGAAAACCCTCTAATGCATTTCCTATCCCATATATGTGACTTTCTTTGTCCCTGGAGAGGGACAGTAGCTTTGATTTATGGTGTTTTGTATGAGTTTAATTTTTTCCTAGCTAGGAATACTTACTGCATTATTTCCATCCATGTATATATAGTGTGAGTCATTTTAACCTCTTCGTTATTTTGCTTTTCATTTCTTTTCCACTGTTTTTCTAAAGTGTGCTCAGTGCTGCAACTGTAGAGAGAGGAATCACTAGCACATTTTTACATCCTTGTAAGAAATGATGTATTGCATTGAGACAAGTAAAGTTCTTCATGTGGGTATGATCTAAGCCCTTTTTTTACCAATTAGTTAAAAGAGGAAAATATCTTAACATGTATCTTAAATCAAAAAATGTAGGAAATGATTAATATTCATCAAATTTTTTTTGTCTGTGAGTCTCCCCTTTTGGGAGAATATTCTTTGCTTTCTCTCCTAGAGACATTACAGGAAGTGAGAGGAAATTTCTGCACAATGCAGGGAAGTCCCTTTCTTTTACTACATTAACAGTAGATATCGCCATTGGAAGACATCACCTCACCCTCTTTTTGGGTCACAATTCTAATTTTAATTTTTTTATTCTGGTGACAGAGGATGAATCTTCCCTGTGGGTAAACAGAAAGCAATAAGAAGCTAAACAATGTTCTAACCCCTCACCACTCTGTTAATGTTGTGTATAGCATTCTGATTGTTGTCTATACATCTGAATGCCAGTTAATGTGTGAGCTTAATTTATGTTACCTTGAGTGTCCATTTACAGTGTTGCATTCCCCATAATAAAGATAGTGGAGTACTGTCCCATATGGCTCAGGGGTTCCTTTTTCCGAGAGGTTGAGGCACATTCCTGTGGGCGGGTTCTACTCCTGTTTAGCTAAATCCTCTCTGCAATTGTCAGTTCGCTGTGGTGGACTAGTTCTTCCAAATTATATTGTTTATTATTGGGCCACCACCTTATTCACCGTTTGCTGGTGGTTTACAGGTTCCAGGATAATTGCAGCAGTCTGTTTGGAGGCAGCCCTTTTGGAATTCCTTATGAAACTCAGTAATCAGATCTCTCAGGGTTCCAGGGCCTATACTTCCCTGACACTCCCCACCAGAGTTACACTTCAGGTGCGGACTGTTGTTAGGGTGCGATTTAGGCAACCTAATTGTTGGTCTCTGTATCATCCGTTATGGGTAATTCATCTATTCCCCTCTTTAGGGTGCTCCCCGATCCTCAGTATAATATCAAGCGGCTTTGGGACATAATGCCCTCTGGTACTCTTTTAGAAAGCTGTCCTCTCAGTTTGGCCTACTCAGGTGGATGTATTTTCACTACTATCAGTTACGTCATGCAGCTCGCTCCCAGTTCCCCACTCTGCCCATTTTGGAAACAGATTCAATTGAGGATCTTTTGGCACAGGAAACTCTGGACAAGCCATTGTCTAAGCTCTACCTGGCACTACTATGTGTGGAATCCCCTAAGACTGATAGACTGTGGAAGCAATGGCAAACAGATATTGCAACTCTAGATAGTCTTGGGAGGACAGTTTTGAGGAGAGCTCCAAATTGGTCATATCCTCCTGTGATAAATTGATCCAAACTAACTTTTTACAAAGGGTATATTACACGCCACAGAGGCTGCAGAGCATTTACCCGGAGAGGGCCTCTACTTGTCCTACAAGCCATATTGCTGTGGGTACATACTTTCATATGTTTTGGTCCTGCCCTAGGGTGGCACAGTTCTGGACAGAGGTCTTTTTCCTTATAAATACCCATCTACAACTGTCCCTCTCGTGCAAACCTGAAATGGCGCTCCTTGGCATACAGGATAAAGAACAAAGTCCTAGGTACACCAAATTGCTATTATTCTCTTTATTATATTAGGCCAAGAAAGAAATACTCTTTAAATGGACCTCCTCCTCCCCTCCCACATTATCCTTCTGGGAATCTAAGATAAATGCAGTGTTACCAATGTATAAGTGGACATACATTAATAGGGATTGTCCTGGAAAATATGAAAAAATTTGGCAACCGTGGATGCAAAGCTGAGTGCTTAACTCATATTTGGGATGGATTTCTCTTTATTTGGGTATTTGTATGATGACCTTAATTGGGCTTTCCTTTTCTTTTCCCTGTCCAGCCCATCTGCTACATTGTAATGTTTTAAGGGGTTACTGTACATAGAATACCGGTGTTAGTTTGTCCTTTCAGCCTTATGCTGTACAGTATCTTTGTTGTTGTACCATACCTTTGTGCTATCTGATATTTTATTGTACCACTTATTGTTCAATAAAAGAGCACTTGTGGTTGATAAATAAAAAAAAAAAAGTTAGTGGCGTGAACCATGGTGCAGGAAATTGTCACATTAGCAAAGCAGATAGACCTGTTTCAGGTTTATCTGTGCCACCGGTAGCAGTATCTATATTAGAGTGAAATACATTGGTGTGGGTAATTAACAGAGGGATCACGGCAGTTTTCACTATAGAAAACTGCCACAGATCCACTCCAGATTGAACCTGGCATACAGGACTTGAACTGCCTGTCAGTAACCTGGTAGACAGTGCACGTGTCTCCATCTGCCCATGCAGTGAACAGGGTACATAGGTAGAACCTATATATAGGCAGGGAAAGTTAATTTCCCCATCCATATGACAGTTGTTTACCCCCAGAAAATTCAGGGTTAACAGCCTTTCTTCTCCCATTCAGTTGTTGATGGGCAGTGGTAGCCAGATCAAGCAGCTCCACCCTCCTGCTTGCGCCAACTTTTTTAATTAAAAAGAGGATTTCTCTTAAGAAAAGTTGAGCATGCTTTATGCCTGCACCTCTCCTTGTTAGTTCCCCCATTGTCTGTTCCCATCTCAGTTTAGTGCATTTTGAAAAATAACTGTCCTTTTTTTTCTATAATTAGTGCATTGGGAGGTCCATAGAAGTCAAATGTAGTGCATCAAAACATGCATTTTGATACGTTGGCAACATGTATTAACAAGCCTGGGTAAATGGCTGTTAACACTTTCCCCTCCAAATCGTACATTTAAAAAAGTATTTAAAATGTACATCAATGCATGTCAAAGCACAAAGGAAACACATGTTGACACATGGTAATGCACCTGCCTAATGCTACAAAAAAAAAAGTACCTCTACGTACATAGGTCTAAATGGGCCCTTAAGTGTTCAACTTTCACCAAGAGTGACAACAATTTGCTTTTCTATATAAATAAAACCAATTCCTGCATCTCCAACCCATTGCATTTTAATTTTATTGTTTATCTGTTTCCATGAATTAGACTCAATTCACCCTTTTCTTATTTAATGGGCCATTTAGCGTCAATCGCTTGCAGAAGATAACGGCACTTTGCCTTTCCCGTTTGCCCATTTTTACATCTGCTTGAAAACATTAAAGAGCTTTGATCTTTGGCCTTATTAGACGGCTCATTTACACACAGAGCTGGCAGCCCTCCAATCACTTGCTCCTGCCAACTTATTACATATGTCCGATGTGTCATTTTTTTAAATACATTTTTTACACTGCCAAAATAATATGGAAATTCTCTTTTCATTTTACAGGATTTGTTTAAAACACTATACCATACTATGATGCATTTCTCCTCAGTGGAACAAGTTAACTCTTTTAGGGCGTCATCTTTTTATTAGTTTGTGCTGTGTATGCAGTAAAGTCTGCTCTTTTCTCTGGGCATTTCTAATCTATGTAAGCAAAATTACTGCATGGTCTCTGGTAAACAGTCCAGTTACAATAGTTGTTCTTCCAGTGCCAATAGCTGATATTAGACACAAAGTTCAAATAGTGGACCTTCAGTAATTCTTAAAGAATTCCAGGTATGGATTTTTTTTTTTACACAGCTGCATAGTTCCAGCTTGGACCATATATACCATACCTGTGGGATCCAGGACTGGACTGGACAAAAAATAGGCCCAGGCATTTTAGAGTAAGCAAGTAAGTAGCCAATTTTTCAGGGGGGGAGGGTGAAGCAGTCGGGGGGGTTGTTAGGGCGTTCAGGAGGTGCGGTTGGTGATGGAATATTCACGTCATCTGCACTGTAATGTGAAGGGGCACTGTCATATAAAGGTTACTGCACTAATACAGCAAAGAGACAGCCCCATAGAGCAGAGAGACAATCGCTTACAGTGGGGATGGAAAGTTTGGGCACCCCAGCTAAAAATTTGTATTAATGTGCATAAAGAAGCCAAGGAAAGATGGGAAAATCTCCAAAAGGCATCAAATTACAGATTAGACATTCTTATAATATGTCAACAAAAGTTAGATTTTATTTCCATCATTTACACTTTCAAAATAACAGAAAACAAAAAAATGGCGTCTGCAAAAGTTTGGGCACCCTGCAGAATTTATAGCATGCACTGCCCCCTTTGCAAAGCTGAGACCTGCCAGTGTCATGGACTGTTCTCAATCATCGTCTGGGCAGACCAGGTGATGTCAATCTCAAAGGTTTTAAATGCCCAGACTCATCTGACCTTGCCCCAACAATCAGCACCATGGGTTCTTCTAAGCAGTTGTCTAGAAAACTGAAACTGAAAATAGTTGACGCTCACAAAGCTGGAGAAGGCTATAAGAAGATAGAAAAGCGTTTTCAGATGTCAATATCCTCTGTTCGGAATGTAATTAAGAAATGGCAGTCATCAGGAACAGTGGAAGTTAAAGCAACATCTGGAAGACCAAGAAAAATATCAGACAGAACAGCTCGCAGGATTGTGAGAAAAACAATTCAAAACCCACGTTTGACTGCACGATCCCTCCAGAAAGATCTGGCAGACACTGGAGTTGTGGTACACTATTCCACTATAAAGAGATACTTGTACAAATATGGTCTTCATGGAAGAGTCATCAGAAGAAAACCTCTTCTACGTCCTCACCACAAAAATCATTGTGTGAACTTTGCAAATGAACATATAGACAAGCCTGATGCATTTTGGAAACAAGTTCTGTGGACCGATGAGGTTAAGATTTAACTTTTTGGCCGGAATGAGCAAAGGTTTCAAAATAACAGAAAACAAAAAAATGGCGTCTGCAAAAGTTTGGGCACCCTGCAGAGTTAATATCTTGTACTGCCCCCTTTGGCAAGTAACACAGCTTGTAAACGCTTTTTGTAGCCAGCCAAGAGTCTTTCAGTTCTTGTTTGAGGTATCTTTGCCCATTCTTCCTTACAAAAATCTTCCAGTTCTTTGAGATTTCTGGGCTGTCTGTCACGCACTGCTCTTTTAAGGTCTATCCATAGATTTTCAATTATGTTGAGGTCAGGAGATTGTGAAGGCCATGGCAAAACCTTCAGTTTACGCCTCTTGATGTAATCCCCCGTGGATTTCGAGGTGTGTTTAGGATCATTATCCATTTGTAGAAGCCATCCTCTCTTTAACTTCAGCTTTTTCACAGATGGCATCAAGTTACCATCCAAAATTGCTGAAATTTTATTGAATCCATTTTTTCTTCTACTCTTGAGATGTACCCTGTGCCACTGGCTGCAACACAACCCCAAAGCATGATTGATCCAACCCCATGCTTAACAGTTGGACAGAGGTTCTTTTCATTAAATTCTGTGCCCCTTCTTCTCCAAACATACCTTTGCTCATTCCGGCCAAAAAGTTAAATCTTAACCTCATCGGTCCACAGAACTTGTTTCCAAAATGCATCAGGCTTGTCTATATGTTCATTTGCAAAGTTCACACAATGATTTTTGTGGTGAGGACGTAGAAGAGGTTTTCTTCTGATGACTCTTCCATGAAGACCATATTTGTACAAGTATCTCTTTATAGTGGAATAGTGTACCACAACTCCAGTGTCTGCCAGATCTTTCTGGAGGGATCGTGCAGTCAAACGTGGGTTTTGAATTGTTTTTCTCACAATCCTGCGAGCTGTTCTGTCTGATATTTTTCTTGGTCTTCCAGATGTTGCTTTAACTTCCACTGTTCCTGATGACTGCCATTTCTTAATTACATTCCGAACAGAGGATATTGACATCTGAAAACGCTTTTCTATCTTCTTATAGCCTTCTCCAGCTTTGTGAGCGTCAACTATTTTCAGTTTCAGTTTTCTAGACAACTGCTTAGAAGAACCCATGGTGCTGATTGTTGGGGCAAGGTCAGATGAGTCTGGGCATTTAAAACCTTTGAGATTGACATCACCTGGTCTGCCCAGACGATGATTGAGAACAGTCCATGACACTGGCAGGTCTCAGCTTTGCAAAGGGGGCAGTGCATGCTATAAATTCTGCAGGGTGCCCAAACTTTTGCAGACGCCATTTTTTTGTTTTCTGTTATTTTGAAAGTGTAAATGATGGAAATAAAATCTAACTTTTGTTGACATAATATAAGAATGTCTAATCTGTAATTTGATGCCTTTTGGAGATTTTTCCATCTTTCCTTGGCTTCTTTATGCACATTAATACAAATTTTTAGCTGGGGTGCCCAAACTTTCGATCCTCACTGTATGTCAGTTAGCCCTCATGGTGTGAAAACTGAGTTGAGAGTATAGTAAAGACTTTATAGATCATTCTGAAGTCATTTCTTGAAGCAGTGTGCAGGGTTAACACCACACCATCTTGCACACAAACATATAAACAAACTCTGTATCTGATTTAACATCTCAGAATTGTTTTGATTTATTTTGAACAAAAGTGCCAAATACTGGACTGAAACCCCAGGCCCTGGAAATGCCGAAATGACAATTTTCTCACTGATCTCGGCCAATATATCATGCATCGATACTCTGCCAAACATGACCCAATCTGTACATGGAACAGAGAGACTTAACCGCTTCTTGACTAAACAACTTTCCTATCCAGCCAGTGCATGTGATACAATGGTCGGCATAGATTTATTGACACAAAGAAACAGTGTAACCACAAGGAGTTCAGGTCTCTGCTCATGCATGGTCTACCGGTCTCTTTCCACAGCAGCACTAAATGGTACATCATGACAAGCTCAACTTTTCATTGTTTATGTTTTAGATTTGATTTTGTGCCACGTGTGTTTCCTGTTTTCTTCAATGTAGTCCAAATCATGCCCCAAAAATCTTCATTTAATTGATTTTCTCTGAATGATATAGAAAGATCACGTTAAGTTAAAGTCAAAATATATATTCCAAATATGGTACGAAAACATTGAAAATTAACAGAAAACTGAGACTGTCTGTCTTTTTTTTTCATATCCTCAATTTAAACTAAAAACTGATGGGGTGCAAAGACTGTACACACATGCGCTTATATTCCATAAATACAATATGCCTTTTGAAAAAATAGGGTTATTGGATATTGATATTTCAGATGGACACTTGTATACTGGTCCTATGCATTGCAACCTACAGCCAATAGTTATTATTATTATACAGGATTTATATAGCGTCAACATTTTGCGCAGCGTTTTACAATATAAAGGGAGACAATACAATTACGATATATTTCAGTACAGAAGGAATAGGAGGGCCCGGCTTATGGAGCTTACAATCTAAAGGAAGGGGGAGGTGGTACAAAAGGTCATAGCTGTGGGGGATGAACTGAAGAATTCCAGTCATGGTTACAACATAGCTACATTCATCCAGCTTGGACCAATGTAACTATGTACTTATCATACATGGTCAATGCCCCTGGAAACCGGAAATCATTGAAGTAGACTTCTGTGATCTCCACTTGCTTCCACGTCCTGTGCTGAGTGGCTTGCCTAAAGCATTAGGAACACAGGAGTTTGGACACTCAGCACAGGTGCCATTCAGAAAATGCTTAGCACCGTATGAATGCAAAACAATCTATGAACAGACAAGGTGGAGAGGCAGGGAGGTGAATGGCAGCCGACCTACTGTATTTAGAGTTCATCAGCCACTCAGCAGGGGGCCTGGAGGTAAGTGGAGATCACCAGAGTAGCGCTCTATACTTCAGTGATTTCCAGCTTCCAGGGGCATGGTAAAGGTATGGTATATACATTGTTACATTGGTCCAAGCTATACCAGTGTAACTGTATATAAAATATAACATACCTGGAATTCTTCTTTAATATAGTTATATGGAAGAAGGTTTCCTTTATATCAATATTACAACTGGCTGAAGCTGCCAGGAAATAGTTTTGTGTGCTTGGCCAGCATTAGCTTTTGTTGTTTCATAGCAAACAATGAGAGGTCAAAAATGTCAGATGACATATGTAAACTTGAATCTGATTTGTTGTTATAGCACAATACAGACCTGCCTGAGTCAGAGCTTCCCACAGATATAAAAAAATCAATTTTTGGACATTGTAGTAGGTATTCCTTCATATCCTTCAGTTACAGAGTCACATGATAACATGATACAGCAGGACATCTGATCCCATTTACCTTGTTTGCATTTGGTCTGTCTTCACTTCTAAGGCATTTCCTCCTTAGAGATACTTTAAAGCACCCTAATAGGTTACATGGAAGGTGGCCCCAGTCACTGGCAACTTTTCATTTCCTGTCATTCTGCAGGAACTGGCTAATCTTTAACACTCTGCACTGAGTTCTAAAGCATCATCTCCTCTTTCTGTTTAAACTTATTTCCCAATACCTGGTGTGAATGGTGGAGTAAATAACAGGCAAAAGATTCAAAGCTGGCAGAATCCCCGATCATGTCTTATGTCCACAAGAAAGAACAGTGCATCATTAGCTGCCATGCTGGTTCTTGTAGACTCCAAAAAATATATCAAAGAGGTTCTGGGACTTATTTGTTCCAGAACATAAAAATACCATTATCGGTCAATGAGTTGACTAGCTCTGGTAATGCTGCCCATGTGGAATAAGGCTCTCCTTTAGTGGGTACCAAGAAAAGTGACTCAAAGCATGTATATACGCCACAAGCACCAAACCAACATTCCAAAGTGCTTTACTTGTTCATAAAATGAGCATACAAAACATCCAATGCATTTCAGAGGCCAAACACACTTCCCCTTCACCAGGGCAGAATTCAGGCAGGTACACAATAGCTGCAATTTTCTGCATAGAAAGGTTCAAATGCCCAGATATACCAGTTTTAACATATTAAGTAAAAACTGATGGCTTTTTAAATACAACATTTTTACGTTGTACATGTATTAGCAAGGTGCCCATACTTCTGTCAGGTTTTAGTGCTGTCTGTGTTGCTGCTGGAGATATATACCCTACCTTGTCATCTTGTCACAGGGACAGAACGTGATGGGAAATCCAACATTTTGAGGTGTTTCTAGAACAGGAATAGAGAGGAAATCTAACTTAGGTATACCTCACTTTAAGTGTTTCCTTTCATTTCTTTTTGTATCTACAGGAAAGGAAGTGAAGTTAAATCTGCCCAATGGATGAAATATCCCAGCATGGGTTTCAAACATTCCATAATCTATTCAAAGTTGATTTAACTATAGTTTAATGGTTGCAGGTAATGCTGTGCTAAAGTTGTTCTTTAGCACAGCATTAATTATACTTTACAATATTTTGCACCATGATTGGGTTCCCTAAAGAGCCCATTCTTTGTCTTTGTGGATGCGTGAGTTATTTTGGACTAGGTTTATAAGATATAGAGTATCCTGAAGAGCTACAAAAATGAAATCACTTCCACTTTCCCCATGTATTTCAAGTAGCTTGAAAGCGTAATTATATCCAAATGGCCTCATGAATATTCATTCTGCGTTATTGAGTTTCCAAAATATCCACAATCAGCTGCATGATCTGGTGGCCCTGTAATCCTGCACATTGTCAATTAGCATTGTAAAAATCTTCCTCCACCCCCACCTGTACTGAGCGGAAGCGGGAAGCGGTATTTCACCACCAGCACCTCCATTTCCTTGAAATTTGACTAACGGGAATTGTATTGGGAATAACGTGACCACTGGCTTCCCCATGACACAATAATGGCATTCATATCCCTGACAAAACTGATTAGAGAAACAGAGCTCACAGGGTCACACAATACAGCAGAGGAAATATTCAAGCTGGTATGTAATATTAGATCATAGCAAGTAGAAATGTACATACCATATTTTGGATTGTTGGATTGTATATGTTTTTAGATGGAGTACATTAGATTCTGTAAACACTGAAGAAAAGGGTCCACATATGCCATTGTGTATTCAAATAGTTTCTTTAATATTTCAACTGTTACTAGAAAATTAAATTATCGATTAGTACATTCTTTTTGTCTCAATCACTTTTATATCTATCACCAAATGTTGTTAACCTAATCCCAATCATGATTAAAGTTAAAGAGGACCTTCAACCCCTTGATTATGCCTCCACCCCTGTCCACCGGCTACACCATTTTCGATAGTCTGGAGTAGGGTTTCTCAACTAGGGTTCCTTGAGAAATGAACAATTTCTGCCTGTCAGATAAGTTCCCACTGATACCAATGATCTTTTCAGTTATCTATCAGGGGGTAATTCTTCCCAATGTTCACAAGTGTAAGGAGAATTCTTCCCACTGACCATCACACTAATGTATCATGGGTTGTAGCTATAGTGATTTATAGCAGGGTTCCCTGATATTGGAAAGTTTTTTCAGGGTACATTTGTTTGTAAGTTGAGGGCAGGAACCGATGTGAATGTACCATATATATATGTAATGCGCTTAGTAAATTGATGGTGCTATATAAGTACCTGTAATAGATAAATAAATAAGGGTTCCTCCGTATTTAAAAGGTTGAGAAAGGATGGTCTGGAGCATGCATAGATGTGCTGAAGGGCTCTGCCGTGTTCCAAAGGTCGGTACATCTGTGTACGCTCCTTCACTGCACTGTCTTTGTGCGCTTGCACAAGGAAAACAGTGCATATGCAGATGTGCCGAAGGTCCTTGACAGATCCTGAACATCTTTCTTGCCAAGGTGAGAAAGGGAGAAGTTCTGGCCTGCAGCACCAAAAAGTAAGAAAGCACTTATAATATCCAGTTGTAGAAGAGGGAGGGACAGGAGCACGGAACACCCACATTGTGTTTTGGGGTGAAGGTCCACTTTATAAAGTCTGGCCAGGAAAGTCCCTCCCCGTAAACAATACTTCCCAGCCCCCTCTAGCTAATAGCTTCAGCAATTAGAAATAAAACCAAATCCTAATGCCCCAAATACAAAGACACGTAGAGTCTTCTCTCCAGAGTGGGAGTGTCCTTTGACATGGACGCTTCCCATCGGCTGTCCAGCGGCAGGACGTCATGTCTCCTGAAGACTCCAGTGGCAGAATGGGGACATCAAAAGGTGGGCAGTGACAAGACTGGCCAGCACACGTCCTCTTTATTTGGTGCTGGATCACCGCTAGTAAACGAGACACCAACGAGGGATATGTGATAGTGGAGTAACATCATTTAAAAAGAGCTTTGCAGGGGTTTTGTAGTGCCATTACTATATTACATGTGCTAACTCTGTTGTACTGTATATGAGATAGTCTGTCATTAGTAGTCATAGCTGAGATTATGCTGGTTTTCTGTATCAATGTGGTCACTTTGAACCTAGCTAGGGTGATGGGCAGTTCTCCAGTAATAAATCTAGGTCTCAGCTTTATGCTGTTTTTTATAACAAGGCCAACACAGATAGATTTGAAGTATTTCATGTTCTGCATTCAGTTGTAGTGAATAGATAAAAACCACTTTACCTGTTCTGTGGGCCAGTGTACAGAAACATCTATCTCAGCCAAGTACTGAAAAATACAAAGACTGATATTATCATAGAAATGGGTCCCATGTGGTCAGGCCTGGCACACCAGGTATATGGGCTGCTATCTTATGGTTGGTGGGGGTTATGTACTCATTTTATCTTATTTAATTTATCTTAGATAAAAACGCTTAACAAAAAAGGTTAGATCTTTAGAACGCGCAAACCAGATTTCGGGAACCGCAAGCAGAGTGAATGTTTAATCATCTTGGCCATCATTAGCTGTGCACATAATCTTGTAGTCATTAGAGCACAAAATGCGTCTTTATGACAGAACTGAGTTCAGAATGCAGCAGACTTCTGACTTTCTTTCATTAATAACTGTATTCTTTGTAAGAAGCACCAGGAGATTGTGAGACCCAGAAAGGTCGTTAGTCACAACACTTTCCAAGGACAGTTGGTGCTTTGTTTAATTAGTATATTTCTTGTCTGTAAATACAAACAAGTTCTTCATTTTGCGACCATTTTAGATCAGCCATTGAGCAAGCACTCTTCTCATTGTATATTTTGCATGTGTACTAATAGCTGTTGCTTTATTTTTTTAATTACTGCATTAAATTACCTTTTCCCTGATTACATGTGCCAAAAATGTTGCCCTTTTAGAACTGAAATAACGGTTTGTGCGCAGTATGGCAAAAAAGAGGTTTATGTAGCTCTCCTTTGGTGGTGGTTATGAGAAATGGATCTCTCCAAACAAGATATTGCTCTAAGCCTATATGTAAATAAGAGAACCAGTCTTTGATAACTGGATGAGTGGGTTTCATAATAATGTGGGCAGTGCCTCTACCCAGGACAGGGCCTCTGTGAACAGAGGGGATTTCTTTCCTTGGAAATTAACCTGTAATCTAATCAAAGTAATTGGGGGCAGAGGAACTACTGTGACCAGCATATAACATTAACCATATGTGGCACCATCCTAGGCAGGCAGCAAGGTAAATTTAATGTGTAGCTGAAGAAAAACATAGACTGCTACTGTCTACTTACACATCCTACTCATCCTGCATTATTCTCCTGGTCAACAGCTGGGATTGAAACAATGGGGTTGATTTACTAAAACTGAAGAGTGTAAAATCTGTTGCAGCTGTGCATAGTAGCCAATCAGCTTCCAACTTCAGCTTCTTCAATTAAGCTTTGACAAACAAATGTCAAAGAAGACTGGTTTCTATGCAGAGCTGCACCAGATTTTACACTCTCTAGTTTTAGTAAATACATATAAATTTATTGTTGCACACCAGTATGATAACAATGCAATCTTTATTTAAGAAAAGATTAATAATAGTACATACATCCAATACGCAAACAGGTGTTATCAGAAAAGTGGCTAAGGCCCCTTTCACACGAGCCAACTGATCGTGTCCCCTGTCTGATTTTCAGATGGACCTGATTGGACCACCCATTGTTCTTTGTGAGGAGGCAGATGTAAATGGACAAGTGTCTATTTACAACCACCTGCATCTGATCTGATCTGGTCCTCCAAAAACAGAGGGATGGGGAAACATTCCCCAAAAAAAACAAACTCTACATGATTATGCCTTGTAGTGTGAGTGTAAACACACAGCAAACACCACGTGATTCCACCTTGTAGTGTGAGTGTAAACACACGGCAATCAGAAAACACCAAGTGATTCCACCTTGTAGTGTGAGTGTAAACACACGGCAATCAGAAAACACCATGTGATTCCACCTTGTAGTGTGAGTGTAAACACACAGCAAACACCACGTGATTCCACCTTGTAGTGTGAGTGTAAACACACGGCAATCAGAAAACACCACGTGATTCCACCTTGTAGTGTGAGTGTAAACACACGGCAAACAGAAAACACCATGTGATTCCACCTTGTAGTGTGAGTGTAAACACACGGCAAACAGAAAACACCACGTGATTCCACCTTGTAGTGTGAGTGTAAACACACGGCAAACAGAAAACACCACGTGATTCCACCTTGTAGTGTGAGTGTAAACACACGGCAATCAGAAAACACCACGTGATTCCACCTTGTAGTGTGAGTGTAAACACACGGCAAACAGAAAACACCACGTGATTCCACCTTGTAGTGTGAGTGTAAACACACGGCAATCAGAAAACACCACGTGATTCCACCTTGTAGTGTGAGTGTAAACACACAGCAAACAGAAAACACCATGTGATTCCACCTTGTAGCTTGAGTGTAAACACACGGCAAACAGAAAACACCACGTGATTCCACCTTGTAGCTTGAGTGTAAACACACAGCAAACAGAAAACACCACGTGATTCCACCTTGTAGTGTGAGTGTAAACACACGGCAATCAGAAAACACCACGTGATTCCACCTTGTAGTGTGAGTGTAAACACACAGCAAACAGAAAACACCATGTGATTCCACCTTGTAGTGTGAGTGTAAACACACGGCAATCAGAAAACACCACGTGATTCCACCTTGTAGTGTGAGTGTAAACACACGGCAATCAGAAAACACCACGTGATTCCACCTTGTAGTGTGAGTGTAAACACACGGCAAACAGAAAACACCACGTGATTCCACCTTGTAGTGTGAGTGTAAACACACAGCAAACAGAAAACACCACGTGATTCCACCTTGTAGTGTGAGTGTAAACACACGGCAAACAGAAAACACCACGTGATTCCACCTTGTAGTGTGAGTGTAAACACACGGCAATCAGAAAACACCACGTGATTCCACCTTGTAGTGTGTGTAAACACACGGCAAACAGAAAACACCACGTGATTCCACCTTGTAGTGTGAGTGTAAACACACGGCAATCAGAAAACACCATGTGATTCCACCTTGTAGCTTGAGTGTAAACACACAGCAAACAGAAAACACCATGTGATTCCACCTTGTAGTGTGAGTGTAAGCACACAGCAAACAGAAAACACCACGTGATTCCACCTTGTAGTGTGAGTGTAAACACACAGCAAACACCAAGTGATTCCTGCTTGTAGTGTGAGTGTGTAAACACACAGCAAGTCGAGTTCCGCCTTCTAGTGTGAGTGTAAACGCACAGCAAGCAGAAAACTGCATGATTCTGTCTTGTAGTGAGAGTGTAAATGCATGGCAAGCAGAAAACTGTGTGGGATTCCACCTTTTTAGTGTCAGTGTAAACGCACGACAAGCAGAAAACTGGGGGATTCTGACTTGTAGTGTGAGTGTAATGCACAGCAAGCAGAAAACGCTACGTGATGCTACGTTGTAGTTGATTGTAACACAAAGTGTGCAGTATAATCCCATGGATTCCACCTTGTAGTGTGTGTGGTGCTGTAGACAGGTGCAGTGTGCTTTACAGCCTTACAATGGCTACTCTCTGTCAATGTTCCAAGCCAAAATGAGGCTTGGAAGAAAGGAGGAGCTGCTGCACATTCTGCTGATGGCTAGGAGGGATGGGGTGGGATTTGGAAGGACAGGGTTGGGTTTACTCAAACCTTTGCTGGATTTCTCACACAGAGACCGGCAACAGTTTCAGGAAGTGTTTTCAGAGCTGTCAGATTCTGCTGAGCAGGCAAACCATTCTAAGTAAAAAAGAAAAGGCAGCCGATTGTCTAGCTCAGATTAGTCTTTCTAAGCTAGACAATCAGCAAGTCTGAAAATGTATAATATCAAAGTAAAAAAATATTCAACTTTAAGATACAAAGTGCACAGATCAAATGAAATGTTATACAGTTAGGGTTTACATTCACATCAGAAGAGGACCTACAGTTTTGTATTATATTCTGGCTATTCTATGGAAAGAATAAAGGTCTGACAGAGTTAAAAAAAAAACCCAGTATCCACCATCACAAGCCAAGCTGAAATACAAAACAGCTCCTTGTGAAAACACATTGCACGACCTGTGCTGGGAACAGAGAACTTACAGCCATCCTCCCATGTCTCTGGGCTCTTTGGAAGTGAAATGACAGATCATTTCCATGCTGTTGTTACCATTTCAGAGTTATTTACATAATCTGATCACTGAAAGTCAACATAGAAAAAAAGAAAACGTGTTCTTAGAAATAAGGCCTCTGCATCAGAACTCAAGACCTCATCTAGGCAAGGCCCATTGGCCAAGGGCTGAGACCATGGTATCTCTGTGACAGCTGCATCATGTTCAAGAAAGTAGGTCTGCCTGAAACAACAGAGATGCAGAAGACCATGAGCAGGCTGGAAAATGCCCAAATTTTGTGTGATTTGGGGATATGGAGACAGTCATTTATTTTATTTGATATCTTTATGGAGCGCAGATACTTTGTAGTCCTATACAAAGAACATAGAATCATCCATACCATCCTGCCTGAAAGAAGCTTAAAATCTAATATCTCCACCACAGTTCACACACAAACACTCTATGGAGTGGATTTATAAAGAATTTGTATATCCATTCACCCAGTGAAAGTTCATGTCCATTTTGTTGAATGTAAATCATTGATTTTACACAGAAAGTGCCACTAGATGAAGCAAAGTATTATAGGAAATTCATATGATACTTTATTATTATTATTATTATACAGTATTTATAAAGCGCCAATAGTTCACTCAGCGCTGTACATTACAAAGGGGGACAGAACATGTGACAGAACAATACCAATACAATGCAAAACATGAGGGGATCGAGGGCCCTGCTCTTTCGAGCTTACAATCTAGGAGGGAGGGGATGGTGGCACAGGAGGAGATAGCTGTGGGGGATGGAGTGGTAGGAAGAGTGGAGGAGGTCAGCAAGTTAGCAGGGGGTGAGGTAGGCTTCCCTGAAGAGATGGGTTTTCAGGGTGCGCCTAAAGGAGAGGAGAGTAGGTGATAATCTGATGGGTTGGGGCAGGGAGTTCCAGAGGATGGGTGACACCCTGGAGAAGTCCTGGAGGCGGGCATGGGAGGAGGAGACCAGGGAACTAGTGAGAAGGAGGTCTTGTGAGGAGCGGAGTGTGCGTGCTGGGCGGTACTTGGATATTAGGTCAGTGATGTAGTTCGGGGCAGTATGGTGGACAGCTTTGTACGTCAGTGTTAGGATTTTAAATTTGATCCGTTGTGCAATCGGAAGCCAGTGGAGGGATTGGCAGGGGGGGGGGTGGCGGAAATGGAGCGGTTGGAAAGGTGAATGAGTCTGGCAGCCGTATTCAGGATCGACTGAAGCGGGGATAGCCAGCGGCGAGGCAGGCCAGTGAGGAGGGAGTTGCAGTAGTCGAGTCGTGATATGATGAGGGAGTGGATGAGCTGTTTAGCGGTTTCTGGGGTTAGGAACGTGCGGATTTTGCGGATACTTACCACTATCTATTGACCAAATGTGGTGTTTTCCACTTTAAAACAATGACACTGGTGTGCTGCAGTTCCATTGCAGTGCTTTTGTAAGCACGGTTTACATACGGTTTTAGGTGCGCTCCCATTGATTTCTATTAGACCCTGAATTTTCTGAAAGTGCATCAAAGGTGCAGCATGGAAGACTTTGATGCTCTTTCATTAAAACACACTGTCTAATAGAAGTCAATGGGACCGCACCTATAGCAGGGAAAATTATTTGATCCCCTGCAGATTTTGTAAGTTTGCCCACCCTACAAAGAAAAGAAGGGTGTATAATTTTTATCATAGGTGTATTTTAAATGATAGAGACAGAATATCCACCAAAAATCCATAAAAACACATGATACAACTGTTATAAATTGAGTTGCAGTTAAGTGATTAAGTATTTGATCCCCAAGCAAAACATGTCTTAGTACTTGATGAAGAAACCCTTGTTGGCAACAACAGAGGTAAGACATTTCCTGTATTTGGTTACAAGGTTTGCACACATCTCAGGAGGTATTTTGTCCACTCTTCTTTACAGAAGGTCGTTAAGGTTTCTTGGCTGTCACTTGGCAACTAAAAGTTTCAGCGCCCTCCATAAATCTTCTATAGGATTAGGGTCTGGAGACTGGCCGGGCCACTCCATGACCTTATTGTGGTTCTTCTTGAGCCACTCCTTTGTTGCTTTGGTGGTATGCTTTGGGTCATTGTCATGCTGGAAGATCCATCTACGACCCATCATCAGTGTTTTGGCTGAGGGAAGAAAGTTCTCATCCAAGATTTTACAATACATGGCCCCGTCCATTGGCCCCTCAGTGCAGCAAAGTAGGCCTGTACCTTTAGCAGAAAAACAGCCTCAAAGCATAATGTTTTCACCTCCGTGCTTCACTGTAGGTATGGTGTTCTTAAGTGTCATAGTCAGCATTTTTCTTCCTCCAGATACGGTGAGTCGAGCTAATGCCAAATAGTTCAGCACTTTCTCCCAGAAATCCTCTGAATCATTTAGATGTTCATTGGCAAACTTCAGACGGGCCTGGACATGTGCGTTCATGAGGAGGGGGACCTTGCTAGTGCTACAGAATTTCAATCCATGGCAGCGTATTGTGTTGTCAATAGTTTGTTTGGTGACTGTGGTCCCCACTGCCTTGAGATCATTCACAAGCTCTTCCCGTGTAGTTTTGGGATGATCCCTCACTTTTCTCATGATCATCCTTACCCCATGATCATCTTTACCCCATCAGGCGAAATCATGCATGGAGCTCCAGACTGAGGGCGACTGATAGTTATTTTGTATCTCTTCCAACTGCAGCAGTTGTCTTCTTCTCACCAAGCTTCTTGCTGATGGTCCTGTAGCCCATTCCAGCCTTGTGCAGGTCTACAATCTTGTCACTGACATCCTTTGACAACTCTTTGGTCTTACCCATGGTGGTGAGTTTGCCATGCCAGGAACCTGAGCAGATACAGACACTGCCCCTTCTGCATCATCCACGAGGAAACGTCTTACCACGTTTTCTGGGAGTGCTCATTTGCTCAGGCCCTGTTGGGGGCCCTGGAACCTGAACTCAAGGACTTTGTACCACAGACAGCCATCACTCACTTTGGGGTGTTGAATGGACTGTTCTGTGGAACCTTTTCTCTGGAGGACATTGACGGCGCCTGGCGGGTGCTGTGTTGCTTTAAGGACGCTTTATGGTGCGCCAGAAAGCGCCTCATCCACCAGCGGGAGAGGATGTCCATTGAGGACTGCCGCAGACTGATCCTCAGTCTGCTCAGAGACTATTCCTTGATGGACTTTAAGGAGGAAGAGGACGTCTGAAGATTTCCCCCTTCCCCCTACTCCCCCTTGCGTGTCTTTGTCTTTTCAATAAAGCTTCGGGCCTGTGTTTCCCCCTTTCTTCCCTTCCCCCCCCACACACCCGATGCCTATTGTAAATTGTGATTCTCGGTTTTTCGCTTTTTCGCTTTCGTTTATTGCATGACTTAGTACTGTGTATCAGGATGCTATGGTTTTTGGGGTAAGCGGCGTCATGCATGACGTGGTGGTCTGGGGGATTCATCCTCTGCACATCACGTCAGGCATCATACCGCTGAGCGAATGTATTTATTTCTGAATGTATTTATTGTATGCTTGGAACTGTATTGCTATGTGGTGCGCTGCGTCGCAGTACAGGGTGAGATGTACCCCGATTACACGTATCATGTTGTTTTTGATGCTTCTGCAATAAAAGAATCTTTTCAATCAAAAATGGTGGTGAGGTTTGAATGGAAGATAGAGATTCTGTAGACAGGTGTCTTTTATACACATAACGAGTTGTCATTAGGAGCACCTTCTTAAATTGACAGGACTACAGTAATCTGTGTACCACATGAGCATATAGCCAGTCTGTGGGAGCTAAAATTATTGTTGGTTGGTAGGGGATCAAATACTTATTTTACTCACTGAACTGCAACTCAATCTATAACATTTGTATCATGTGTTTTTTCTGGATTTTCGGTTGATATTCTGTCTATCATTTAAAATACTTCAGAAAAAATGAGGAAGGGTTGTAACAGCGCAAACACTGCAAAGTCCTGGGAAATGGTAGTATGGGTGATGGTGGTATTAGTGGCTACTGTATGAAGAGCGTAGGATTCCGTGTGGCACTGAGGGCAAGGCTTCCAAATAAGCTGTAGCAACTTCTGTAGATGAGAAAAAGGAGAGAAGCGCCTCTAAGTGCAATAAGTCTTTTAATTCAAGTCTAAATGTAGAAACACTCACATGTGTGAAGTAATCATAAGCATAAAAACCGTGGTTAACAATAGTTAACGGTGGGGTGGTAACCCGGGTGAAGAGCCGTCATCTCTCTGCGATGTGGGGAGGTCAGCTCTCGGCTGGAACAGCGTGGTGGCTGGAGGGGGAACAGTGGTGAGGCCAGCCTTCATGCACGTCCTCCCTCAAAGCCGGATGGAACGCACGCTGGAACGTAGCGGCGGCGTGGCCGTGATGACGTCAGATCCCAGGGTGCACTGCGACGCGTTTCGGAGCATGCACTGGCCGTGGAAGGCGGAAGTGCACTCATGTGTGAAGTAATCATAAGCATAAAAACCGTGGTTAACAATAGTTAACGGTGGGGTGGTAACCCGGGTGAAGAGCCGTCATCTCTCTGCGATGTGGGGAGGTCAGCTCTCGGCTGGAACAGCGTGGTGGCTGGAGGGGGAACAGTGGTGAGGCCAGCCTTCATGCACGTCCTCCCTCAAAGCCGGATGGAACGCACGCTGGAACGTAGCGGCGGCGTGGCCGTGATGACGTCAGATCCCAGGGTGCACTGCGACGCGTTTCGGAGCATGCACTGGCCGTGGAAGGCGGAAGTGCACTCCTTTTTCAAGCAGATCCTTTTTCAAGCAGATCTGCTTGAAAAAGGAGTGCACTTCCGCCTTCCACGGCCAGTGCATGCTCCGAAACGCGTCGCAGTGCACCCTGGGATCTGACGTCATCACGGCCACGCCGCCGCTACGTTCCAGCGTGCGTTCCATCCGGCTTTGAGGGAGGACGTGCATGAAGGCTGGCCTCACCACTGTTCCCCCTCCAGCCACCACGCTGTTCCAGCCGAGAGCTGACCTCCCCACATCGCAGAGAGATGACGGCTCTTCACCCGGGTTACCACCCCACCGTTAACTATTGTTAACCACGGTTTTTATGCTTATGATTACTTCACACATGAGTGCACTTCCGCCTTCCACGGCCAGTGCATGCTCCGAAACGCGTCGCAGTGCACCTTGGGATCTGACGTCATCACGGCCACGCCGCCGCTACGTTCCAGCGTGCGTTCCATCCGGCTTTGAGGGAGGACGTGCATGAAGGCTGGCCTCACCACTGTTCCCCCTCCAGCCACCACGCTGTTCCAGCCGAGAGCTGACCTCCCCACATCGCAGAGAGATGACGGCTCTTCACCCGGGTTACCACCCCACCGTTAACTATTGTTAACCACGGTTTTTATGCTTATGATTACTTCACACATGTGAGTGTTTCTACATTTAGACTTGAATTAAAAGACTTATTGCACTTAGAGGCGCTTCTCTCCTTTTTCTTATCATTTAAAATACACCTATGATAAAAATTATAGACCCTTCATTTCTTTGTAAGTGAGCAAACTTACAAAATCTGAAGGAGATCAAATAATTATTTTCACCACTGTAAAACATGTTCCTCCTCGGCTTGACTGTCCTTGGCCCACCCCTTTCATTCATTGGATTTCAGTTCTTGCAATCATGGAAACTTAGTATCACGTATGGGTGGTCCGCATGCAAAAGATCCTGCCTAGGAATGCTCATTCTTCCAGACTGACACCCACCCAACATGGTATTTTTATATTTGCATAGTTCCTTCCAAGATCCACCCCACTGCTTGCATCAGGGCTCTTGTTAGGAGTACTGAAGCAGGGTGCTGTGATGTTTTCAGGAAGCTATTTACAGCACCATGCTGGTCCCATCCACCAGCCATAATCTGTCGGCATTACATAGAGAAGCACAAAGGGACAGTAGTTACATCACTTATAAAATAAGGTATGCATTGAAAGCAGAAAGGTTTTCTTTTATAACGTATAACTTTAATAACTTCATTAACATGTTGATGAAAGGGGGAATGAAGAACCAGGGAAGGTAAAATTTAGACAGCTTAAACTTCAAGTTTAAAGTGTATCTAAAGCCAGATCTATTTTTCATGTCCTTATCATTATGCCCTTGTGACCATTGTCATCAGGACTGAAAGTGAGACCCGGTTCGCACTGATGCAGTGTGGGAAACCAAGAGATTCCTGTGTGTTTCCCGCCGCATATTAATCAAGCCGTGTTCTAAGATCTGCTGCATAGATCGTTAGTGGAAAGTTAACAAAATCCCAAAAGCAAGTCACAAATGCAATGCATTTTCCTGAACTGGATCGCTTGGGTAAGAACACCCATGCAATCCAGTTCAAGTATGAAAAAGAAAGAGCTGCCGCTCCTTTATTGATACAGGGTGAATTGAACCATCCAAAATGAATGGGTTCAAATCACATTGTGCAGAATTGCATCTAATTTGTAAAGGAATGTGATGTGATTCCTATGCGGTTCACAGTTTGAACCTAGGGAAACCTAAGGGAAAATAAAACAGAAGAGGACATTTTCCAATGGGGACATGTCTTCTAGTAACAACTGCCAAAGAGAGGGTTTTCCCCACTTTACAGAGTGTTCTTTCCACCTCCTGATGTGTCTGCCGGCCAGGAAGTGAAATTGGGACATAGACCAGACAGAGGTCAGGGGTTTTGCATTCTCCTAGAGCAGAAAGAAAACCCCTCCTACAAGCTTTAACCAGTGCTCTGCTGAACACTGATAGAAGTCACAAGACTGCTCTAACTGCTGATAAAAAAAGGTATTTAGCATTTTATATTTAATAAAATAATTGCAGTTCCATGTTCTGTGTACTGTGGGAGACCAGATATAGTGAATGCAGGGTCAGGGGTTTAGTAACACTTTACTAGGTAAAAAAAGTTTTGGTTTCATCTTATGTTTAAAGTTGAATTCCAGGCTAAACCCAGTCTTAAAAATTATCCATTTCCCCTCCTACTTTCTATGCTGACTAACCTGTGCAAAGGTGGCCAGAGATGGTCTCAACTTATGGACTTATCTCAACTTACAGACAGCAGACACCAGCACACAGGCCTTGGTCAGAGCTGTAAACAGCTAACTAATTGAGTCCTGGCAGGATTTCTGTTAGTTTCTACTGAACATAAAAAACTCTACAGATTGGCACTTCCCTCTGACCTATCATAAAAGTGTAACAAAATCCTTACGTTCTGTCACACATGGCTTGTAGAATAATTAAAGCACCAGGAACACATAGTTTGCCATAAAATGTGTAGGCAGAAATCAGCCAGATGTGGGGCGACCTTTCTGAGACCTCTGCCCAATTCTCAACTTGACAAATTACACATACAATTAATAAAATCCAACAAGGCCAAGACACATTAATATTAAGTATACATATATGGGGAATATCATACCGAACAAGGTTCAAATCAAGGTCATACATGACTGAGCTAGCACATACGAAATGGGAGATAGCAATTTCTTATATATATTAATATTAGTAGAAAACTGTGTATAAGGGAGGGCCATGATACAGTCATAAATGTGCTGACCTCCAAGCCACAACCCCTTAAACCGGGCAATTGGTCAGATGGCCTCTGTCAACACCCCCCTTGATGTCAGATAAAAAAGAGAGATTGCAAGCAGAATTGATAGCTCTCATTTTAATATCAACCATGGAACATGGAGTCAGACTTGAGAGAGCCACTGTATCGTTTTTACTTGATCAATTGGACTAAAGCCAAGGACTGCATGTATTCTTCATTTTCAACTACATATTAATGTTTCTGTTGCTTTATTGTCTCTTTATTTCCTTGTAGCACCCTTTTTCTGCAAATATTTTATTTGCACCATTTGACCTTTCCATTATTAAACCCTATTTTAAATATTGTTAAAACTGAGGCTTCTAATGCAAACTAAAAGAATCCCTGTCTCTTGCAGAGTGCTACTGTATATGACAAATCTTTGAATATACCTGTCTGTGGTGTCAGTGTGTGTACAGCTGTTTCTTTTTTCATATTTGTTAATTCTAAGATTGCGAGTTTCTGCCTTTTCAGTCAAAAGGCGGTGGTGGTAGCTTAAAGAGTTAATTGCTTAATTAACTTAACCCAGTGACAATTGCTCTCAAGCTGCTGGCACCTAGATTGTGGCCCCGTGTGCTGGAAAATCAGGGTGCAGTTTAGAGTGGCATTGTTATGTAAGTGACAGCGTGGGGTGAGATTGGCAAGTCCTTTGTCACAAATTGGTGAGTAGGGCAGGGGTCGGGCACCACGTTTGTCACAGATGGATTCAGCAGGGACCGAATTTTGATCCATGTGTGGTCTCTGCAGTTTAACAGAAGTTAGTTTACCAACTGAAGGCTCCCCACCATCAGAACACAAGAGCACAGCAGGAGTGATTCCTCCATTCACATCAAATTTGTGGATTGGGGAGTTGGGTCATTTTTTTTTCATTCAACCCACTGGTTGAAAAAAAAAAGACTAATGTGTGGCTAACTTTGCATATTTTTTTGGCTTAGGCATTAGAAAGAGTGAGGAGACATTTTTAAGACTGAGTAGGTTTAGCATGGAATTCTACTTTAAAGAAGAACTAGGCAAGAAAAATCACCCATTAGTACACCTCTACACAAAACAATAAACAGTTAAAACAATTTAGAAAATCCTTACCATTTAGGAGAAATGTCTAATTGAATTTTCATGACCTAATCTCTGTAATTCAAACGATAACAGCATCTGCTCTTTCAAGGAGGAGGTACAACATCAGGGATTACATCACATCCTCTCCTCTTTTTCTGCAGTGAAAAAAACTACAGTTCCCATCATCCACAGGGAATTGTAGTAAATGTGGGTGGGTACACTAGGCCTGTACATGTTGACGGTGTCTGAGAATCCAGATCTTCCAACCACTGCAAGTGGGGCTGAATGACATCACTGCTTCCTGGAGAAAGAACTACAGAAAGGATGTGCCAAGACCAGTGGCTGTGGGATAGGAGGCATAGCAGCCACTGGTCTTACAAACAGGAAACTAAAGAGAATTAATGGTTTGATTTGAAAATGAATAGGCTATTTCAAAGCAACTACTGAGTGACCCAGAAGATAGATGACATATTTAGTGAAGGTAGGAAATCAGCAAAAAGGACACGTAAATAAGTTTTTGCCCAGAGTTCTGATTTAAAGTATATTTAAACCTTCACCTTGTAAAACAACCCATTAAGTTTCAAATAGAAATTAAAGGCAAAACATTTGTGTATATGTATAAAAGCATTCTAAATTGTTTTTTTTTTTCTTTTTTATAAGTGATCACATACCCTCTGTTCTCAGCTGCATTAGGAGCTCGGAGAGCTAGAGGAGGATAAACAGTACTACACTGGTCTTCCCATTGAATGGCTGTGCAGGCAGACTAATCATTGGAGGAGAGTGTTCCCAGCACAGCCAGAAAACTGACCACTGTGCTCGCCTGCCTACTGTAGTCAGTTTTTAATAGGAAAGCAGAGGAACTGGCAGGAACACTAGAGATTTCACACGAAGGAAGCAATACTAAGAGAAAAATATATTTTTTCATACAATTACATGGTACAGCAGGCACATATCAGGAATATGAAATGTTAGGTTTACATATTCTTTAGGAACTAAACAGCTTTGGCATTATAAACTACATTTTTTTTTGCTAGATTTGAGTTTTTCTTTATCTGCCTAATCTTATATAGGTTAACCAGTGAGCTTCTATTAATCATATGTAGGAAAATACAACTGACACACCAAGGTTAAAGCAATATTAATCCGGGAACGTCACATACCTGTATAACAAGTCCACATTTAAGTGTTAATATTATTATATAACATTCTGACGATGGATTGATTTTAACACAGGAGATGTAAAAACAGAGCAATTGAAGCAGATTCTGGACATCCCACAGCACAACGTCTATCACTAACAAATCTCCCATACATGAACTCACGTCACCAGCCCCTCTCTCTCGTGCCTGTGAATCTGATCTGAAAATATCTCCTTAAAATAAATATGCAGAGAAGAATGAATAGGAGCCCACATTGAGCGCAGGCCTGATCCGGAATCTATATACACATCCAGGAACAGAGACATACTCACCCATATATGCTAATAGACACACATCCTCTGCAGGGTACATAAACACACACACACACTGATTATGTTGTAAATTTGTGCGTAAACAGATACAACAAGCGACACTGCACTGTGCACAAAATATTAACACATCCACTAGTACATATCAGCTGTCAAAAATGATTGATGTTATTTATCTTTCCAGTGTCAGTTAACATCCTTAGGGGAGAATTTTCACTGCGTTTACACCGCTGACCCAGCGCCAAACAAAAAGGCTTTGTTTGTAACTAAGCTCACAGATATGGCCAGCACAGTGGCAGAGTGAGGTACGCAGGGAGGAAGAAAATACAGTAAGATCAGAGTTATTTCCTGGTTAAGCCTACAGGTTACTCTTTAATTTAGAATGAGTTGTGTGTTTGGGAACAAAGCCAAATTTCCTGAATACATTCAGGCATTAGAAACCCTATGGAATGATTCTGTAGAATGAGACTTAACAGTTTGAGGGAGCTTCCTGCAAGACCATGGTTGGCAGCTTTAATGGTATAGATTTGATAATGTAAACTTCAAAAGACTGGTTCATCTGTTAACGAAGAGGTCTAATGATGGAAAAACTCATTCCGCCAAAGAGCAGACAATTGTGCTTCTTCAGTAAGACAATACAAAGTGCTGTGATGATGTGAACAGTGCGGTACTCACACGTGAGCTCAGTTTACCTTTATCAGATCAGAGAACAAAGAATTCCAATAAGCAGGTGTGGGTTAATTCCCTGCAAATATTGCTCATGGCTGTGTTGAAGAGCAACATATATGAAGTAGTTTAAACTGATACTGTTCAAAGACAGAAGGTGACACAGCTGAGATATTCACTAACTGGACACCGGTGACATCAGAGACTGCAGCCTATGCATTCACTAGAGAACGGTGATATCACTGATCATGCAGTCTATCCATTCACTTGAGACCAGTGACATCACTGAGAATGAATCATATCCAATCACTGCGGATTTGTGAGTCATTCACTGAGAATGCAGCCTATTCATTCACTAGACACTGGTGATGTCACTGAGAATGCAGCCTATTCATTCACTAGACACTGATGATGTCACTGAGAATGCAGCCTATCTATTTATTAGAGACCAGTGACATTGCTGAGAATGCAGCCTATCCATTCATTAGACACTGGTGATGTCCCTGAGAATGCAGCCTATTCATTTACTAGAGACCAGTGACATCACTGAGAATGCAGCCTATTCATTTACTAGAGACCAGTGACATCACTGAGAATGCAGCCTATTCATTTACTAGAGACCAGTGACATCACTGAGAATGCAGCCTATTCATTTACTAGAGACCAGTGACATCACTGAGAATGCAGCCTATTCATTTACTAGAGACCAGTGACATCACTGAGAATGCAGCCTATTCATTCACTAGACACTGGTGATGTCACTGAGAATGCAGCCTATTCATTCACTAGACACTGGTGATGTCACTGAGAATGCAGCCCATCTATTTATTAGAGACCAGTGACATTGCTGAGAATGCAGCCTATCCATTCATTAGACACTGGTGATGTCCCTGAGAATGCAGCCTATCCATTCATTAGACACTGGTGATGTCCCTGAGAATGCAGCCTATTTATTTACTAGAGACCAGTGACATCACTGAGAATGAAGCTTATCCGATTACTAGGCATGTGTGGGAATTCAGCCTGTCCTTTTACAAGAGACCAGGGACATTACTGAGAATGCAGCTATTCATTCGTCAGAGATGGGTGACATCACTGAGAACACAGTTTCACTCAAGACCAGTGACATCACTAAGAATGCAGCCTATCCAGTAAAGAGTGGTGTCATCATTGAGAATGCAACCTATCCTTTTCACTAGAGAAGGGTGACAACGCTGAGAATGTGGCCTATCCATTCACTAAAGAATGCTGACATCACGTGCAGCCTATCTACTCATTAGAGATACCACTTTACCAATAATTGATTTATTCTTTTTCTCAGTGTTCATTTCTGACTGTTGTTCAAGTACAAAACACCTATCGTTTGAGTACCAGATTTTATTGCTCAGCTCAGTAATTTTTGTCGACATGTTTTAGCTTTGTTTTTGGCATCTTTCATCTAAATAATAACAATCATGCAATGGCTTTTAATACATTTTTAACCTCACTGGCTTTTGTCATTTTCTGTTAGTGGCCCTGAAGACCAGTGTTCAGTGCCACTTGCTATATATTAGAATTGACCTGCATTGTGTTATTTATGTTCTGATGTATGCTGACATCTAGTGGTGGTTTAGAGCCACTACAAACATGTTATTTCTGCATTTGGTATATCCCTTTGTTTTTCCCCTCCTATTTCACACAAGTTAGTATAGTCCTAGCTAGACCCTCCCTGTTTTCTCTTATATCCCTCTGTCAGCATTGTTCATTGCAGACATAGGATATAGAATTATTGTCTTCTTACACTTCAAAAGACTGGAAAACATACTCTGTACTCCTTTCATATGAAGTAAAATTATGTTGGGTTCAGCTTTTTTGTCCTATGGAAGAGTTAAGTTACCTGTGGGTAGTGCCAAGTCAGCAGGTGGCAATATAATATCTGCACAGACAGGACCTAAGGATGTATGTCATCCTGCTCTAAATGTTTTTGTTGCAGCTCCCCCTGGTATGGGGTGACAATGCTTTGTTGTGTCTCCAGGACAGGGTGTGAAGAGAAATTTTCCATCGGGGACACAGAAAAAAAACTGTAAACTGTAAACTATAACTTTAAAACAAAGTCTTGGCTATATACATTTGTAGGAATCTGTTGCCCTCTACTGTTAACTGTAATGCCACTGTGTTATGTATAATTATTATTATTATTATACAGGGTTTATACAGCGCCAATTGTTTGCTCAGCGCTTTACATAATAGTGGGAGACAATACAGTAACAATACAGTTCAATACAAGAGGGATTTGAGGGCCCTGATCCTGGGAGCTTACAATCTAGGAGGGCGGGGTGAGTTGTACAGTAGGTAGTCACTGTGGGGGATGGAGTGGTTGGAAGAGTAGAGGATACCAGAATTAGCAGAGGGCGGGATAGGCTTCCCTGAAGAGAAAGGTTTTCAGTGACTGCCGAAAGGCAAGTAGAGTAGGTGATAATCTGATAGATTGGGTTAGGGAGTTTCAGAGGATGGGTGACGCCCTGGAGAAGTCTTGGAGATGAGCATGGGAGGAGGAGATAAGGGAGATAGAGAGTAAGAGGTCTTGTGAGGAGCGGAGTGTACAGTTTGGGTGATATTTAGAGATAAGATCGGTTATGTAAGTTGGATCTGTGTTGTAGATGGCTTTATATGTCATTGTTAGAGTTTTGAATTTTATGCGTTGGGCAACTGGGAGCCAGTGGAGGGTTTGGCAGATAGGGATGGCGGATACGGAACGGTTAGTGAGGTGGATGAGTCTGGCAGCAGCGTTCATGATAGACTGGAGGGGGGATAGTCTACGATGAGGTAGGCCAATGAGGAGGGAGTTACAGTAGTCGAGGCGTGATATGACAAGGGAATGAATAAGTTGCTTAGTGGCTTATTAAAAAGTTCATTTATTTCAGCAATTGAATTCAAAAAGTGAAACTCACATTACATAGATACATTACACACAGAGGCTGCTATAGTATTTTCTCTCAGATCAGAAGCAGAGACTATTATTGCCACTCTACAGTTCCTCCTGTTGAGAAGCTCCGTCTGTGCTGGTTGGACAACAGTTGGAGGATGACCACTGATCTACTCTTTAGGTCTCCGATACAAGTACAGACACTGCATTATCCTCAGGGGCCCCTACAACTAGACTTTTCCGCAACATTCATCTAGAAGTATCTCTATTAATAACTGTATATACCCGGTTATATCTGCACAGTTCCACCAGGACTCCTATGGGGCCCATTTCTGATAATACCTGTTTCCACATTGGATGTATGTACTATTATTAATCTTTTCTTATATAAAGCTTGTTTTATTTCCAAACTGGTGTACAGCTATATCCTTATGGTTAATGTCATATGGTGGTTGCAGTAGTTCCTCTACTCCCAATTATTTTGATTGGATTACTAGTTATTTTCCCAGGAAGGGAATCCCCTCTGGATTATCAAATCCACTTTTCCACTTAGCAAAGGTTCTGGTTCTCTTGTTTACCTACAGGTTTAGAGCAATATCTTGTTTGGGGAGGGCAATTTCTCGCAATCACACCAAAAGAGGGCTACACACACTTTCAAGCTGTGGTAGTGGGTGGAGCTTGTAGTCAATGTATAACTGTTCTGAATGGGATTAGCCTTTACTTAATTCTGAACTCCAGGCTTTCCCTCTCCCCTTCATGTACCTAATTGCTGGCATAAGAAAACAAACTATTTTAAAAAAATGTTTAAATATCCTTTTTACTCACCTACATCTGTGCTCATGCTAGGGTCCTGAGTCTTCAGGACATGAGGATATTGTTTGTATCTGTGGTCGTGTTTATGGACAATCGGTGTGATCCTGTAACAGGAAAGGGTTTACATGACAGACATTAGTAGGATGACATTCTGTATTTAGTAAGGATGCTTGGCTGTATGTATAGTGTACACCCTTTAACATTTTTGTATTGTATGAATGACATGGACTTCAGATTGTGGAACTGAGGCCTGAAAGTCTCCATTGATGGGATAGACATACCCTTATTACTGTGCAGGTGGGTCTCTTGCCAGCAACAGCTGTGATTGGCAGCTCTGGATTTCCTCCGCTCACCTGGGGAAGAGTTATTAGTGGTTTTGGACTGGTATATATTCTGGATATCAGAGACGTGTGGTATTATGAACGGGGCACAGTGTTTGACTAGCAGGTATAGATGTGCTTTCTGGTGCAATTAATGTTTGTCGAAAGGCCAACTTCATAGCTACCTTTAATAAGACCACCTGCTAACAAAAGGCACTTGTCTCTTCTAAAGGCTTCAATAGTCTAATTCAGTCCCATCTATTCCTAACTGAAGGGGGTTGACACCAGCTGTGTATCAGGAATCTTCTTCAGTAACTGGTGTCAGATTGGGCTGATCGACCTCCAATGTAAATTAAAATTTGTGCAATTTGTCATCACATATAGTAAAGATCATTGTGATATATTTGCTGATAAAAGAAGTACATCACTTACTCTTTAGAAGCCTAATTTATTTCTGTTTATTTTATTTCAGGTACTTACGGTATATAGCGCCGTCAATTTATGCAGCACTTTATATATATATTGTACATTCACATCAGTCTCTAACCCTCAAGGGGTGTACAATCTAAGGTCCCTAACTCACATTCATACATACACATACTAGGGCCAATTTAGACAGGAGCCAATTAACCTATCAGCATGTCTTTGGAGTGTGGGAGGAAACCGGAGTACCCGGAGGAAACCCACACAGGCACAGGGAGAACATGCAAACTCCAGGCAGGTGGTGCCGTGGTTGGGATTTGAACCGACGACCATAGTACTGCCAGGGGGAAGTGCTAACCATTCAAAATAAACAACTGTAAGATCATAGCCCTTTGTTACTATTTACATTATTCATATAATTTCCTGCAGCAGAAGAGCTTACATTCTAATGTCCCCCCAAATCACACACTATGAATAGTTTACATTTATATAGCTCTGACATATACCACAGTTCTGTACAGAGAATACTGAGACAATCACATCAATCTCTGCACCAGAGGAACTTATACGCTAATGTCCACCAACAATCACATACTATTATTGTTATATATTTATATAGCTTGGGCATAAAGTATATCGCATTGGTGATGTACAGAAACCACTAAGACAGTCACATCAGTCTCTGCTCCATTGAAGCTTACACTCTAAATTCCCACTACAATCACACACTATTAATATCATACATTCATATAGCTCTGTTGTATACCGTAGTGCTGTACAGAGAACATAAAGCCAGTCACATCAATCTCTGCATCAAAGGAGCTTACACTCTAATGCCCCCCCACAGTCATACACTATTATTATTATATATTTGTATTGCTCTGACATATTCTTCAGTGCTGTACAGAGAACACTATGCCAGTCAGGTCAGTCTCTGCACCAAAGGAGCTTACACTCTAATGTCACTGTGCAGACACACAGTCTGGGAACTAATTGCAAGTTCATTCATTTTAGGTTTTATGGTCCAGAATTTATGAGACTGTTCCAACTTCAGTTTTTTTAATGCTGTCCAATTTGTATTCAATTAAAAAATACAAAAGTGCACACATTCAGTAGAGGGTGACCAGAGTAGTTCATCATAAACACATGTAACACGCGTGTCTCTTTATTACACAGGTGCTGTAGACAAACTACCAGTTATTCTTCATGTACAGTAATTCCGCCTAGTGGAGAAGCTTTCAATTGTAATTAGTTGAGGAATCTTCAGACAATCTCTGCACAAGAAGACCATGCTGCTGGTTGAAATGCTTGGCATGGAGCATCAAAGGATTTGATTCATTAAAATGATAAAACACAGGTATAGTAATTGTTTTTGTTGGTTTTATTTGATAATGGTTCTTTAGCCAAATCTATTGACTTGGGTCCCTTTAAAATAGTAGCTTTGTACATGGATAAATATAAGTAAAGTAGGAGAGACATGACATAGAAACAGGTGTATCCAAGTTTTAGCTTTCTTCAAAGGTGTTTATACATTAGTCTGGGCAGTCTCTTAACTATTAATTCTATTTCCCACATTATAATCCATCAGACTGAGTCTGCTACCTGTGGCTTTATCTGAGGTTTACTGTGTACTTTGCTAATTATCAGTACCATTCCATGAAATAGACATTCGAACCGCATACTCTATAGGACAGCACTTTGTGAGATCTGCACCTTTGAAGTTAGTGGAAAATATCTTCAGACTATATAGCTATTTGATGAGTTGGAATCCTGTTTTTAATTATGAAAGTTTATATAAGCAGACCGCGGCAGTGTCACCATCCTCTCCACACTGAAAGCTTTAGAGAAATGGTTCACTTGTCAGAAATGGATATGAGTTCAGACTCCGCTTGTGTAAATACTGTCTTGTTTGGAGGTAAATTGCATTAAATTCTTTGGTGAAATAACGGATTTGATTTAAGGAACTACTGAGCAAATATACAAGAGGAAGGTTTTCCGAATAGCAGTTTAAGTTTGTCAATCAGTCAGCAGGCCTGGTGTTCTGTCCTACGTGTCCATCCTGCCAGCCTATCACTCCTTCTCTCTTGATTAATGTAATTCTGGAAAAATAAATCAACCTCTTCTTGCATATACATACAGTAAAGAGGGCCTTTCTACAAACATCAAATTAAACACATTTCCTCTGAGAATTTAAGCTGCCATTTTACCTTAAAAAAAAAAATAATCTGTCGTTTCTGATGGACAGAAAATGAGGAAAATGCATTGTACATAGTTCTGTGTATAGAGACCTAAGGAAAGGAGTTTACTGACCAGTAAAAGTTTACATCAAGGCCACCACCTGATAAATAGTACTGAAATAACCAATCACAGTGAGACCCACACCTAGGTTTCTCTAACAAGTTTGTCTTGTTACTTGGTAAAGAGATGATGCATTCTGAAATGCCCAAAAAAGCCAAGAAGAAGATGAAATGTGTGGAGGCAGTCATCTTGGTAGAGACAAGGCTTTGCCTCCTCATGTCAGAATCCCCCCATCCCTGATGACTAGTGATCTGATATGCAGAAAAAGCAGCAGGGAGGGTTAAAGGAAATACATATCCAAACTATGGACGAAGCAGGTAGATTCTTGCGCTGCAGGTCCTCAGGTACAGCTTCCTCACATATAGTTGTCAACATTTAAAAAAACATTTTAGGGACACTTTTTTTGTCTGTATGTCCAGAAAGCCAGTGTAGGCAGAGCAGTATGTTAATTAGGGGTGGGGTATTCATTTTATGGGCGTGATTTATACTGAAAGGGAAAGGTGGTGCCGCACTGCGCCGAAAAATGGCCGCGGAATAAATAACGATAAAAATTGGGCATGGTGTAAAGGGGGTGTGGTTAAATAGAGTGAGATTTTATTGGGCTCCCCTCATGCAAATTTGCTTTCCACACCAACATCCCAAAAAACAAACACATCCACACATACATAGACTTATCTAAAAAAAACTTTAATAATGTAAACATAGAGAACTGGTCCACACTCACTGGTTGCTAGAGGTTACAGCACATCATTACCGCTCACTGATTGGTTGCTAGAAGTTATTGCAGTTAGTACAGGAGAGGGTCAGAGACTGCAGGCATAGTAAAGGAGTTGGTTAGAGACTGAAGGTGTTGTACAGGAGAAGGTCAAAGCCTTCTGGAGTACCACAGGAGAGGGTTAGAGACTGCAAGCGTACCACAGGAGAGGGTCAGAGACTGCAAGCGTATCACAGGAGAGGGTCAGAGACTGCAGGCATACCACAGGAGAGGGTCAGAGACTGCAGGCATACCACAGGAGAGGGTCAGAGACTGCAGGCATACCACAGGAGAGGGTCAGAGACTGCAGGCATACCACAGGAGAGGGTCAGAGACTGCAGGCATACCACAGAAGATGGTCAGAGACTGCAGGCGTAGTACAGGAGATGGTCAGAGACTGCAGGCATAATACAGGAGATGGTCAGAGACTGCAGACATAGTACAAGAAAGGGTCAGACACTGCAGGCGTAGTACAGGAGAGGATCAGAGACTACAGGCGTAGTACAGAAGAGGGTTATAGACTGCAGGCGTAGTACAAGAGTTGGTCAGAGACTGCAGGCATAGACCAGGAGATGGTGAGACACAGTAGAGATACTACAGGAGAGGGTCAGAGACTGCAGGAGTAGTACAGGAAATAAAAAAAAGAGAAACAATACTGGACTGCACTGCAGATTACCACAGAGGGTCTAGCTATATTAGGAAAGCAGCTATCTTTTTTGGTAGTGTACCAAATAATGTGCATAAGATATAAAAAAACAGCGCTAACCTAGCCCCAACACAATCAATGCTATGAAACACAAAAAATTGCACACTATATATGTATATTGGATGTGTAGACATCCAATAGGCTGATGCGTTTCGAGGACTTGCCTCTTCCTCAGGGCTCTGAGGAAGAGGCAAGTCCTCGAAACGCATCAGTCTATTGGATGTCTACAGTCCCTATTGCGGACTGTTACTCAGCACGGTGTTGACCCAGCTGTTCTTTATGATGTGCCTTGACTACATTGTCGTTTGTGAGTATAACACCTACTTTATATTTTATTAAACATTTTTTATGAGATAACTTGAACCCCTCTTATATAACCACTACTACAAGTAAATGTGAAACGTTCAACAATCAAGTATGTAGAATATGCAAAATGTTAAAACAAATTGCAACTGTGCAATAAATATTCAAGTCATACAATTCATATCACAAATTAAAATAAATTCCACTGTGATAATGATATTGCGTGTTCCAACATATTTAAAAAAATGTCCACCATAGATAAGAAAATTCATGTGTCTTCTTATCATGCACCACCAAAAAAGACTGTGTGTGTGTTTTTCCACCAGCGGATAAATTAGATGAACTCACCAGAGCTCCAGGCTGGTAATATTATAAACCAGCTGTGAGCACGTGAACTCTGGAAGTAGGAACCTGCGGCTAGAAATCAGTTCGCCTCTCAGGCACCCTTCACAGAAACCCACAGCCAGAAAGCACTCCTTCTCTCAACCCTTCTGCTGAGCATTCCCTTTGTATCTCATAAGGTCACATGAATTAAGAAAGAAAGAGGAAAAGCTCTCATCGTGTAAAACCATTAAAAAAATGGGATCGACTCCGATCGATGCCTTCAGCCAAAAACTACTATCCACCATGCGTGATGATGTGTTGACTGCTCAGTGTTGGGACCCTTACTTTTTAATATATTTATAAACGATATAGGGTCTGGGATTAAAAATACCATTTCAGTCTTTGCAGATGACACCAAGCTGTGGTGTGGAATAACGTCCTTACAGGATGTCTTACAAGCCAATTTACAAGCCGACCTCAACGCTCTGTGTAATTGGGCAACTATGTGGCAAATGAGGTTTAATGTTGATAAATGTAAGGTTCTGCACTTGGGGGCTAAGAATATGCATGCATCATACATACTAGGGGGGGTACAACTGGAGGAATCAATGGTGGAGAAGGATCTGGGAGTTCTGGTAGATCACAAGCTTAATATTGGCATGCAATGCCAAGCTGCAGTTTCTAAAGCGAGCAAAATCCTCTCTTGTATTAAAAGAGGTATAGACTCCAGAGAGAGGGATATCATATTACCCCGGTACGGATCAATAGTGAGACCTCATCTGGAATATGCCGATCAGTTTTGGATACCAATTTACAATAAGAATATTGGGGAACTGGAGAAAGTACAGAGAAGAGCAACCAAACTGATAAGTTCAGCTATGAGGAAAGATTAAAGAATCTGAATTTATTCTCTCTTGAGAAGAGGAATTTAAGGGAGGATGTGATCAACATGTATAAATACATCAGTGATTCATATAGTGAACTCGGTGTAGAGCTGTTCACACTGTGGTCATAGGGGCACTCTTTATGTTTGGAGGAAAAGAGCTTTAATCTCCAAATACGGAAAGGTTTCTTTACAGTAAGAGATGTGGAATAGACTCCCTCAAGAGTTGGTTCTGGCCAGCTCAGTGGATTGCTTTAAAAAAGTCCTGGATTGTTTCCTAGGTACACAGAATATAACTGGATACTAACATTTATAGGTAAAGTTGATCCAGGGAATATCCGATTGCCTCTCGGGGGATCAGGAAGGAATTTTTTCCCCATGCAGGAGCAAATTGGATTATGCTTTGCTGGGGGGGGGGGGGTTGCCTTCCTCTGGATCAACTGTAGGTATAGGATTATAACTTTTTTTTTTTTTTAATGGTTGAACTAGATGGACTTTTGCCTTTTTTTAGCCAGGCTATGTAACAGCAGGCCTAGTACAAGAGATGGTCAGAGACTGCAGGCATAGTACAGGAGACAGTCAGAGACTGCAGGCATAGACGTGTCCCCATCAGAGTGGCCCGAATCAGAGAGTTTGGTAGTAAGAACACAGATCTTTCAGCTGCAGCTGAAAGATCAGTTCTGTGTAGTGAGAGCTCAGAGAAGTATCAGCCAGACTCCCCTCTACTACTCCTGGTCCTAGAAGAAGACAAGCAGTACCCGCCGAGGGAAGAGCTTACCTTGCTTGCTCCTTCATGCAGGAAAAACATTCCCAAGAAGGCTACACAGCACACACTGAGGCAGGATCCTCTGCCATACATACTCGTTCAGTAGCTATCTCATGGCTGCCAGAAGTGCGGATCCCGGGGGCTTTCAATACAGGCAAACTGGGGACTACTTTTCCTTTTTCGGCTATGGCGGGCTAATCTGCAGTGCAGAGGCTCCCATGAATTAAACTAATGTCCCTGTGAAGCCGGCGGATTGATACAAAAGTGGCTGATACATTAGTTTAGAAACAGCGGCACTGCAGATTACTCCGCCGCTCCTGAAATTGGAACAATGCTAACTAACCTGTGTAAGAAAAATGTATATGCTTACCTATTTTCAGGCTACTCTGGTCGCATGATACCCTGTGTTGGCCAGCAATGGCGACAGAGGAGAGGGAAGAGTGCTGGGCAAGTTAGCAGGGGGTGGGGTAGGCTTCCCTGAAGAGATGGGTTTTCAGGGTGCGCCTAAAGGAGAGGAAAGTAGGTGATAATCTGATGGGTTGGGGCAGGGAGTTCCAGAGGATGGGTGACATCCTGGAGAAGTCCTGGAGGCGGGCATGGGAGGAGGAGACCAGGGAACTAGAGAGAAGGAGGTCTTGTGAGGAGCGGAGTGTGCGTGCTGGGCGGTACTTGGATATTAGGTCAGTGATGTAGTTTGGGGCAGTGTGGTGGACGGCTTTGTACGTCAGTGTTAGGATTTTGAATTTTTCATCAATGTGCAGAAGTACTGTCCTTGAGCCACATATTTTATCTTTCTGGAGGGCAGTCAGAAAAGAGGGGAATAAAGGATTGGTTCTTGTATGTCCCTGAGCTTTGCACATAGCCTTGATCTTTTTAGTCCATATTTGGAAAAAATTACAGATGTCTCACTGATATTTTTCTTTACATTCTCTGGGATGTTTAGAATCAGGAAGTATAATGGTCTTTCTAATCCTACCAACTTTGTCATTTTCCATAGCTGAGCATCATACATGGTTTCCAATGATGTGCAGTCAGACTTAAAGCTTAGTTCTGATTGGTTGCTCTACATTTCAGCAGGCTTGTACTGTATGAGGTCCCTCTGCAGACTGCTGCTGGCAGTCAATGGTTTGTACTGTAGGAGACCCTTAGTCACTTGCAGCTATGCCTGCACCATTGTTTATTATACTTCCACATACACAGTGGCATAGTAACACGAGACATCATTTGCTATATTAACTCTTCCTAAGAGCAACAAAGCAGCAGCGTGGGGATAAATTGCTCCTTTTCATTCCGTCATGAATAATTTCTGCATTTGGTATGATGGAAACATACCAGCCCACCCCCCCACACTTCCTCCTGGAATGCCTCTATGAACACGATCCCCTATTTTCTTGGAAAGTCTCTGACATAGAACTCGGTTCAGACTTTAATAACACTTTGAACACTTTTGCCCCTGTCTGCTGCAGCTGAGTACAAACATTTCCCTTCTCCTAAAATTAGCACGCAAGAATTTATTTTGTAAATTGCAGCTAGTATTTTTTCTCTGCGAAGCATTGAAAATGTAAATGTGTACGCTTGTTATTTTATTTTCTGATGTACATGCATCTGCGTAACTCTTTCTTTAATGGGAGTGTATAGTAATAGCATATAGTCATTTGAATCACTGTCCACAACTGTTAAAACTGATAATCCCAGAATATTTGTGAATTGGCACCTTTGAATGGAAGGTCCTGGACTGGCAGTGTAGGGTGTTTGTAGCCCAGCAAAGAGGGAGTTAATAAAAGCCATATGTACAGTGATTTAATTTCCTCAATGATAGAGGTCTTCCTCTATTGTATTTTGGCTGGCATCCCACTGGCACTGTGTTTGTGGTTGACGGACTAGAAGCAGAGTAGGTCCCTTGCGGTTTATAAATTAGTCAGCAGGATGCCGAGAATGTCATCAATCTGGTCCCCGGCTCAGCATTGTGGAATTACAGACAGGGGTTCCCGGCATATACTGAGATCAGAGAAATGGGGAAAGGGAGAAGAGACAGAAGGACATGGGGAGAGAAATGGTGAAAGCTCTAAGGTTGTTGCCGATCATTTTTCCTGTGAAATAGCAAACAATTTTGCAGCTCAAGCATCCTCGTCAGTCATAGACAATGACTAGCATGCTAGGCAATTTCTATACACCTGAACACTGATCTTTATGATTAGATAAAAAGGAAGAAACTTTTTCCAGTCCTGAACCATCTTTGGAATGAGAGAGGATATTACAGCATGTCCTGCCAGTCTGGTCATAGAATCTGTGATGGGCAAATCTCTCATTGCCAGTTGTGCTCACTGAGAGATGTGCTTGAATGTGTTTGCCCATACAAGCAAATCTGGATTGATGTGCTTTGATCGTTCATTGGGTAAATGAAAAAGCAATGTAAACGGCTGTAACGGTTCATTTTTATACAACAACCTCAATGGGTTATTATCTTATAACTTTCACTTCTACTGTACATCACATCATTTTCACTTATTTGAATCTCTCAGTCATGCTGTTCAGGGACAAGGTAGAATTCTGTCTTATCTAACACCTTGATACATTGATAGTACGTGGATATTATATTACATCTCTATCTCGAAGAATAAATAGAACTCCAGGCAAATATAGAAAAACACTCTTTATTATTATTACTATTATTATACAGTATTTATAAAGCGCCAATAGTTCGCTCAGCGCTGTACATTACAAAGGGGGACAGAACATGTGACAGAACAACAACAATACAATGCAAAACATGAGGGGATCGAGGGCCCTGCTCTTTCGAGCTTACAATCTAGGAGGGAGGGGATGGTGGCACAGGAGGAGATAGCAGTGGGGGATGGGGTGGTAGGAGGAGTGGAGGAGGTTGGCAAGTTAGCAGGGGGTGGGGTAGGCTTCCCTAAAGAGGTGGGTTTTCAGGGTGCGCCTAAAGGAGAGGAGAGTAGGTGATAATCTGATGGGTTGGGGCAGGGAGTTCCAGAGGATGGGTGACACCCTGGAGAAGTCCTGGAGGTGGGCATGGGAGGAGGAGACCAGGGAACTAGAGAGAAGGAGGTCTTGTGAGGAGCGGAGTGTGCATGCTGGGTGCTACTTGGATATTAGGTCAGTGATGTAGTTCAGGGCAGTATGGTGGACAGCTTTGTACGACAGTGTTAGGATTTTGAATTTGATCCGTTGTGCAATTGGAAGCCAGTGGAGGGATTGGCAGAGGGGGGTGGCGGAGATGGAGCGGTTGGAAAGGTGAATGAGTCTGGCAGCCGTATTCAGGATCGACTGAAGCGGCAATACCCAGCGGCGAGGCAGGCCAGTGAGGAGGGAGTTGCAGTAATCAAGTCGTGATATGATGAGGGAGTGGATAAGCTGTTTAGTGGTTTTTGGGGTTAGGAACGTGTGTATTTTGGCGATGTTGCGGAGGTGGAGTCTGCACGAGCTTGTTAAAGATTGGACTTGGGGCTGGAAGGATAGGTTGGAGTCCAGAATGACACCAAGTACTCTGGCCTGCGGGGCGGGTTTGATGGTGGCGTTGTTGGATGTGATGGAGAAGTCAATGGGGGGGTGGTGTCCGGGCTGGGGGGAAGACAAGAAACTCGGTTTTGGAGAGGTTCAGTTTAAGGAAGTGGAGCAACATCCAGTCTGATATGATGCTCAGCAGGTGTGTGATTCGGGCGGAGACCGAGGTGGTGAGGTGGGGGGTTGAGAGATAGATTTGTATGTCGTCGGCATATAGGTGGTAGTTGAAGCCGTGAGAGTGTATGAGTTGGCCAAGGGAGGAGGTGTAGATGGAGAAGAGAAGGGGCCCGAGGACGAGGCCTTGAGGGACCCCAACAGAGAGGGGGAGTGAGGGGGAGGTGATAGCATTATAGGTAACGCTGAAAGAGCGTTGTGACAGGTAGGATGAGAGCCAGGAGAGAGCAGAATCTCTGAGGCCGAGGGAGAGTAGTTTTTCGAGGAGGAGAGGGTGGTCGACTGTGTCGAAGGCCGCAGAGAGGTCAAGGAGTAGGAGCACTGAATAGTGGCCATTAGCTTTGGCGGTTAGCAGGTCGTTGGAGAGTTTAAGTAGGGCAGTTTCGGTGGAGTGTAGGGGACGGAAGCTGGACTGTAGGGGATCGAGGAGGTTGTTGTCATTGAGGTGAGAGCTTAGGCGAGTGTAGACGAGGCGCTCGAGGAGTTTGGATGTAAATGGGAGCAGGGAGATGGGTCTGAGGTTGTTCGGGTCATTGGGGTCCAGGGATGGCTTTTTAAGTATGGGGGTGATGTGTGCATGTTTCAGAGGGGAGGGGAAAGTGCCAGAGGAGAGGGAGAGATTAAAGATGTGGGTGAGGGAGCGTAGGATGGAGGGGGAGGGAGGTCGTAGGAGTTGTGAGGGGATAGGGTCGAGGAGGCAGGTGGTGAGGCGGGCATCAGAGAGGATTTTGGAGACTTCCTTGTTTTTGAAGTGATTGGCAATCTCAAGGGCGGTGAGTGAGGTGCTGGGTGGAGGTGGGGGTGGAGAGAGAAGAGAGTTGAAGATGGAGGAGAGTCGGCGAGGATTAGAGGAGAGGGCCTTGATGAGGGTCAGGAAGTAGGCTTGTTTGGCTGCGTGGAGGGAGGAGGTGTAGGTGTGGAAGGCAGATTTGTAGCGAATGAAGGCTTGTTGGGATTTGGTTTTGCGCCATAGTCACTCCAGGGCACGATTGTGTCGTTTGAGGGTTTTGGTGTGATCAGTCTGCCAGGGCTGGAGCGGTCGGGGTCTGGTGTTGCGTGGCGCTAGTGAGGTTACGGCAAGTAGTAGTGTGACATTTGGAGGGGTAGGCGTTGGAGGATGAGGAGATAGAGAAGGTAATCAGGTTGTGGTCAGAGAGAGGGAAGGGGGTGTTAGTGAGGTTGTGGGGAGCACAGCGGTTGGAGAAGACAAGATCAAGGATATTACCGTCGGAGTGGGTGGTGGATTGTATGCACTGTGCAAGTGCAAAGGAGGAGGTTAAGTGGAGGAGATGGGATGTGGTCGGGTTGTCGAGGTTGACAGGGATGTTGATATCCCCAAGGATGATGGTGGGTAGCTCAGAGGAGAGGAAGAAGGGTAGCCAGGAGGAAAAGTCATCCAGGAAGCGGGATATGGATCCAGGAGGCCGGTATATCACAGCAATCTTCAGGGGGGTTGGGGAGAATAGTCGGACGCAGTGGGCCTTGAAGGAGGAGAAGGATAGAGAAGGGGGGTTTGGGAGGACTTGGAAGGTGCACTACGGTGACAGGAGCAGACCAACCCCACCAGCTTTACGACCGTTGGGCCTGGGGGAGTGGGTCCAGGTGAGACCTCCGTAGGAGAGTGCAGCAGGGGAGGTAGAGTCAGTGGGCTGGATCCAGGTTTCCGTGATCGCTAGGAGGTTGAGGGAGCGGAAAACAAAGAGGTCATGGATGGCGGTAAGCTTGTTGCACACCGATCGGGCATTCAGGTGTGCACATGAAAACGGGGGGAGATTTTAGGGAGCAGGGGGACAGATACTAAGTTGTGGGGCTTGCGGCAGGACGTGGAGGCGGGAGGGTGTTGTGTGGGTGAGGGAGGTGCTGGAGGGCCAGGATTCGGGGAGATGTCCCCCGTGGTTAGGAGGAGGAGAAGGGTGAGAAAGGTGGCATGGGAGCGGGATGTGCAGGAGCGTGAGAAACTTCTAGTGGAGGTGTTCGGGTCAGTGGGAGAGTGGAGTAATAGGAGGAGGTGGTGGGTGCCGTAGAGGGGTGAAGGAAGCAGTGAGGACACAATATACAATTGTTTGGGAGGAGCAGAGGGATATAGTGAATGGATTTTGGGAACGGAGGAGAGGAAAATGAGAAGGAGGAGTGGAAGAGGCATTTTGGGGAGGTGCCCGGGAGGGCGGATAGGAGTGGTGGGAGGCTTGGTTGTCGATAGTCCAGCGGGCAGAGGCGTATCTCGTTGATATGTCTTCTGGTGCCTGGAGTTTAGGGGAGAAGGGGGAGGGGATCAGGTGTGGATGGACGGTTTCCAGGGGTGCTTGAGTGGTGAAAGTCTGGGGTTCAGAGGGGTCTCTTAGTGTGGTGGCTTTCAACAAGGGTTCAAGTCTTTAGGTCAAGTTGAGCCTGGGGTTGGTATAAGTGGAGGTGCTGAAGGCCCAGCGTCTGGAGGTGGAGTGGACTAGGTGTTGGTAGGCGCAGTAGGGCCCGGCGTCAGTGGGTGTTGTGGGCCAGCGCATGTGGATGCTGCGGGCCAGCGACTGAGGGTGCTAAGGGGCCTGGTGTCAGTGGGTGCAGGAGGCTGCGCGATAGGCTCGCCTCTGACGGATTGGACGGGGCTCGGGGCTGTGCGGTGGCAGGGGCACAGCTGTGTGATACACATTGAGGAGCAGGGAAGCAAATCTGGTAGTGGTCAGCAGTCCTGGTGTTTGGGTCAGCAGGAGGTGATGAGAGCAGTAGTAGGGAGATGATAGCAATGAGGGGGAGATGTACAAGTTTTGGGGTGGAGCAGAGGGGTAAAGAAATGAGATTTGGGAACAGAGGATAGTAATATGGAAAGGAGAAGAGGGGACATATTATAAAGGTACACGGAGTGGGACTCAGGCATGTAAGTGATGCTTCCCAGGGTGTATGCTTGCAGTCTGTCCAGCGTGCAGTAGAGTTTCTTGCTTAGTCCAGTTATGTAGTCACCAATTACTCATGTTGTACATTTTAAATTATTTTTCCATGTATAACTTCCTAAAATCAGTCTTTATGTTATCTTTCAGCAATTTCCTGCGCACCAGAAATCAAACTGCATGCGGGAGACTTTGTACTCTGAACCAATCATGCTTTATTGGATAGTGTTATTCTAGAATTTTATAGGTGTTGGGATCTGGAGAAGGGGGTGATTGGGTAGCATACAGGAAGAGAGAAGGGGGCTATTAGATAGCATACAGGAGGAGAGAAAGGGGTGATTAGGTAACATATAGGAGGAGAGAAATGGGTGGTTAGGTAGCATAAAGGAGGAGAGGAAGGGGTAATTAGGTAGCATATAGGAGGAGAGGGCGATTAGGTAGCATACAGCAGGAGAGAAGGGGGAATTAGCATACAGGAGGAGAGAAGGGGGTGATTAAGTAGGATATAGGAGGAGAGAAAGGGGTGATTAGTTAGCATATAGGAGGAGAGAAATGGGTGGTTAGGTAGCATAAAGGAGGAGAGGAAGGGGTAATTAGGTAGCATATAGGAGGAGAGGGCGATTAGGTAGCATACAGGAGGAGAGAAAGGGGTGATTAGGTAGCATATAGGAGGAGAGGAGGGGGTGATTAAGTAGCATACATGAGGAGAGGAGGAGGTGAATAATTAGCAAACAGAAGAAGAGGAAGTAGCAGTGTGACAATCCTCATTTGTAGTCCAGGCTGGTAATAGAAAAGCTACATAGTGAATAGTGTTGTCTTCCTGGATGTACATTGTGGAAGGGGTGTGTAAATCACAAGAGAAATTGTATATTTACAAACTCCTTTTAAATACTGTTGTAAAACTTTCATGAAAGTGATTTTGATTTTTTATGTCTCATCTGTCAATTTTCATCTGTCATCTGATCACATTCTAAGTAAAGAACAGAACAAATACTATGCATTACAATGTTTTTGCAGTGTATCCTATGTTCATCTTAGTTGCTGACTATGACCGTCTTTAGAGGAATTGCATCAGGATAGGAATATGTGTGCTGCCATTGTGGACTTTTCATTGTTTAACCAGTTTTGCGTGAAGGACCTCAAGTGTCCTACACAGAGCCCTGACTTCAGCCTTACTGAACACCTTTAGGATGAATTAGAAAGCCAATTAAGAACCAGATCTTCTCATCCAGCATCAGTACCTGGCCTCACAAATGCCCACAGACACCAAAATCTGATGAAAAGCCTTCCCAGAAGACTGGAGGTTGCTATAGCCCTAAAGTGGGAAAACTACAATTTATTGGTGTTGGAATATTTATTTATTATTTATTTATTTATCGAGTTTATATAGCGCCAAAGGGTTTGCTCAGTGCTGTACAATAGAGGGGGGACAATACATGAAACAGAACAGTAACATCAAACAGTACACAAGGGGTAAGAGGGCCCTACTCTTTCGAGCTTACAATCTAGGAGGGAGGGGGTAGAGGCACAGGAGGAAACGGCTGTGGGGAATGGAGTGGTAGGAGGAGGGAAGGGCAGCGGCTGTTAGGTGAGGGTGGGGTAGGCTTCCCTGATGAGGTGGGTTTTCAGGGAGCGCCTGAAGGTGAGGAGGGAAGGTGACAGTCTGATGGATTGGGGTAGTGAGTTCCAGAGGATGGGGGAGGACCTGGAGAAGTCTTGCAGTCGTGCGTGGGAGGAGGAGACCAGGGAGCAAGATAGAAGGAGGTCCTGTGAAGAGCGAAGGGTACGGGTAGGGTGGTACCTGGGAATCAGGTCGGTGAGGTAGTTAGGGGCAGTGTTGTGAATGGCCTTATAGGTCAGGGTGAGCAATTTGAATTTAATGCGTTGGGCAATGGGGAGCCAGTGGAGGGAGAGGCAGAGGGGGGTGGCAGAGGTGGAGCGGCTGGTGAGGTGGATGAGTCTGGCCGCTGAGTTCAGGATGGTCTGAAGCGGGGAGAGCCTGCATTGGGGTAGGCCGGTGAGGAGGGAGTTGCAGTAGTCAAGGCGTGAGATAATCAGGGAGTGTACTAGTAGTTTAGTGGTGTCTGGGGTAAGGAAGGAGCGTATCTTGGCGATGTTCCGGAGGTGGAGCCTGCATGTGTTTGTAAGTGATTTGATATGAGGTTGAAAGGAAAGGTTTGAGTCCAGAATGACGCCAAGGACCTTGGCTTGCTGGGTGGGATTGATGATGGTATTGTTGGTAGTGATGGAAAGGATGGGGGGGGGGGGCGCGGGCTGGGGGGAAGACGAGAAGCTCGGTTTTGGAGAGGTTGAGCTTGAGGAAATGGAGCGACATCCAGTCAGAGATGTCGTTTAGGAGGTGAGTGATGCGGGCGGAGAATGTGGGGGTGAGGTGAGGGGTGGATAGGTAGATTTGAGTATCATCTGCGTAGAGGTGGTAATTGAAGCCGTGGGAGTGTATGAGTTTGCCAAGGGAGGAGGTGTAGATGGAGAAGAGAAGGGGTCCAAGGACAGAGCCCTGGGGGACCCCAACAGAGAGGGGGAGGGAAGAGGAGGTGGTATCGTTGTAGGAAACGCTGAAGGAGCGTTGGGATAGATAGGACGAGAACCAAGAGAGAGCGGTGTCTCTGATGCCAAGGGAGAGTAGTTTATTAAGGAGGAGGGGGTGGTCGACTGTGTCAAAGGCCGCGGAGAGGTCTAGGAGGAGGAGGACAGAGTAGTCGCCTTTGGCTTTGGCGGTTAGTAGATCGTTGGTGATTTTGAGGAGGGCAGTTTCGGTGGAGTGTAGGGGACGGAAGCCGGACTGTAGTGGGTCAAGGAGGTTGCTGTCAGTTAGGTGGGCGCTTAGGCGATCGAAGACCAAGCGCTCAAGGAGCTTGGAAGTGAGTGGCAGCAGGGAAATTGGTCTGAGGTTGTTGAGGTCAGTAGGGTCCAGGGAGGGCTTTTTGAGTATGGGGGTGATGTGCGCATGTTTTAGGGGGGAGGGGAAGACGCCAGTAGAGAGGGAGAGATTGAAGATGTGGGTAAGGGAGCGGATGAGGGAAGAGGGGGGTGACCGGAGGAGTTGAGAGGGGATAGGGTCCAGGGGGCAGGTAGTGAGGCGAGCTTCTGAGAAGACTCTGGTGACTTCCTCAGTGGTAGTAGGGCTGAAGGAGTGCAGTGATGGGGGGGTTACGGTAGGCAGGGCCTTGGGTGTGGTGGGGGGCAGTGCCGTTGCGAGGTCAGAGGAGGGGAGAGATGAGGGGGTGATGAAAGGGGGGAGGCTAGATGGGGAGGTAGATTGCAAGTTGACTTGCGGATTGCGTCAATCTTGTTGTGGAGATGAGTGGCAATCTCGTGGGCGGTAAGTGAGGTACTGAGTGGAGGAGGGGGGGGAGAGAGCAGGGAGTTGAAGGTGGAGAAGAGTCGGCGAGGGCAGGTGGAGAGGGTGTTAATCAGGTTAACGAAGTAGGCCTGCTTGGCGGCGTGGAGGGAGGAGGTGTAGGTGAGGAAGGCAGATTTGTAGAGGGAGAATGCATGAGGGGACCTGGTTTTGCGCCATAGTCTCTCCAGCGCACGACTGCGACGTTTGAGGCATTTAGTATGGTCATTCTGCCATGGTTGGAGCGGTCTGGGTTTGATGTTGCGTGTGGTTAGGGGTGCCAGAGAGTCTAGGGTAGCTGATAGTGAGTCGTTGTACGCGGTGGTGGCTAGGTCAGGACATGACAGTGGAAGGATGCTGTCGTGTAAGCGGTCGGCAGCCGAGTGGAGGGGGGCCGGGTGCAGGTTGCGGAGGTTGCGGCTGGTGATGGTGTGGCGCACTGGGGGGAGGGAGTTAGGGGAAGGGGAGATGGAGAACATGAGGAGGTGGTGGTCGGAGAGAGGGAAGGGGGTGTTAGTGAAGTGGTTAAGGGTACAGAGGTGGGAGAAGACGAGGTCCAGGGTGTTCCCATTGATGTGGGTGGAGGATTGAGTGTATTGTGTGAGCGCGAAGGAGGAGGTTAGGTGGAGGGGTTGGGAGGTAGCTGGGGTGTTGTCATTGATAGGGATGTTGAAGTCCCCGAGGATGATGGTCGGTAGCTCAGAGGAGAGGAAGAAGGGAAGCCAGGCGGCGAATTCCCCAGGAAGCGGGCTATGGATCCGGGGGGCCTGTAGATCACTGCGATCCTTAGGGGGGTGGGTGAGAAGAGCCGGATGCAGTGAGCCTCGAAGGAGGAGAAGGTTAGGGAGGGGGGGGGTTAGGGAGGACCTGGAAGGTGCTCAGCGGTGATAGGAGCAGGCCGACACCACCACCTTTGTGACCGCTCAGTCTTGGTGAATGGGACCAGACGAGACCTCCATGGGAGAGTGCCGCAGGGGAGGTAGTGTCAGTGGCCTGTACCCAGGTTTCGGTGATGGCTAGGAGGTTGAGGGAGCGGGAGATAAAGAGGTCATGGATGGCAGTTAGTTTGTTGCAAACCGAACGGGCGTTCAGAAGTGCAACCGAGAGAGGGGGGATGGATGCGGGGAGGAGGTGCACAGGTATGAGGTTGAGGGGGTTGCGGCGGCTGGTGGGGGCAGGGGGGTCCCTGGAGGGGGGGTGCCTGGAGGGGGGGGAGAGGTGGTGAGGGGCCAGGGTTTGGGGAGATGTCCCCAGTGGATAGGAGAAGGGTGAGGAGGGTGGCATGGGAATGGGAGGTGTAGGAGCGTGTGGGTCTGGTAGTGGTGGCACGTGGGTCGACCGGGGAGTGGAGTACCAGGAGGAGGTGGTGAGTGCCGTAGTGGGGAGAGGGCAGAAGTGAAGGGGCAATGTAGAGCTGTTTTGGGGGGTGAGCGGGTAGAGGGAGGCGATTTTTGGGATGGAGGAGAGGAAAACGAGGAGGAGAAGTGCAGGTGGCATGCTGGGGTGAGTGCAGTGCTGTTCGGGTCAGGGGAGGTGAAGGGATACGGGTCAGGGCGAGGTGATGTGGAGAGTCTGTATCACCGTGGAGGAGTCCACTAGAGTCCTTCTGTAGCTGCAATCTGTGGGTGCAGTATGCTGGCGTCCGAGGGGTCATCAGTGGGTCCGGTGGATCGGCGAGTGGAGGGGTCGTAGGGTGCGATGTCTGGGGGTGTTGGTAGGCACGACGACTGGTGATGCTGGCGGCTCGGTGACTGGAGATTCGCTGGGTGGTCCGGGAGATTCGCTGGGCGACGTCTTGATTCGCTGGGTGGTCCGGGTGTTGGGTGTCCAGAGGTGGTAGCTGGGTGCCCGGTAGCTGGGTGCTGGGTGTCCAGGGGTGGTAGCTGGGTGCCCGGTAGCTGGGTGTCCAGGGGTGGTAGCTGGGTGTCCAGGGGCAGTAGCTGGGTGTCCGGTAGCTGGGTGCTGGGTGTCCAGGGGTGGTAGCTGGGTGTCCGGTAGCTGGGTGCTGGGTGTCCAGGGGTGGTAGCTGGGTGCCCGGTAGCTGGGTGCAGGGTGTCCAGGGGTGGGCCCAGAACCGATGTATGGGTTGGGCAGCGGAGCAGCGATCAGTGGGCCTGAGCTGGTTCCTGGTGTGTCAGGGATGGACACAGGGCTAGTGGGGAGGGCCCTGCGGAGGCTGGCAGGTCTGTGGGTATCGGTGGTGGCAGCTTACCCGTTCTGGTGGTGCTGCCGTGCAGGTATCCTGGGGTGGTCCTGGGCTGCTGTCAGCTTGGTGGTCCTTGCTTGCTGTTCCTGGTGGTCCAGGGTAGTCAACGAGGACCCAGGAATAGGATGTCCAACAATCTTGTATAGTAGTTGTGATTGCCAGGAGTCCACAAACTTTGGTCATATAGTGTACAGCAAGCCTTAAAAAAGAAGTTAACTCAAAATTATTTTACTACCTGAAAAGATCCCTTTAAAACGAACAGATAATGCGACTAGGAATGCGTGTAGCTCAGTGCTTTTGGTATTCCCCGGTACAGTTATATATATTTTTGCTGTGGTATGGATGTAGCATATACAATAATAAAGTAGATTTGAGGTTTCCCCCTTATCCTCTCATCAGCAAACAGTTAAATGCATATTCCATACGGAGTGTGGTTGGAAAGCAGAGACCACAATATTATTTAAGGGATATTTCTGGCAGCGTCTGCATTTTTGGTTATGACATCAGATTCTGGCTGATGTTGGCAATGTGTCCAAAACATCAGCGCTATCTCCCCTCTCTCTGGTCTGTGGGATCCCCTGAAGTCAGCTGTCTAGTACAGGCTGTACTAAAGAGAATTTTGGGAGGAATCCCGCTAAAGATGATCCATTCTGGAATAAATGAGATATTCCTTCTCCAGGAATATTTTCTGCTGTTCATCCTGTAAACAGAACATCCTTGAACTCTTCTCACTCTCAGCAAACAACAGCATTGTCTCAACAACACTTAAAGTGACACTAGGCGATATCCTTGTTCTCCAAAATGAGTCTATACACATCAACTACTTAAATTTTTACTAAACCCAGGACTCTGCATTCAATCTATCCGATCTCGCACAGTACACAGAACATGGAAATGCAATTATTTTAGTAAATATGAAAGGCTAAATAGTAAATACCTTTTCTCATCAGCAGTATTTAGCAGTCTTATGACTTCTATCAGTGTCCAGCAGAGCACATGTTAAAGCTTGTAGGAGTTTTCCTTCTGCTCTAGGAGGATGCAAAACCCCTGACCTCTGGACACTGCTGACTGGCCCTGTGCTGATCACATGCACTCTCCCAAGAAAAAAAAACTCTAACAATACACACTAAATTGAGCATGTGCAGAGTGTCTGCACACAAAATGTTTTATCAGGAGATAAGAGGAAGACATTGTAAGAAGGGGAAGATCAGAGAAGTCAGGATCAAACAGCATTTTTAAACAATGCAGAGGTTTAACCCCTTAGGTTCCTCAGTGAGTATAACAAGCATGCGTTACTGCATATACAGACTGATTTTACTGTTGTGGGTTTAGTAACACTTTATTGCCCATGTAATGTTTTTTTAAAGAAATAGTTTTTTACTGTTTTTTTTACTTCCTCTTTGTAAAGTCCTCTATGAGATCCCAAACTCTCCTTTTCCCCTCTCACTTCTATTTGTTTAGAATGAGAAGCGCTTGTTAGTTGTGGTCATGTACAATGCTCTATGGACACTATAAATCCCATAGTTCATCTCTTGAGTGAGCAAGAGAGAGTGGCTATGTTCCTATATACATTGGGATCATCGAGAAGGAACGTAGCCGCCCTCTAAGAAGAAGTTGGATTACAGCAACAAATAAAAAGGATTTGGGGATTTGTAGGAGACTGAAAGCAATAGAAGGGACTGTTTTGAGTTATGAATACATACGCGAATAGGATATTATTTTTAACCACTTCCCGTCCAGCCCATGTATATAAACGGCCAGACGGGAGCAGTGCAGGCCTCCCCCACCCCCTGCTTGTGCACTCTCCCTAGGAGCGCGCAGCACCATGATCCGGTGCCCGCTGTGTCTTCCGGACACAGTGTAACACCGATCGTACGGGACCTCTGTGTGAGGTCCTGTTCATGTGATCACTGATTGGCCAATCAGTGATCACATGAACAGTAGTAAGCAAGATTTCACTTCTGACATCATTGCTTACTACGTGTGAAATCTGTGAATGATCACAGAGATCACATGGTACAAGGCTATTCGCAACAGCCTTGTACCATGTGATAAGCTCTTACCAATCACAGCTCACACAGTATTTCTCATTGGCTGCAAGAATGCAGCCAGAGAGAAGGAGAAATTATTGCTTTTACAGCCTTTATGGATGTAAAAGCAATCAGTGTAAATAAATAAAAAGAAAAAATCTTCTTACCCCACTGGTGAATAATTACCACCAAAATAAAGTTTTATCTGTCTCAAAAAAATGCTAAAAAATTCACATGGGTGCAGTGTTACATGACCACGCAATTGTCGTTCAAAGTGTGATAGCGCTGAAAGCTGAAAATTGGCCTGGGCAGGAAGGGTGTAAAAGTGTCCGGACTTGAAGTGGTTAAACTAGAGTTTACTTTCGCTCTGAATCTTAGAATGGTCCTTGTGCATAGTGTTTAGTACATTCCAAATAATGCACCATCCTTCAGTATGCTCTAAGCACCTATTTAGTGAGAATGAAAAACCAGTTACAATGCTTCTGGCAACCAATGTTCAAGCTTTGACAATCTGTCCTTCATGTTTAAAATAAAATACTAAAGTTTAACTGCACCTTTGGTGCAATAACACTCATATTGTAGCGTTTCCTGCCCTGAGACCTGCCTGTCCATTGTATACCCACCTGTCCCTAAACCACAGGGTATCACCAGAGAGGTTACATAGCCACTTGTCAAAAATACCGTAGCACTCTAAATACTAACTCTTTCCATAGAACTAGTAGAGAGTAGAGATTGCATATTGCAGGGTGGGCCCAACTAAGGAGAATTATGAATTCTCCCCTGATGAAGCCTCTGTATTGAGGCAAAATAATTTTTTATTTTATTTTTAGCACATTTTCTATTATCGGGGGGAACACTAAGATCCTAATATGAGAGTAAAAAACTAGAGTGGTGCTAATAGACCCTATTGCAGGTAGTGATTTGAGAGTCCAAATTTAGGGTTGCTCAATAGTCCAGAGACTGAGTATATTGAAAGTGCATTGTTAACCTTTTGCCGCCCGGCCAATGGCCATTTGGCGGCAGGCAAAATCCCTCAGCGTTCCGGGTGGACACCATATGGCGTCCACCCGGGCATGCGCAGTTTGCGCGCCTGCAGAGCCGCGTATGGCGCCTTCTGTCACCGGCCATGTACCTCGGCCGATGACAGATCTGAGTACCGGCCTCGTTGCCACTACCATGTGACCTGCTGTGACCAATCACAGCAGGTCACATGACAGTTATATACAATGGATGGCTTCATTCATGCCATCCATTGTATACTAGTGTGTCTAGCTGTGATTGGTCACAGCGATCACATGCACAAGCTGGGCCAATCACAGCCCAGCTGTGTCATGTGATTAGCCGCGGCCAAATCACAGCTAAGCACAAAAAAAAAAACCCCTGAATGAATCGATGTCATTCAGGTAAATGCTGGCTTATAGCAAAGTAATTCTTTGCTATAAGCAAATTGTGTAAAAAAAAAAAAAATACTGATCACTTCCCAAAAGTAGTACAATGTTACTATGGTATGTTTTATGTCCCTGTTGGTTGGATGCATGGGTAGGAGAGCACATTACCCTAAATATTTTTGTTGCAGGCATTTGGGAGGTGATACTGCTGCTTCTTGACACCTATTTTTTTTTTCTTGTTTAGTTGCCGAATGGCACTTTTACATTGTGGGACCGTGCTGCAGCTGCAATCCAAACATTTGGCTCGCAGGTGCTGTGCAGCCCCATTGATCTCAATGGGCGAGTTTGACAGGAGGTGCTACCTGTCAAACTTTGCAGCCCAAATCAAAAATGCTACAGCTGTGAAACAAATTACTGTGGCAGTATATGCAGTGTAATGTTGGCATTTGGGTGGGCAGCCGGAAGGGGGTTGGGGTGGTACTGTCGTGTAAACCATTTACTACTGATAGGGGTACTTACAATGATCAGCTTTTATTTATATATGTAAACAAAACTGTTGCTGTAACTGGTTTAAATTGCTGGCTGGAATTCAGCTTCAGTCCGTTAGTGTATCTAACTCTGCTAGAGCATTTAACACTCCCCCCAGATTAACAATGCTGCTGTCCATAGGTGCCCCTGTACTCCTTCATCCAGAAGGAGTACAGGGGCACCTAATACAGGAGGTGTGTTACTGCTTGGATCACCAGGTGAAAACAGAGGGAAAAAGCCTAAAAAGGAAAACTAATGCAGCCAACTCATCTAATAATTGGCAATATATTATGTTTTTGGTGTTGGTTTTAATACTGCTTGAACATTATGCATGGTACATTAATATAAAAAAAAGATCTCTGTGTACGCTTTGATGTGATTTTTCCTAAAGTTTGAGGAAATTAGATACAAATAGAATTCTACTTCTTGATCTTGGAAAATTGGGCCGCTTCCCCCAGTCAGGTTTCCAGAAAAACCACACGGCTGTTCCAGCCTCAGAATAGATCCCCACAGCCTAAGAAATATTGTTTTGCCTTCCATTACTTGTTATTGGGCCTAAAGTACTGAACCTCCTAATTAAAGTGTTGTTTTACCTAAAACTAATATTTCAGTTTTGAGATGACAGCAAGTCATCTCTGCAGCCACCTTTGTAAATGTTTGAGGGATTCTTGCTTTGAGCTTGTAACATTGAAACAGACCTTATTTCCCCATGGAATTTTTACAAAAGGAGGATGCAGTAGAAAGAGTGAGATTCCATAACTGATATTGGGGTCTGAGCAAGCATCATTTAGAGTATATTGATCCTTTAACAACTGCTCATCATAGAACCCTTATGAATATTTTTGTTGTATATATTTATTGTATGTTCCCATATTAATGTCTACAGTATTTTTTGTTTTTTTGTATTTGCTAAGGTAGAACTTGAGGTTGCTTTCTGTGTCATTTCACTGTTAAATGATTTAGCCTCAGTCTAAATATGAAGTTCTTCAATTAAATCTCTTTTCTCCATCCTCTGATCAGTTACTGGTGTTCAGGAATACAGGAGTTTTTCCCCTGGCACAGAATCAGTTCACCGTCTTCCCTCTCACATGTGTCAGGTGTGCAAGCGAGTAGAAGCGATTTTTCATCTCTGCGCTGTCAGTAAAGAACTTTTGCTGGAACAGTTTCCTAATGGTGGTATTTTTAATGTGTATTTCTTATGATAACATTCTTATTGTGATGGACAGGATGTTTTGGGAACCCGCCAGTTACAGTGTTACTAGACAAGTTGCAGCAACTGTGACTGCCCAAAGCTACAGTATCCCCCTCCAGCTTATGAATTGTCACTCTTCCTTGCAGTGACTTTGTATAATCTGAACCGTCTGAATCAACAAACATTCTATAGAGAGAAGCTGAGCAATTACTGTCAGTGTTATAAACAACAACTAAGTTACTTAATGTAATTGAAAACCTGCAATGCTGCTCGTGGTGATCACATATTTGAGTGTAGTTTTTGATAAATGTAATAAATTAATGTCAGTCGTCTGCCAAATTTGCTGCAAGCACACTGTAATCTTTTTGATGTGAACTTTTATATTATGGCAGTTTCCCTTTCAGATGTTTCTTCAGTGTATACTTATTATTTTTGTCTCAACCAATTGGAAATAAAAGAACAAAATTGTTTAATTTTGTCAGAAACTAGTAGTTCCTGTGTAGCTGTAGGATTGCAAACTGCATTTAGTTGATTTATATGAAACTAAAGCTGGCTATATATTAAACAATTTTCTTGTTCAATGTCCTTTAGATTTACCGTCAACTATGTAGTGCAAGGTCTTGCCTGATTGAATACAAATTATATTATATGGTTTTGGTAAATCTAAAAGAAATTGTATAATGTATGGCCAGCCTTCGTCAAGTCACTCTGTAGACATGCAAGTCCTTGCCTTTCCTTTGAGGCCAAGGTTGGCAGTTGCAGAGGTCGAAAGACTTGGGTTGCCTCTAATTTAGATGTAGACTTTAGGGAACTACTGGTACAGTATATGGACAAAATTGTTTGAACACCTCACCGTCACACCTCTGAGCTAGTTGAACTTCAAATTCCAAAACCATGGCCATTAATAAAGAGTTGCCACTCCACCCCCTTGTCATATTTGCAACATCCATACCACAGCAAATTAAATTACAAAAGCACTTAGCCACAAGCATCCCAAGGCATATTATCCATCTTATTTAAAGGGGTATTTCCAGGTAGTACAGAGTTAACTTATATTTTTATAGGCTTGCTGTACACTATATGGCCTAAGTTTGTTGGCACCTGGCAATCACACCTACTATACAAGATTGTTGGATATCTAAATCCAACACCATGACCATTATAATGTAGTTGCCCCCTTTTGAGACTATAACAACCTCCACTGTTAAGAGAAGGCTTTCTACAAGATTTTAGAGTGTGTCTGTGTGAATTTGTGCCCATTTGTTAGGTCATGTTGATGTTGGATGAGAAGACCTGGGTCACAATCGGCTTTCCAATTCATCCCAAAGGTGTTCAGTGGGGTTGAGGTTAGGGCTCTGTACAGGACACTTAAGCTCCTCCACACCAAACTGGTGAAACCATGTCTTTATGGAACTGGCTTTGTACACAGAGCACATTCATGTTGAAACAGAAAAGGGTCTTCACCAAACTGTAACCATAAGCTTGGAAGAACACAATTGTCTACAATGAATTTGTATGATGTATTAACAGTACCCTTCCCTGGAAACACCTTACCTTGTCATTGGGATGGTAGTTGGCCACATAGTGTTATCAGCCTATCTTGGGCTATAGGAATTTTCTATATTTGAAATAAAAACTACCAGTGTAACAAATATAAAGTATATGTTTTTACATGTTGGTGGTTGTGGTACAGTAAGTGGAGGGCTGCAAATGAAAAAAAATCTAAAGTATTTTTAGTAATATTGTTTTGGTCAATGCAGTTTTGAGGAGGGAGGTATTAGTGTGCAACATGATAGGAAGTGATGCTTGCTATTCTTGACTTTCTACTCCATCCTTTTCCAGTGTATATCATATGTTCTGTTGTATTCTCATTTTTTTAATTCTAAAATATGTCCAGTCTTCACTTCAGGGGGGAAGGGGGGCTATTCAAACATAATCCAGAGGATGAAAATTGGATCAAGCAGAGCTCTGGCCATAAAGATGTGTCAGAGTCCTTGTTTAATTGTCTTTAGAGGATAAAAGATGAAAATGCATAGTGCAGCAACCCAACATTTGTTCCTTTTTATTTTCTCCAGCTTATAGGTTCCCAGAAAGATTTTGTTTTCTTACAGGGGAGAGAAGGAATGAGAGCTTAAAATTTTTCTTGGCTTGGGGTTAGAAAATTGTCTGTGGGGCAGTTATAGATCTATGCAGAAAATGAAACCCTAAGATGATTATTGTGTACATTAAACTGCTCTTACAGACAAGATTCTTAGTAGTTTTCCAACAACAGAGCCATCCGTTCATCAAGAGAAACAAGCATACATCAGTTTATTCAGAAATCTCTGTCATCATTACTATACATCCGCCATGGATACAAACATATTTTACAATGTATTCAAAATCATCCCTGCTTGACAAATACAAAGCTTTCTATTAGAAAAACATGTACCGGTCCACCAACGTGATTAGTGTCTGCAAATGTTCATATAACATATTGTATATAAAAAGACATTTTAAGGGTTGTATCTCTACCCTCTCAACCCATGTTTCCTACAACAACTTTTTTTAAGTCCCACCCAGGAAGTTGCTAATGGTGATTGGATGAAAGTTTATATGTCTGACATAAGCAGCATAATATTTATTGTGTCTTCAGTATCAATTTCTGTTACCAAAATAGAGAAGGTGTATGCTGCTTCATTCTACAACAGGGATTCTTACTGGGGGCATCCATACTCGTTGGGGGTATTGGATACAAATGATGGGGCATGTGACCAAACCTTGGAATGGATTATTAAAGCTGAACTTTGGGCTCAAAAACATGAATGTGTTATATTTCTCAGTAGCCACAAATGATATAAATCCACTTTGTATAAACCAAATACCTTTTACACATACTTTTTATGCAACACAAAGATGATATCACTGCTGCTTTTAGAATTTAATAACTAGGTTTGCAGAGAGCAGAGCTGAAAGAGGGGCCTAGCAGGCCCAAGAACTATAGGATGCCTGCAGAAAACTACAGGAGGGGGTGGATACAAGGCAGTCACCCTGCACAAGGAGAGAGAGCAGCAGTGGCAGGTTTTTTTATTACAGGAAGCTCTTGTGCAAAGGCAGTTTCATTCTAAATTACTGCATGGACAGAGCCTGAATATAAACAGGGAAAGTGCCTTCCCTGCCTATATGCTTGACTTTTAACCCTGAAAAATGCAGGGTCAACAGAATTTGTTCTCCCTCTCCGCTAAGTGAGGGGGCAATTGGAGCTGGAGCAAGTTGCTGGTGCGGACAAAGCACTTAGGGGTGTACTCACTTGTGTTGCCAGCGGTTTAGACAATAATGGCTGTGTGATGAGTTATTTTGATGGGACAGCAAATATACACTGTTATACAAGCTGTACACTCACTACTTTACATTGTAGCAAAGTGTAATTTCTTCAGTGTTGTCACATGAAAATATATAATAAAATATTTATAATGTGAGGGGTGTACTCACTTCTTTGAGATACTGTAAATCACAGGGCCCAATGACCTATAAATGTTATCGTTCTCTCATTCCTTGGTAGACATTGATAGCACAGCTTATACAGAATTAAATATGGAATGTTCCTTTTGCATTATGGGAGCATTGTTTTTTTCTGGTTCAGCAATGGCACACTAGGGGGGAATAAATGTACTCATAGACAGGTCCTCATTTAAAAAAAATGTTCATGTGTGCCTGACTGTCAGCGGCCTTTGGAACCGAAAAGGAACGATTTTTCATAGAAAGCGTTTTCAGATCTGACGTTGTAGTCATGTTGCTTGGTCAGTTTGGATACAAATACTGGAGTTTACTATTAAGCAAGAAACTTTCAGCCACTCAGGGTTGTGAGCCATGAATGTTCAGCAGGATTCAACTCTCATAAAGATTTGCTGCGTCTGGAATCAATATTCTGTACTACAACTAAAGTCATCAGGGAGCACATTATCTCCACATTATCTCCACTACAGTGTTCACTCCAACTGTCACTGCCCAGCAATAAGTCCATGGACATCAAATAAAGATCCAGCGCTACTTCAGCAGATTAAATAAGATAAATTGAAGGGTACAATGCTGCACTGAACACTGAAAGAGCAGTTCGCTTCATGTGGTCTGCATGCAGCCATTTGAAGGAAGATGCCCATAGCTACTATGCTGAAGAGAATTGTGTTATCTCTACAGTGTGTTTTCAATTTAAATGAAATGCTTTATTTAACCTCTGCACCAGTCCAGGCCCAGAGCATGCTTCAGAGTGCCATCAAGAGAGCATCATTGTAATGATTCATCACCTCGGAGCATTGTAAATCCAGATGAAAGTAAGGCCTTACTGAACAGTGTGCATTTCAAATAAAGATCTATAAATGTGAGACGAGAACATATTTTCTTACAGGAGGTATACTTTTTATCTTACCAGAACATGATATCCTTTACAGAAACATCTCTTGCCTTCAATAAATTATGTACCCCTTTACAATACCACTGTGCACCCTAAGTAGTAACCCCTGCATACTGTATGTATATTTATGTATATTCTTCCTTATTGTGTATAATTGTCTTCTAAAAGTCCATTCTGCTGTTAAAGACACTTTGCCCATTTGGCACAGATCTGCATTTTGTCTAAATAGTAAAGATGAAGAAGTAAGCATTATTTTCCATATAATCAGTCGCCTATCACCATCCAAACCCAAATGGTTTCAGTGAAGAATATTTTTTTGCCTCCAAATATTTATATTTACAAAGGTTGGTACTTCTGACATGCTTGCACTTCATTTGACACAGTGGTCTCCAAACTTTGGCCCGAGGGCCAGATGTGGCCCTTTGCTTTCCTTTATCTGGCCCTTGAGGCCACCAACAATGGGGCATTTTTCCTGCCATTGACAACAACGGTGAGGCATAATTTCTCCCACTGACACCAATAATGGGGCACTATTTCTACTCCTAATACCAAAGATGGGGCATTGTTTACTCCCACTGGGCACAGTGCAGTCCCCTTAAAGTTTGAAGAAAAGTAAACTGGCCCTTTGTTTAGAAAGTTTGAAGACCCCTGTTATAGATAATAGGGCAGATCAGTCATTGGGTTGATGTAACGGTATAATTTGACCACACGTGAAAATTGCTAATGAATAGCAACAAAATATGTAAATAGTAACCGATTTGAGTGTTTTATAGTGCTTATTGTAGCAAGCTTGATATCTGGTAATGGTTGTATGTACCAAATGCTGTGCTGATGTGTTAAAATTTTTGCATGACAGGCCCACTTCAGCCTTAATGAGCAAGGTCGGATTAGGCCACGTGAACCCTTCTATGACACTCTCATCATGTCCTGTTGGTTTCGTGGAGGACAGTTAGCACATAATTAGATGTAGATCAGGCTGCCTTAAAGTATACAGAAGTCTATGTGACAGTTTGTCTAAGTATTTGTGACCCCTGCACCTGGAATTCTGGGGGGCTAGCAAAGACAGATTTGTACAGGACCCTGAAGATGAAGAAAACATTTCTCTCCAAACTGATACACTATGAAGAAGTGGTCATGGCAGTTTTTTTCAGTTGCAGTGCTACTTCAGGGAAGCGGAGGGTGGTATTTTTAAGGGAAGTTGAAGTCTTGGGGCCCATTGGACCACTGATGTGATGGGGTGGACCTCTGATGTAAAGCGGGGACCTGTAATGTACAAGGGGTCTCTGATGTGACAGGGGGACCTCTGATGTTATGGAAGGACCTCTGGCATGAAGAAGGGACCAGCAACTGAAAAAAACTTTCAGTAATGCTGCTTTAGACTCAGGCCTGATCTGCAAACCCCGAGAAATGTATTGCTAAACTTTAAAATCTTTAAATTTACATTACAGAAAGCAAGTTAAACCCTACATATCTGTGGCATTTGTTTATGTTCTGCCCTCTATAGACCCTCTAATGTGGTCCCCTTACGCCTAATTTTAGTGATTGGTTTTATCATTCCTGCAGTAGTGCATTACTCAGCAGCTTTCATACAACCTAGTATTCATAGAGGATGATGTGCGGCACAGTGACAGGAGACTCCCAGCCCCGTATATCTTAGACTACACTCTGATTGATGAAGCTTCGAGCTGAAATCTGCAGTCTCCTGCAGACGCTTGTTACACATGGTGCTTCATCTCCCAGATTCTGAAGCCAACAGCAAGATGGAAGCAGATCAAAAAGAAGCCGGTTTCTGGCTGCATTTCCACCTCATAGTTGTTCTCTCAGAAATCTGAACAGAGGCCAAAACGCAGGTGCAGCTGCTGTCTGCCAGGATGGTGTGTCCATTATCTAATTCAAGCAGATTAATCCCAACACTTTGGAAGACATAATCCTGTACAGAGATGCCCTTTAGCCTCTATGACAGAGCAATGTTTTACCATCAGCTCTGTTCAAGAAGGATTTACAGTTCCCTATGGCAGAAACAGACTGGAAAATGTCAGACTCCATTAGATTGCCATCAAATAAACGATTCATTGTGATACCACAATTGATTTTTTACCTGTAATCAAGCACAAATAAACAATCACAGCTAAAAATAACAAACCCGAATAATAACATAAAAAGCTGGATCATGTCCATGGTCTATATCTGAAGAACTAGAGGCAGATAATAATATGCATATAGGAAAAAAAGTAATATTTGCTACTAACAGTGATGCTAAATTAATAGTAAACCAGACTGACCAGAATATTCTGCATGGGAATGGAAGGACATGGCCTTCATATGCCCAAGACTCTCACACCGAGTCATCCATCTCACTATGTCAAATTCTATGGACGGCATTAAAGGTAATGTATCAGAGTGATAATAGAGACACAATGTTTGCATAGGTACACTTACAGTATAGTAATCAAACAGTAGGCATATGAGCACAGGTACAGTGGAGAAGAAAAGTAATAACAGTGTCTGGAAGGACTTAGGAATGCACTGTGTATACAGCAAGGCCGGCCATTGATGAATTGAATTTCCGCCGGTTCATTGGGGGATTCGATCCATCTATAGGAAGACTGGTTGTACACAAGTCGATCCATCAATCGGCTTTTGTACAACCAATCTGTCGAATGTTTTACATGAGATTACTATTGGCAGCTATAGCCACTAGCAGTAATCATTGTGTCTTGCCAGCCTGGGTAAATTAGACACCAGTATGATATCAGAACAAGTATACTGAGATCCATATATGCAAATCCATAAGTAAAGTTGTAATCTGAGGTTATAAAGAGAAAAAAAGAAGATAAAAGTAAAAAGGGGTGGAGCAAAGGGTCCCTGGGGGATCGTCATCTAACCTGTGCTATATTGATAAGAGAGAGTAGTGTTCGATGGCTGAGAGAAGGATATCCAGGATTGCCAAATTTGGGTAAATCTGACATGAGTATCTGCTAATATGGCAGTAAGTGTTTCTTTGATCATAATATCTCTCACTTTATTTTTGCTTGCTTCAAAACTGAGGGTGGGTGTTTTCCATACATTAGCGATTGTTAGTCTAGTGGCAGCAAATATATGAGTGATTAACGCTTTTCCTGAGCAAAATATATCTGGGACTGGTTTATTCAATAATGCTTCTTAGGGGTTTCTGTGAATTATATGAATTGAGGAGCAAATCAAGTTGTAAACCCTTACCCACACCAAAATCACCACGTGACATGTCCAGAGACTGACGCAGTCCTCCATTTTGTTAAGAAATCTCTATGTTCTCCCCTCATTCTCCCCCTCCCTCTCTGTTAATCCACAGGGACATATGTGTGTTGGAAGTGTGGCAGGCAGACCAGAGCCCAGCAGGGAGCCTCGAGGTGCCTGGTTGTCTGAGAGAGCTGTGCAATATCACACCTCGTAAAAGATAAGGCAAGCCTTCCCAGGAGTTCAAGGCATTCCAATAAAGCAAGAACCAGATAAACACTTTTAAAATCCATTTTTCCCCTCTATCTCATATCTTGGAATATGAGAGACTTACATAAAAACCAGGCATATCGTCAGATTGGCCAAGAGGAGCCGAACAGTTTGATAGGTCACTCTCCTTGGCTGGAATACATAGGAAAGAAGAAAAGTAGATCTCGTAAACCAGTGTAGAATTTCATATTTCATATCTAATCAATCCTCAGACACTTGTGCATAGGAAAAGTTGTGAGCCAAAATATGAACTACAAGAGATTTTGGCTCTAGTTTAGGTCTACGCCCAGACCTTCCCGCCCTAAACGGGGTAATGGTTCTTGACTTCAGAGACACCCCCTACTGGGGAACAACAAAATGAGCTGTCAGGCCTAAGAAAGTGGAGTTGAAGAATTCTCCCATTTAACATCAGTACCACAGGGGGAGACCAGTGCCCTTTCGCTCTGAAACTTGATCTGCTAACCCAGGACTTTGGCAAGTACTTTAACCCTCTAACTTCTCTCTACTATCCCTTTGCTGTGCTGTTGTTCTCTATATATTTATATATATATTGATTACATCTTTTTTCTGTACATATTTTTATTGCACCCTTTTGACCTTTTAGTAATAAATCTTTCCTTCTGAAAGTGTTGAACTGTTTCTATAGCTCTTTATTGCAATTTACAAATTCCTGCCTCTAAAAGAGCGCTACTGTGTTTGTTTAACCCTCTGTATAACTGACCTGCGGTGACCGTGTTATACAGATGATTATCGCAACCATTTTAGTGTTATAGCTGATATCGCCGAGTTTCCTCTTTCTCTGTACAAAAAGGAGGTGGTGGCAGTGTGAAGGGTTAATTGCGTAATTAACCTGACCCAGTAACAATCGCTCCCAGGCTGCTGGTACATAGATTGTGGTCCAATTAGCTGGAAAACCATTGTGCAGGGTGCAGCTGGGCGTGGCATTGTTACGCACGTGACATCGCGGTTTTAGATTGGCTAGTCCTTCGGTCTCGAGTTTGGTAAGAAGGTCAGGGGTCTGACGCCACGTTTGTCACATATTGGTGGCAGCGATCGTGGGGTCATTCCATATTGGTGGCAGCGATCCTGGGATTGTCACAGGGAGTGTCAGGGCTCCGGGTATGACCAGAGGTGTGTGGTCCGACACAGGGAAACACAGACTTCAGGTATAGTGTGTAAAACAATATAATTTATTAAGGACAACACAAACATAAATGCAGTGCAACAAACCAAACACAAAACTAACACAAATACGTACAACAAGGTGCAACAAACCCAAACCTTAACTGATATATATATATATATATATATATATATAAATATGGAGAACAAAGTAGTCAGGCGGGCTGGGTCGGTAGCTAACGGGCAGACAAGGTACAAGGAGTAGGCAGAAGATTGGTCAGGAGTAGCCAAGGTCGGTGCAGGCATAGTTCAAGCAGAGTCAGGATCAGGCAAGAAGCAGACAGGATGCAGGTACAGGGGCTCATGGGAACAATACACCAAGGCCCTGACTGCAGGCCTGGCCATTCCTTAAATACACCTCCTGCAATCAGCCTCAGGTGATGGCTTGATTGCAGGAGTGAACTTCTGGCTGCCGAGAGCACCCGCTGGCCAGCCCTGGTACTGCAGCCCACAAGGCAGGTGAGTCCCACAACCATTGGCGAGTCCATTCCTGACAGGGAGATCTCTTCATCTTACTTCTCCAGGCCTGACAGCCTACTGAAGCCAAAGGCCAATCGCCTCATTTGGGGAGGGGGTTTAGGCGGAGACCCTGGCTGTGACCCAAATTCCTCACAAGTTTATATCATGGTCAATATCCTCCCATAGGTACATGTAGCATCCTATCCACTGGTAGAATAATATGCAGAATCATCTGCTGAACGTCCAGACACCAGATATGACATATCTGCCTGTGATGGTTAAAGAGATATCGTTTTCTGCTCTCAGGTAGACATAATCTAGGGAAGTAAGTTATCAGGTGAATCGCATTAAACTGACCTATCTGAATATATGCTTTGTTCATTGTACCTTTTTCCTGCGGGGAGTTATGACATTGTATGACAAAGTGGTTTTCAAATGGTATGTATGTTTTACTGCTATTCCGGAATGCTTTCAAGTCCAGTGACTGATGGGTTTATAGCTTTACGATCCGGCCAGAGCAAGAGGCTGACAGACACCATGGAATCAGCTAATTGGGTTTACAACCATGAAGTGTATCCAGCTGTGCCCTGTGCACTCCTCAACTCAGCACACACACGGACCACATGCCATTCAACAAAAAGGGAGAGGGACTGATTTGGTGTGAGAATGACACAAGATGGTGGATCTTGAGCAAAATGGATATCCACGTCCATATCTGTACGTACAATTGCTACAGAAGGGTAGTCAGGGAGAAGTCAGACCAACTGTGCTGAGGTATAGTACCACCTATATAGGAGTTTATATGAATTTTCCATTATTAGCGCAGACCTGAAGCTTTTAGGCACAGCTTGCCATATTACTGGCCAGTCCTTCGGATCCAGCGGTAGATTCATTTCGGCCTCCCATTCGGATTGATACGATTTAATGGGTGCCCACTTAGCAGAGACTGTACAAGAGTAGATCAAATATATTAGACCTTTGGAAAAAGAATCAGAACGGCATTTACATTTGAAATTTGTCAGTAGATACGGGGAGAAAGGATGACACAAGATTGAGTGAATAAAGTGCCTCAACTGCATATATTCAGAAAGGTTCACACATTTCCCTATAACGTACGTTTTCAAACCCACAGTTCCATAAAGTTCATTGCTGTACACTCTACCCAATGCCACACTGCTTTTCTTCAACAATTGCTAGTACATATTGCCCAAATTTGATTCGTTTACCTGGACCATCAACCTACAAGAAGCCAATCAAAACTCCAGGATATGGGTTTTCTAAGGAAAGTCTATACACCAATAATCTACAGTACACCCTTATACAAGGAAGCAATATTTACTTTTTTTTACAGTTTTAAAAATCTTGCAAAGTGATGTGTATAGTAATTTTGTGTATCAGCTGTGCTTATCTGACAACCATATATCCAGTACTTTGTAGATTTACCTAAAATCCTTCTCAATGTGGAGTAGACATTTTCAAATGTAAAAAAATGTCTTGTATCTGTGTTAAAATAAAGCAGTCTATCTCCTGGTTTCCTTCAAGTCTGGTGCTGTCTCCTCTTGTATGGTCAGCGGTGGTGTCCGTGGATCTGTGTTCGGACAGGGAAGTGGGAGTCTAACAGAAATACCCTAGTGCAGTCAGGGTCCGGTTCCCTTACACTATCTCTTCCCTTTCTCCTCTCATAATAATTTAAGTGACAACGGTATGCATTTAGACGTGTGATACAATGTAAAACATGAAGATTCTAGCATAATGGACAATATGGATGTGCAGCTATTTTCTCATGGGTTGCTGTAACTGTCTGAAGGGTCTATATCAGGGGTTCTCAACCTGGGGGTCGCGACCCCTTTGGGGGTCGAACGACCATTTCCCAGGGGTCGCCTAAGACCATCGGAAAACACATATTTCCGATGGTCTTAGGAACCGAGACGCCGCTCCTGTCTCCGGCGATGTGTGGGCGGGATGATATGCTGCCCCTGTCACCGCCTCCTCGCCGCTGATTGGCCACCGGAACTGTAGCTCAGGAGAGGCACACAGGCGGCCAATCACCGGCGAGAAGGTGGAGCTTGGAGAGGAGGAGCCGAGCGGCAGCACGCGGAGATCGAAGAAGATCGAGGGAGCTGCAGGAACGAGTGAAGAGAGAGGCCAGAGAAGGAAGACAGCTGACAGGTAAGTGCAAATTTTGCTGCTGCAGCCAGGTATGCAGGCTGTAGATGGGAGAGGAAGAGAGCGAGCCCAGGCTGGAGCAGGAGTCAGCAAGGTAAGTATCATTGGTGTCAGTGGGAGGGATAGTGTCCCATCATTTGTGTCACTAATACCAACGATGGGGCACTATTCCTCCCCCCACTGACACCAACGATGGGGCACTATTCCTCCCCCCACTGACACCAACGATGGGGCACTATTCCTCCCCCCACTGACACCAACGATGGGGCACTATTCCTCCCCCCACTGACACCAACGATGGGGCACTATTCCTCCCCCCACTGACACCAACGATGGGGCACTATTCCTCCCACTGACACCCACGATGGGGCACTATTCCTCCCACTGACACCCACGATGGGGCACTATTCCTCCCACTGACACCCACGATGGGGCACTATTCCTCCCACTGACGCCAATGATGGGGCACTATTCCTCCCACTGACACCAACGATGGGACACTATTCCTCCCACTGACACCAACGATGGGACACTATTCCTCCCACTGATACCAACGATGGGACACTATTCCTCCCACTGACGCCAACGATGGGACACTATTCCTCCCACTGACGCCAACGATGGGGCACTATTCCTCCCACTGACGCCAACGATGGGACACTATTCCTCCCACTGACGCCAATGATTGGGCACTAATCCTCCCACTGACACCAACGATGGGACACTATTCCTCCCACTGATACCAACGATGGGACACTATTCCTCCCACTGATGCCAACGATGGGACACTATTCCTCCCACTGACGCCAACGATGGGGCACTATTCCTCCCACTGACGCCAACGATGGGGCACTATTCCTCCCACTGACGCCAACGATGGGACACTATTCCTCCCACTGACGCCAATGATTGGGCACTATTCCTCCCACTGACGCCAATGATTGGGCACTATTCCTCCCACTGACGCCAATGATTGGGCACTATTCCTCCCACTGACACCAATGATTGGGCACTATTCCTCCCACTGACACCAATGATGGGGCACTATTCCTCCCACTGACACCAATGATGGGACACTATTCCTCCCACTGACACCAACGATGGGACACTATTCCTCCCACTGATACCAACGATGGGGCACTATTCCTCCCACTGACACCAACGATGGGGCACTATTCCTCCCACTGACACCAACGATGGGGCACTATTCCTCCTACTGACACCAATGATGGGACACTATTCCTCCCACTGACGCCAATGATGGGGCACTATTCCTCCCACTGACGCCAATGATGGGGCACTATTCCTCCCACTGACGCCAATGATGGGACACTATTCCTCCCACTGACGCCAATGATTGGGCACTATTCCTCCCACTGACGCCAATGATTGGGCACTATTCCTCCCACTGACACCAATGATGGAACACTATTCCTCCCACTGACACCAATGATGGGGCACTATTCCTCCCACTGACACCAATGATGGGACACTATTCCTCCCACTGACACCAATGATGGGGCACTATTCCTCCCACTGACACCAATGATGGGACACTATTCCTCCCACTGATACCAACGATGGGACACTATTCATCCCACTGACATCAGTGATGGGGCGCTAGTCCTCCCACTGCAAAATTACAGTTATGAAGTAGCAACGAAAATAATTTTATGGTTGGGGGTCACCACAACATGAGGAACTGTATTAAGGGGTCGCGGCATTAGAAAGGTTGAGAACCACTGGTCTATATGTTCATTGGTCAATGGATAATTTGTTGTTATTGTCAGCTTTCTGAATGGACTTTGTTTTTCTGTGGCTATGTAAACTGGAAACAAATTACATGGTGGCTTCACCATGACTATTGTAGTTATTGCTCCTACCTATCGCAGCGCTCCTTCAGCGTTACCTATAACGCTGCCTCCTCCTGTTCGCTCCCTCTCTCTGTAGGGGTCCCTCAAGGCTCTGTCCTTGGACCCCTTCTCTTCTCCATCTACACCTCCTCCCTTGGTCACTTGATAAACTCCCATGGCTTTAAGTACCATCTCTATGCTGATGACACACAAATCTATCTTTCTACCCCTCACCTCTTCAGTCTCCTCTCGCATCACTAACCTACTAAGCGACATATCGGCATGGATGTCACTCCACTTCCTCAAACTCAATCTTTCCAAACCTGCACTCGTAGTATTCCCTCCAGCCCCTGCCTCCTCTCCTGACTTCTCCATCAAGATCAATAACACAATCATCAGTCCCTCCCCTCATGCTAGGGCACTAGGTGTAATCCTAGACTCCCATCTGTCCTTTCACGCCCAAATCCAATCACTATCCAAATCTTGGAGACTTCACCTCCGCAACATCTCCAAGATCCGGCCGTTCTTAACCCGGAAACCATTAAGCAACTTATTCACTCCCTTGTTATATCTCGCCTTGACTATTGCAACTCCCTCCTTATTGACCTACCTCATCGCAGGCTATCCCCTCTTCAGTCTATCATGAATGCTGCTGCCAGACTTATCCACCTTACTAACCGTTCTGTATCTGCTACCCCTTTCTGCCAATCCCTCCACTGCCTCCATCCCTCTCTGCCAATCCCTCCACAGGCTTCCCATTGCCCAATGGATAAAATTCAAAACATTAACGATAATGTATAAAGCCATTTATAACTCTGCCCCAAATTACATCAACGATCTTGTCTCTAAATATCACCCAAACCATACTCTCCGCTCCTCGCAAGACCTCCTGCTCTCTAGCTCCCTTGTCTCCTCCTCCTATGCTCATCTCCAGGACTTTTCCAGAGCTTCCCCCATCCTCTGGAACTCTCTGCCCCTATTTATCAGACTATCGCCTACTCTGCTCACTTTTAGGCGATCTCTGAAAACCTATTTCTTCAGGGAAGCCTATCCTGCCCTCAGCTAATAATGGAATCTTCTAGTCTTCCAACCAGTCCATCCCCCACAGTTACTACCTCTTGTACCACTAGCCCCCTCCCTCCTAGATTCTAAGCTCCAAGGAGCAGGGCCCTCCTTTCCCTCTTGTATTGAACTGTATTGTTGCTGTATTGTCTCCCGTTATATTGTAAAGCGCTGAGCAAACTGTTGGCGCTATATATATATCCTGTATAATAATAATAATAATTGAGTTGGACATTAGGCACCTTGTATGCATAGTTACTAATATCTCTGATGGTTCTTGGTTGTCTGAAGGACAAGGGGGCAGATCTTTAGGTGATCCCAGAAAATCTGTCTTTTTTAGAGCAACCTATCCTGCCTCCACCTAACAGCTGTACTTTTATTTTCTCCACCAGGTGGTTCCCCACAGTTACTACCTTTTGTATCACTTGATCCCCCCCTCCCTTTTTAGATTGTGAGCTCTAATGAGCAGGGCCCTCTTATTCATCCTGTATTGAATTGAATTGTATTGTAACTGCACTGTCTGCTCTTATGTTTTAAAGTGCTGTGGAAACCTTTGCCGCTATATAAATCCTGTATTATAATAATAATATTAACAATGAAGCTTGGTAGGTCCTATAAATTTCCACAGTGAACCCCTTCCCTCTCCCCTGTCCAGCACTAAATGATTCACATCTGAGGTGGATGTTTTTCTTATAAAAGAAATTAACACAGCTGGTGGTACTGACAATAATTATACACACTTCAGCCTGTTCGAGGTAAAATGACTCACTAGAGGGGATTTACATGGTAATCTAATATGTTTAGACACACTGAAGTAAAGCATATCCAGAGCAATTTGTGATAAAGAGCTGTTATAGTTAACTGTACATATTAGGAAAATAAATACTTATAGTATATGATGATTATATGATTAATCTACCTTTGCCCGAGCTATTCCTTCTAAAAATTGGTTAATTGATGAGGTACCATATACACTCACTAGCCACTTTATTAGGCACACCTTGATAGTGCCAAGAAAATATCCCCCACACCATTACACCACCACCAGCAGCCTTAACTGTTGATACAAGGCAAGATGGGTCCATGCTTTCATGGTGTTTACACCAAATTCTGAAATCAGGACTCATCCTACCAGGCAACATTTTTCCAATCTTCTATTGTCGAAGTTTTGTGACCTGTGCGAATTGTAGCCTCCATTTTCTGCTCTTAGCTGACATGATTGGCACCTGGTATTGTCTTCTGCTGCTGTAGCCCATCTGCTTCAAGGTTCAACATGCTGTGCATTCAGAGATGGTATTCTGCATACCTTGGTTGTAACAAGGGGTTATTTGACTTACTGTTGCCGTTCTATCATCTCAAACCAGTCTGCCCATTCTCTGACATCAAGACATTTTCGTCCACACAACTGCCGCTCATTGGATAATTTCTTTTTTTTATTTTGAACCATTCTCTATAAACCCTAGAGGTGATTGTGCGTGAAAATTTCAGTAGATCAGCAGTTTTTGAAATACTCAGACCAGCCCATCTGGCACCAACAACCATGCCACGTTCAAAGTCCAAATGTAGCAAATAAAGTGCCCGGTAAGTGTATATTTTTACTAATTTACTTTTCTAAAAGCCATGTCCTATTGGTAATTGAGGAAATTCCCTTTACAAGCCATAGAGTATGTGCATTTAAAGAGACAATTCATCTTGATAGCTCAAGCTATGGGGCTGAGAGATGCCAGGGAGATATTTAACTTTCTGTGGAAAAATGTGTCACTGACCTTCTGTTATTCTGCTCTGCTCTTGGAGCCAGATGATTTATATACATAGTGGGCTACAGACCCGACATCCTGCTGTGCTTTATGTTTATTTACAGTTATCCCCCTTTATCTAAAACCTTTGGCCCGGGTGCCACTCCTATTAAAACAGCAGCCGTGGGTGTCCAGCTCGAGGGGTGTTTAGTTGGGGTAAATACACCAAATTTAATACAGATCTTGGATATCACTTAAGGTAACTGAGACTAAAAGAGACAGCCAATCCACATATGACTTAAATATGTCATTGGTGAGCATATCTGAGCTGCAATAAACCTGCAGCAACTAAAGTCTTTATTTTTATTCTGTGCAACCCAGGGACTTTCTTCATGGTGCCACATGCATTTGCTTTTAAATGTCCCAAAATTCCACAAAGTCCTTTCTAGATACTTTCAGTGCTCTGAGCATTCTCGTGCCGGATAATGGGGGGGGGGGGGGGGGGGGCTGTACATAATATGTATGAAAGGTTTTAGTCATCTAGGTTATGGGACATCTAGTGGAGGCTAACCAAAATCAGCTGAAAACCTTCCACTTCTCGCCTGGACTGCTAGTGGAGGCTAACCAAAATCAGCTGAAAACCTTCCACTTCTCGCCTGGACTGCCTCTGCACCTCAGGAGGGGAAGTCAGTGACTCTCTGACTCACAAGGGTGTATAATAAAAGTCATAGCTTTCCCTTTCTTAGCTAGCTAATTACAGAAGGAATAGGCAATGTCATTAAAAGAGCTCAGCAGCCATCATCATGTTTAAATTTCAACCTGTGGCATTTATGTGGACTGTAGACATTATGCAGTTGGTTAGAAAGCCACTTGATTAGTTCTACTGGCTAAAAAAATGGGCCCCGAATCAATGCAATGGTATGGCCTCACCTTCTGCCAGCCTTGCACCCATCTCCATCTGTGTATTCAGGATGGCAAATTGCGGAACTGGTGAACATTTATTACAGGATACACCCTTAACACAGGATCTTACACAGCGAGAACACATCAGAATTTGGACAAAATTGACTGTAGGGAGAAGGCGGAGTCATTGTTCTGAAGGCGGAGGAATCCCGCTCTGAGCAGGGTATGGTCTTTGCTTAGGGGCTAAAGGTCACTGTTCTGAAAGGGGAGGAATCCCTATGCTGAAGGGGAGGGTCTTTGTTCTGAAGGGAGAGGAATTGCTGCTTTGAGGGGGCAAAAGTCATTGTTACTAAAAAGAGATATCTCTGCTCTGAGGGGGCAAATGTCACTGTTATGAAGGGGAAGGAATTGCTGCTCTGAGGGGGATAGGGTCACCGCTGTCTCATTCAAAAGTGAGAAATAAACAAAGGCCGCTGACAAATGGTTACAGGGAAAGCACAGAAATAGGATTTAATCATATGGACACTATAGTTGCAACTTTGACAACAGTAGAGTTTACAGGACTTTACATATATAATCTGCTAACTGCATCACTCCAGCAAAGGGTCTGATAATTCCTTCTAGAATGTTCTATAGTCAGTCATGACACACCATCCCTGTGTTGTCGTCCCCCCCCCCCCCAATTGTATGCTGTTTATTACCCATGAAGGGTTAGACCACAGTCAGTCAGTCATGTAGAACAGCTCAGAAAATACCGGCTCTGCAGGCATGCGGAGCAGCACATACTTGAGAGAGAGAGCGTGAGCCTCATCCTCTGTGGACAAAGCATGATCTACAGATATTACACAGCACATTACCACCACACCGCTTACCAGTCTGTACCTGGACATTGGGGGATAGAAGAGCTTGGATTAAATTTTAGGCTTGCGTATACTTTAAAAGAAGAATTACACTAAGCTATTTATATCAAAATTTCACCCATCATACACAAATGTCTTCAGCAGCATGTAATGTTGTTAAAGGAGACCTCACAGCAAGCACATTCTGCAGGCAGATTAAAGCTTATCTACAGTCAAAAATGAAGTTTGAATAGTGCATTGTGCATCATTTGCCTTTCTCCTCACTCTTGATTGCAAACACTTCTTGCACTGTAATGGAACAAAGTCACAGTGTCCTCTATGAGCCAAACTAATTTCCTGCACTGGTAACCAGGCCTTTTCGCTGCTCATTATTTGAGCACTGGTCCTCTTAGGGCCCCCCATTAGTTTTCTTGCTTCTGGAGCCAATGAAAGAGAATCTGGCCACTGGAAGTATCACCTCCATCAATAGGAGGTGTCCACGTTGTGCAGTGATAGGGATACCAAAAGGATTGTTATATGACTGTGGCTTGAGTAAATTATGCATTTGGATAGTTTTTTTCTTGGATGGAATGGTGGGGGTGAGTTGCTAATATCCTGGATTTGGGCTTTAACTATATATAAACAGTGGGGCAAAAAAAAGTATTTAGTCAGCCACCAATTGTGCAAGTTCTCCCACTTAAAAAGATGGGAGAGGCCTGTAATTGGCATCATAGGTAGACCTCAACTATGAGAGACAAAATGAGAAAAAAAAATCCAGACAATCACATTGGCTGATTTGGAAAGAATTTATTTGCAAATTATGGTGGAAAATAAGTATTTGGTCACCTACAAACAAGCAAGATTTCTGGCTCTCACAGACCTGTACCTTCTTCTTTAAGAGGCTCCTCTGTCCTGCACTCATTACCTGTATCAATGGCACCTCTTTGAACTTATTATCAGTATAAAAGACACCTGTCCACAACCTCAAACAGTCACACTCCAAACTCCACTATGGTGAAGACCAAAGAGCTGTCGAAGGACACCAGAAATAAAATTGTAGACCTGCACCAGGCTGGGAAGACTGAATCTGCAATAGGCAAGCAGCTTGGTGTGAACAAATCAACTGTGGGAGCAATAATTAGAAAATGGAAGACATACTGATAATCTCCCTCGATCTGGGGCTCCATGCAAGATTCCACCCCGTGGAGTCAAAATGATCACAAGAACAGTGAGCAAAAATCCCAGGACCACACGGGGGGAACCTAGTGAATGACCTGCAGAGAGCTGGGACCAATGTAACAAAGACTACCATCAGTAACACACTACGCCGCCAGGGACTCAGATCCTGCAGTGCCAGACATGTCCCCCTGCTTAAGCCAGTACATGTCTGGGCCCGTCTGAAGTTTGCTAGAGAGCATTTGGATGATCCAGAAGAGGATTGGGAGAATGTCATATGGTCAGATGAAACCAAAATAGAACTGTTTGGTAGAAACACAACTCATCGTGTTTGGAGGAGAGAGAATGCTGAGTTGCATCCAAAGAACACCATACCTACTGTGAAGCATGGGGGTGGCAACATCATGCTTTGGGGCTGTTTCTCCGCAAAGGGACCAGGACGACATCCATGTACAGGAAAGAATGAATGGGGCCATGTATCGTGAGATTTTGAGTGCAAACCTCCTTCCATCAGCAAGGGCATTGAAGATGAAACGTGGCTGGGTCTTCCAACATGACAATGATCCCAAACATACTGCCCGGGCAACGAAGGAGTGGCTTCGTAAGAAGCATTTTAAGGTCCTGGAGTGGCCTAGCCAGTCTCCAGATCTCAACCCCATAGAAAACCTTTGGAGGGAGTTGAAAGTCCGTGGTTGCCCAGCAACAGCCCCAAAACATCACTGCTCTAGAGGAGATCTGCATGGAGGAATGGGCCAACATACCAGCAACAGTGTGTGCCAACCTTGTGAAGACTTACAGGAAATGTTTGACCTCTGTCATTGCCAACAAAGGATATATAACAAAGTATTGAGATGAACTTTTCATATTGACCAAATACTTATTTTCCACCATAATTTGCAAATAAATTCTTTCCAAATCAGCCAATGTGATTGTCTGGATTTGTTTTCTCATTTTGTCTCTCATAGTTGAGGTCTACCTATGATGCCAATTACAGGCCTCTCTCATCTTTTTAAGTGGGAGAACTTGCACAATTGGTGGCTGACTAAATACTTTTTTGCCCCACTGTGTATATGTATATATATATATATATATATTATATATATATATATATACCTTTACAGCAATGGCTATTGGTGGCACTTAGATGAGGGTGACATTATGCTCCTTTTTAGCAGGTTTCCAGGGAATGTTGATTAGCCCAAATCTCATCATTTGACATTGCAGTGCTATGCTATAGCATCTTTACACAAGATTTGGTCTACTCAGCATTCCTTTGGATCTCATTGGGGAGCTTTATATTTTAAAAGATTAAAAACTACTTTTGTAATTGTAATGACATGTCAAAGCGTTTTAGTGATTTTAAAGATTAGGTTTACATATACTTAAATCTATACTCCGTACAATCCATCAGAGCCTTGCACTGTCTGCATATGCCCAGGCTCAGATTCAGGGCTATAGAGAAAATAAGACCAGCGGGGCAGCCAAAAGAAGAATGGCAAGATGAAAATGAAGCTACTCTGGAGGCAGGCTTTGTCTCCTGAATCAGCAAATGCTATATTCCTCAAGAACAGATTGAAAGAATAAAATAACTATCCTGAGGACATTAGTTTCCTTTTTTATTGGCATTCTTTTCATTGGCTCTTGACAAGACATAGTAAACACACAGTCGGGTCTCACTATTATCCAGTAACATTCAGTGCAGATGAGTGATGCAGGATTCCATCTTTGGGAGCAGGAATCCTTTAGGTATAGCAGGGTATACGCAGACCAAGAATGTCTATCCTCTGAAGGTGGACAGTCAGTGCTGGCTGCTTACATGAATCATGAAATGTACATGGTCTCTATGTGGGTTTTACCTACTGATACACCCACAGATATTGTTAACAGATGGTAAGTTAATACAATGTCTAGTAGAGATTTAATGTGTGCTATTAGACAAACCAGGAAAGCCTGATCAATAGCGATAGCGCTCTTTAAACAATCTGTCTCCTAAAATTTGAGATTGGGTTACACAATCAGAAACACGTGTGATTGCTTATTATTCATTGAGGTTGACTACAAAGAACTCTGGGATTCCATTTGGGGTACTGGCAGCCTGTATAATGTAAATAGTGGCTCCGTTATGAATAATAGAATCACCTTCTGTATTTGATTCTGGCCATTTTCAGGTTTTTTTTGGATTTACCACCTTTAGATCTAGTAAGTGCAAGAGCCAAAATTGAAATCTCAGTACGAAATTGTGCCGAAGACTGGGCATTCTCCAGAATGCTTTGTGCACATTGGGGGTTATTTGTTAAAACTAGAGAGTGCAAAACCTGGTGCAGCTCTGCATAGAAACCAGTTAGCTTCTATGTTTTATTTCCAAAGCTTGATTGAACAAGGTGAGGTTAGAAGCTGATTGGCTACCATGCACAGCTGCACCAGATTCTAAGTGCTCCAGTTTTATTAACTCCCGCCCCCCCCCCAATGTATAGGACTGCACTTCCCATTCTAGGGCACTTAGTGCAGCTTTATTTTACTCTGTATTTAAGGTGAACCTAATAAATAAAATCCCATATCAACATTAACATTTTAATATAATTTACAGCCATTTTTAATATCTGTAAATGTTCGGATTTCGTTAAATAATTCCTGGGGATCCTGCCATGCAGATCCTTGCATAGCCACTTCCTCTTTTGGGGTGACAACACTATGTCCTTTTCCCCCGTGTCACATCGGGGAGATTTGCTCAAATTGGCTCACTCAGAATCTGGTGCAGCTGCGCATAGTAGCCAATTTGCTTCTAACTTTATCTTGCTCAATTAAACTGATGATAAAACCTGGAAGCTGGTTGATTTCTATGCAGAGCTGCACCAGATTTCGGATGCTGCCGTTTTAGTAAATACCCCTCATGGTGTTCTGATGGAGACTACAAGTGACTGTTTCAGCACACATTACAAAGGCATGGTCCAGGTGGTATATTTCCTTCAGGGCCTCCAGTTACCTCTAAAACATCCTGTATATAGCTTCAGGACTTGCAGTAACCTAAAGAACCCATGTATATGCCCATGACACACAATGAAACCTATAGAACATCCTGTATTTTGCCTCATGGAATACCATAGCAAAAGGAGCATCCTGTATATTGTGTTCACTAAGATGCCCATCTAAGAACTTTTTTTTTGGAAACTATCAATATTTCCCACTGACAACACTGATTGTGGAAGTGAGTTCCACAGCCTTACCGCCCTGAGACAGAATAGTTTATTCTTTATGGTAGAATCACCATTGAGGTATTTGTATATCACTATCATATCTCCTCTCGAACGTGTCTTCTCCAGGGAGAATAAGTTTAATGTGTGTGGCCTTTCCTCGTAACTGAGGTCCCCCAGGCCCCTTATTAACTTTGCTGCCCTTCTCTATACTGTATCCAGTTCTAGCACATCCTTTCTGAGAACTGGTAACCAAAACTGGATTGCATACCCCAGATGCAGTCGAACCAGAGTTTTGTAAAGCGGCAGGATTATTTTTTTATCTCTGGAGTAAATACCCTTTTTTATGCATGCTAATATACTGTTAGCTTTGCTTGCTGCAACTTGGCACTGCATGCTATTGCTGAATCTGTCATCTACTATAGCGATAGTAGTTACCTATAAAACATCCTGTAAATTGCCTTAGGACCTCCAGTTACCTATAGAACATCTTGTGTATAGCCTTAGGACCTTCAGTTACCCATAGAACATGCTGTATTTTGGCTCAAGACTTGGAGTAACCTATGGAGCATCCTATATATTGTCTCATTCCCGAAAGAGAGGGGTAGGACATCTGTGTCCCGTGATGTACTCCAAGAAATGGATTTTACAGGTGAGTATCAAAATCCAATTTTCTTTATCGCACATTACGGGATACAAAGCAGGCTATTCATGACTATGTGGGATGTCCCAAAGCAGTAAGAAATTTGAGGGGAGGGTTACACCATGATAACCACCGTCAATCCCTCAGAACCTACTCAGCCGTACATAAAACACTGCGGCCAAAGGCAGAATCCCCTGCGACTCTGACATCCATATTTTAAAATCTTGTGAATGTGTGAACCGAAGACCACGCTGCCTTGCAAACCTGAGCCACTGACGCCTGATGGCGGATTACCCAATATGCTCCCACACTCCTGGTGGAGTGTGCCTTCACCCGAAAGGGTGGGACTTTACCGTTCACACCATAGGCTTGAATGATCAATTGGCGAATCCAGTGAGAAACAGTCACCTTGGATGCCACCTGCTCCTTCCTAGGCCCCTCTGGCAGCACGAACAGAGAATCTGACCTCCTGACCTGTGTTGTCACCTTCAAGAAGACCCTTACAGCACGAACAACATCTAAGCTATGCAGAGATCTCTCTCTTGCTGACTGAGGCCCAGGAAAGAATGATGGCAGAACTATGTCCTGATTGAGATGAAAACTAGAAACCACCTTTGGTAAAAAGCACGGATGAGGTCGCAGCACCGCCCTATCATAATGCAAAACCAGAAATGGTTTCTGCAAGATAGAGCTGCCAGCTCTGGCACCCTTCTCATAAAAGCGATTGCCACTCGAAACAACATCTTATGAGTCAACAGGACCAGTGGAATCTCTCTGATAGGTTCAAATGGTGGCTTTTGCAAAACCCCAAAGGCATGTTCAGGTTCCAAGAACACAAAGGCAACCTGACAGGAGGAGCCATGCGCATTACTCCATGTAAAAAAGTGTGGATCAAAGAGATGCAATGGGCCTCTGGAAAAAAATTAGCTAATGCTAAAACCTGGCCTTAATGGTACCAACAGTCAAATTCTTCTGCAACCCTGTTTGAAGAAACGACAGAATCCTGCCAATCAAATACTCTTGTGAGAGCCATTTGTGAACCTCACACCAGGCAATGTAAGCCTTCTAAGTTCTGTAATAAATGTTCCTAGAAACTTCCTCTCTATCACCCAACATGATGGAGATGACAGAATCTGACATTCCTCTATCCTTCAGGATCTGGGTTTTAATAGCCACACCGTCAAATTTAGCGACCGAAAAGCTGGGTGCAATATGGAACCTTGAAACAACAGGTCTGGTCAATACGGCAGGGCCCACGGCCCATCTACTGCCATCTTCACTATGTCCGCTTACCAGGCCCTCCTGCGCCAGACTGGAGTAATCAGTATCACTGGAATAGACTCCTCCCGAATCCTGCATAAGAGACACGGCAGCTGCTGGATCAGTGAGAACTGGTTCCAAGGGTCCCTTACACTGGACACAAAAAGACTGACCTTGTTGTTGAACCTGGATGCAAATAGATCTACATCCGGGCAACCCCATCACTAGCAGACTTCTTTGAAAAGATCTGGATGCAAAGCCCATTCCCCTGGAATCAACTGCTGGCGACTGAGATAATCTGCCTGACAATTTTCCATACCTGGAATGAACACTGCTGACAGACTTGGAATATATCTCTATGTCCAGGTCAGAATGTAGTTCACCTACTAGGCACCTCAGCTCCTGGTACTGCTCTGGCGTTTGATGTATGCGACTGCTGTGGCATTGTCGGACTGAATCCTTACAGGCCAACCCTGAATCCTGGATGTCCAATATCTCAGAGCCAGCCTCACTGCTCGAAGTTCCAGGACATTGATGTGAAGAACCCTTTCCCATGGAAGCAATGTTCCCTGAACTGTGGCCTCCGAACTGTGGCCTCCGAACTGTGGCCTCCTCCAGAATGGCCCCGTACCTAAAAGCCTAGCATCTGTGGTTACCAACTTTCACACCACTGGCCGAAAGGATCTTCCCTTCCCCAAATTGTGAGTTATCAACCACCAATTCAGGCTTGGCTGCACCTCTGGAGACAGAGATATGCAGTAATCTAGGGTCGGAATCTTTTTGTTCCAAACATACCTAATGTACCTTTGCAGCGGTCTGGAGTGGAATTGAGATTAGGAAATAGCCTCGAAAAAGGACACCATTTTCCCCAGCAACCTCATACAGAGGCGAATTGAAGGATGCCTCTTGCCCTTCAAACTGCAACGTTTCCCTGGAGGCAGAAATACCTTTGCCTGAACCGTGTCTAGGACCATCCACAAATACTCCAGTCTCTGCACTGGTTCTAGGGCTGACTTTTTGAGGTTGAGCACCCAGACCAGCTGTTCCAGGATTTGCATCGTAAGGACCACATCCTGCTTCAGATCTGGCACCGACCGATTTCTGAGCAAGAGATCGTCTAGATAACCTGTGACCGATACTCCCCGAGTTCTGAGTAGCCCCAACACTGTAGCAAGAATTTTTGTGAAAACTCAGGGAGCCTTGTGCATGTGCACTAATAAGAAGGCCAAGCGAGAAATTTGCGGAATTGAATCCTTAAGAGCATCAACCGCGAAACACAAAGCACGTGGAACATCCTCCAAATCCTCGGCCGAGCGTTTCCCCTGCCTTGATGGTTTTCCAATCCATTGCTTGACACGGTCAGAAAGACTCTGGCAATTGCCAATAGCTGCCACAGCTGGCTGTGCGGCAGAACCTTCCAGGGAGAAGGAGGCCTTAAGGAGAGACTTCAGCTTCAGATCCGTTGGGTCCTTGAAAACTTGTACATTATCCACAGGACATGGTAAAGATTTATTCAGGGATGAAACAGCTGCATCCACTACAGACAACCCCCATTTCTTAAAAAACTTTTGTTCCATGGGGTACAAAACAGAAAACCTCTTTGGTGGAACAAAAACCCTGTCTGGGTGGTCCCAGTCAGTACTCTGTGATTGCTTCAAAGAGCCCAGGGAAGAATAAGTAAACTCAGAGGTTTCTATCGGAGGTAGCCTGAATCCAGACCGAACCATATCAGTGAGGTCTTGGACTAAAAATTTCTGAGTAAGATTTGGGAGGCCACCTCCAGATCTTCTAAATGTGTGGTATATAAGGAAAATACCTATAAAGTTTTGATGTTTTGGTACAGGACCCCTGAGGTCCTCCACGCTCATAATCCAAATGAAATTGGTACTCTTTTTCACATTTTCTGGCTTTGCCGACACATTAAACCTTTCTGGAGAGAGGTCCTAAGCCTTTTACGGCTTCTTTTGCAGGTTCACATCCCATTTGATCCTATTCATTTTTTATTAGGTCTACCTTTTACAGGCCTCTCCAAACTTGCCAAGAAACTAACTTCCCATGTCTTAACAGTGGCCAGGAGAACCATACCCATGCATTGGTTATCCACTACACCTCCCTCACAGTCAGAATTGATAAAACTTATTGGTGAGGTTAGAAGAATGGAATATTTAACTGCCATACATACCAACTCCGTCCCCCTTTTTGAAGCGGTTTGGGAACCATGTGACCTTTCTAGTTACAATATGTCCATTTAGATGTCCTTATTTCACCAGCTAGCCCAATGTTATCCTATGACATTGTATGTGTGTGCATTTTTTATTGATGAGTCTACTCCTCTCTTCCTTTGTTTGTTCTGCGATTTATATTACTGATGTCTCACAATGCTATGCAACTACTTGCCTGTTGTATGTTTTTTTTTAAAAAAACTCAATAAAAACAAAATTATAAAAAAATCTCTGAGACTGGGAGGCAGAGACCTGCCTCAGGCTGTGACTCCTCAGACAAAAATTCTTCTGCCTGACCTTCCTCCAGCTCTTCCTCAGGCTTCATTCATTCCTGCTCCAGGATTGGTGGTTCTAGTGACGGGGATCTATCCCACTTCTTAGTCCCCTGAGAAACTGATGCAATCATCCCAGCGATCTTATCTTCTGGACTGTGTGGACACTGAAACTGTATTATCCACAGTGGTAAATGCATGGTGTGTGTGGGGGGGGGGGGGGGGGGGGAGTCATCTCACCTTTTCCTTTTGTCTGAAAGGTAAATTTACCCTCTAAGGAACATTTAACCCTGCGGTTGGATGGAGGGGTCCCACATTGCAAGTTTTTTTTTTTACAGTAATACTTGAATTCTGGTTTCAAAAATTAAATGCATGCACAGTGGACAGCAATAGATTTTATTCTGCCTTGCATTAACTTTTGTGGCACCCACTGTTTCCTGTCTGTGGGTATCCAACCCCGTGCTGGCTTCTGCACCCCAATAGTGTGGACTGAGCAAAAATGACTTGGTAGGTATAGGTTAACAATCTGAGATTGCTTTTCTGCAACACTGAAATCTTGATATATTTTTTAAATGACTGAGAACTGTAGAGAGAGTTCTACATTACCAAAAACCGCAACCTACTTTGTGCTGTGCAGATTCACCTGTTTGATCACATTGCAATGCCTGACTGTACATAACATCAGATAAGGGAAACCTCCCATTGCATCATGGACCTATACACAGCAGCTAAATCTCAGTCAGTATGTGACAGTTAAAGACATAATATTTTTTCTCTGCTAACAGCATTATAGTCTTCCTAAAGTTTTACCTGGTTCACATCCCAGTTTATATACAATACGGCTTAAACCATCTTTTTTTTAGCATTGAATTTGAGATAAGACGTGCACTCAAGAAAGCATTCCCTATACTGTCTGACCAGGTGGGAACCTTATCTTCCTCTAGTGCTGGACATCTGATATCATTTATGATCTTTTGAATGTAAGGCACACAGAAGCATCCTGGTCATTCCACTGAAAGAGGAAATCTCTGAGCTGCAATATCCTATTTTGCTTTTACTGCAGGTCGTGCCCTTGCACACCATCTGTCTGTCAGACGCTGGACCGACCGCACGGATCATCTTCTATTCTTGTTTTGGCGTTTTCTGAGAGCAGAATATTGAATATAAACACAGCTGATCCTGCAGTATGCTAATCAGATCTGGAAGACATAAACCACACTGACAGCATCAACTCTGATGCTCTATGAATGTGGTTTCCCGAATGGACCACAGAGATACGAACAAACCCATTTTCTGTACTGCGTATTCTCTGAATCTGTTCATGCGACTGACCTGCATGGGTAACTTTGGGTCGACAGCTATCTATATACAGGGGGCAGAGACAGACATCTACAGTGTGTTAATAGATATTAGGATGTAATATGGGTGCTTAAGGCCCCTAACATTCTGGAGACAATAGAATTGGTTGTACAATAGATGCATACATACTGTATACCACCCTGACCATTGCACTACTGCATCTTCTATGTCAGGGGTCTTCAAACTTTCTAAACAAAAGGCTGGTTTACTGTACTTCAGAATTTAGGAGGACTCTGGTCCAGCGAGGGTACAAAATGTCCCGGTATCAGTGGTCTTAAACAGTTCCCCTGGCTTGTAGTCAGTAAGAGGAAGAGCCCCTTTGTTGGTATCATTGGGAGGAATAGTGCCTACTGTTCGTGTCAGTGAAAGGAATAGTGCTTCAAATCAGTGAAAGGAATAGGAGTCCAAGGGCTGAATAAAGTCTAGAAAAGGGCCACAGTTTGGAGACCACTGTTCTATGCCTAACATTTTTACTTTAGATACTGTAGATCAGGGGTATTGAATTAAAATTCAAGGAGGTCCAGTCAAAAAAATTTTCTTCTGGCCGAGGTCCGAAACGGGTGTGCCCATCAGTGTGCCCCCTTACATTAGGTGTCACCATCAAAGTGCAACTTTACATCATGTATTCACATCACATCAGATGTGCCCATCAGAGTGCTCCTTTACATCAGTTGTCCCCATCAGAGTGCCCCTTTACATCAGGTATCCCATCACATTGCCACCTTACATCAGGTATTCCCATCAGAGTGCCCCCTTACACTCAAAGTACCCCTTTCTATCATATTTCCCCATTAGAGTGCCCCTTTACATCATATCCCCCATCAAAGTGTCCCTTTCCATCACATGTGCCCATCAGAGTGCCCCTTTCCACAGTATGTGCCCATTTGTGCCCCCTTAACATAAAATGTGCCCATCAGAGTGCCCCTTAACATAAAATGTGCTCATCAGAGTGCTCCTTAACATAAAATAAGGGGCATGCTGATGGGCACATTTTATGTTAAGGGGCACTCTGATGAGCACATTTATATTAAGGGGCACTCTGATGGACACATTTTATGTTAAGGGACACTCTAATGGGCACATTCTATGTTGTGCTCATAAGAGTGCCCCTTAACATTCAATGTGCCTATCAGAGTGCCCCTGTAAGACTACACCCTACCTTGAGGTCAGACAGGAGCTGTACTGGGATCCTTGCTGAAGGATGCTTGTGTACAGGCAGGAAGCAAGAGCCTGACAGGGCCATCTTTAATATTGATTGGACCCTGGGTGGCTGTTTTCTTGGACCCCACCCCCCCACACACACACACACATTACAATTTTGCTCTCTACCTGCTCTGAGACATAAAATAAATAGCGGCCAGAATCAGTTTGCTGCATCAGATCAGGCAGAGATTGCGATTGGTTGCCAGAGGTTACAGCATATCAATACCACTCACTGATTGGTTGCTAGAGGTTACAGCACACATTATGACTCACTAGTTGCTAGGGGTTCCAGCACATTTCTGCTTGCTGATGGTTGCTAGAGGTTAGTGCACATCTTTACCACTCACTGATTGGTTACTATTGGTTACTGTTCATAATTACCACTTACTTATTGGTTGCTGGAGTTTAACTTGGCACTTTCTCTATGGAGGGGCCCCTGGACTGGAGATTGCAGTCTCTCTATGAAGGAACCCCTAGGCTGAATGTTGCAATCTTTCTATGGAGGGGCCCCTGGACTGGAGGTGGCAGTCTCTCTTATGGAGGGACCCCTGGACTAGAGGTTTCAATCTCTCAATGGAGGGGCCCCTGGACTGGAGGTAGCAATCTCCCTATTCAGGGACCCCTGGACTGGAGGTAGCAGTCTCCCTTTTGAGAAGCCCCTGAACTGGCGGTTGCAATCTCCCTATGAAGGGACCCCTGGATTGGAGGTGACAATCTCTCTATGGAGGGGCCTCTAGAATTGAGGAGGCAATTTCTCTATGGAGGCTCTCCACTCTGAGAGACTGCTATCTCCAGTCCAGGGGTCCCTCTATTGAGAGACTGATACCTCCAGTTCAGGGGCCCCTCAGTAGGGAGACTGCTACCTCCAGGCCAGGGGCCCGTTTTTATAGGGTGACATTAGAATGGAAGCCACTGGATTAGTAAATCAGCAGTGACATTAGTGCAGGAACACGCCCCCCCACGCAATGTGGGGGTTAAGGTCCCACCCGTGTGTGCTCTGCATGTGATCTCACCTGAGCTACGTTGAGCGTGGTCCATCTCGCCCCTCCTTGTCCACAGCAGGCAGGTGCCAGTCAGACCTGTAAGTGCGGCACAGGGCGGCATGGACGCTTTCTGTGTGGTGAAAGGGACGGACCTGTCACAGTGTGGCTGGAGGGGGGGTGGCAGCCCCAGATTCCCAGCAGGTGCCAGTCGGACCTGTCAGTGCGGCACCGGGCAGCCCTGGAGCTGGAGGAACAGTGAAAGGGGCAGGGCGCACATGTGATGTCACGTTGCCGTGAAGACCGCCCTGCTCAGCGGTGGATCTGTCATGGCGGGCTGGGCGGCAGCGCTGCTGGGGCCGTTCACGGACCACGGTCCGCCATTTAGTGACCGCTGCTATAGATGAATGTGTATCTCAGTGTAATAACAGAAAACAACTATTGAGTGTTTATTTACAGTTACAATTATTTTATTAGCATTGCATTACTCCAGAGCGAAAGGTTGGCATCGCAAAGCTGCCCTGGACCTCTCACAATATTGCAACTCAATTTTATATGATGTGACTGGTTATCTGTAGAGGGACACCTCTGCCCCTCATACATGGGAGACAAAGTTTTATCACTGATTCCAGTAGGGAAGGCATAAAGCGGCTTAATGTTAGATCTGTATCCATGACCATTGCACCCTCATTGTAAAAATATTACCAGGGCAGCATAACAAATATTAGTAGAGTGCTGCACAACCTGCTAAGCTTGGCTCTGCAGAATGTACAAGTTCTTGTAAATGGAGAAGGTTGAGCAAACAAGCAGAATGGACACTGTAGTACACTGCTTTAACCAACCTACTGGGGAACAGTTAAGAGGAGAAGCAGCAGACTTAAGAGCTTTCCGTAACTCTGCTCTCTCCTCCTGTCAGCATGTCCCTCGTTAGCACATAAGCACTGTAGCACAGCTGTTTGGCTCACTGTGCTGCTTCTCACTCTGCCAATCTGTGAGCTTTGCTGTACATGGACTTCAAGAGGCTGATACCAGGTGAAATTTAGGCACTCAACTGCTTGCTTATAAAAAGTACATTCAGGGATGTATTAAATTGATATTAAACCCAAAAGCAAACATTTGTTAAATTGCAGCTTACCAGTTCTTAGATGTGGTGGCTGCATTTCTTTTTTTTTTTGGTGTTCTTTCTTTGATATTCACCAGGTGATCCTGCCAGTAATGCTAACCATACACTAGTTGAAAAATCGTTCAATCTCGTTTTCGAATAACGAACACTTGATTGTGAGAGCAAACTATATTGCCATCATGTAATACCCAAGCTTTTAATGATAAATCATTCAATGGACATAAATGAATCAGTTTTACATTTGTTTTTTCACATATGCGCAGTATGAACAGTTTTATTTTTAACGGGTGAAAAACACATTGACCTTTCAATCTATCGTTTAGTTTGGCAGACGTTTTCTAATCTGTTCTTTCGATTTTTTTTGTCTCTGAAAAGTCAAAAACAAATTTTCTATTTGTGCCCATTAACTGGATGAAAAACAAAAAAACTGTCCAAATGACAGATTTTCAAACTATATTTTGTCTAGTATTTGGACACCATTAGTCTGTTGTTTTTACCAGAACAAGTTGTCCTGCAGGTGTAACAGTCAGAGGGTTGAGACAAACCATTTAACACTGACAGAGGTACTTACAATGATGATATTTATTTATGTAAAGCTTGTATCCTAAAAGGAAAAACTGTTGCTGTAAAAACCTAATAAGTGTGAGCTGAAGTTTGGCTTCTATTTGTTAGTGTGTCTAAATCTGTTAATACTGTACATCTAACTGTCCCCTCCCTCCAGACTGACAATGCTGCTGTCCAAAGGTGTCTCTGTTGCTCTTTCATCCATGGTGGAGGCACTCTAATACAGGAGGTGTCTTACTGACCATATTACCAGGTGAAAACAGAGGGAAGAAAGCCTAAAAAGAAAACAAATGCAGCCACCATACCTAGTGATTGGTAAGTTGTAATATATTACATTTTTGGTTTCGGGTTTAATAGCGCTTCAATCGTTCAGCTGTAAGGTTACAAAGTCAACATAAATTGCTTTCCCTTCAAGGCCAACTTTTTATCACACCTTAGTACATACAAGGATGCTGTGACTAGATTCATAGGCTGTCATAAGTAATCAGAATAAATCTTTCTCATATGGTGTTACCTGTGGAGCTCATAAAATTAGCCTGGGGCCTAACCTATGTAGTTTGATCTGGATACCATTTACTGAACAGCCTAGGTTGTCAGGAACAAACTGGGAGAGGGAAGTTTTTGCTGCATGTTCACCTATGTAGTAGCGAATATTTACCCAGTACCATCTGTTGTATGTCATTTAATTAAATTGGAATACCCCCTATAGTTTGTACACATTGCCAATACCCTTCAATGTATAGAAACATTTTCCAAGAAACTCCATAGTCTTTTAAACAAGCCACATCCACACCTACTGGTAACTCTTTTCTGTAAAATGTTTCATTTGAAAACTTAAATTGTACTCAAACTGGCATAAATCCCCCTGGTCTTGTCACAAGTGCCCCTGGAGTGCACCTATGATTGGTAAATCTGTTTCAGATAACCCTGGTGTATGACATGGGAATAACCCTCTAAATAGGATAATAATATTATTATGTTGCTATATATTACCGGTGTTTTAACATGTCAGAAGTTTGGACATGTTAATTGTTATGTCTTGTTTCTTTCAGAAATATGGCTTCTCATTCAGAAAAAATAAATTCTGACATCTGCCATGGAAAAAGTACCAAACCTGTAAGCAATCACTGTTGTATATAGGATGACCATGCAATAATCATTATCATTAAGTGTATCCTCCATAGGATGTGTTTCTTCCAAGTAGTTCAGTTTTTCATCCAGGTATTACTGTACTGCTGCAGTTTATCCTACTCCTTTTTGTCTGTACACCTGCTTGGAGTACTGGAACACCTCCATAATTGCTTTTATATATAGAAATCATAATGTAAAAACAGTTTTACATAGCCACCAATCTGGCTCGGACCTGCCTTGGATTTTTTTATGTGATTAGCTATGCAAGAAGCAAAGAAAGGAAGTTGCACAGCACAAACTACAGGATGTACACTCCCAATAACCCGCTATTTGTTGTCTAATTGTTTCAGTGGCGTCATCAGCTTAATTTCAGATTTGAATCTTGAGGCTAGGTTAACATTGTGCTTATGTGTGCAAAATTTCGTTCTTTCTTGACATGTGCACAAATGCACTGCCCTTTAGCAGACGTGTGGTAGTGCTATATGTTCTTAATGGCACCCTCACACATTTGCTAATGCGCGTACCAAATGTACAGTGAAATGATTTTACAAAAGGGTCAGTAAGCTCTTAATTATTTTTTACGTGTAAGGTCGCCCATTGCTATTAATAGGCTGCCCAACATGCTACACATGGGAACAGGCAGAAACATATGTGTGCTTTGTTGCACACATAAATTGTAAACCAAGCCTTACTCCCATATGTGATAATATCACTCCAGCATGGAATCAAGTCCAGTTAATACATTTATAAAGCAATGTTGTGGTGTTACTGTGGTCATACTGCTGCTTAAAAAATGTTGAAAAAATTGGGGAGGAGAGCCTAGTCACTTGATCCTCTCCTCCAGTCACGTCAGGCAGTGAGAACTCCATGACATGTTGCAGGCTCCACACCACAGCCTGCATTTTATGAATGGGCTGTAAAATTCAGGCCACAATGTGAATTAACTTTGAGGCGTAAAGCAGATAGTGGTATTGCTGCTCTAAATACTTTCTTAAATTTACCAGTGTTGCTGCTTTGCTCCATGTCATCCATGCGGGCAGTCAGCATCATATAGTGGAGGGAAAGGGCACAATCACATTGTGAAGGTGTCAGTTATTGAGTGCCAACATATCAGCATGGATGTTGCACCACTTCCTTAACCTCTTGGCGCCAGCCGAACGCAAATGTGCAGCCTCCCGGCGTCTGGGCCTAGACTCCGAGTGGCCGCACATTTGCGTTCTGTTAAAGAAAAAACATATGTGCTGAGAGCACACGTCCTGCGCGCTCCCAGCACACACGTTCGGTAGTCACAAAAGGTCCTGATCTCCTCTTTCGATCGGGACCTTTCCCGATCATGTGACCGTCGTAACAGCAAATCACGACGATCACATGACCCTAAAACCCTGCCTGCCTCCCGGATTCTGGAACCCTTACAGGGCATGGAGGCACCGACGCCAAGGGGTTAAACTAAATTTCTCTAAAACTGAGCTACTATTCTGTCTAATATCTGTCCCTCTCCTCAAGCCAGGGTACTAGGTGTAATCCTGGACTCTGACTTATCCTTTCGGCCCCAAATCCAATTGCTTTCAAAAGCTTGTAGACTTTACCTCCATAACATCTCTAAAATTCTCCCCTATTTAATGAATGAAACCACCACGCTACTCATTCACTCCCTTGTTACCTCTCGCCTTTACTATTGCAGCTCCCTTCTCATAGGCCTACCTCTCCATAGGCTATCCCCTCTTCAGTCCATCATGAATGCTGCTGCCAGAATTATCTACCTTACCAACCGCTCAGTATCTGCTGTCCCTCTCTGCTAATTCCTCCACTGGCTTCCGATTGCCCAGCAAATTAAATTGAAAATACTAACATACAAAGGCATCCACAACTCTGCCCTGAGCTACATCACCAGTCTTGTCTCCAAATATCACCCAAACCATCCTCTCCACTCCTCTCATAATCTCCTCCTCTCAAGCTCCCTTATCTCCTCCCATGCTCGTTTCCAGGGCTTCGGCAGAGCCTCTCCCATCCTCTGGAACTCTCTACCCCAATCTGTCCAGCTATCCCCTACTCTGGCTGCCTTTAGGCAATCCCTGAAAACTCATCTCTTCAGGGAAGCCTATCACGCCTCCAGTTAATCGCTTCCTGACCGCCCTATAACTGAACTACTGCTACAGGGTGGCAGCGCTGTGCAAAATCACGTATATATACGTGATTTTATATTTCCGGGTAGGGGGCGTGTGCCGCCCTACTTGCGTCACCATTGACAGCTACAGCTGTCGTTCAGTGGGTCCCGGACGGAGATTCCCTGCCAGCAATCACCGAGGAATACTGACAGGGGAGAGTTCTGTATGTAAACAACACAGTTCTCTCTCCTGTCAGCACCAGCATGCTGTCTTGTATTGCTCTGCATAGCAGAGCAATACAAAGTAGCATGCTTACATAGTAAATCACACACAGCACACAGTTAACCCTTTGATTGCCCCAGATGTTGACCCCTTCCTGCCCAGTGTTATTAGTACAGTGTCAGTTTTTTATTAGCATTGATCACTGTATTGGTGTCATTGGGGATGTCAGTGGCAGTGAGTCAGTTTCCCCCCCAGTGTCAGGATGCCCGCTGAAATCCCTCTATAAGTCGCTGATCGCTGCCATTACTACCGTAGTATAATTTAAAATAAAAAATTCCAGTATATATACCGCCATTTGTAGACACTATAACTTCCACGTAAACCAATTAATTTACACATGTTGGGATTTTTTTAACAAAGACATGTAACAGAATACATTTTGGCCTAAATTTGATGTTTTTTAATTTTTTTGATGGATATGTTTTATAGCAAAAAGTTAAAAATATTGTTTTTTTTTCCCCAAATTGTCAGTCTTTTTTGTTTACAGCCCAAAAAATTAAAAATGCAGAGGCGATCAAATACCACTGAAAGAAAGCTCCATTTGTAGGAAAAAAAAATTAATTTCAATTGGGTGCAGCGTTGTATGACCGCGTTGAAGTAACGCAGTGCTGTATTGCAAAAAATGGCCTGGTCAGGAAGAGGGGTAAATCCCCTGGAGGGCAAGGGGTTAAACATGTATCACTTCCATCAACTCATTCCCCACAGTTATAACCTTTTGTCTGACTTGCCCCACCCTATCAGATTGTAAGCTTTTATGAGCAGGGCCCTCTTAATCCTCTTGTTTTTTTATTGTATTGTAACTGTACTGTCTCCCTTTATGTTGTAAAGCGCTATGCAAACTGTTGGCACTAAATAAATCCTGTATAATAATACTATAAATCCTGTATAATAGCTTTTGCTGTAGCATCAAGTTATGCTTTTTAAGTGAGCACACCTAGGGTCTACTCACAGCTGGGAGCATTGGAAGGAAAAGAAAAGTGCTGGCTGCCTGGGGAGATAAGGATAATGTAAAATGTATGTAAAACTGCTTTTTTTAAGACATAAATTAGCTTTTAACCCTTGTAGTGTGGGAGGAACACCACTGCAAGAGTAGGTTTGTAATTTCTCTGTAATTCAGTTTTAAATCTCGTTTCCATTTTTTGCAGAAAATTAGGTAGCAGAATTCTGCAGATTATTTTTTCCTATGGTCACAGCCAGTTACTGTGCAGAGCCAGCAGACAATATTTATGTTAATGTGACAGTGTTCATACAAAAACCGCCTCCATTACAGCAGGATTTACAGCTTTGGTTGGCCTAGAAAATATTTTTTTTCATTTTAATATTTTTTTTTTACCGGTGACATGTTGGAATAAAAAAATATGACTTGGAAGGCTGCAGATCTGCAGAGTGGCTGTATTATCCATGTATAGGTGTAAATAACCAAAGCTTTACTTAAATCAGACAGAGTAGACACTTGTCTATGGACACTCCTCTGTGGGGGCTGCTCCCCCACCAGGTGCTTCCGGGAAACTGTATACTGTACAGTGTTCTAACACCAAAATAAACAAGTCAGGTTAGAGATCACCAAGTCAAACATATTAGTGCATAGAACATTTAAAGTTGGGCTGTGTGTCAAGAAAATACATAATTATGTTTTTCTGTGTACATATGCTCACTTTAAAAAAAAGATTTACACAAATGTTATAAAGTGTAGTTTAGAGTGTAAGAAGCTCTTTGCTGGAAAAAAAAAAAGATAGCAAAGCTGGAAGACTTAAAGCAGAAGCAAAGTCTAACTTAAATTGTGAGTGGGCAGGCTGTTTATTGCAGATGAAACATGTGATATCTTCTCTTTCACAAAATAAACTTACCTGCTCAGTCTTTTTTTAAAATGTTCACTGAGCTGCACACTCAGCAGGATCTCTGTCTGCTGGGATGACTGAACTCCTGCACATGCACAGGAATTACGTCATCCTGTTCTAGCCAATCCAGATGGCCAAATATCTGCACCCAAAAGTCAGAGAGAAGGACCGTGGGGGCTAAGGTAAGTATTGCAGAGTTTATCTCTGCTTCAAATGGTTCCCTGCGAAAAACAGTTCAGCTTTACATACAGCCTCTTGATTTTCTTATGTTGTGCCTCAGGTCCCTTCTAAATAAGACAATTTAAAACAAATCTGTAGTCAGCCCATGGACATATAAAGAATTATTAAACCCAAAACCAAAAATGTTGTCTGTTTTTAACCTGGTGATCTGGCCAGTAACACACTTTCTGTATTTAAGTGCCCCCACTCTGGATGAAGGAGCAACAGAGACACCTTTGGCAGCAGCATTGCTAATCTGGGGGGAGGGGTGTGTTATATGTACCAGCAGATTTGGATACACTAACAGAATGAAGCCAAACTCCAGCTCACACATTTTAAGCAGTTAAAAAAACAGTTTTGTTTCTTTTGGGATAAAGGTTTTACATAAATAATTAAAAGCTGAACTATGTAAACTCCCCCTTCCATGGTAAGTGGTTTGTCTAAGTCCTTTGACTGCTAAATCTGCAGGGAAGCTTGTTTTGTTTAAAAATAACAGACTTCCCTGCCAGATCCCTAGTGAAAATAAAGGGAGTTGGGGGGAAGAAAACTACTGCAGCCATCACATCTAATTATTGGTAAGCGGAAATATAATAAATGTTTGCTTAAGGGCTTAATACTGCCTTAAGTATTTAAATTTTTTACAAACAGTAAACAAGCTTTCAAGCAAAACCTTCACCACCCTCTGTAGCTGCATGCACCGTAGAATAATTTAAACTCACAGCTGAGACTCTGAAGTAGGGTTGTAGTCAGATCCCAACCTGCTTGCTGCCCCTTCTCTTTGTTTATATTGGAGAGCTGACAGGCTGCCAAAAACCCTACTGCCAGAGGAAGCAAAGAGAAAGGAGCTGTGAGTTCAGGGCCTCTACTGTGATATTCAAGGATGAATTGATCCACAGTGCTTGCAGCTGCAAATGTCCCTGAGGCCTTGATTTAAAGTGTATTTCCAATTTGTAGCCAAATTGGGATAACACCTACTTTAAATTTACTTATCTGCATTCATATAGCATAACTTTTAAATTGTAAATTAGATTCGAAAGTTGTCTTTACTAACAAAGGTGTCCATTTATGGACCAGCGGTAATAGATCGCTGCTCAGTTCTCCGGCATTCTCGGAGAACACAGTTCTCCTGTGAATGCAGTTTATGAAGCAGTTCTCTGAACGAAGGGAGAACGGTCTCCAAACGCTGGAGAACGGTCTACAAACTCTGGAAAACGGCTAATTTTACTATAATCTCGAGAGATTACAGTAAAAAATCAGTTTACTAAGCAGAGGTAAATTATCTCAGCTTAGTTTTCGGTCCCTCTGATTCTCCAGCTCTGGGCTGGAGAATCTGGAGGGAGAACACAGATCTCCAGAGAAGGGCTGACATGATCTCCTGAGTGTCATAAACTGTGAATGACCAGAGAATAGCTGAGATCTGTTGAATCGCAGCTATTCTCTGTGTCATAAACGGACACCATAGTGTTAAAGATCTCAAGGCTTGGATTCTGAATTGTATGTTAATAAGGGAAGCTCAATCTGGCTTTGCTTTGTCCCTCAACTTTCACTTTGAAATTGTTCAGAGTAGCTTGCAATCTGCCCAATGTTCTGCTCCAAAGAAACAACTATAAAGCTAAGAAATATTTTTTTCTGTTTTTAGTTATGATGTATACACTCACCAGCCACTTTATTAGGTCCACCTTGCTAGTACTGGGTTGGACCCCTTTTGCCTTCAGAACTGCCTTAATTATTTGTGGCATAGATTCAACAAGGTACTGGAAACATTCCTCAGAGATTTTGATTCATATTGCCATGAGTCACTGTTGCCTTTTTATCATCTCAAACCAATCTGCCCCTTATCCTCTGACATCAACAAGGAATTTTTGTCCACACGACTCACTCTATCACTTTTCTCTTTTTCAGACCATTCTCTGTAAACCCTAGAGATGGTTGTGTGTGAAAATCCCAGTAGATAAGAAGTTTTTGAAATACTCAGGTCTATCAGACATCAAAAACCATGCCACGTTCAAAGTCACTTAAATCCCCTTTCTCCCCATTTTGATACTCGGCTTGAACTTCAGCAAGTCATCTTCACCACGTCTAGATGCCTAAATGCATTGAGTTGCTGCCATGTGATTGACTGATCAGCAATTTGTGTTACCAAGCAATTGAACAGGTGTACCTAATAAAGTGGTTGGTGAGTGTGTTTGTATATGTTACAAACACATAGTGAGAGTTTCTCAAATTAGCTGAAAAAGTCGTACTACCCTTTAAAGCTTAATTATATTGCATGGTAAAATAAGCAAAGGCTCGAATGCCCATAAGCTAGCCATGGGTTAATTTATTTTAAAGCTATGTATAATAGTTTTGTATATATCTTTTTTTCTGTGATTTTTGTAAGGTAAATATGAAATATTTTATATAAATAGCATTCCCAATTTCTGTCAGCTGCTGGAACATTCGACAGATTTTTACACACAGGGCTGAATGGCTCAGTGTACATTCGCAGCACAACTCGGTGCTAGGAAGAGTAAACTACCATTTGAATGCACACTGGTTACATCATTCCAGCCCAGCCAATTAAGAGGCCAAAGAATCCAATCCAAAAATAAAGTGAAGGTTTTTGTGTCGGCAAGGGAGCGAGTGGAGAAGACTGAATATTACAATGTTTTCAACTGCTTGATGCCCATCCACAGTACATGTACTGTGGGCGGGCCACAGCTACAGGCTAGGTGACGTACCCGTATGTTGCTGCTGGTTTTCGCGATACACGTGCACATTCTCCTTGCTAACCTGTGCTGTGATTGGACACAGCAAGAGTTTGTCAGCAGGTTTCAGACGATGATTGTGGCACTATACCTGCTGATAGGCTGTGGCCAATCACAGCAGAGAGTTCTGTGTTTGCAAACATAGGAATGTGAATAAGCGAGGAGGGAGTGGTCAGCTTCAACACTACAAGAAATTGATAAATCTTTGCCTTTTGGAATAGCCTGCCATTTAGGTTTTGCAGCGGGGAGTTGCAGGCCGCTGCAGTTATGTGTAGCACCCCCTAGGTACCTGAACATTATAACTAACCTATCCTAATTGTAAAGATCAGGGCCATACTTTAATGATATCAGCCATATCATGTTTATTCCAAATCCACCAGCTTCTGCACAGTCCCCGCCCTTCTCCACACCCCTTTGATGCATTTCACCTGGATTGGGTTTGCTCGATTATAAAGCAAAATCTGGGTGAAACGCATCAGTGGGGCATGGTGAAGGGTGGGGACTGAGCAGAAGCTGGTGGGTTTGGAATAAACATTAATAGTTACATAGTCTGGCTGAAAAAAGACAAAAGTCCATCCAGTTCAACCATTAAAGAAAAATCCAGAGGAAGGCAAACAAATCCAGCAAAGCATGATCCAATTTGCTCCTGCAGGGGAAAAAAATTCCTTTCTGATTCCCTGTGAGACAATCGGATATTCCCTGGATCAACTTTACCTATAAATCTTAGTAACCAGTTATATTCTGTGTATCTAAGAAAAAATCCAGACCTTTTTTAAAGCAATCCACTGAGCTGGCCAGAACCAAATCTTGAGGGAGTCTATTCCACATTTTCACAGCTCTCACTGTGAAGAAACCTTTCCGTGTTTGGAGATTACATTTCTTTTCCTCCAGATGTAAAGTGTTCCCTCTTGTCCTCTGTGATAACCTCAGGGTGAATAGCTCTACACCGAGTTCACTATATGAACCACTGATGAGAGAGAATAAATTCAGTTCCTCTAATCTTTCCTCATAGCTGAACTCCTCCATGCCTCTTATCAATTTCGTTGTCCTTCTCTGTACTTTCTCCAGTTCCCCAATGTTCTTTTTGTGAATTGGTGCCCAAAACTGAACTGCATATTCCAGATGAGGTCTTACTAATGATTTGTACCGGGGAATAAGATATCTCTCTCTCTCTCTGGAGTCTATACCTCTTTTAATACAAGAGAGGATTTTGCTCGCTTTAGAAAACGCAGCTTGGCATTGCATGCCATTATTAAGCTTGTGATCTACCAGAATTCTCAGATCCTTCTCCACCATTGATTCCCCCAGTTGTACCCCCCCTAGTATGTATGATGCATACATACTCTTAGCCCCAAGTGCATAACTTTACATTTATCAACATTAAACCTCATTTGTCACATAGTTGCCCAATTAAACAGGCATTGAGGTCAGCTTGTAAGTTGAAGACATCCTGTAAGGACGTTGTTCCACTGCACAGTTTGGTGTCATCTGCAAAGACTGAAATGGGATTTTCAATCCCAGAGCCTATATCGTTTATAAATATATTAAAAAGTAAGGGTCCAACACTGAACCTTGGTGTACACCACTGACACCCGAGACCATTCAGAGTATGAATCATTAACCACTACTCTTTGAATACGGTCTTTTAGCCAGTTTTCTATTTATTTATATATTTCAGGTACTTATATAGTGCCGTCAATTTAGGCAGCGCTTTACATATATATTGTACATTCACATCAGTCCCTAACCCTCAAGGGGCGTACAATATAAGGTCCATTTACATACGGATTTGTCCAAGCCTGTAGACTTTACCTTACACATTAGCCTTGTGTGGGGAACTGTGCCAAACGCTTTTGCAAAATCCAAGTAATAGTTGATGTCATTAAATTGCTGCCCTGATCTTTACATTTCATGTAGATCAAAATGTGCTCTTTTCTGGGACCAGCACCTAGTGCAGGTAAGGAGCTAAGGTAAGGGAATACACAGGAAGCTTGGAACAGCGTTGCTTGCTTCTGGTAACCTACCCTAATGTTAAACTAACCTCTTCTACTTGGGTGGTTTACCAGCAGCAGGACTGGTTCATTATATCCTCTCACACACCATCAATGTCCCTTTCATGACCTGACTTTTAATTCTTGTAAGGGCATACAATTACTCTTTTTCTAGTAAAATAATTATGTGCCTCCCTTTTCTGCCTGGAAAAAAAACACATTTCACTCTTTACTGCTTTTCATCTTACATCTGTAGATTTAGATCTGCATTAGAAATATGTGAAAAGTAGAATTATGTGAAAAGTATTTGAAAAGAAGAAAGCAAAAGTGGGAAATTTATAATTCATAAGTTGATGTCTAGAGTGAAGAAAGTGGTGTCAGACCTGTCATATTGTGAGACGTCTGTGGAAACCTTAGCGCTGCATTGTCCTCTGTCTTCTATTAAAATGTTGATGTTCCTCTGGGTTTAAATAAGTTACATCTGCCCCCGGAAGCTTATCTCCTGCAGAGATGTGAACCTGGAGGATTGCTAGAGAGTTTCTGTCAATCCAGAATGGGTAATAAATGTGTTTCTGCATTGATGGTCCAGCTATGACCTCTGGATGGTTCACAAGCTTTGAATGAAGATGAATTGATCAAAAAGGTTGTTACTACAGAGTGTGCAGTGTAATCAGTATTGCAGAAAGCTATGTGGAAGCAAACAGTTAACCCCCCCCCCCATGCTCTTCATAATTGCTCAGCATGTATTTGCTTATGTGTTGTGTAAAAAAAAGAGATAAAAAAGAAGTCCCTAGGTCTGCAGATAGAATTGTTCATTATCTGTAGATTTCTTGTTACATCTGTTATCTCTTCAGCTGATTTGCAATAATGTATGTGTTGTTATTGTCAACAGTTGAAGAGGGCCTTCCCTGACCACTTCTCTGCCACCTACTGTGGCTTCTCTGAGTAAAGCCATGTATACACAGGTCAAATATCGGATGGTTCAACAGAAACTGGCCTGACATTTGGCCGTGTTTACACCAGCCTGTCTGACAGAAGCTGGTCGAACAGCATGTCAGAACATAATAGCTCAATAGGGAGATTGCTGTATTAGCATTGGACAATTAGCACAGCAAGCTCTTCTAGAGCTCTTCAGTTTTTTTTCATTTGTTGGGTTGAACGAAAAGGAAAAAAAACTGATAGTTTATACCAGGCTTTACTGTGTTAGCCTGCTCTGGCCTCCCCCTGAACATACCTATAAGTGATTATGTTTTGTAAGTTTGCTTTTGCTCCAGTAAGGAAATATTTGTGTTGGTAATAATTGTCCCTAAAGAAAGGTCCAGCCTGTATAAAAGATGCAATACTTAAAGTGGAACTGAACTAAGAAAATAAAAAATTGGGAACAGGTAGGCTCTTTTTTGAAGAACAGACATGCAATGTCTCTCCTACAATAAAACACACTTACCTGTCTGTCCAAAATCCTCCCTAGAATGTAAATGGAACTGTGCACAAGCAGCTGCTGAGATGCCAAAAAGGGACCTTATGGGTGTCACATTGTTGGAGCAGAGGTAAATATTTGTGCCTTTAGTTCCACTTTGAACTGGCTATACACTAGTAGATTTTGATATGAACTTTTGTACAAAAGTACATTCGGGAAAGGTGCACAGTAACATGATACATGTTACACTCTAAATACATGTGTAACATGTTACTAGCGTTGACCTTGGGCTTTAAAGTGAATCTGAAGACAAAAGGTTTTTTTTATTGTATTGTGTCTGAGCTGGGAGCTGGGTGATGACTGACAAAATCCAAATAATTTGAGTTGTCAGTGGGAGAAAATATTCAGGGACATTGGTTTCATTGACAGCTGTCTAAGAGGGAATTTTCCTCACATTGGAGAGATTCCTCTTCAGTTTCTGTTGGGTAAACAAAGAACCTGAGGTTTCATCCATTCCATACTCCAGCCACAAGATATATTGTATAGTGGTTGTAAACCCTTATATATACCCAGTGAAGTGACTGGCCTCAGGTGATATACAGAGATAAAACAAATCCTTCTGCAGAAGTTGTACCTGTTTATCTGAGCCATCTCTTCTCTGTAGCCATTCAAAGTGTACAGTTTTCTCAGTATTTCTGATAGTCAGAAGACAGGGGGCAGGGATCTGATTTCACACACTGCACAAAACAGAGCAGGGAGCTGAGTGTAAACAGAGCAGATTGGAAGGAAAGGACAACACCCCCCCCCTCTCACACACACACACACACAGCTGCATGTAGAAACATGCACAGCTGAGGCTGGCAATCACAAACTGGGCACTGTAGCTCCCCTCCCCATACCCCTAGATCTCTTGTAGTTGGCATAACTTGTCAAAAATGACTCTGCAGATAGCAAACGAGACTGCAGACAGAAATCACACAAAGTGCTTTGGATTGATGCAATTACACACTATAGAAGGCTATGATTTGTTACTTTTTCATTTGAGAGGTTTACAACCACTTTAAATGTTGACTGGAATTGGGACTCAGGCTGCAGTTACACCTCTAGCACATCAGCATACACAATATTGTGAGAATTTTTGCATCTTCATGAAACTCACACAAAAGATCATCATGCTTGCAGTGCCATTCATTGGCACCCCAAACGAAGCAAGCAAGATCCATGGTTTTTCACACTAAAATGCCATTAAAAAAGTGCAGTGATCCTAAAGATACTTGAGCTTCTTTGTGGCATTTGTCATGTGGCATAGGGCAGCATATTGAAATGAATGAGCAAAGCACAACAATATGCTACATAGTGTGAACGAGGGCTCATAAAAACCGTTTGTGCAGAGCTTCCTGGGATTCTAGGCTGTGACCTCTCAGAGAAGTAAGGCGGTTTGTGGAGCTGTTTTTGGCAATGAAACAAATTGAAGCTACTTCTCCTATAAGTTGTCATTTGCTACTGAACTGCTCTTTGTGCAGTATTATTAGATAGGCCCCAGAAGGTTTAAATTATTTCCCCAAATGTTCTAAATATATCATTCAGGTACCTATAAGGCCATTCTTGGTCATGGTATTTTTCTTGCAGTGTGTGTGTGTATTGTGACTCCTTTGCAGGCGTGTGTCCTTTGCATTGCTGTCTCTGTCCCCACAGCCTGTTAGGTAGATACAAGCCAGGTTTCTTCCTGCAGGAGGTTAAATAAATCAGTTTACAATACCTCAAGAGCACAGCAAGCTCTTTAACGTGTCACTTTGAGCAATAAAAAAGTGTTAAACGTTCCGCGTCAAATGTTTGCAAGCCTCAGTGTACTGAGCAGAACGTTTCATCTACACAAAGTTGTGACAGCTTCATTGCACACTGTTTAAATGTAGATGCAAAAAATGTAACTGGATCCAGGTTTGGCAATGAGGGCATCCTGGCACAGAGTCTGTTTACATACCCAGCACAAGTCTATGACTGCTGTATGTGCAGCAGCCTCTCAAGTAGCTCATAAGCTACGTTTGTCACCTAAGATTTATTTTGGACATGTGTCGGTTTCCTTCTAAATAAGTCTCTCTCTCTCTTTCCTTCTTTTTTTCTGTAGGATATTTTATTAATTCCTGGTGATAAATGAGGCATCAAGCTGCAGATTGTAGACTCTCTGGATGAAGGGAGATTGCCAGTTGGCTTTTTTAGAGTGTTTTTTATTAGTGTTTATAAAGACTTGCAGTTGTGTTGGGCCACTTTGGCATGCCAAAAGCTACAGGGAAATATTTTAGGATGAACGGGACATTCTTTAAGATCTTTCTGTTCATGTCCACCTCTCGCTGAATGCTTTGCCCTGCTGCAAAGGTCACTGTGGAATACTTTATGCGCTGAGAAGTGAGACGCCAAACTCAGTGACCTGGAGAACAGAAGAAATCTTAACTGGGAAATATTTCATAGAAGTCACAGATCATGCTTTTTGTATGGAAAATGAACATGCTGTAATTTATGCCTTTGTAAAATACTGAGGTTAAGGTGCTGTGCAAAGCTGACTATATGAACCAAACCATATATCAGTTGTATGGACTTGGCCAAAGACCAGGAAATAACCCTAAGAAAGCACTGTGGGAATTTGTGACTCAATATAGGGGTTGTGTCCAATTTTCTGACATTTTCCTTCTAAAAAAATTCTGCCACCAACAGATGGCAGCTGCAAGCAGGCACTAATGTCCAGAATTGTATGGCTGTTTTAGTGCTGAGTCCTCAATGGCTTCACTTAGAGGGCCCATTCTAACTCCAGCAGCCTGGATGGTTGGATAGATTTATTTGACTTTCCTTCCTAACCTGATGTGGGCCATGTCGTTAATAAGGGGAGATTTTGTGTTCCTGGTGATGGACCTTTCCTCTGGGGCTCCCAAGGTTCGTAGACAGGTATCAGATTCCAATCTCATGTTCATCCTCTGTATCTGTAATTACCATGATCCTTGTCTCATGGGTGATTCTGGATCTGATGCAGCACATATGCTGCAGAGGGTTCCTATGTTTTTGGCACCACCTCCTCTCTGAATAAATTGGAGCATAAAACACAAAGCAAGACAGAAGCCGCAAAACACAGGGTCATGTGACAAGATACTGTATAGGAGAATATTAAAGTACTTTTTTTTTTGAGTTAGCGCTTCCTGCTTAGTGTTAACAGTTCACCAGTTGACTTCACTTTTAACCTGGAGCTGCTGGTTAAAGATAAACAGATATTGCTGACCTCTTTATGAAAGTGCCAGTTGCTTACTGACATGCTGATGACTCAGAATTAATTCCAGAATCCTGATCTGCATACCAGGGCGGACTGACAACTCATGGGGCCCCCGGGCAATAGGGGATCATGGGGCCCCTGTGTCCTTGCCCAAACTCAAAAAAGCCTATGAAAAAGGTACCAGGGGCAGCTCATGGGGCCAGCTACTGACCCTGGGCCCTCGGGCAGTGCCCGAGTTTCCAAATGGTCAGTCCGCCCCTGCTGCATACTATTTCTGAGTCAGTGACTCAAGGTATTGGAGTAAATAGATAGCATTTTCAGAAGGAGCTCAGCAATGATAGGCCACATAAGCCTATCATGACAGGTTTTTTTAAGTGATTTGTTTCCTGATCAGGACAAGCAACCAGATTGCATAATGTGTTGCCAGCTTTGTCAGACCAATCTCTTTATGCGAGATCAGTACCATGGACAGAGCCAAAAGCTACTTCCTGCTGGGAAGAGTTCACTGTGAGTTCAACAGAGGGTGCATTCCTGTACATAGCTTAGCCTCCATCATTCCTTGCACATAGCAGCTGGCAGGTTATACTGGGATTAGTTCCCCAAAACCTGGATTGCCTTTGATTTTTCAACTCTGGACATAAGGAAGCTGTCATTGTTGATGGCTAGTTGCCTGGCAGCAATGCTGATCCAACAACTTCATTGTTTTCGAAGTCACCTGACCTGACACAAGTATTCAGATCAGAAGTTCGGATGTTGCTCTGACTTGCTGCAAGCATGTTCTATGACAGTAACAAGGTATTGAGGTCAGTTGCAGCCAAGAAACTAAGGCAGACTCCACATTTCTTTCACTAAAGATTTTCTTAAAGCTTACACCTTTCTAAGGGCCATGTTCACTTGCACAGGATTGCACTGGTTTTCCGTGCATCTTCATGCAGGTTGTCTTATTGCTGTCATTTGAATGGCTGCACAGACACAGTTGCTTCTCCCAGTCTGACATAAGTGTGGGTGCATGGCCCTGAATGTCCCCACCCAATAAACCTGGCTACCTAAATACATTCTACAAACTAAAACTAATAAAGTTAGTGGTACCTACCTGCCCTTTCCTTGCATGGTTTCTCCAGCCTCAATGCTTGGTGTCCCCCGCTGTTCCAAAACCCATACTGCCCTTTGTAAAAGTGGCCACTTAGCAACCTGGGTGTCCTCTCCTGAGTGAATCCCCCAACCTCCCTGCCCCTCGCCAAAATGCTGCGCTGCGCCGCCACTGTTGCTGCCTTTATCCCTGTACAGCAGGCAGAAGGTGTGGCATGTCTGGACAGAGGGTGGAAACTGCCCAAGTTAACAAGCCTGTGATTTTTTGCTAGAGGCGGTCCTAGCAACCAATCATCTGCCTGTTAACATGAAAAGTTGGTCAGCTTCCGCCCTCTGTCCGGACATGCTGCTCCTTCTGTCTTCTACCAGCCATGTAGGATTGAAAAGGTTGCAGGAGGATTGTGATTGACAGGGGAAAATGTGATTTAAAGGAGGGGGCATTCCATAAAGGGGACTGGGTTGCAAAGGAGGAAGGGGGGCTGTGAAGAGGACCGGGATACAAGAAAGGGGGGCTGTGAAAGAGAGTGAGGTGCAAGTAAGGGAAGGCAGCTGTAAGGAGGACTGGGATACAAGTAAGGGAGGACATGAAGGGGACTGCGGTGCAAAGAAGGGGGGCTGTGAAAGGGACAGGGATGCATGGAAGGGGGGCTGTAAAGGGGACTGGGGTGGGAACTGGGGCGCAAGTAGGGGGGCTGTAAAGGGCATTGGGATACAAGGAGGGGGCTGTAAAGGGGACTGGGGTGCATGTAAGGGAGGGCTGTGAATGGAACTGGGGTGCATGGAGGGGCGCTGTGAAAGGAACTGGGTTGCAAGTTTGGGGGGTTGCACCCTACAATTCTATTTGCTCTCCCCATTGCCTGTCCACATTGCTTGCTTGTTTTGTAGTCACCTGATATGTGCACCCCCAAATCTTTTTCTTCTGCAGCTCTGGTGAGCACTGTATTGTACTCCATGAAAGTATTTTTTTTTCCATAAGTGTATCTATAGCTGAAACGTGGAATAGACTAGGGCAGGTTTAAAATCTACCATTTACTTTTTTTGTGTCATTGGGAAAATTTCCCTTCACTTCTTGTCTGAGAGACACAACAGGAAGTTAGAGTAAATCTTTCAAAGTTATGTGCCCCTTCTTAGACAGTTGTCCCCCGCAACAGATGTCCCCACTGAAAGATTTTCTCTCAGCTCTAAAATGTGGGATTTTACTCACTATTTTACATTTAGAAACATTGAACTGCAGTTCCTTAAAAGCAATGGCAATTCACTGATTTTACGTGTTCCTTGAAGTAGCCCTTTAATTCAACAACATCTGTTGTGCCCCTGGATTGGTTATGCTTGGAATAATTGATGCAGACGTGGCCACTTTTCCTAAACTCCAATGTACATCCCTAAATACAATTATCAATGGGATGCTATGCTTTAAGCTCAATAATTCTTGGCATATTAACTTGGAGCATCGGCTATTTGTTTACTTGGCTAGTGAAGATCAAAGTGAGGTCTGATGAGACTATTAGTTTCCCATAACTGATATCATTACCACATGACAACTTAATTTGTGCTCTGTAAATTTAGTTCAGATGATGGCATTAACCCGGTGACTCCCAGACAGGCCAGATATTTGTCTGCAAAATGAAGAAGATTCAATGTAAATGTGAGACTGGTTACTACAAATGACTGTTTAGACTTTTTCTCTGCATCGTGTATTATTTATAGAAAGTAAACACACTTTTTACAAATTAAGGTCAATTAACTCTGGAAGATGAATTAATTGTCCGTATCTTCAGTTGTCTTCTTCTTTAAGGCACTCTTTATTTTATTTACCAACAAGAATCCAAAGCCCTTCTTTTGTGTGTGGCTGAGGAACAACGGGTCCTGTGTCATCCTCCTAATTCTTGGTCGGAAATCAGCTTGGAGTTTTTACTGTAATCCAACCCATGGAGTGAATTTTTGAACATTTAACGCAGAATGTGCGTGCTGTTTGGAAGATGAGGGCTTCTGAGTTGGAAACGTGACCCTTGTGCTTCTTAGAATGGATCAAAATATATTCACTGGGTTCATAATGTGGTTATTTCTCAGCAGGCCTTTCTATGTCTTCAGCCTTGTGAACATAACTCAACAGGTCTCCTCTGTTCACTGTGGACAATGAGTGTGATTCATATATGGTTTACCATTAGATGCCAATTAAGAGGCAAGTCTGGGGTTAACCCCTTGATGGCAGACAGAGGTGTTGTGAATTCTGCCTCCCACTGAGAAGGTAGCATCTGCAGTCTTAATGATGTATAAGTTTATATACTCTGACTGAAAGCATTGTATAAAGTAGAGTTGTATCTAGCAACCAGTCAGAATTAGATCTACTGTGGCACTTACATCTCTATATTAAAAAAAAAATAAGTCTAGATGGCATCTCATAAGATACTGCAGTTCTTTTGTGTTTTTATTCCTTCGTTCCTCCCCTCTATTTAGAAATAAACATGTAACTTGACAAAGACTACTTGTTATACTTTGGTTCTGAAGTCCCTAGGACAAATTTTAAGGTGATCAAATTATACATGTATGTTGGACTGCCTCAGATGCCATTGAGCACTCCAAGATCCCCCATTTATTGGTGTGGGAGGTAGAAGGAGCTGCTAGCACAGGTGCAGAGATTTTACCACCAATGACCAAATAAACCAGAGAGTACTGACCCTTTAACTCACTGGCCAATTGTTTTTTTTATGCTGTTTTTGCACAAAACTGGGTCCTATAGTAAGTTATCATAGGAAATGTTATATTGCCTATCAAGGATCATGCCTACTGTGACTTACTAACCAGGGCGAGAGCCTTGTTTGGTGGAGAAGGAATGAGGAAGGTAAAACAAGGCTAGTAGACTGTTACCGCAGCCTGCAATACTGCCAGCCACTATGTGAGGGAAACTCACCTAAATCTATCTGGACACAATAGGCAGATAGAAATTTTGCGTATAACCTGGTGCGCGCTTAGGATTGTGAAGCAGCTAGGTAATTCCAAAACGCTTCTGAAACTCCCAAATCTACCTTGTGGTCTAGAATCCTGAATCTTGGCACATTTTCACCTTTCCTACTGTCCACACACACTTTACGGTAACTTGCCACGACCTGCAATTTGCCAGTGGATTGGTCTGCTAGCCAACCATATATACACAGATTCCTAACAATGCATACTGTCACAATAATATAGTGCAACAGCCCCTATAATTTTTATTTTAACCCTAGGCGGCCAGTGCATAGGAATACCAATAAAAAGACATACAGAAATGTGTCCATTTGGTATGATATAAAACAGGAACAAAAAAATGAAATAAACATTACAGTTTTGGGCAGTATTGTATTATTCTGTTGGTTAGAGCACACAGGAAAATTCAGCAATCTGCCTTATCTAGAGCAAACTCCAGCTATCTAAACTATAGAGGTATGGATGCGGGATGGACTCTAATCTTCGGCCAATGGAGGTGGTACCTCATTTTTTCATCAGAATTAACACAAGCATATCATCTTGACCATTGTGAATCCACATGGCTTTTGCTTGCAGGACCCATAGAACCATTTAGCCAGTCTCTAGGATGGTCTATAAGGCCAGACATACCATTTTGCATCTGTATGTAGCTCATCAGAAGGATTAATTTTTATCTTCCATGACTAATATTTTGCATTTTTGAGAGATAGAACATTTACATTTTTAATCTACTAAACTGAGTGGTGGAAGCAGAGAGTTTTGAGCCTCCAATATGGGATGAAATCACCAGATTCAAAGGATTCCTTGATGGAGTATGAGGTGATAGTTGATTAGCGTTATCTACATCACAAGTATACAAGACCTTGTCAGAGATTCATTAGCAGTCAAGTGTTAATTTTTTCCATCAATAGGCCCAGGCTGTCTGTTCAAAGTCTAAATTGTGAACATTTGTCTAAATTTCTGATAATTGAATTAAGAAAATATCTGTAATATCATCTCACTTCTATATTTTTATGACACATTGCAAAACAACCTCACAGTAATAGCTTTTATCTACAACTTATTGTTGACATCCAAGGATTAACAATTGGTCCAGATTCCTCCTTATAACCTAAGCCTTAATCAACTTGCATACAACCCTGAAATGCATTGGCTATCAACTCTAGACTTTTTTATTGTGAAACATACAATGTATGAAAAATTTTATCTGGAACCAGCCCTACAGCTTGACACTCTTATCCTTTCACTGATTATCTGACACAAATTAGAGATCACCTAATTCTTTCTGAACTTCCACTCAGCTTGGAGTCCAGCACTCCACAACCCTAACTCAGGAAATGTCTCCTCATTATTCTCATAATAATTATAATTTTGCATTTGTTTTACTGAATTTTACACCTGTTGTTGGATTTTATTTACATGTATTTTGATTGAACAGACCTTTATCGATTTGTGCTTTTCATGCAGTCATCAGATATATCTTACGCCATTCAATTTTAAGCTATTTTCCCTTCAGAAGCTGCTTCAGTGTTTTCTTTTCTCTGAAAGGTTAGATCAAATATTTGCAGGACTAAGCGAAACAATGAAGATCATCTACTCTGCAGGGGTACCTAGAAGCCAGTAGTCTCACTAACTGAGCCCAAAACCTGAAGAAAAAAATTAAACTTAACATTGTGGAACTTAAAATTGGAATATTTTTGGTTTCCCTCTGTTTTTAAAATATACAGATTTGGGCAGTTTTTGAGAACAGAAAACAAAATTGCAGGCAAAAAGCCACCAAATTCTAACATTACTAAAGACATGGAGAAAAAAGAGATTTCAGAAATGTATAGTGTCCACAATTAGCCAATTTTCAGTCTGTTTATTATTTCACATTCCTTATCACGCCATAGAAAACACAACCTACTGCCTCTTTCTGCCTGCCTGGAGCTAGCACTGCTTAGTAAGACAACATGTGCTGCAGATTTGGATTTTGTTCTAAATGTGCGGAGGGTGTCAGAGGTCTTCATAGGTTGGTGTAGTTAGTGATTTCTTTGGTTGAGAATCTTGTAGACTTAGTAAAATTATTTCTGTTTGTTGCAAACATACGGTGTTCTGTATTTATGTTTAATCATTTAACTATATTTCTGCTCTCTCCCAACTCATTCAACTATATCTTTTGGGATTTTTTGTTAATGTTACCTCAGCAACATTAACAGAACTAATAATGTTAGTTCTGTTAATGTTACCTCAGCAATTTCTCTATGGAGCTGATGAGCCAAGAGTATACATCTCACAGCACATGCACTGTGCACAGCGTACACAGAAAATTAAAAAATGCTAGGGGAAAGAAGAAGAATTGTAAAAGTGTTAGCAAGTCCTATTTGCCAACATTTTTCTAGCAATTTTTTATTTTAGGAATTTAATTTCATTTTAGAATAAAGCTTCTGATTTTTGCCATTTCTTTTGTGATTGCTTACTCTAATTGAGTCCCTTGCCTTTGGTTTGTGTGTCTTCTGTCAGTGCTTGATAGACAACTTGAGCCTTCCTTGCATCCTGAGAATGCCTACTACTCCTACTCTATAGATGCATGCTGATTACTTGTCAATTAGAGCTCACGGAAAGATAATTTATCAGTAACCTTTGCAGCTTTGGAAAAAAAAAAATCTAACCATGCAAGAGAGAACAGCTTATGTGGTAATAATGAGAACCTGTAACCACAGAGGAAACTAGGGCTGTGGATAACAACATATTGTTTACTTAAAAGAGGTATTAAACTTTTTTTTTGTTAAGGTGGGCCCCCTGTAGGCTTGTGCTGTAATGTGCTATTTGAATGGCTGAGCCGCGATGACGTCACTCCAATGCATCTCGATGCAATGCTCTGCAGTCACGTCATATCAGTATGCCCTGAATGCAGAGCATTTTGAGCATGCCCTGGTGATGTCATCAGCTGGAGCTGATGTGAAGATCTAAACAGCACAAGTTTCAATGTTTCCAAGGTACCTACAGGTAAGACTTTACCTATAGGGCAAAATGTAAAATTGAAGTCTAATACCACTATAAAGAGAACCTGAAGTCTTGAGCCTGTGCCAAAAAATGTCAAGCAGAGGGAAAATGACTAGTCACAATATTGCCTGTGTGCTCTATTCTACCGTATTGCTGACTCACCATGCCTTGTTCTGCGTCTCTGTAGGGAGGCAGCCATCTTAGTAAAGGAGTCAGATCTTTGCATACTCATGTCTGATTTCCCACTCCACCCTGAAAGGTGAGGTGGAGGAAGTGCAATTCCACACAATAAATGAAACAGAAGCAGCTATATCTTTGCACTGCAACTCATCAGGTGCAGTTTCCTCATCAACAAGAAGAGTGAGCAGCACAGAAATGACATCCTCAAATCCTACTCCAAGTCTGATGAGACTAGCAATCAGAGGCAGCCGTGATTTTGATGATCTCATACTGCACATATATTTCTTTGAGACTACAGAACAAGAGTGCCTAGTCACAGGAAGACCTCTGTTATTTTTCAGGGGGAATTCAAGACAAAATGTAGGTTTTTAATAGTAATGGTTCAGAAAAAATAAATATTTTTATATGTTTTTGGTATGATAACTTTTTTTGCATTTTTAAAATAATTAACATGCCACACTTGCCTGCTCTGTGCAGTGGTTTTGCACAAAGCAGCCCCAATCCTCCTCTTCTTGGGTCTCTGTCGGTGCTCTTGGCCTCTCCCTCCTACCAAGTGCTCCATAGGAAGCAGCTTGCTATGGGTGTGCTCCCAACCCTCTGCTCTGCATATCCATTCACACACAGAGTGTGGCTCGGCCTCGCCCCCGCTCTCTCCTCATTGGCTCACTGGCTGTCATAGACAGTACCGGGAACCAATGGCTCCACTGCTGTCTCAGCCAATGTGGGAGATTCCTGGGAGAGCTGCTGCTCTTGTGTACATCGTTGGATCGAGAGGGGGCTCAGGTAAATATTGGGGGGATGCTGCACTTAGAAGGTTGAGGCAAAAATCACAAAGGTAAAAAACCTTGAGCCTTTCCAACCACTTTAATTTCTCTTACATCTCCTGAGAGCTTAACAACAATAAATGCATTACAAAGTTTTTCTTTCAGAAAATCTGCTATAACCAGGGTTCCCTATAAGCACTGAGTGGGATTAACAGCTGCTTGTTCTTTATCTCCATGCAGAGTGACAGGGACGCACATTACCAGCAAGCATTATGTCAGCACACTGATATATTATGCCTAATGGAGGAATTTATTCCAAGTGTCTTCATTTTGTATATTTAGCTTCCCCTTTCTACAGGACACTGACATCCGAGAGTATAAAAATTTTCCATAGTTTCCATTTAGGAATTCAAGGTATGGAGCATAAAGGAAGGTGACGTGACTGATATTCACCATCAAGCCTATCATAATAAATAGTTGGCAGTCTCTAATTAGCCTGACTGATGTGCTCTACTACAGCTGTCATTCCAAGCTTTGAAAGCGATTGAACAGAGAGGCTGAAAATTGCCCAATGTCTTCGGCGCTGCTTCCAGACGATCGTTAAGGTGCCATTGGCTGCCTGGAATTTCTGAATGCACTCACTTTTTGTGTGGAGGGGGTCTATAATGACTTCATGAGACATCTAATGAGCTGAGATGACGGACGATGCAGAAGATAATCAATCAAACAAATGGTAGAAAGACGGCGGGAACCCGCACAATTTGTGTATACGTTCAGCATCTGAACGCATACAGTATGTCTGCAAAGATTGACTTTATTCTCACTGTGAAACACAGAAGCACTGTTTCCTGCTGAAAGAAATGACTATTTACTAGAAGAAAAACACAACTTTATAGGTCATTTATGCCAGAACTACTAAATAAATATTTACTTTTTCATACTGTACATATTAATACATTATTCCTCTTTCAGTATGGATGGCCATCACTGAATTTTACCTTTCTGTGGCTCAAAATGGTTTTTCCTTTTAGTCATTTATTGAATAAGTCACGCATTGTTCTGACAGATATGTTTTGCATAATCCCTGTATACATGCTTTGGTGGAGCTGCCTTCAGCCAGTCCACTTGACATCAAAGGTCCTTTTCCTTCATTGGTGGGTTGTCCTGAATGCTTCAGAGAACAGCACCTATGTAACGGCAATGGTGTCATTTTCTGCAGCATTTTCCCTTGATAATGCACCTTGAGGGTTAGTGTACTTTAAGATGTGAATTCACTTTGTAGATGGATTTGACATTACAAATCAGATCAGGAAAGTCATCAAGGTTTCTAAAAGCTATGCACCAAGTGATTTATAGTGCTTTGTTTCTGTCAATTATTTCCAGTCAGAAATACTAGGTATATGTTAGTTGTCATGGAAGAACCACAGACACAACTACAGACACAGCTACATCCACAGACACAGCCACTTTCACAGACACAGCTACTTCCACAGACACAACTACAGACACAGCTACATCCACAGACACAGCCACTTTCACAGACACAGCTACTTCCACAGACACAACTACAGACACAGCTACATCCACAGACACAGCCACTTTCACAGACACAGCTACTTCCACAGACACAGCTACATCCACAGACACAGCCACTTTCACAGACACAGACACTTCCACAGACACAGCTACTTCCACAGACACAGCTACATCCACAGACACAGCCACTTTCACAGACACAGCCACTTCCACAGACACAGCTACTTCCACAGACACAGCTACATCCACAGACACAGCCACTTTCACAGACACAGCCACTTCCACAGACACAGCTACTTCCACAGACACAGCTACATCCACAGACACAGCCACTTTCACAGACACAGCTACTTCCACAGACACAACTACATTCACAGTCCTAGCTACTTCCACAGACACAGATACTTCCACAGAAACAGATCCTTCAATGGATACAGCTACTTCCACGGACAACGCTACTTTTACAGACACAGCTACTTCCACAGACACAACTACATTCACAGTCCTAGCTACTCCTACGGACACAGCTACATCCACAGACACAGCTACATCCATGGACACAGCTACTTCCACGGACACAGCTACTTCCATGGACACAGCTACTTCCACGGACACAGCTACTTCCACAGACACAGCTACTTTTACAGACACAGCTACTTTTACAGACACAGCTACAACTACATTCACAGTCCTAGCTACTCCTACGGACACAGCTACATCCACAGCCACAGGTACATCTATGGACACAGCTACTTCCACGGACACAGTTACATCTATGAACACAGCCCATTCAAAAGCTACATCCACATACTTAGCTCATCCACAGACACAGCTGCTTCCACATGCACAACTGAATATGCAGACACAGCTACATCCACAGACACAGCTACATTCACAGACACAGCTGCATTCACAGACACAGCTGCATTCACAGACACAGCTGCATTCACAGACACAGCTACATTCACAGACACAGCTGCATTCACAGACACAGCTGCATTCACAGACACAGCTGCATTCACAGACACAGCTACATTCACAGACACAGCATTCATGTGTCTATAGCTTTTTAGGACTACAAGCAAATTTTAACTTGACCTAATAGGTGCATCAAGAGCCTCCACAGCCAAACATCTGTAAACCGAAAACCAAGACAGCCACCATATCTAAAGATGGGTGAGCTGTAGTATATTACAGTTTTGTTTTGGGGTTTATGAAAAACCCCAGAATTTCAATATGCAATTAAAAGAAAAACTCTATATGGAAAGCAGTAAGAAACATGAAAGATGCTGTCTTTTTAAAAACAATTCAGTAATAAAAGTTTCCATATTTCGGTGCTCACAAATTCCTGTCATAGCGTTCTCTTCTGTTATATTGCAGTGAATTAGATCAGTATGGAACATCTGCACTACAGTGAATGTGTATTATTCAGATGAGACATTTGGGTTTTACAAAGGCACGGGGCTGGTAATTTTCTAGACCCACTTTTTTGGCCCAGCCTAACACGTTAAGCCTAGCACAGACAATTGGCGGCATTGATGAATTAAGTGCAATTATAACCTTGCTGTGTCTTTGTTTCCGGGAGCGGCTGTATGTGGTTTGTGTCATTCTTGATGGCAGACTCATTAGATAACCATATGTTCCTATTCTGAAGAGCTCCTGGGGAGTCGGTGGGTGAGTAGGATAATGTGTTGATGGGTGCTGAAATTCAGATGACAGACAGTAATTCAGTTAGATTGTAATCTGGGAGTGCAGTGGGCTCCTTACAGCACCTTAATAACTTGCAGAGTTTTGCATACTGACAGTGACTTCCTGCTGTACTCAAAGCAACCATAGGAGAGGCCTCAGGCAAACCATCGGCCTCTTACCTTGTGATATGACACCAGCTGATATGCCGGTCACCCTGCCAGCTGTAGCATAACTGATTTATTGGAACTTTTGCAAAAGAACAACAGTGCAGTTTCTCATAGCACCAAATTAGGTGTTTGCTTTCATTTCCCAAGTTACACTGGAAAGTTGCATTCTGATTGGCTGTTTGTGCAGCACCTGTTTTTTTGGTTAAAAAAATCATAGTTTTGATAAATAAATTTGAACATCTTCAATGATTCAGTTGTATAGAGTTGTTGATGTAAACAATCGACAGTCTCACTAAAGCTGATTTCCAGGTGAATTTTCACAGCTCTGCCACACAGCAAAGACCTGTCTGGCAGGGGAGGAGACCTGATTTTTCTTTGCTCAACTTTCAGTAACACTTAGAGGTCTTTTACTTCCCTCAGCCTGTGACTGAACAGTGAAATAAGAAGCAGCAGACTGATATGATTATCTCCGTGCCACTCTGCTCTCTCCTTTCAGCATGATTCCACTCGTGCAGACTCCACCTCCGCAACATCGCCAAAATCCGCACGTTCCTAACCCCAGAAACCACTAAACAGCTCATCCACTCCCTCATCATATCACGACTCGACTACTGCAACTCCCTCCTCACTGGCCTGCCTCGCCGCTGGCTATCCCCGCTTCAGTCCATCCTGAATACGGCTGCCAGACTCATTCACCTTTCCAACCGCTCCGTTTACGCCACCCCCCTCTGCCAATCCCTCCACTGGCTTTCGATTGCGCAACGGATCAAATTCAAAATCCTAACACTGACGTACAAAGCTGTCCACAATACTGCCCCGAACTAAATCACTGACCTAATATCCAAGTACCACCCAGCACGCACACTCCGCTCTTCACAAGACCTCCTTCTCTCTAGTTCCCTGGTCTCCTCCTCCCATGCCCATCTCCAGGACTTCTCCAGGGTGTCACCCATCCTCTGGAACTCTCTGCCCCAATCCATCAGACTATCACCTACTCTCCTCTCCTTTAGGCGCACCCTGAAAACCCATCTCTTCAGGGAAGTCTACCCCACCCCCTGCTAACTTGCCGACCTCCTCCACTCTTCCTACCACTCCATCCCCCGCAGCTATCTCCTCCTGTGCCACCATCCCCTCCCTCCTAGATTGTAAGCTTGAAAGAGCAGGGCCCTCAATCCCCTCATGTTTTGCATTGTATTGGTATTGTTCTGTCACATGTTCTGTCCCCATTTGTAATGTAAAGCGCTGAGCGAACTATTGGCGCTTTATAAATACTGTATAATAATAATAATGATTCCGGTGAGCACTGCAGCACAACTGACTGAGTGCTCCTTGTGTTGCTTCTTCCTTTCCTAGCCTGAGCTCTGCTGTACAGGGGATTGTCAGAGATGAAATCAAAGACAAAGTCAGCTATTTACGTTCAAATATCTGACAAAGGGACTTGTCATTGCCCTTGGGCAGCACAGTGGCTAAATGGTTAGCACTTCTGCCTGGCAGTACTAGGGTCATTGGTTTGAATCCCAGCCATGGCACCACCAGCGGGGAGTTTGCATGTTCTCCCTGTGCCTGCGTGGGTTTCCTCCAGGTACTCCGGTTTCCTCCTACACTCCAAAGACATGCTGGTAGGTTAATTGGCTCCTGTCTAAATTGGCCCTAATATGTGTATGTATGAGTGTGAGTTAGGGACCTTAGATTGTACGCCCCTTGAGGGTTAGGGACTGATGTGAATGTACAATATATATGTGTAAAGCGCTGCGTAAATTGACGGTGCTATATAAGTACCTTAAATAAAAATTGCCCTAAACAGCCGGTTAGATTTTATCTCTCATTTTCTATTTTCTCATAGAATAAAGAGAGATTCTATTATAAAGAAATAACTGATGACATGGTTGGAATATTCGATAACACGCATACTTATAAGAATATATGGACACTTGGGACTTTTATGCCTATTATTTTATTTTGTTACATTGAATGGCATATATCATGAAAACATAAGTTGAACTTGCTGTATGGTTCGTAACGCATACTAAATATGCATGTTTTGGAAAGAATTTATGAACATATGGGATGCACATATCTTTGATTAATCACAAGGTATAAATCATAGTATTTGTATTGCACGACACCTATTTACATATAAATTACTCTTCTATTTGGCTGCTGTCTGCTCTGTGCTTTGTAGAACTGTCACTAAAATAAAGCTTTCATTTGATGATCTATACAAAATTCTAGTCACTTTCCTGCTGAATTAGAGCTAGGTAAAAATTAAAGTTGTATACTCTTATTATTAAATGTAAGGTATTTCGTATTTGCAAGTATAGATAGATAAAAATAAAGCACAGACAAAATTCAGGATTGTGATCCATTGAAATTAGAACTTTTGGTTTAGCTGGGATTTTACCATCCAGCATACAACTGACCTCATGTAGAGATGAGGTGGGATTATTATTATTACTATTTTTTAGGATTTATATCATGCCAACAGTTTGCACAGCACTTTACTAAATTTATGCAGTACAGTTACAATACAATTCGATATAAGAGGAATCGGGCACTCTGCTCATTAGAGCTTACAATCTAAAAAGAAGGCTGGAATGATACATAAAAGTAATAACTGTGGGGGATGAGCTGATGGAAAAAGCATATGTTTATTTAGTTAGGAGGCAGGATAGGCCTTTATATAGAGATGGGTTTTCAGACGTCACCTGAATGTGACTAGAGTAGGAGATAGTAAGGCAAGTTGGGGTAAGGAGTCACAGAGGATGTGTGAGACTCTAGAGAAGTCTTAGAGGAGGGCATGGAAGGAGATAGAGAAGGAGCTAGAGAGCTGGAGGTCCTAGAAGGAGCAAGTGGTTGGGTTGGTATTTGAGACATGGTAAGTGATTCAGCTTAGGACAGAGTTGTGTATGGCTTTGTAGGTTGTTGTTAGCATTTTGAATTTTATTAATTGGGTGATCGGAAGCCAATGGATGAAATTGGCAGAGAGGGGAAGCAGATGTTGAATGGTTGGTAAGATGGATGAGTCTTGCAGCAGCATTCATGATGGACTGAAGAGGGATAGCCTATGTAAAGGTAAGCCAATGAGGATGGTGTTGCAATAGTTGAGGTGAGAGATAACCAGGGGGTGAATTAGAAGCTTTGTGATGTTATTGGTTAAGAATTTATTTTGTATGTATTTGTTATTTTGGAGATGTTTTGGAGGTTGAGGTGGCAAAATTTGGAGAGCAGTTGGATGTCGGGCAAAAAGGAAAGTTCAGAGACCAGGATTACACCTAGCACCCTGGGGGAAAACTAATAGTTTTTCAGTTGATCTTGACAGTGAAGTCAGGGGAGGGGGCGCAGGGGGAAGGAAATATTATGAGCTCACTTTTGGATACATTGAATTTGAGGAAGTGGTCTGACATCCATACTCATATGACCATTAGTAAATTAGCGATATCCTCTAATACCATTACGAATCCCCCTCATCGCCCATCCCTTTAAAAGTCCAATTTAGTGGAAGACGCGCATTCTGAGGTTCTTGCACAGTAGCAGTTGAATAATGAGAGCAGCCAGTTGGCACTCATTGGGTACAGAGATCCCAGTGATTAAAACATCCTCAACCGCAGCCTATTCATGGTGCATATTACTGCAGTGTATACACTGGGGAAGGAGCAATTACAGTCTGGAAGAATGTAGTTTCCTGCCCATCACATTCCTGTGTAGAAAATTATCAATTATACCGTGATGTATTTAATCAAAGGCTCCAGGCCTTCGCGATTGTTCATTCAGCGACAACACTTTATTTAAACTTTGCTTAAGCTAAACAACTTGAAATGACAAGCTCTTTGAAGTTCCACAAATTTAAGGGAGTTAATTAAACTAATTGAGACAGGAGAAAAAGCCATGTCATTCCATAAGCAGGACAATGCCAAACAAAAGCTTGAGTTTCATCTTGCAGTTATTGAAAAGCAGTATAGCAAGCAGTCTGTTGTGCTGAGGTCCCTGGGTGACCTCAAGTATGAGGTAGCAAAGTCCTTGCTTTCTCATGCAATATCTCACTGGGGTACTGAGTTTATTTAGGAAGGTTTCAGGCAATGGTGCTTCAGTGATTTATGTTATATCTTTTTTTTGCTAGTGAAATTAGAGATTCCCCATGAATTAATGCCAATTCTTTTTGCATCTTACTACTTGGCCCCGATCAGCCTGGGTCCTTGGATGGTATGTGAAGAGCCACAGAGCAACTTTACTGAAGAGCACAGAGTTGAGACTTTCACTGCTCTGTGGGATATATAGGCAAATGCTAACAGTCTCTAAAAGGACAAGGGACTATTACTTTTAGAGGGGTTATCTGCATTTAACAGAGTCGGTGCTGAGGCATCTAAAGCAGAACTAAACCCATTGATTTAACGGTTTCCCAAAAGTCATGCCATGAATGATAACTAATCACATGTGCCAAACCATGGCAACTGCAGATCAAACAGAGACCAAGATGACAGCCTTTTTGGCTGTAAAGTTCAGGAGGATTAATCCTGCTTTATGATAAGAACAACAGTCTTATATGCAGGAGCTCTAATAGACAAAAACTGGGCTATGCTTGGGCTGTCGGGTGTTGTTATTTAGGAGAAATTGCGCAATTGCTTTAAAAGGCCCAGTGGGTGGGGGTTTTCCTTGAAGACCCTCCTTTTCGAAAATTGCATTTTTATGCAAGTGATACAATGTTCACCCTCTTGCCTGTTAAAGCAGAACAAAACATGCAGATTTAATTGGTTCCTAAAAGAGAGTTCAAATTAAAAATGTTCTGTGTTATTAAATCCTTAGCCAGTTTACGCCCACCCACAATATATTGGAGCGGGCGACCGCTGTAGGCAAAGCGGTGTACGGGTAGGTCACCACCTATTTCTGGGCTCCCTGCAGGCAACTGCTGTGATTGTACATAGCTGGAGCGTGTCAGCAAGTCCCAACCAATGATTAATGGCCGTACCTACTGATTGTACAATCACAGCCCAGAGCTCTGTGTTGGTAAACAACACAGGGCTCTGTACAGAGGGAGTGATCTGTCAGTTTCTCATCCCTGCAAAGTAGGGATGAAAAACTTAGAGATTGTTTAGTAAAGGCAGCGCATTTTACACACATTTCACATAGTTAGGCACACATTTAACCCCTTGATTGCCATACGTGTTAACCCTTTCCCAGGCAGTGTCATTAGTACAGTGACAGTGTATAGTATTATCATTGGTCACTGTATTAATGTCACTGGTGATATCAGGGCCAGTTAGTGATTGGCAGTTAGTGTCAGATTGCCTGCTGCACTCCCTCAGACGTACGTCACTGATCGCTGCCATTAGTAGTATATATTTTTTTAAAAATCCAGTATATACTGTGTAGCATAGTTTTTAGGTGCTATAACTTTCACGCAAACCTATAAAAACCAAAGTTTTTAAATTTTTGTATTGGATCGGTTTTATAGCAGAAAGTAAAAAAATACAGTGTTTTTTTTTTTAATTTTTCGATCTTTTTTTATTTATATCGCAAAAAATAAAAAACCCAGTGGTGCTCAAATCCTACCGAAAGAAAGCTCTATTTGTGTGAAAAAATTATATAAATTTTGTTTGGGTAAACCATTGTATGACCTCGCAATTACCAGTTAAAGTAGCGCAGTGCAGTATAGCAAAAAAAGGCCTGGTCATGAAGGGGGTACAGTCTTCCAGAGCTGAAGTTGGTTAAACAGTTCAATATTGTTTCCTGCTGTGTTTTCATTTACATACTACATTTAATGCATATCTCTGGTGATAATTGTCACAGTTGCCAGTGTGGTTATATCAGCACTTTCAATCCCTCAAATGGCTGGTGTCATAGAATTTGCTATGGCAAATGCAGACCTAAATAGAGGCTGAGATTGTACAGTGCTTGGAGGCTAGGAGAGTTTAGCTCCACTTTATCTGCAACAATGTGTGTAAGACCTAGTAGAAATGGACTTGTGTAGCTAGGACTAGTTTGTGTGATAACGTAGACAACATATTGACACCGCATTAGTATGCTCTGTAGTTGATAGTTGGAGACACCACAGACAATCCCATCAGAGCCCAGAACATGCCCTGCTCACCTCAGCCAATAAATCTGTTCCTCAGAATCAGATAGAGCCATAGGAGGTCTGCAAAACATAAATTGTGCAACCATGAAGGTGGACACTAGAAAAAAGGAGCCATGATCCTATAAATAACTGCACAACAATTAATCTCCAGGTCATAAAATACTCAGACATTCTTTCACTCAGATTTGTTTGGGATTATTGACAGATGACCCCAAGTGTAGGTTCATAGGAGGACACAAAATAAAGTACAGTCTGGTCCGGAGAAACAATTCTCAATCTGCTACTGAATGTATATTTACACAGAATAATAATTTCTCTTGTGATAGAGGTACCTGTAGGATATTGTAATATTGTGCCGGTCAAATATTACATTTTGCATTCATACTGACTGCTTCATAGAACTAATGACACCCATCTTCTGAATCACTAAATCGGTATCATTCAGAGCTGAATCTCATGGTGTGAAGAGGTCATTGTGTTTCCTGGTTCCAGCTCTTTGCCTTCCAGTGTTGCATAGAGCAGTGTTTCTCACCCTTAGTCAGAACACCTTTAAAATGCAAATCTTGAGGCACCCCAAGTGAATTATACCTTGTCTTGGGACTTTGGTGGCAAATATTAATACTTTATCTCCTGATGTTTTTTTACTTATCATAGGAAAACTGACCCAAAATACCCCTCCCCCAAAAAAAAGTTTAGCTGTAAATTGTATGCTATTACCATAATCCATTACCTACTGTGCATGAGGATACCATATATGTGTGTAGTATTTGTTGTTTTTGTAGTAGGACCAAGAAACAATAGAACACATTTTGGGTTTTTTTCCTACCTAAACACACTGCCATAGATGATGCAATTTTCTTTCCAGCAACAATTTGGAGCTATTGTGTTCTACTGGCGGAGGGCAAGGGGAGCTGTCCCTGCCAGGAGAACACAGTGATTATTGCTGGCAGCTATAGTCGCTAGCAATAATCTCTTGTAAAAATCCAACATGCTGGTTGTACCCAAGTCGTGCTCGAGTTGTACAACAATCAACTTGGGTACAGTCAGCCTGCCCTTAGATGGTTCGAATCTCAGTCGGTCCCTGCTGAACTGGTGGAGGTTCAAACTATTTATGACTGGCTTAAGGTGTTGATTTACTAAAACTGTAGTGTGCAAAATCAGACAGCTTCCAGATTTTTTATTGTTAAAGCTTAACTGAACATGCACCAGATTTTGCACTCTCCAGTTTTAGTAAATCAACCCTTAAGTGCATACAAACATGTATTTTGTATCTAAAACACACTGACACTAACCTACTTCAAGCCCTGATCCAACTTTTATCCAACAGGCACTTTTTTTTTTAAACACAGACTTCTCCTTTATAGACTGCCTATCACAGTGATCATGTGACTAGGGGCATTTTTTTCTGCTCCTAGAAGCTAAATAGTGTTTTCCTATGTGTTCATGCACACTACTCTTAGTGTTTTGTGAGCCTCAGCATCTAAGAGCAAGGAAAAAATTTTTTTTTTTGTAGAGTTTTTGAAGCATTTTTACAGCACAAAAAAAAGGTAAATGCTACTAAAACGCTCCTTTCAGATTTTGTCTAGCTTTTTTCTGCATGTATTGTAAAAAGGCTAATAAAATGCTAACGCTCCTAAACACAAGTAAAATGCTACTCTAAAACTATATTACCAGTATTTTTGAGCTTAAAAAAACTGCTTGCGTGCATAGAGCCTTACTCTGAAACCAGGAGCTGTCAGTGACAGCCCAGTTTCCATGCTGGCGGAGGCATGATTGAGCATTTTTCCAAGTACAAACACATGCTGCAAATATCTAGAAGAAAGTCTACATTTTTTATGTCGTATTTATGTGTTATGCCATCTTTAGATGTGCCGTAGTTGGAGGGCACCACTGGCGAATCCAGGCGGCACTCTGCTTGAAAAAAACTGGCATGTTGGGGCAAATCTTGACGGGTTATTTTTTTATACAAATTGGATGCTGTAACCCAACATACCGTAAAAGAATTACGACTGATTGGATGCTATGAGCAATACCAACATATTTCGCTATTGGCCAGGTTGAAGTTTTTTTTCAACTGTGAGAGCAGTAACAGACAGGCAGACAATTTATTTACATCAATGTAACCTGCTGTCATGATGTTAGAAGAACATTATATTGGGTTATATGTAAAAAAAAAAAAAAGTACCCTGTCTGTAGATGAGAATTTATCGTACTGTTTCTTTGGTTTCACTTGCAAGCTCCGTGGTGCTGCCATACAGGCATAAAAATGCTCTTCTGCATTTGCCAGGACCACAGAACTCTGGTTCTTAACCGACCTGATGGGGTGATCAACCATTGTTTTTTCCCTCAGTGAAGTGCATGATGAGATTCATTGGACTTCAGTCATTGTTATTACAGTGTATGTATCATGTCAGGCTCTGTTCACACTTGTGTGACTCCAAAGTCACATGATTTCTAGTGTGACTTTAATGCGACTTTACACATTGGCACTCAAGTCGGATCAAAGCATTGCAGGAACCTTTTAAAAGTCGCATAGATCCAAACAGATGCCATTGGAAACGGCTGCGACTTGTCTCACAACTTTATGTGTCCATAGTCCCATGACAAGTTGCACAAGTGTGAATGGAGCCTCAGGGAAAAAAAAGCTACATGTTGCATTTCCACAACTAAAATGAATCCTCGCTGTCTTGTAGATATATATTTGCTGAAACCTCATGTGCTACATTATAACGATAATGTTACACTTGGCTACTTTTAAATATATTATTTTATAATAAGTAAACAGAAGGGATTCCATAAGCTCTCAGATGACACTTGTGACATCATGGTTGCCTCCGCTATTAGGGTTCCTGCGGTATTTCCGTTTGTGGTGTGCTGGGGTTTCTTGTTGATTGTTTATCGTGGCTGTCAAAGGCCCAAAATACAGACACCAATAACAAGACGAAAGAGTCACTGCAGGAAATTGTGATTTGTGAACCCCTAACCTCATTGGAGCAAAAGATGAAAAGTAGAAAACCAAACCGCAAAAGGCTTCAATTCTGCAGGAAAAAAAATACAGACATGGTTTACAGCAGGCCAAAACAAATACTAAATCACCAACTGTGGAGACTGCATGCTACCAGAGAGGAAAGTCTCCTGATTAACCCCTTCAGAGCTGATATTACTGGAGTCTAGTCACCCACCACATCTCAGAAGGGGGTTAACCAGTGCCTGTGGAATACATTCAAGGTTGAACCTTCACTCATCTCTGTAGAAGAGAGAAGTCAGGAGAATCACTTGTAAATTTCTATCAGCAAAAGGTGAAGAAAGCAGCGAGTTATGAATCTGACATTTGTCTGGGACATATTTATCCACCTGTGAACATTCTTCGACCCAACCATTGTATACTGTACATGCACTATAACTCCCTGACCTTGGTTCAATAGCTTAGCCAATGGCACTCAAAACTTGAAACCTTTCCAAACTTGGCCTCTACGATTAAGCCCCAAAAAGGGCGAAACACGTCTGAGGAGTTCTCTATAGGTGGAGAACAGGAGCTGAAGTCATCTTTTACCCATCTCATTATATTTATGCAACAGGGAGGCAGTGTCTGTGTACAGATGGCCACCATTTTGTTGAAGTCTATTTAAACTTGAGAAAGAGAATTGCCAATAGTGTGTACGATAGGGATGACATTATGTAACCTGTTCATTTTGTCAACTTCTGTTGAATAGCAGATTGCACTGACTGCCAGTAAAATGAATTATTGCCGTAGCCAGGTCTTCCACATTCATTGTGTCCCTGACATTATATTCAAACTTGGTGTAAGATAACATAACACACCTTTGTATTCCAACTACCACAACCTCCATGTGTAGTAAAAACTATTGACCACATCATGCTATGGTGGAGAGAGAGATCTGGAGCCATGAAAAGAGAACTGTTAATCTGCAAGGTTTCATTAGATCAGGAAAAGGCTTTAAGGTTCAGTATTTTCAGGGCAGTTCATCTTTCACTGTGTGGTGACACTGGTGATAGGGTGGATTGTCAGCAAGCCTCATATCACTAGGTAATAATTCATTTGCAGTGAACCCCTGTGGATTAAATAGGCCCAATCGGATGACTCTGCCAGTAAAATATTCCATTTTCCAGGGCCTTTCTGTTATGGTTCCAGTCCATTAAGCTGACACTGGGAGCTGGCACTGACAACTGAAATGTTTGACTCATCGGATAATGCATCGCTGACTGTAGCCAAAGCAGAGATACACATAGCACGCGTGTGCTGCACGCTGTGCGAGGAAACATCATTTGTAGAACGTGCTGCAGCTCCTGTACGTTCCAGTACATGGCAACATTATCTGGGAATGAAGACATGTAATGACAGCACAGCAGGGGTCATGCTGGAAAGGACAAAGCAGGAAACACATGCAGTCACCCTGCCAGCTGCATGCATCCCAGATTAAAGGAGAACTCCTTCTCTGCTTTGGCATATCCATGGCCCCATCTAGTAAAAAGATAAAAATGTATCTCATTCACAATTAGGCCATTCCCTTCAAACTTCACCACACTTGCTTTAGCCCTGGTTCACTCCGGTGCAACTTGTCATGCAATTTGACAGTTTCAAATCACATGAAAGTTGCACTCTATTGTCGGTGATGGAACCGTTCAAATCGGTGCAACTTCAGGGTTATGGTCGCGCACATATTTGAAAAAATGGTTCCTGCACTATTTTTTGCGATTTCAGGTGTGACTTGCATAGAAATCTGTGCATAAAATAACACAGATGTCTGGACAAGTCACACTGATATGCAGCTTTCAAGTGAAGTGGCACGATTTCAATGTCCGATCCAGTGTGAACCAGGGCTTATTTGGGAAGTTCACAGCTGGGAAAAAATCTCTGGCTCAGATTTGGCTACAGTTTATAATTATTATTATTATTATACAGTATTTATAAAGCGCCAATAGTTCGCTCAGCGCTGTACATTACAAAGGAGGACAGAACATGTGACAGAACAATACCAATACAATGCAAAACATGAGGAGATTGAGGGCCCTGCTCTTTCGAGCTTACAATCTAGGACGTTTATGACAAATTTGCCAAAAAGCTAGGTACAGTCTGCTGCTAAGACTGTTAATTGATATATTATAATATCCAAAATAACCACAAATAACTACAAAAAAATATTAAATAGGGATATAGTTTTTTTTATTTGAATGACGTTTTTCTTTTTAGTAAATGTTAATGAGTCATGGTTACATTGTTAGATAAGAGAATATCATAACATTTAGGAAAAGGAACTAAGTGGTACACATGACCTGGATAAAAGACATAGGTCGTGGGACAGACTATCAATAGCTGAACTCTTCCTGGAAATCATGGCGTTCCACTTGCACAGTGTAGAGAGGGAAGTGATATCAGTATGCAGTGCCGAGCTCCATTTCTTACACGTTACTCATGTCAACATCCATGTCAGCTCATTTTTTAAATCTTGGCAAAATGTAATCAATATTATTTTTATATTATATTTTTATCCTAGAAGAGCTTTGTGAAAGTTTTTGACTCTGTGGAAGTTTTTGTTGCACAAAACAAATTTCACAGTATAAGCAAAGCCTGGAATCTCATCACCATGAATGAGTACTTAGTTAAAAGTCATACAAAAGCTGTCCGCTTACATAAGAATTTAAACGTTTCATTATTACAAGTATCTGCCACATCTATCACCTTTATGCTTATTGACATTAAGGCATAACTCCTGAGAAAAATGCATTATATATGTGAGCTGTTTGACCTGCCAAATATTTGTAATTCTGTTCAGTTGGCTGTATGATTCACACACCGTCATCACACTGCATAGCCAATTGATTACATTCTCCAGCCCCTTTTTCCTGAAATGTGAAGGAGGCAGCACTTCCTACCAAAAATGTCCTGCATATTGTGCTGTACACTGCAGTACACTGTTGTTTGTTGCACCTGATAATATGCAATAAGTCACAAACTGGGTAGTGGGCCCTCTGTGCTAGCTGTATTTTTAGAGAGGGTGTGAACCTATAAAAAGCCTAAAGCTGGCCATTGATCGATTGAAATGCGTCCAGTGTAGCAGGAACCAGACAAACTTGATCAATGCGTGCCATTCCCAACTCAACAAAAGTTGGTAGATAGATTGACAGTGTATTCTGATAGTGGTGGTTCTCACTGTCAGAATACAATATCCTGGTAGAGGGGGTTCCTCCATCCAACTCACTTTTCACCAGAACACCCCAAAAGGAGCTATGAACTTTCCTGGGGGCTGTACCAGGTTGCAGCCCGCAGGCACACCCGCGCACATAGTAAGTTAACAAGGATAGAACCAGAGCATGGTACAAAGTTGACAGGCAGTTTCAGAAATGGGGGGGGGGGGAGGCCAAAGGTCAGGGTGGGCAGTGAATAAACACAGTCAAAATACAGGCTGAAGTCAGATACCAGAGAAATTGAAAGAAATACAGCCTTGGGGTAGGAAATACCCTTTTGCTCAGGCAAGGAGTGTTATCCCATGCACAGCTACACTATTGTAAGGTTGATTGACAGGCTGGGGAGGGACTGGCCATATACCTGGTAATGCCAATACCACCCAGTTGTGTGCTACCATAAGATATTAAAGACCACATGGTGGTAGAACCACAAGAAGTAGATCAGCTTCGCAGCTGCTATCCTATGACATATTAGGATAGATTTTCTAAAGGCAAATAGACTGTGAACTTTGCAAGTACAGTTGCACTCATTTTCCCCAGAGCTTAGTGAATGTGATGAAGCTCTGCTGATTTCCTTCATCCGATCACATGCACATGCAAGCATAAATGCTGTTTTTTTTTTTTTGTTGGTTTTTTTTTATAATTTTTCTTACCTAGGGCAGCACAAAACCTAAATACACCACTGCTAGTATGTACTAGGTTATCTTTATCATGGTATGAACAGATACAGAAAGACATTTTGTGACACTTTCCTCAAGGACTATAGATTTCAATCATTTACATATACACTGTCATATTTTACACTGATGTTTTTCACAAAATACTTCGTTCTGTTTGCGGCTGTGCTAAGGTTGGCCATACTAGTGCAGAGCTCTAATCCAGAACAATTGTTGGTGAGAAAATGGCATATGTAGAACTGCCAGGAGTAGCCTCAGATTTCTCCCTGAGTCAACAGTTTAGATATCTCTGAGATCCTCAAAATTGCTGAATTATCAAATCCTTCAGCTGAAATTGCAGTGCCCCATGTCTGTTCAGTGTTAGGGAAACACAGTTTATGCCGTCTGTGTCTGCTCACTTAACTTTTTTCCAGTAGTAAGCAACAGTTAACTTGGAAATCATCATTAGGCCAATCAGTCCCTCAGCTTCAAAGAGCTCTTTCGCCATCCCACATACGAGAAAAGCTGTATTATTATTATGTAGCTGTAGTTCTAGTTCCCAGAAAGCAGAATTCCGTCATGACCCACGGAAAAGAAGAAAAACATCCACTGGCTGCTTTGCCATGCCACGGAATCCAGGTCCAGAGACAATACCGGAGGGGTGGAGGGGAAATACCGTGATATCATTTTCCAAGAAATAGCTGGCCAGAGTCTAACCCACTCTGAGACCACCCATGTCAATAAGCCGAGCTTCCAGTTTGAGTGGAACTTGCCTAGATCAGCAGTTTGTATGTGGGGTTCATCAAACCCCCTGCAGATCTATCTACTGACATGGTTTCCCAGAAAGCAATTGAGCAGGTCAAGGAATTATCTCAAATATGAACATTTCTGAAAGAATAACTGTCTGTATTGCTTATAGCAATATATCAATTTCTGCAGCATGAACAGAGGGTTAGAGCTTTGAGACAAACCATTCACCACTGACAGGGTGTGAACAACTGTCAACTTTAATTTGTTAGTCGACTCTATCTAAATATAAATCTAACACTATTCTCCCCTTAGACTGACAATGCTGATATCCAAAGGTGTCTCTGTTGCTCCTCCACCGAGTGGAGACACACTAAGAGGAAGTGCGTTACTGGCCAGATCACCAGGTGAAAAAAGGCTAAAAAAAGAAAACTAGTGCAGTCATTGTATCTAAGGATTGGTAAGCTGCAATATATTACCTTTTTGTTTTTGGATTTAAAGTGGTTCTAAAGGCTCAAGGCTTTTTACCTTCATGTGTGCAGCAGCCCCCCCCCCCCCAATCCTTACCCTTGGGCCCCCTTTGATCCAGCAGCATTTTTGCAGCCTCTGCTGTCTGGGGACCTTTCCTCTTCATTGGCTGAGACAGCAGTAGAAGCCCATTGGCTCCCGCTGCTGTCAATCACAGCCAGTGAGCCAATGAGGAGAGAGCTGGGGGGAGATGCTGCTTTATGTGTCTTATGGCAGAGGCTTGGGGACGAGCATGCAGTGGTGCCCTTAGAATGAGCGGTTTTCCCTGGGGCACTACTCAAGGTGGAGGAGCCAGGAATGCTGCACACAGCAGGTAAGTATGGCATGTTTGTTACTTAAAAAAACAAAACAAAGCTTTTGTGTCACTTTAATACCACTTTAATATAATTTTGAAGTGAAAGAGACAAACTGGATTTCCATTGTCCAGAAGGAAAAAGTGTATTGCCCATAGCAACCAAAAATAATTTTTATTACATTTTGTCATCTGCATTGTAAGGCTGGGAATACATGGGTCGAAAATGGTCGGTTTGGCAGGAACCGACAGAAGCCGGTCTCACAACCAACTTCTGTCCAACGGGCATGCTGTAAGACCAGCATCCGATCAGCGCTTGCAGCCATTGGCAGTCCCCCTGTCAGAATACAGTAGCTCAGCGGGGGGCATTGCCACAATAACATCTCTTGTGTTAGTACAGCAATCTGTACATTTTTCTTCATTCAGCCAGCTGGATTGAATGAAAAAAAAAAACTGATAGTGTGTACTCACATTAGGGTCTGTGTTATCAGACTTTGGGTTTGTGTTGATGGGCAAATGCAGCTGACTTCTGCTTGCATTTTAAATCAATTGGAGGTGCTTATATCATTATTCACAGTTCATTGACATGCATTGGCCTTGCATCAACTTACTCCAAGTTGCTTTTCCTTTGCCTTTGCTTTGTATATGAAGAGAAACCGTTCCGACACAGTCCACACAAGCTATGAAAACGATAACTGACAACTTCCCTGTCATGCATTTATATACATAAAGTCCACTGATGACTATAATACTGTTTGTGTTTAATACCATTCAACCAGATTTTTTTTAACCACCAATGAGTACACAGAAAAGTTTTTCTGTCCTAGTAACAAGTGAAGCATGCTCTGTCCTACCTGATGATGAAGACTCCAGGTCTGCAGAAGGTGTCTGCTGTCCAAAGTTGAGGTCTACAAGAAACAGAAAAACAAGTTAAAGTGGGGTGAGAAGTGATGATACTCAAGCAGAGATTTTCATCTCTAGTGAGGCTTATCGCAGCTAAAAATAGAAGTGGAGATTAGAGACAAGGAGCTGTTCCTCCAGATCACTCCACTCTGCTGGCACTTGAACATGAAATAAACTGCTCATAAAATGATGCACAGAGATCAGTCTTCAAAGGCAGCTTCCCCAAACGATGGGGAAGTAAATATATGTGAACCTTTAGCCTCACTGTCTAATCCAGCACATGTGAGGGGAGGCTGACCCCAATTATGAGACTTCAAACGTCATATTGTGCAGTAATACAGGGATCAGTGCCAGTCTGGCCAAGGATGGTAATCCACACACCTTGCCAGTTGTGACTAGAGGAGCATGCTGGGACTTGCAGTTCACAAGGACCAGAGGGCCATGGACACAGGAAGTGAGTGCCAAATCTAATGGATTAAGGAATTTGCAATTTATGTGAGGTGGACTTCACATAAAGGAGAATGGTTGTACACTAATTTTATGCAACATGAATAGGAGCTGCATAAAACCTATTTTCTATTGTGACAGTTTTTTCTGATCTGCTGGAAACTAAACCAGGGCACACACGTGGTAAAATAGTTGTCTGTAGTAAATCTACCCATCAGGGGCGGACTGACCATTTGGAAACTGGGGCACTGCCCGAGGGCCCAGGGTCAGTAGGGGACCCTATGAGATGCCCCTGGTACCTTTTTCATAGGCTTTTTTGAGTTTGGGCAAGCACACAGGGGCCCCATGATACCCTATTGCCCGGGGGCCCCATGAGTTGTCAGTCCGCCCCTGCTACCCATGCAAGTATGCTTTGAGTGTTTGCTTTTGCTACAAACCATAGTAAAATAATCGCTCATGGGCCCTGTACAGGTCATTTACTCCTTCCCAGCCACTAATGTCAGCCATAAGCGGCTCAAATCTTGTATGGGCAGGCCTAATGTACTCAAGTTGATTGATCGGTCAACATGGGTACAACCAGCCTGCTGGATTTTACATGCCATTATTACTAGCGGCTGTTATAGCCACTAACAATAATCACTGTGTTCTCCCGGTAGGGATGGCTTCAACCCCCCCCCTTTCCGGGAGAACACAAAGGTTCCAAGGGAAGGATTCCACTGTCAACACTTGTTTGCAGGAAAGAAATGTGCTCTATCCGTGGCCAGCCTTAGATACTTAATGCACTCAGAATACTTTTTATTCTTAAACAATACAGTTAAAAAGGTCCAATATATATCTAAAAGTTTGTAGACACTTGGCCAACATGCCTATGACCAAATGTATATGGACCCCCAGGTGTTCCCAGTGAAAGGTTCTGTTAAATCATACAGAGACATTGTGGATAATTGTGGTGACAGTTTCGTGAGGGCCCTTTTCTGTTCCAGCATGACTGTGCCCCTGTGTACAAAGCCAGCTACATAAAGACACGGTTTGACTAGTTTGGGATGTAGGAACTCCAGATTCCAGATCTCAACCTTACTGAACACTTTTGGGGTGAACTGAAACAAGAGCCAAATCCTTGTACCTAACATTAGTACCTGACCTCACAAATGCTGTTCTGGCTGAATGAGCACAAGTTGCTACAGACACTTATTTTATGAAAATCCCTCCCAAAAGAGTGGGATGTTGGGATGTACAATAAGCTCATATACAGTAGGTGTATATTATTATTATTATTATTATACAGTATTTATAAAGCGCCAATAGTTCGCTCAGCACTGTACATTACAAAGGGGGACAGAACATGTGACAGAACAATACCAATACAATGCACAACATGAGGGGATCGAGGGCCCTGCTCTTTCGAGCTTACAATCTAGGAGGTATATACAGTATGTCAGTTGGCCACCGTCATCCAGTTGTAGAGTGTATTGCCATCTACAGAACAGAAATAATTTCAGTGGTCCTCAATTTAACTATATTTGCATTTCAGGGCTGATTGAACACTCATTTTAAGTTGACAGATCTAAAACCTTCTAGAATGTCTCCCCAGTTGTATTGTTTTATAAATGATGTAGATAATAATGTGCACTCTGCACTTGGTAGGGAGCTCAGCACTTCTGTTGCTAAAGAAATCAATGTAATTCATGTTATATTTGTACATATCTACAAAACAGAGCTCACACTGCTGGCCAATAACCAGCGGTGATCAGCAGGAAGCAACTTCCAGACAAGCAGTCCAGCTAATAATAATGACTACTTAGCAATGAACATACGTTTTATGGGCACAGCCTGTTCTTGAACTATTTCATGTTGGAGCCAAGTGGTGATAAAGTTACCGTTCCCCTTTGTTATTAGAAGTCTTCTGTGAATGTGAGCCTTTCATGGTGTTGGATAGATGTAGGGGTTACTGTTAGTGCATGCCGTGCTCTGTAAAAGTTTTGTGTAAGCTTTCAGCATATAAACACTAGTTTTTACGTATATAGTGTTTTCCCATTTTTTTAAAGAAAAATAATATATGTGTGTATATACATATATATATATATATCTATATAAAGTTGTGCTCAAAAGTTTGCATACCCTGGCAGAAATTGTGAAATGTTGGCATTGCTATTAAAAATATGACTGATTATGCCATAAAATGCTCTTTAATTGAAGGATAATGATCATATGAAGCCATTTATTATCAAATAGTTGTTTGGCTCCTTTTTAAATCATAATGATAACAGAAATCACCCAAATGGCCATGATAAAAAGTTTACATACCCTGAAATGTTAGGCCTTGGTACAGACACACAAGGTGACACACACGGGTTAAAATGCCAATTAGAGGTTAATGTCCCTCATTTGTGGCTTTTTAAATTGCAATTAGTGTCAGTGTATAAATAGTTAATGAGTTTGTTAGCTCTTACATGGAAGCACTGACTAGGCTAGATACTGAGCCATGGGGATCAGAAAAGAACTGTCAAAAGTCCTGCGTAACAAGGTGATGGAACTTTATAAAGATGGAAAAGGACATAAAAAGATGTCCAAAGCCTTGAATATGCCAATCAGTACTGTTAAATCACCTATTAAGAAGTGGAAAGTTCAGGGATCTCTTGATACCAAGCCAAGGTCAGGTAGACCAAGAAAGATTGCAGCCATAACTGCCATAAGAATTGTTCGGGATATCATTATCTCTGGAGCTTTTACAGTATCTTCCTCCACACAGAACCCCTTCATTTCTGTCTGTTTGTGCCCCCGATGATGAGATTTCCCTTCATGTCCTGTGCTGCCTGACACAAATCACATAGACAGGAAGGAGGAGAATGCTATTGAGTAGGGTCATAGACTTAGAAAAGTTGACAGGGGTTTTACTGTCACGTACCTGATGGGAGACTGAAATGACGAGTACGGCCTCACTTGTGTCACTAGCCCTGACCCCACTGGAGTTGGAACAGAGGGAGTCTAGGGACCAGGGGGACAAGAGCGCCAGTGTTAGGGATCCGGGTATGACCAGAAATGTGTGGACTGACACAGGGAAGTAGCAGGCTTCAGGAACACAGGTGTAGTCAGGCTGGCACCGCCCGGCGGGATCTCTAGTGACCCACAGAACAGGATTACCCAGGGCGCGGAGTCTAAGCCCCAGTCTGCCTTTTCACCAGAGCCCCTGATGGTGGGGATGGACTTGGCTCAGGACTGAGACCAGGTCGTGGCCCCTGAGTGCACCCAACTGTGGTAGAGGGGTCCATTGAGGATATGTACCGGGGAAAGCCTGATGTGAAGGGGCTGGCAGGTTTGGACAGTAGTGACTGGATCCGTGCGGGATGGATGGATCGTCTGGGTAGCGTCAGGCGTAGTCAGGTAGGCCAGGTCAGCAACATAGTCAGGGTCACAAGCTGGGTTCAGTAACTCACGGGCAGCACGGTACAGAGGATCAGGCAGAAGGATAGTCAGGCAACAGGAGACGGTCAGAAGAGGTCAGGATCAAAGCAGGGTCAGCAACTAGGCAGGAACACAGGATACCAGGTACAGGGGCTCATGGGAAACATACACCAAGGCACTAATCACAGGCCTGGTCATTCCTTAAATACACCTCCTGCAATCAGCCCCAGGTTTTGGCTGACTGCAGGATTGAGCTTCTGGCTGCTGAGAGCACCCGCTGGTCAGCCCTGGTACTGCAGCCCATACGGCAGGTGAGTCCCACCACCAGTGCTGAGTCCATTCCTGACAGCCAGTAGTTGTTGTTTGCAGCTCTTGCAGATGATGACCTTGGAAGACTGATGATCCTCTGATTCAGGCACAGTAGTAACAAGCAGAGCAGGTCTTGTAGATTGCCAGGCAGTGCACCAGAGCAAGTCAGGTAGTGAGGGTAAGAGACAGGAGCAGTGTAATAGGGATAGCCAGGGTCATCAACAGTCGGGCAGCACGGTACAGAAGCAGAAGGAAAGCCAAGGTCTGGAGCAGAGCCGAAGTCAGGAACCAGTATCAATCAGGAGAGCAATCAGAGTCAGGTCAGGAACACGCCGGGTCAGCAACAAAGGAATCACACAGGAACAAGCAGGACACGGGGGAGCTGAGGACCTTTCAGCAACTAACATGGGCAGAGACACTCTTTAAATAGCCCGTCTGGTACCAATCTTTGCCGTGCGTGTGCGCGATCGCGCATTTTTGCGCGCATGCGCACAATGAACCACTCTTCTCCGGACGTTCCTATGCGCATGCGCACTTCTATTTGCTATTCATCTTGCCGGAAATCCCTTACATTTAATCTGTCTAAGTCACAAAAAAAGTACATTTTTGGCTGGTGTTGGGCTTTAATAAAACTGTTTTTATTTCCTCTGACCCCTTTCTCCCTTGAAGAGTATGGCATTTGCCCCATAACCTCCTATAAGCAGCTATTGAAGCAAAACATTGTAGGACTTTAGGTCTTTTGAGTAACAAGGCAGTGGTAGCGGGTTATAAGACATGCATCTCTCCCCTGTCAGCACTGACATGCTGCTTTGTATTGTTCTTCTACACAGGTGTCAAACTGGCAGCCCTCCAGCTGTTGCCAAACTACAAGTCCCATGAGGCATTGCAAGATTGACAGTTACAAGCATGACTCCCAAAGGCAGAGGCATGATGGGACTTGTAGTTTTGCAACAGTTGGAGGGCCACCAGTTTGACACCCCTGCTCTACTACATAGTAAAACACACACAGCACACAGTTAACCTTTTGATCGCCCCATATGTTAACCCCTTCCTGCCCAGTGTCATTAGTACAGTGTCAGTGCTTTTTATTAGCACTGATCACTGTATTTGTGTCACTGGAGATGTCAATGGCAGTTATTTCCCCCCAGTGTCAGAATTCCCGCCGCAGTCCCGCTATAAGTCGATGATCGCCGCCATTACTAGTTTAAAAAAATAAATAAGACACATAACATGATGAAAGATAGAAACGCCTCTGTAAATAACCAAAATCTTACAGTAGAAAAATGGAAAGTTTAGCAAAGGGATTATGAAGAATAGCATTACAGTTGTTGAGCTCCTTTAGTAGCTGCCACTGCAACTCCCAAATCCTTTCCTCTTATTATTTCTCATTCATCTTTAGACAATGATATAACGAACTGGCTTGTGGCCTGGAGGATTTTGGCTCACTGGAATCTTTGCCTCTGAAGGTCAATTTCCCTCAAATTAATAGGTCGCTTTTCATTGCTGCTTCTACAGTTTCAGTCCCCATCTCTAATGAATGCAATTTTCTTCTCTGGCCTGGATCATATCCATGATTAAACATTGCTATTAGTAAGATATAATCCAGCCAGTATTTAATAAATACAACTACGGTTCTACCGACTAATGTCATTAAAGACTTCATGCATACTGGCCATAAGACAGGCTGCTTAATGACCACAAATGAGACAGTCAGCAGCCGAGAGGTTATGAGTAAGCACTTTTAAGGTGGATCTGTCACCAGACAAAACCTCTGTGATGAGCTTCTGGAGTAAGCAGCCATGCAACGACTGAAGGGCTAGATAAGTGTCAGTGTATAAATAGTTAATGAGTTTGTTAGCTCTTACATGGAAGCACTGACTAGGCTAGATACTGAGCCATGGGGATCAGAAAAGAACTGTCAAAAGTCCTGCGTAACAAGGTAATGAAACTTTATAAAGTTGGAAAAGGACATAAAAAGATGTCCAAAGCCTTGAATATGCTCTCAAACCCAAGCTCCACAAGGCCAGAGTGCAGACGACTAAACCACCATGTTGAGTTCAGTCAAATAATATACCCCATTCTTCCATTTTTTTTTTAAAGAATTGTTTTGGTTTTCCACAAAGGGTAAGTGGGTCTGTCAGTTACTTGTCAAGCCTGTGCTAAGAAACTCCTGACACGTCATAAAATATGACAACAGTAGCATTTTTCAGAAAGGCCCCTCCTTTTATAAATAAAAAGCCTTCCTTGATCTCCAGTCAGCGACTTTGCTTAACCTAAGATGATGTGGTCAGTTGGCTGCATGCAGGAGGAAGCATTTCTTCAGTCTCCCCTCCCCCCAGTGATCAGACTGCAACATTGTAACTCTGTAGCAAGTCACAATGGGGTTTATTTACTAAAGCTGGAGAGTGAAAAATCAGGCTCACTTCTGCATAGAAACCAATCAGCTTCTAACCTCAGTTTGTTCATTTAAACTTTGGCAATAAAACCTGGAAGCTGATTGGTTTCTATTCAGAAGTGAGTCTTATTTTGCACTCTCAAGCTTTAGTAAATAAACTCCAATGTGACTGTGTCAGACATACAGTATGTGAACACAAGCAAAGACTGCACAGATTCCAGGATATATATGATTGTGTCATCTGAGTGACCATCCCAGTCCAGAAAGTAGATGTTGACCCTGGTGGCTTTTGTTTGGGGAGAAAAACATATGAAGGCGGGGGGAGTGCAATATGAAGGCAGGGGGGAGTGCAGTATGTAAACCCGTACGCTGCTATACTCCCCCAATTAAACAAAAATAAGACATCTTATTTTTATATATCTATCCTCTGTGTATATACAGTGCAATATTGTATTAAATGTGCAAGACTGCTGCTACCACTGTCCGTAAAATGATATATAATGAAGAAAGTGTTGCACTGTCTCTTTAAATGTGCAAAATAACCATCAAAACCAGAAAAAGTGCACATGAATAGTAAATAAACAATATGGTGTATACCAAACTGTGCAAATAAAAAAGGGTTCTGTGATTGCACTACATAACAATAAATGTCCATATAACTCAAGTCAGGGGCAGACTGACCATTCGTGCACTCAGGCACTGCCTGAGGGCCCGGGGTCAGTAGGGGCCCCAGGAGATGCCCCTACTACCTTTCATAGGCTTTTTTGGGTGTGGTTTGAGTGTGGGTGAGGACACAGGGGCCCCGTGATCTCCTATTGCCCAGGGGCCCCATGAGTTATCAGTCAGCCCCTGACTCAATCGTTCTCATTTAATGAAAAACAATTTGTAAAGTGCTTCCAATTAAGTGCTTCAGTGCCCACAATCCCACTTCCTTGTGCAGTGCTCGCTCACCTTAATCTCCTAGATTGTAAGCTCCAAGGATCAGGGCCCTCCTAACCCTCTTGTATTGAACTGTATTGTTGCTGTATTGTCTCCCGTTATATTGTAAAGCGCTGAGCAAACTGTTGGCGCTATATAAATCCTGTATAATAATAATAATAACCTGACGTCAGTCTGACATCCTGACTTTTGTACCGGAGTGCTGTTTGGTCCTTCCTGAAGAAATTGCAGGATTGAACCCTACTCAATTTGGAAGCGAATAAACCAAGTCTTTTAAAACGGCCATATGGGGGAAGTATCTGTCAACCGCTGGAAATGGAGCTGCAGTACTCATCCAACAAAGCGTCAATGACCTACTACATATAGGTCAAATATTAGGGTGAGCGAGCACTGCACAAGGAAGTGCTATTCAGATTGTGGGCACCGAAACACTCAATTGAGAACACTTGAGTTATATGGATATTCATTGTATATTGTTATGTAGTGCAAGCAAAGGACTCTTTTTTTATTTCCACAGTTTTCTATGCACTATATTAGTTGTGTATTTACTATTTGTGTGCACTTGTTTATGGTTTTGATGATTATTTTCACACCACTTTCTTCTTTATTGTCAGGGGGAGAAAATAGTTTATTTTCAATGTGACAATAAGATCCCACATACAATTCACATTCATCAACAACCACCTGTCTTAGTTTATCTGGTCCCTTGTCTGGTTGTCAAATTATTTTTAGCAAATATCAGGCTGTTTATGCCTCTGGAGCACTCCAGATTTTTTGGGGAACTGTTGAGTGGGGTCTGCCCAAAACCATTTGGCTAGAGATTTTTAAGAGCAAACTTTTAATTTTTTTCCAGTATATAAATGGATATTTTGAAAAGCTTTTCTGAGGAGAATGAAGCCAAATGCAAGGATGTTTCAAACATCATAAAAAAACTGGCATCAAAGTAGATCTTTCAGTGAATTCTATCAGCGTATGCTGCCAGGGAGATACATAATATCATCAGACTTCAACGTCAGAATACAAGTTATATGATAATATTTTAAAATTCTTTACTGATCTGGGTGTGAGAGACCCTGTATCTGTCCAAAACTGACTTTCTGAGAAATGTTTGTTATGTTATCTGCGTCATTTTAGAAAATATTGTGACAACAGTAGAAATGTACCATTTGTGGTTAAATAGTTATATGGTTAGTCAGGTTTAAAAATAAGTAGTATAACCAATAGAAAAAATAAAAATAGAATATAGAAAATCTCCATATACAGAAATTTACATCCACAGTTGATCCAGAGGGTTGAAAAAACTGTAAAGCATGGGAAAAAAATCCTTTCTGGTCCCCTGAAACCAACTGGATATTGCCTGTATCAATAGTCTCTAGTGTTATTACCTTTAAAATGTTAATAACTACTTATATTCTTCTTTTCTCAGACAATCTTCTGAGCTGGTCAGAACCAGCTCTAGAGGGAGTCTGTTTCATATTTGCACAGCTCTTAAGCTGGCGATACAAGTATAGATTTTTGTTGGAGAATTTTCATCTCAAGAATATTCGTTTGATTTTCAAATCGTTAGTGGGGTCAAATCGATGTTTGTTTTCAACAGCAGTGATGGGAAAATTCGAAGGGGCAGGAAGGAAAACTTTTTGCAATCAAACGAATTTTCGGCCAGTGTATGTGGTTATAGTTCAGAAATGACATTCATTTTAATAACATGCTAAAAGCAAAAGACAATTTTCGAATGACATTCAACCATTAATCAAATGTTCGAATAATTTTTGTACGACTTTTCTTACGAATATTCTCGTCCAAAAATCTACACGTGTATGGCCAACTTTACTGTGAAAAAGCCCTTCCATATGTGGAGGTTAATACAGAAGTATAAGCAAGACCTTTTTTTCATTTTGGATAGAGTAAGGGAGGGTTATAACCCCGGTCAGTTTATTTTTTGCTGTCTGTGTCTCATTGGGGAGACTTACCTTCACTTCCTGTCCCATACCCAAAACAGGAAGTGAGAAAATCTCTGTATATTAAGGGAATTTCTTGAGGACCCCCAGATCACCACAATTAGAGTCCCCATTGGAAATCTTCCTTTATTACTTTTCTGGGGACAACCCAAATTTTGGGGTTTCTTTTACATTCACTTTCGTTGATAATGGTAAACAAGACAAATAGAGAGGGTGAATCTCCCTAGTGGGGGCACAGACAGTAATAAAAACCTGACAGGTGTTCTAATCCATCTCCACTTTGTCCAAAACTATAAAAAAAGTTTTGCCTTTAGTTGTACTTTAAATCTCTTTTCTTCCAAATGTAAAGAATGCTTCCTTTCCCTCTGTAATGACCCAGAACTGAAAAACTCTACACCAAGTGAACTATATGGACCACATATATTTATACATGGTAATCATATCCCCCCTTAATCGATTCTTCAAGAGAAAATAAATTCAGTTCAGCTAACTTTTCCTCATAGCTGAGCCCCTCCAAACCCAAACCATGCATTGAGACCAGCTTGTAAGTTGGAGGCATCCTTTAGGCACATTATTTCACTGCATATCTTGGTGTCATCTGAAAACACTGAAATTAGACTTTTAATCCCAAACTCATTTATAAATATGTTAAAAAGTTAGTGTCCCAACTCTGAACCTTGGGGTACATCACTAACAACAGTGAATCTTGGGGAACCCTACTAATAGCACTGAAACTTGGGGTAAAAAACTATTAACAGTGAACCTTGGGGTACCCCAATAATAACATTGAACCTTGAGGTATATCACTATTACCACTGAACGTTTGGCTACCCCATTAATAACACTGAACTTTGAGGTACACCACTAATAACACTGAACTCTGGGGTATATCACTAATAAAACTGAACTTTGGGGTACATTACCATTAACACTGAACCTTGGGGTACACTATTAACAACACTGAACCATGGGGTATACTACTAGTAACACTGAAACGTGGGGAACCCCACTAATAATGCTGAACCTTGGGGCACACCACTAATAACACTGAACCTTGGGGCACACCACTAATAACACTGAACCTTGGGGTACACCACTAACAATACTGAAATTGGGATGCACCACTTATAACACTGAATCTTCGAGTACATCATTAATAGCTCTGAACCTTAATTACTTGACTAATAACACTGAACCTTTGGGTACACCAATAATAACACTAAAGCTTGAGGTACACTAACAACACTGAACCTTGGGATACTCCACTGATAATGCTGAACTTTGGGGTACACCACTAATAACACTAAACTTTAGGGTACATTATTAATAATGGCAGCATTTATTGTAGACATAATAAATGTAAAACTATACATATCATTCCATATATAGACAATACATGTACCTAAACCCGATCCCCCCCTCCACCTCTCCGCTACCCACCAGTCCCCCCCCCCGTGTGTGTGGGGGGGACTGGTGGGGTTGGAGAGGGGAGGGGTAGATCGGGTTGGGGTACATGCATTGAGCATATATGGAATGATTTGTATATTTTTACATGTATTACATCTACAATAAATACTGACGTGGTAGCCTTTGAGGTGCTATATTCTTCCTCGTGGGTTTTTCTGTAGTGTATTGTTTCTTGGATGCATCTCCCCGATTTAGGGTTAGGCACTGGCAGATATACCACTCCCAGGACCAGGCCTATGGCTATGGGGTTTTTCATATTTGTACATCATTAACTCTGAATCTTGAGGCAAACCATGAACAACACTGAACCTTGGGGTACCCTGCTAATAGTATTGAGCCTTAGGATACACCGCTAATATCGCTGAACTATCACGTACACCAGTAGTATGCGGTACACCACCAAATACACTGAACCTTAAGATATACCACTAACAGCACTGAACCTTGGGGTACACTAACAGCACTAAACCTTGGGGTACAATAACACTGAACCTTGGGGTACCCCAATAATAACATGGAACCTTGAGGTACGCTAACAACACTGAACCTTGTTTTACCCCACATACAACACTGAACCTTGGAGTACACCACTAGTAACACTGAACCTTGGGATAGACGACTAATAAACTTAGACTATTCAGAGTATGAATCAATAATCACTACTCCCTGAAAACAGTCTTTTAGCCAATTTTCTATCCATTTACAAACTGATTTTTCTAGGTCTGTAGAATTTCATTTACATATTAGCCGTGTGTGTGGGAACTGTGTGTAAAGTCCAAGTATACCATATCCAAAACTACTCCTTTGTTATTATGGTATCTAACAAAAACTCTGCCATGTGTTTTCTTTTTTATCAAACTCTCAAATATCTTCCCGATTATAGAAATGAATGTGATGGTATTCAGAAAAGCTATAGCAACCAAAACAGATTTTAGTTTACTGTAGTCAGATAAGTGCAAAAAAGATTGTTCCTTCAAAGAAAGCAACCAATACCTACCTGTCACAGGTAACAGATTGTTCTTCACTGGTATCTATGGGCTTCTCACATGGTTGATTTCACGACCAACCATATCCTGACTGTTTAACGACTACTTTGAGAAGCCAGTGTTCACTTTGTTCCAAACATAAAACGAACCTCTAATGGCGTTTTTATTGAAGGGCAGGAAATTGATAAAGTAGAAGCCAGCTGGAAATATAAATCCAAAAGATGCTTTTGGTCTTAGTTAAAACAACAATTTAAAAAGAAAAATCAAGCTATCACTGTAAAGAAAGCAATAAATTACTTGTCTTGCTGCCTGGGCCGCCAAACCTTGCTGCATTGAAGCTTGTTAAGGCTAGGTTCACATCTGTGCATGTTGGGAACGTACACACAATTGTGTGCTTTCCTAACACGTACAGAAATGCTTTGCCATTAATTGTTAATGGCACCCCCATGCAAGTGCAAACACACACAATGTGTGGCATGTTTTTTTTTTTCTTTTCCTGTTTTTCGAGTACATAGAGCAGCCCATTGAAATGAAGCGGCTGCCCTAAACACAACGCACAGAACTGCGCTGCACTCGCTGTCACCTGTAGGTGTGAATCAAGGCTAAGAGATATTCAGTATCCTGCACAATTCTGGGAATATCAGATGCCTTGTCCCCCACCAACCTCCGTGGTTCCTTTCACCATTCTGTAGGTCACTTTTCTTTCTGGCAGTAATGTAGGGGCCATGAAAGGAAACCAAAAAGCACTGCAGGGGATGCCAGCATCTGACACACCCAAAAATATTGAATGCTGATCATTTTTCAGCCATCTTGGATCTACGACGCAGTTTGCTGGCACTTGTAGGTGATAATTATTTCTTTGCAATGATGGCCTGATTTAGATTTATTTTTGTTTTAATTGCCAGATAATCATTTTAACTAAGACCAAAAGTATCCTTTGGCTTTAAATTTCCAGTTGGCTTCCACTTCTTTAAATCAATTTCCTGCCCATTACTAAAACAATAAAAACACCATTCAAGGTTCATTTCCAGTTTGGAACAAACAAATGGAACACCATCTTCTCAAAGTACTCATCAGACAGTCCGAATGTAGGTAGTTGTTTGTGAGTTCAGCCATATGAGAAGCCCACAGACACCAGTGAGAACAATCTGCTACTATTACAAAACTCTTGCGGAATTTCGAGTATCATTTCACTTGGTGAAGTCACGGATGTCCACTGGAGAAACCTGCGTTCTCAAGAATCGTAAATCACAGTGACTGAGGAGAACAGGAGGTTCTGTTAATGTCAGTGTGGGATGGCTGAGCCTCTTTATCCTGGATTATAAACTAGGAATAAGAAAATCGTATACATTTCAGACCACACATGTGGTCGAGGCTGCCATGGAGGGCCACATGTTACAGTAACGAAAATGTGTGTAATTGTTGGTCCCTGGTGTCCCAGTGTTTCATCTTCATAGCCCATGCAGAGGATAATTCTGACAGGCTGTCTGTCGGAAATTCTTTTCCTATGTGGGGAGTACAGAATATATTTAGTATCAGGCCTCATACAGCTGTTTTTAAACTGTGATTCTCTGTTGTTAAATAATATTGTGCTTTCCTGTCATAGCTTGTTTAATTCTAATTATTGTCATTGTAGTACACAAAATTACCTTGTTGTCAGGGATGGCATTCTTGTTCAGCTTGAATACCCACATCGATGCATGTGCACAAAAGTTAGAAACTTTCAACATTAACATTAAACATGTGTTCCCCTATTCATGGGAGCATATGTGCATGGCCATACACAATTCCCATGCACTATTCTTTTTAGGGACTAAAGAACATGTGGTTGTTATAGTAAAATGTTTCTCCTCCTGCAGTCATTCCATGTTTCCTTTTGTCAACAATTTTGACCCTGGCTTAACGCATGACCTACACTGTCTGCATTGATGACCTCAATTTCGCTTCAGACCATTATCTGTCCAGTCCCTTGGTGCACTACTTGATTTGTTGTCTCACTGTGGCTTATGTTGGCCTGGCTCCTGACCACAACCAGTTCTTTGGATCTTGGTGTGTACCCACTGCAAACATTGGTCTGGCTCTGCCTTCTGGTAATTCAGAACTGAACTTTGCATAATCTGTATGGTCCATACCAAGCAATCTTTTGTTCCATGTTCAGGTATATTAATTAAAAATTACTGTTATTCTGTTGCATTAAATCAGGGGTCTCCAAACTGCGGCCCATGGGCCAAATGTGGCCCTTTGCTTGCCTTTATCTGGCCCTTGGGGAATTGCTCCTTATACTGATATGAGGTACTATTTCTTCCACTGACCCCAAAGACAGGGCACTCTTCCTCCCACTGACACCATCAATGGGGTACTATTCCTCCCACTAACATCATCAATGGGGTACAATTACTCCCATTGACACCATAAAGGGGGTAATATTCCTCCCAACAACACCATCAGTGGGGTACTATTCCTCCCACTGATACCAGAGACAGTGAACTATTTCTCCCACTAACATCAATAATTTCTTTTGGCCCTTTGTTTCAAAAGTTTGGAGACCCCTGCATTAAATGTTTGAACTAGGGTTGCACTTAGAGTGGTATTGGTATCAGTGCCGATACAGAGTACTTGCGCATGTACTTGTACAAGCAAATGCTACCGATACCTTTGCAGTGCAGTTTGAGCCCATACAAATGAATGGGCTCAATTCACACTGCAAAGAATTGCATGTAATTTGAACAGGAATGCTGTATGATCTCTGTCTGAATTGCATACAGTTTCTTGCATAGCTCCTGTGTGAACCCAGACTTGTCATAGTGACTTTGAGCCTGAGCCAGGAGCGGTGCTTGAAACCTCCCTGCATGAAGGGTTCTACTAGTTCCTGCTTCTGATCCCACTGTGGACATCAGCAGACGTAGCTTGGGCTCCTCCTGCCTCTCCCTTGGCTCTCTCCCCCCAGCCGTTCCAGCCATCCACTGGACTCCCTCCCCATCCCTCCCAGTCTTGCTGTACCAGATTGTTGATCCTTGCTTCAAAAACAACAAAAAACTGCTTTACAGGTCTAAGGATTTGAAAGCCCCACAGCTTTCTCTCCTCTCTTTGCAGTGCTGACAGTACGGGCTAGATGGCTTCTGAACTGCACCGTCACATGCAGGGGCGGACTGACAACTCATGGGGCCCCCGGGCAATAGGGGATCATGGGGCCCCTGTGTCCTCGCCCACACCCAAAAAAGCCTATGAAAAAGCCAATGAAAGGTACCAGGGGCATCTCATGGGGTCTCCTACTGACCCCGGGCCCTCGGGCGCTGCCCGAGTGCTCGAATGGTCAGTCTGCCCCTGGTCACATGTGTGTCAGTATTGGTTCATCCCTGATTTGAACCTTTGGAGGCAATAGTTCTGTTTTAAGCTGGCCATAGATGAACTGAAATTCAGCCGGTTCAGCAGGAACCCGCTGATTATTAGATTGAGTTTTGTCGAACTGGCTTGCTGGTAAATTTTTCTTCAGCCGACTTCAGCCGCTGATCAGTGTGTTTAGATAGCAGTGAACCCCACAGTCTGTCAAAGTGGGGAGATTTCTCTATTTACCTTGCTTTTGTGATGGAGGAATTTATTATCAGTTTTAATTTATGACTAGATTTTCCTATCTCAGATCCATACATAAAAACAATAGCAATTAATACAGATTTGTATCCGTTAAAAATGATTAAATGCATTTTGAAATGCAAGTGGTGTAAATACCATAGTTTGTCTTCTGTGCAGCAGAACAAAAATCCATGCAGCCGCACCACCCGCACAGAAGAATGCGGACCCACGGACGGATTCCATTCATTCTAATGGCACGCCGCCCGCACTGGAAATCGCAACCGCACTGGGAACCGAGGTTCCCGTACGGGCTGCAGTTTCCAAAGAAGTGCAGGGACGTCTTCCCTGCATGTCACGGGGCATGGGAGTCCATTCAAATGAAAGGGCTCTCGTGCCTGCGCAAAACGTGGCCCACACGGCCAAATATATGTGAACCGGGGGTCAAACTGGAAGAGGAAGGGAAGCTAAAGGAACCAATCAGGTGCTACAATGCTCCTAATTAAGAACATGCTAACAGCAGCAATTGGAAAGATTATCCGATAATCTATTCCTTAGTACACAGCTTTCGACAACCGATCAGGACAGTTCATGCAAAAATATCCAAAAAGAATGAACAATTTTTGAGTAATTAGTATAGTATTTGTACAAAGACCATGCATGCTCAGAAACAAAAGAATACATTACAATACAATGCAATACATTACATCACTTCTGAAGCTGTATCCTGTTTTAAGGGAATTTTCGTAACTTTAGTAACCTATTCATTTTCAAAATGAGACTGGCATGCAAGAAAAAAAACAGACGATCACTCGTCCAATATTCTCATCGTGTGCACTAGACATTAGGGAGTGAGGTGATTAGTCTGTTGCTGTTCTTCACTGTCAAGTCATAAGTTGGGGGCAGGGAGAAGACCTAGCTATATTTCTTAACTGCAGGAGAGAAAAGACAGGTCACCAGTCTGACTGGTTGGACAAAAATACAAATCTCTACAGGTATGACAGCATCCAAATCTGTATTTCTGGTATGTATTTGGATGTTTGGCTTTAAAGTCATATTGTCTGGTTTGGGGGGGGTTTGTAAGCATGGTACATGCCCCATGCTGCCATGAGACTCTTTTGACATCATGAGCTCAAACGGATCTTTTCCAACACATGCAACAGCTCGTTTGTGAAACACTGTTATTGTTATTTTCCCTTTCTATCCTCAAACCACAACATTCTCAGGCTCTGTCTAATTAATCAGCATATTAAATCCGAACTGCTCCTCAGCTGATCTCATATGCAGCACACAAGTCAGAGTATCTGCACCATCTCTGGTTTTCCAGAGACGCCTGTGCCAGCGAATGAGCCTCACGCATCGTGATATGTTCACGACCGCAGAGCCACCCTCCTCCTGGAGACAGTTCAAGTCAGGATGCAATTAAAAGAGGCAAACATGTTATGAGCTGTGGTGAGAAAGAAATAAAATCGGAAGTGGGGATGGTAAGTTAATGAGATTTCACTACCCAACATCTCATCTGGAGCCCTCAGATGAACCCCCGAGGGGTGTGGATTCTCGCAGTCATCTACCATAATTCTTTTAAACCGTTTTTTGTTGTGTAATTTCTGACACTAGTGCTATGATTGTGGGACCTGAAATCCAAGCTATACAAATATTGTTTAAATTCATAAGCCATGTATTCTTATTTGATCACACCCTTTGTGTATTTCTTCCAGCTATGTGCAGAAGCTTCTGATAATAAAGACCTCTCACTGCTACTTTTTCTCCTTGTTCAAGGTGGCTGGTCTTGTCTCCGCCCCTTCTGCAGTTTTCTGCAGTCAACCTGTGGTGGATGGGGCCTGTTAGGCCCCTCCCACAGCTCTGCTGTCTACATAGACTAGGTGAAGCACAATGGTAATATCACTGCTACTTTTACAAGGTCATATTTGAGATTGCAAAGGCATTTATATGTTGGAAAGTTTTGTGTCTGATGTTCAGCTTTAAATATTTTGTATTTTTCTTCAAATTACTTGATTTCCAAGGGGAACTTCAGCTAAAAAAACAGTTGTAATAAAGGTATGTCAGCTGTTTGACTTCCTAGAATGTATTTATTTATTGCAGGCATTTATATATCACCATTAATTTACACAGAGCTTTACATGCTGTACATTTGTATCAGTCTCTTCCCTCAAGGAGCTTACAGTCTAAGGTCCTATTTCACATGCATACATGCACGCACACACACTTACTAGGGCCAATTTAGACTAAAGTTGGCCATACTTAGCTCCCTTCCCTCCAATCAGCTCTCAGAGCTCTCCTCACTGACTATAACTTCAGCTCCCTGCCCATTGCTTTTCAGAGCTGAAGGATCCTGTGCTAATTCTGCACTTTGAATGGATGTAGGGGACAGATGGCTGTAGACAGGCAGGTACAACTTATGTAGGGGGATTATTTTTCATCTCTGTGTATCACCTGAGGCCAGTTACTGCACTGGGTATATGAGGTTACAACCACTTGCCCTCCAGAAGATTTACCCCCCTTCATGACCAGGCCATTTTTTGCGATATGGTTCTGCATTACTTTAAGTGACAATTGCACAGTCATGCAATGCTGTACATAAATTCTCATTTTTTCCCCCACAAATAGAGATTTCTTTTGGTGGTATTTGATCACGTCTGCATTTTTTTTTTGCGTTATAACAAAACAAAATGACAATTTAAAAAAAAAACTTTTACTTTTTGCTTTATAAAACATATCCAATAAATAAATTAAATGTATTTATACATTTAAGCCAAAATGTAATGTATTCTGCTACATGTCTTTTTTTTTTTTAATATTAGTAATGGCAGCGATCAGTGACTTATAGCGCAGTGGTTCTCAACCTTTCTAATGCCGTGACCCCTTAATACAGTTCCTCATGTTGTGGTGACCCCCAACCATAAAATTATTTTCGTTGCTACTTCAGAACTGTAATTTTGCAGTGGGAGGAATAGTGCCCCATCATTGGTATCAGTGGGAGGACTAGCGCCCCATCATTGGTATCAGTGGGAGGACTAGCGCCCCATCATTGGTATCAGTGGGAGGAATAGTGTCCCATCGTTGGTATCAGTGGGAGGAATAGTGCCCCATCATTGGTGTCAGTGGGAGGAATAGTGTCCCATCGTTGGTATCAGTGGGAGGAATAGTGTCCCGCCATTGGTGTCAGCGGGAGGAATAGTGCCCCATCATTGGTATCAGTGGGAGGAATAGTGCCCCATCATTGGTATCAGTGGGAGGACTAGCGCCCCATCACTGATGTCAGTGGGAGGAATAGTGTCCCATCATTGGTATCAGTGGGAGGAATAGTGCCCCATCGTTGGTGTCAGTGGGAGGAATAGTGCCCCATCATTGGTGTCAGTGGGAGGAATAGTGCCCCATCATTGGTGTCAGTGGGGGGAATAGTGCTCCATCATTGGTGTCAGTGGGAGGAATAGTGTCCCATCATTGGTGTCAGTGGGAGGAATAGTGCCCCATCATTGGTATCAGTGGGAGGAATAGTGTCCCATCATTGGTGTCAGTGGGAGGAATAGTGTCCCATCATTGGTGCCAGTGGGAGGAATAGTGCCCCATCATTGGTGTCAGTGGGAGGAATAGTGCCCCATCATTGGTGTCAGTGGGAGGAATAGTGCCCCATCATTGGTGTCAGTGGGAGGAATAGTGCCCCATCATTGGTATCAGTGGGAGGAATAGTGCCCCATCATTGGTGTCAGTGGGAGGAATAGTGCCCCATCATTGGTATCAGTGGGAGGAATAGTGCCTCATCATTGGTATCAGTGGGAGGAATAGTGCCCCATCATTGGTGTCAGTGGGAGGAATAGTGCCTATCATTGGTGTCAGTGGGGGGAGGAATAGTGCCCCATCGTTGGTGTCAGTGGGGGGAGGAATAGTGCCTATCATTGGTGTCAGTGGGGGGAGGAATAGTGCCCCATCGTTGGTGTCAGTGGGGGGAGGAATAGTGCCCCATCGTTGGTGTCAGTGGGGGGAGGAATAGTGCCCCATCGTTGGTGTCAGTGGGAGGAATAGTGCCCCATCGTTGGTGTCAGTGGGAGGAATAGTGCCTATCATTGGTGTCAGTGGGGGGAGGAATAGTGCCCCATCGTTGGTATTAGTGACACAAATGATGGGGCACTATTCCTCCCACTGACACCAATGATACTTACCTTGCTGACCCCTGCTCCAGCCTGGGCTCGCTCTCTCCCTCTCCCATCTACAGCCTGCAGAAGCAAAATTTGCACTTACCTGTCAGCTGTCTTCCTTCTCTGGCCTCTCTCCTCTTCACTCGGTCCTGCAGCTCCCTCGATCTTCTTCGATCTGCGCGCTCTGCCGCTCGGCTCCTCCTCTCCAAGCTCCACCTCCTCGCCGGTGATTGGCCGCCTGTGTGCCTCTCCTGAGCTACAGTTCCGGTGGCCAATCAGCGGCGAGGAGGCGGAGCTGTTGAGTGATCCCGGAGGTGTGGCCAGGTTACAGGGGCAGCATATCATCCCGCCCACAGATCGCGAGACAGAGCAGCGGTGTCTCGGTTCCTAAGACCATCGGAAATATGTTTTCCGATGGTCTTAGGCGACCCCTGGGAAATGGTCGTTCGACCCCCAAAGGGGTCGTGACCCCCAGGTTGAGAACCGCTGTTATAGCGGGACTGTGTCAGGCATTCTGACACTAGCGGACACTGGGTGGGAACTGACTAACTGCCACTGACATCTCCAGTGATACTAATACAGTGATTAGTGCTAATGAAAAGCACTGATTACTGTACTAATGACACTGGGTAGGAAAGGCTTAACATCTGAGACTCCTAGATTGTAAGCTCCAAGGAGCAGGGCCCTTGAACCCCTTGTGTATTGTATTGTTACTGTACTGTCTCGTGTACTGTCTCCCATTATAATGTACAGCGCTGAGCAAACTGTTGGCTATAAATACTGTATAAAAATAATATAATAATCAAAGGGTTAACAGTGTGCTGTTTTGTGCTTACTGTGTGCTGTTTTACTAGGGGATGTGCTGCTTTCTCTCTCTCTGCTTTGCAGAGAAAGCAGCAAGTCCCTGCTGACAGGGGAGAGACCTGTATTGTTTATACACAGATCTCTCCCTGTCAGCTTCTCTGCTGATCACTGAGTGATTGACATCTCCAGGAGCCAATAACAGCGTGCCCCCTACCCGGAAATGCAAAATCACGTAATTATACATGATTTTGCACAGCATGGCTGCCCTGTAGCAGTGTATCTCCTTTGGGGCTGTCCTGAAATGGTTTAAAGTGGTACTAAGGGTTCATATTTTTTTTCAAATAACAAGCATGTTATACGTTACTGCTCTGTGCAATGGTTTTGCACAGAGCAGCCCCGACCCTTCATTTCTCTGGGTCCCCTGCTGGTGCTTCTGGCTCCTCCCACCTGCTGAGTGCCCCGAGCTGCCTCTGTTTTTCAGTAAGGTACACAGAGTGCAGCTCAGCCCCACCCTGCTCCCTGCTCACTGGCTGTGATTGGCAATGGCTCCTGCTGCTGTATCCCAGCCAGTGAGGAGGGAGAGACCCAGGAGAGCTGCTGGATTGAGATTGGGCTCAGGTAAGTATTGAGGGGACTGAGAAGGGAGCTGCACACTGAAGGTTTTCTTTTTTACATCTCTGTATAGAATGCAGGAAAGTAAAAAAAAAACCTTCACCCTTTTGAGTCACTTTAATTAAAATAGATTGTAAAAATATGCTCCAAGTATCAAATGTATTTATGAAGATGTGTCTATGGTATTACATATTTTCTGTGCTGTATTGTTTCATAGTGTCATCCGGTAGTTGTTGAAGTCAATGGATGTTACTGACAGCTGTTAATGCTGTACTGTCTGTGATTTCAGCACCTCCACTGTGTATAGCCCAGTCACTCTGTCATGCTGTGACTAAACTAACATGGTTTATAGCAGTCCAGCACCTTACAAATGTCTCTTCTCACCCTTTGTCACATTTACTCGTATAAACGCAAACAACTTGAGATCAGTTGACGCACATCTTCAACCACATTGTGCAGTGTGTCAGTTGTACCTTGTTACCTAAGCTAAGCATATCAAACGATACACAGTAACACAAACAGGAAGGATTTTCTGCAAGTGTTTTCTAAAGAAAGAAAACTATTTGGATATTTGATAGTCATTTTTTTCCCCAGATCTGAAGGCATCCCATATTGTTATGTTTAAAGCTGCATAAACTGTCTGCCCTAACAAAACAAGCATCGGCAGTCGTAGCAGCCGTTCGAGGATTGGCTGCGCAGGAGGGCCCCTTGAAGTATTTGGCAAATCACTGACAGGTCACACAGAGTTAAAGAGCTATTTTAAATTTAAATGTCTAAAGTAATAGTCTGTCACAATATGAAATAATCTTAGAGGTCCAGATGTTTCCACTCATTGGCTGACGTGAAGAACTTTCCGTTTAGCAGAGACCATCTCCATAGTGGAATTTGTAATGAACTGTGATCATTCTGGAGAGGGCTCTCATTACACAAAGAGTGTATAGATGGGTCAAGTCTTACTGGTAAAGCAGAACTGGGAATTACCTTCAGAAGTCTGCTACCTGCCTGACACCTTTTAAGTTAATAGAGAGGCAGACAGAAAGGGCTTTTTCCTCAGGAGTAACCAGAGAGAAGCCCAGAGAGACTTGGAATAGATGGAGTTTGGATTGTGAGGATTAAGAGTTGTGTATTTGTAACCCACAGTGATTACTCTAGATACAAGGAGTTGATTTACTAAAACTGGAGAGTGCAAAATCTGGTGCAGCTGTGCATGGTAGCCAATCAGCTTCTAACTTCAGCTTGCTCATTTTTTTTTTTTGTAATTCCTTTATTTGTCCAAAACATCATGAGCAGAAATGGCAAAGAACAATTGTCTTAGCAAGTTTACTGGATAACATTATAAAAAGAAAATGTCAGATCATGTAAAATGCATTGGAAACAGCCAGTAGGATCCAACTTATATGATGAAAGCTAATTACAATCAGATACAGCAGACCAGAAAAGACCAGTACAGTCAGATCGTATAACAGGTGTCCTAAAATGTACCTGTTGGTGAGGGAGGTTGGGGCAATGCTAAAAACAGGCTGGAAAAGCATGGAAAACATTGCCAACTCCCAACACTTAATCAAAATGGTAGTGGGGAAGGGTACTGGGGGTGGAGCCCGCAGCATAACCCATTGAGGCAAAGGGAAATTGGACAAAAGAAAAAGGGGACTAAAATGGATAAGAGACGAAGTAAGAAGGCTGAGGGGAAGTAGGGCGAGAAAAAGGGAAACAGAATAAGTAACACAGACTGGGTACAGTAGCCATACATCTCTTCCTGGGCAGGGAAAGCAGAATGATCAAAGGCTTTTCTCGCTACAGAGAATTCAGTTCATTTTGGTAGGCATCTGTGTAGACAAATTGTTACCATGGACTTCAGGTCTCACAGAAAGTCTCTTCTTTATTGCGCAAAGACAGCTGTAATATGTAGAAACAGCATGGAAAACATTCCCAACTTCCAACACTTTTAATCAGTAGTGGTAGTGGGGAAGGGTACGGGGGGTGGAGCCCGCAGCATAACCCATTGGGGCCAAGGGAAATTGTACAAAAGAAAAAATGGAATAACATGCACAAGAGAGGTGGTAAGAAGACAGAGGGGAAGTAGGGCCAGAAAAAGGGAAAGAGAAAAGAGAATAAGGTACACAGACTGGGTACAGTAGTCATGCATCCTTTCCTGAACAGGGAAAGCAGAATGATCAAAGGCTTTTCTCGCTATGGAGAATAAAGTTCATTTTGGTAGACAAAATGTTGCCATGGACGCCAGGTCTCTTTTTTACTGCGCAAAGTGGCTGTAAGATCCTCCATGTCTCTAAGTTCATTCACCTTGGAGAACCACAGGGCAAGTGTGGGAGGATGAACATCCTTCTATTGGAGTGGGTTACAGGCCTCCACCGCATTAAGCAGCTGAATGGTGAGAGAGGCCTATTTTTTAACAGGCCTCCCCGTTAAATGCAGGAAGCAAGCCACTGTGTCATCATGCAAATCCACCGTGGTAAGCTGTTTAACTATCCCAGTGACCTCCTGCCAGAACGACTAAAGCTTTGGGCATTGCAAGAAAATATGAAGAAAGGAGCCTCGATTAGTTCCACAGCACCAGCACGCACTTGGGAATTGGGGTGAAATGCAATCAAGCCTGATAGGAACCCGATACTGTCATGTGAGGAGTTTATAATTGGTCTCTTGTGCTCTGGTGGCTATGGAGCAGTGGTTCTCAACCTTTCTAATGCCGCGACCCCTTAATACAGTTCTTCATGTTGTGGTGACCCCCAACCATAAAATTTATTTCGTTGCTACTTCATAACTGTAATTTTGCAGTGGGAGGACTAGCGCCCCATCACTAATGTCAGTGGGATGAATAGTGTCCCATCGTTGGTATCAGTGGGAGGAATAGTGTCCCATCATTGGTGTCAGTGGGAGGAATAGTGCCCCATCGTTGGTGTCAGTGGGAGGAATAGTGCCCCATCGTTGGTATCAGTGGGAGGAATAGTGTCCCATCGTTGGTGTCAGTGGGAGGAATAGTGTCCCATCATTGGTGTCAGTGGGAGGAATAGTGCCCCATCATTGGTGTCAGTGGGAGGAATAGTGTTCCATCATTGGCGTCAGTGGGAGGAATAGTGCCCAATCATTGGCGTCAGTGGGAGGAATAGTGCCCAATCATTGGCGTCAGTGGGAGGAATAGTGTCCCATCATTGGCGTCAGTGGGAGGAATAGTGCCCCATCATTGGCGTCAGTGGGAGGAATAGTGCCCCATCATTGGCGTCAGTGGGAGAAATAGTGCCCAATCATTGGCGTCAGTGGGAGGAATAGTGTCCCATCGTTGGGGTCAGTGGGAGGAATAGTGCCCCATCGTTGGCGTCAGTGGGAGGAATAGTGCCCCATCGTTGGCGTCAGTGGGAGGAATAGTGTCCCATCGTTGGCGTCAGTGGGAGGAATAGTGTCCCATCGTTGGTATCAGTGGGAGGAATAGTGTCCCATCGTTGGTGTCAGTGGGAGGAATAGTGCCCAATCATTGGCGTCAGTGGGAGGAATAGTGTCCCATCGTTGGCGTCAGTGGGATGAATAGTGCCCCATCGTTGGCGTCAGTGGGAGGAATAGTGTCCCATCGTTGGCGTCAGTGGGAGGAATAGTGTCCCATCGTTGGTATCAGTGGGAGGAATAGTGTCCCATCGTTGGTGTCAGTGGGAGGAATAGTGTCCCATCGTTGGTGTCAGTGGGAGGAATAGTGCCCCATCATTGGCGTCAGTGGGAGGAATAGTGCCCCATCGTGGGTGTCAGTGGGAGGAATAGTGCCCCATCGTGGGTGTCAGTGGGAGGAATAGTGCCCCATCATTGGCGTCAGTGGAGGAATAGTGCCCCATCGTGGGTGTCAGTGGGAGGAATAGTGCCCCATCGTGGGTGTCAGTGGGAGGAATAGTGCCCCATCGTTGGTGTCAGTGGGGGGAGGAATAGTGCCCCATCGTTGGTGTCAGTGGGGGGAGGAATAGTGCCCCATCGTTGGTGTCAGTGGGGGGAGGAATAGTGCCCCATCGTTGGTGTCAGTGGGGGGAGGAATAGTGCCCCATCGTTGGTGTCAGTGGGGGGAGGAATAGTGCCCCATCGTTGGTATTAGTGACACAAATGATGGGGCACTATCCCTCCCACTGACACCAATGATACTTACCTTGCTGACTCCTGCTCCAGCCTGGGCTCACTCTCTCCCTCTCCCATCTACAGCCTGCATACCTGGCTGCAGCAGCAAAATTTGCACTTACCTGTCAGCTGTCTTCCTTCTCTGGCCTCTCTCTTCACTCGTTCCTGCAGCTCCCTCGATCTTCTTCGATCTACGCGCGCTGCCGCTCGGCTCCTCCTCTCCAAGCTCCACCTTCTCGCCGGTGATTGGCCGCCTGTGTGCCTCTCCTGAGCTACAGTTCCGGTGGCCAATCAGCGGCGAGGAGGCGGTGACAGGGGCAGCATATCATCCCGCCCACACATCGCCGGAGACAGGAGCGGTGTCTCGGTTCCTAAGACCATCGGAAATATGTGTTTTCCGATGGTCTTAGGCGACCCCTGGGAAATGGTCGTTCGACCCCCAAAGGGGTCGCGACCCCCAGGTTGAGAACCCCTGCTATGGAGGATTTTTGGGCAAGATGTAGAATTTTTTCCTTCTATGATGTCGTAAAGGTCATACCTAAATCTGACTCCCACTTAGAGGAAAGGGGGAGAATAATCATCTCAGGGTGGAGGAGAGATGACTAGATAGTAGAAAGGCTATGCCGGACTAGTTCGCCTCTGTGGCACAAAGTCTCAAAGGCAGTTAGGGTGCGTGCAATGACAGGTGAACGCAGGAGGGAGCGCAAGAGGATTGGAGCTGAAGGTCTCCCCAGAAGCTCAATGGAGGATCCACCAACCGAGTGAGATCAGCGGAAATCATATCAGCAGCTGGAGCCAAAAATCAGACAGGTGAGTATGTCCACTAAAGATGAGACAGAGATATTGCTGGTCTGATCCAGGGGTAAAATCAGCATTACTCTGTATGGGGACCATTGGTGAAGGGCCAGAAGAAATAGATGTAGTACGGAATGCTTTCCAGGCCACCCTCAAGACCCCCGGGTCAGGTGAGAACAGAGATCCCACGGTAAGGGACGCATCAGCCATGGCCAGCTCAAAGCCATGCCCTGGGAATCTTCTAATTCCATGTTGACCCAATGTTTGAATGCAGAGTGACAGTGCCAGTCAACCAGGCATGTAAGGTGTGCAGCTCTATAGTAGGAAGGGATATCAGGTAAGCCTACTCCTCCACAAATCTTTGGCAGGGTCAATAGATGCAAAGCGAGCCTGGGTTTCTTGTGTGACCAGATGAAGGCTCGGAAAATTGCACTGACTCTCCGTTAAAATTGCAAAGGTAAATTAATAGGTAATGCTTGCAAGAGATAAAGGATGTGGGGCAGCAGGGTAATTTTTAAGGCTTTGCAGCGACCAAACCATGTCAAAGTGAGTGTATGCCAATGAAGTAGATCCTTAATTTTGAGCAGAAGAGTTGCAAAGTTCGTAGCATAAAGATGTGATAGGAGTGATATTTGTGTCTAAATACCAGATCGACTCGGTTGCCTACCCGAACGAAAAGGAGGAGAAAAGATGTCCGATTGCACCAGGGTCAGAGGATACATTCATGGCAGAAGATTTTGCATAGTTGATTTTAAAAAACGACAAAGAGCCATAATCCTGAAGGGCCTACATAAGGTTAGTAAGAGAAGTGAGAGGATCCGAGACAAAGAAAATTAGGTCATCGGCAAACACTGCAACCTTATGTTCACCTAAGGCAGCGGTTCTCAACCTGGGGGTCGAACGACCATTTCCCAGGGGTCGCCTAAGACCATCGGAAAACACATATTTCCGATGGTCTTAGGAACCGAGACGCCGCTCCTGTCTCCGGCGATGTGTGGGCGGGATGATATGCTGCCCCTGTCACCGCCTCCTCGCCGCTGATTGGCCACCGGAACTGTAGCTCAGGAGAGGCACACAGGCGGCCAATCACCGGCGAGAAGGTGGAGCTTGGAGAGGAGGAGCCGAGCGGCAGCGCGCGGAGATCGAAGAAGATCGAGGGAGCTGCAGGAACGAGTGAAGAGAGAGGCCAGAGAAGGAAGACAGCTGACAGGTAAGTGCAAATTTTGCTGCTGCAGCCAGGTATGCAGGCTGTAGATGGGAGAGGGAGAGAGCGAGCCCAGGCTGGAGCAGGAGTCAGCAAGGTAAGTATCATTGGTGTCAGTGGGAGGGATAGTGCCCCATCATTTGTGTCACTAATACCAACGATGGGGCACTATTCCTCCCCCCACTGACACCAACGATGGGGCACTATTCCTCCCCCCACTGACACCAACGATGGGGCACTATTCCTCCCCCCACTGACACCAACGATGGGGCACTATTCCTCCCCCCACTGACACCAACGATGGGGCACTATTCCTCCCCCCACTGACACCAACGATGGGGCACTATTCCTCCCACTGACACCCACGATGGGGCACTATTCCTCCCACTGACACCCACGATGGGGCACTATTCCTCCCACTGACACCCACGATGGGGCACTATTCCTCCCACTGACGCCAATGATGGGGCACTATTCCTCCCACTGACACCAACGATGGGACACTATTCCTCCCACTGACACCAACGATGGGACACTATTCCTCCCACTGATACCAACGATGGGACACTATTCCTCCCACTGACGCCAACGATGGGACACTATTCCTCCCACTGACGCCAACGATGGGGCACTATTCCTCCCACTGACGCCAACGATGGGACACTATTCCTCCCACTGACGCCAATGATTGGGCACTATTCCTCCCACTGACACCAACGATGGGACACTATTCCTCCCACTGATACCAACGATGGGACACTATTCCTCCCACTGACGCCAACGATGGGACACTATTCCTCCCACTGACGCCAACGATGGGGCACTATTCCTCCCACTGACGCCAACGATGGGGCACTATTCCTCCCACTGACGCCAACGATGGGACACTATTCCTCCCACTGACACCAATGATGGGACACTATTCCTCCCACTGACACCAATGATGGGACACTATTCCTCCCACTGATACCAATGATGGGACACTATTCCTCTCACTGATACCAATGATTGGGCACTATTCCTCCCACTGACGCCAATGATTGGGCACTATTCCTCCCACTGACGCCAATGATTGGGCACTATTCCTCCCACTGACGCCAATGATTGGGCACTATTCCTCCCACTGACACCAATGATTGGGCACTATTCCTCCCACTGACACCAATGATGGAACACTATTCCTCCCACTGACACCAATGATGGGGCACTATTCCTCCCACTGACACCAATGATGGGACACTATTCCTCCCAGTGACACCAACGATGGGACACTATTCCTCCCACTGATACCAACGATGGGGCACTATTCCTCCCACTGACACCAACGATGGGGCACTATTCCTCCCACTGACACCAACTATGGGGCACTATTCCTCCCACTGACACCAATGATGGGACACTATTCCTCCCACTGACGCCAATGATGGGGCACTATTCCTCCCACTGACGCCAATGATGGGGCACTATTCCTCCCACTGACGCCAATGATGGGACACTATTCCTCCCACTGACGCCAATGATTGGGCACTATTCCTCCCACTGACGCCAATGATTGGGCACTATTCCTCCCACTGACACCAATGATGGAACACTATTCCTCCCACTGACACCAATGATGGGGCACTATTCCTCCCACTGACACCAATGATGGGACACTATTCCTCCCACTGACACCAATGATGGGACACTATTCCTCCCACTGATACCAATGATGGGACACTATTCCTCCCACTGACACCAATGATGGGGCACTATTCCTCCCACTGACACCAATGATGGGACACTATTCATCCCACTGATACCAACGATGGGACACTATTCATCCCACTGACATCAGTGATGAGGCGCTAGTCCTCCCACTGCAAAATTACAGTTATGAAGTAGCAACGAAAATAATTTTATGGTTGGGGGTCACCACAACATGAGGAACTGTATTAAGGGGTCGCGGCATTAGAAAGGTTGAGAACCACTGACCTAAGGGCTTGCGATAGCCAGAGATTTTGGGGTCCACACGGATTGTGTACAGGAAAGGTTCCAGGGTTAGAATGAAGACTAATGGAGAAAGAGGGCATGTTTGGCGCTCTCCATTAGAGGAAGGGAAGCTTGCTCAATTAAGCTTTGACAAAAAAACTGGAAGCTGATTGGTTTCTATGCAGAGCCGCACCAGACTTTGCATTATTCTATTCTTCCCCCCGCCCCCACTGACACCAACGATGGGGCACTATTCCTCCCCCACTGAAACCAATTATGGGGCACTATTCCACCCCCCACTGACACCAATGATGGGGTACTATTCCTCCCACTGACACCAATGATGGGGCACTATTCCTCCCACTGACACCAAAGATGGGGCACTATTCCCCCCACTGATACCAATGATGGGGCACTATTCCTCCACTAATACCAATAATGGGGCACTTTTCCTGCCACTGATACCAATGATGGGGCGCAATTCCTGCCACTGATACCAATGATGGGGCACTATTCCTCCCACTGACACCAATGATGGGGTGCTATTCCTCCCACTGACACCAATGATGGGGTGCTATTCCTCCCACTGACACCAATGATGGGACACTATTCCTCCCACTGACACCAATGATGGGGCACTATTCCTCCCACTAACACCAGTGATGGGGCACGATTCTTCCCACTGACACCAATGATGGGGCACTATTCCTCCCACTGACACTAATGATGGGACACTATTCCTCACACACTGACACTAATGATGGGGCACCATCATTGGTGTCAGTGGGAGTATTCTAAAGAAGACTGCAGGTAGGCAGGTTTATTTTATTGCAGAAGATACATTGCATGTCTCTTTTGCAATAAAGAGCTGCCTGCTCACATTTTTTTTATTATTTTAGGCTTTAGTTTCACTTTAATATAAATTCTGCAGTCCTGTTTTCAGATAACTCAGGGGGGCCTGCTAGAGTTTTTTTTACTGTTTCAGAAAGGGTACACTCTTCTGAGTCCCAAAGTAAGATTCAAATCCGGAACTGACAGAATCCCATCACTAGTAGCACTATGTACACTGTTGAATCCCACAATATCACAATATAACACAGCAGTGGGCATGAACATCTCTTCTAGATGATATATACACAGTGACTATGATTGCATTGCTGCAGTGAGGAATATACAGGGAGCCTTGAATATGAATCCTCTACCACCTTGAAATAGGCTCAGGAGCATTTGCATACTTTGTCTCTGCTAACTCTCTTCTATACCAGTGATCTATTAGTGTATGAGCTCCTATGTAACACTGTCATTATTTTGTTATGCTCATGCATGCTCGTGTCCCTTTTGCCCTGAATTATTACTATTATTATACAGGATTTATATTGCTGCAACAGTTTGCGAAGTGCTTTACAAAATGAAGGTACACATTACAGATACAATACAATTCGGTACAAGAGGAAATAGAGGGCCCTGCTCGTTACGGCTCACAATCTAAGAGAAAGGGTTGAGTGATACAACAGGTATTAGCTGTGCGGGATGAGCTGATGGAGGAAATAAAAGGCAGTGTACTAGTTAGAAGCAGGATAGGCTTTTTTAAAGAGAAAGGTTTTCATGGTTCATCTAAAGGTGGATAGATTAGGAGATAGTCGGACAGATTGGGGTAGGGAGTTCCATAGGATGGGAGAAGCTCGGGAGAAGTCCTGGAGGCAAGCATGGGAGGAGGTGACACGGGAACTAGAGAGCATTAAATGATTAAACGCGACAGTGAAAGAGTCACATAGATAAAATAGACACTGGAAAGCATCTAGTATTGCCTCATAGTCATTAATCAGATTGAAACATTCAGATTCCAACTAATATTTTCCAATACAGATTTGAATCAGGCTGAATCAGGATCAGTGCTGACAGTCATAAAGTCGAACATATGCTTCAGTATGATTGCTACTAGGACTATCTGTAAGTCAAAGCAGACACTTCTACTGCAGTGCCACCTTCTACAGCTCATTATACTGTATATATGACACATTTATATCCAGTAATTGTATCACTCCAGCATATAACACCATATAAAGTACAGCCATAAACAGCCAAAGTCACTCCTAATTAGTCTCTCATGGAGGATCAGTCTGCTTATTAATATTTTAGTTTTGTGTTAATGACGTGTCTTGTATCTTATTTTCTATGTCTTGGATAATTGGCAGCAAAATCTCTTTACTTCTGAGTTGCCAGCTCCTCCCACCTGTCATCTCTTATCAGGGCGTCCAACTCTTTGTAATTTATAGATCGATTCACCAAATCAGGAATACAAACTTATTTTTGCTATGAGCAAAGGAATCTATACAACTAAAGTCTACCCAAAACTAAACACACGGGGGAAGATTTACGAAAACCTATGCACTCAGAATCTGGTGCAGCTGTGCATGGCAGCCAATCAGTTTCTAACTTCAGCTTGTTCAATTAAGTTTTGACAATAAAACCTGGAAGCTGATTGGTTTCTGTGCAGAGTTGCACCAGATTTTGCATTCTCCAGTCTTAGTAAATAATGCCCAGAAAGCCTATGACAGAGGGAGCATATTCAAGTTTCATCTGATATCAGGAAGGTGGTTAGTTGCTGTGGATAACAGTGTTGCTTTTCCACGATCACCCCGACTGTGTGGGGAGATTGTCTTCGCACCATTTCCAGGAATAAGTGACCGATTGGTAAATGTCAGGGACGCTTGGCATATATCACAGCCAGTGGCATGGGGCTTTGGTCTTATTTATGAAACTGCTTATTTACACTTCTTTAACCCTGTCAGTGCCACACCAGTTTCTTCTCATTACGAAGGAAAATAAAAGGTTGTTTTTGTCCCCCTAAAGCAGGCTTGTGCAGCAGCCAAAATGAACAGCAGCCCAAGCTAATTTATGTGGAGGGGCAACAGAAAATTCCATGAGGCCTAAATGTCAGCAACCGTCCAGCCTGTCGGTTGTCTTGTATAAATATTAACTGATAGGGGCAACAGTCTGCCCTTTATAGTCACCTCTGTCCTTTATAGTGGCCTCTGTGTCCACCTCTGATTGAACAAGAGTCCCGACACCCTATACATACACAGAGGAAGTCAGGTCTCTCTTCACCCAGTCAAAGAAGTGGCCTTAAAGTAAATTTCCACGTTTGCAGTCAGATTTGAGAAACCTTCACTTTGTTTTCCCATTTACACAGCATAGCTAAAAAAAATTATTAAAACATATTCTTACCCTTCTAGTTGTTTCTTTTGAGCAGATTTATACATAGGACTATATGGTCAGAGTTATACATACATTTATAATACATTTATAATAATGTACATTTATACATAGGACTACATGGGCAGCTTCTATTGCTCTGAGAAGATGGCAATGTGAAGATAAGGGACAGAAGTAGTGACAATTTTGTGCAATACAGAACCCACGCCTGAGTGGTTGTAAACCTCAGATATGAAATATGAACAGATCACATCCCTCTATAGTATGTATTTGTTTCAGTTAACCACTTCTGAGGATTTACCACCCTTCCTGACCAGGCCATTTTTTGTGTTACTGCGCTGCGTTACTTTAACTGACAATTGCGTGGTCATGCAACGCTGCACGCAAATGAAATTTACGTCTTTTTTTTCCCACGAATTGAGCTTTCTTTTGGTGGTATTAGATCACCTGTGCGTTTTATTTTTTGCGCTATAAGCAAAAAAAGGCCGACAATTTTGAGGAAAAACCACATTTTTTGGCCTTTTTGTTATTAAACATGTCCAGTAAAAAAATAAAAAATAAAAAAAAAATTTCGTCATAAATTTATGCCAAAATGTATTCTGCTACATGCCTTTGCTATAAAAAAAAATCCCAATACGTGTAAATTAATTTGTTTACGTGAACGTTATAGCATTTACAAATGGCGGTATAGATACTGTAATTTTTTTTTCTACTAGTAATGGCGGCGATCAGCAAGTTTTAGCAGGACTGTGGGACTGTGGTAGACATTCTGACACTGGGGGAACTAACTTGGTGTCAATGACACCCCCAGTGACACCAATACAGTGATCAGTGCTAAAAAAAAAGCACTGACACTGTATTAATGACACTGGGCAAGAAGGGGTTAATGTAAGGGGCGATCAAAGGGTTAACTATGTGCTGGGATTGTTTTACTAGGGGGCGGGGGGGGGTGCTTTACTGTAAGCACACTGCTCAGGATGTGTGCTCCAGCTGACAGGGAGGAAGACTCTTTGTAAACAAAACAGTCTTCCTCCACATTGGTGATTGTTGCTAATCACTGGGCGCCGGCAGGTAATTACTGTCCGGGACTTGGTGATTGACATCCGCAGCCACGAATGGTGGTGCGGGTAGGGCTCGTGCTGCTCATGCTCGTCCCCTACCCGGATAAGCAAAATAACGTATATACACATGATTTTGTGCACAGGTGCCGCCCTGTAGCAGTATATCTTCTATAGGGTGGTCCTTAAGCGGTTAAGAGCATTAAGTGTAATTTCTGTCTGCTGCCTCCTTCCTCTGCTACTGCCAGGAGTCATTTCTGACACCAAGAGGAAAAAAAGTGACAGAGGAGGGAACTCCAGTACACAGTCTGTGATTGACAGCCTCAGCTTTGTTCCTTTGAGCTGTGTGAAGGGAGGGGGGTGTCAGAGCACTCCTCAATGAGCTCTGCAGTGTGTAGCATCAACTCTCTGCCCCTGCTTTCTGAAAGCTCAGACAAGCTTAAATTCTGTACTTTGAATGGATGTACAGAAGAGAAGACAGATAAACAAGTAAATCTTATGTAAGAGGATTCAGTTAATCTCTGTGTATCAAGCTAAATGTAATGATTTAAAACCACTTTAAGGACTCATGTATATGGCCAAACAGCATGCAAAGCTTGCGCAATTACTCTCCCAGGACATGCATCTTCTGTGTACGGCTACCCATTGAGATGCATTAGAAGATGTACGAGGTTGCACTATCTGTGCTTGTTGCATATGTCCATGCACATGCAGCTGCTTTACATACCCCCCCCCCCCCCCCCCGTTGCACAACTGAGTACAGATGTGTCTGCTAATGCTTCTCAGTGGGTGGCTGCAGGTTCCAGGAGAGTAATTCCACAGACTCTGTACACTGAAACCTAACACTTTTTGAGGATAGACAATGTTGACTTACTGTTTAAAACTCATAATGAGATCTACCAGCACAGTACATACAGGTTTCATTATGGTGAACATTACTCCACAACTCCCTTCTTAAAAGAGAAGTTTGTGGTTTTTTTTCCCACAAATTATACTTACCTAGGGGGATGCAGCATCAGTCCAATGTTGCCCACTCCGCTCCTCCCATGATATCCTCCTCTCTAGCTCCCTCATCACCTCCTCCCACGCTCGCCTCCAGGACTTCTCCAGAGCCTCTCCTATCCTCTGGAACTCCCTACCACAGCATGTCTGGTCAGCCCCCACCCTGTCTGCCTTTAGGCGATCTTTGAAAACTCACTTCTTCAGGGAAGCCTACCGCACCTCCATCTAAGAACTGTACTTGAATCACCTCCGCCAGATCATCCCCCGCAACTATCACCTTTTGTACCACCTCCCCCTTCCTTTAGATTGTAAGCATTGCCTTGAACAGGTAAGTTGCGTGTGTTACAGGTTTGAACCAAATAATTTGGACATTAGAGGGAACACATATGCTTTCGCCTCTCTTCCCTTCAGCATTTCCCTTCTTTTGCTGTAGATCTGTAGTCCTATTTACCTCCCATATATCTTTCTATTTCTCACTATCCACCCTTTATATCCTCGGGGGAGATTTACCAAAACTGGTGCACACAGAATGTGCAGCTGTGCATGTTAACCAATCCGCTTCTAATTTCAGCGTGCTCAATTAAGCTTTGACAATAAAACCTGGAAGCTGATTGGTTACTATGCACAGCTGCACCAGATTCTGTGTGCACCAATTTTAGTAAATCTCCCCCACTGTGTTACTTATTTTCAGACTCTGATATAAAGCAAAAGTTGTGATTTCTCTACAGCAAGCCTATTTTTTACATCGAAGTCAGGATTATTCCCTCAGGCTTTATATTATGCATTTTTCCATAGTTCCCCTGTGTTACTTATTTTCAGACTGTGATATAAAGCAAAAGTTGTGATTTCTCTACAGCAAGCCCATTTTTTACATCGAAGTCAAGATTATTCCCTCAGGCTTTATAATATGCATATTTCCATAGTACCCTCAGTATATTTTTAAAGACATATTTGGGGTTTTGTAGCCATTTAATATACTTCAGTAATCATCACCCCTGCTGTTCCTTGCAGCTTGACATAAATATGTCAATGATGTTTGAACAGCAGAGGGCACTGTAGTCATCATGCATGTGTTTTCAGCTATGACAGCATCCAGCGCATTTCTAACCACGTGCAACAGACCAGATCCTAAAACATTGGAACGTCCTGAACGCTGGGAGAGGGAGAAGAAAAAAACAATTTGCCACCTTGAACTTCCATTTCTCTCTCTCTCTCGAGGAAAATCCCAACACTTGTGTCCCAGCTGTGGAAATATTGCTTTCAGGGAACTTGACACAAAGCTATTTTAAAGAAATTCTGAATCACAAATTTGTAATTGTTGTAACGTGAACAAATTATCCTTATGTTAGCGTTTTCATACACTAATAGTGATCTCACCGCTTGGCACAGTCATCTTTGTGTCTGATGGCAACCATTCGATTATCAGATACAGCAGCTCATTACCCAAAATACCAACCTACTGTTGTCTCACAAAAGTCAGAAGCACAGAGGATTGTGGGAAGAGAGGAAACTGGCAAGCGAGACAGGCAGAGATATACATATAGTGCACAACAAATGGTTCACACTGGATGAGACTTAGCATGCGATTTGCATGCCCTGCAACTTGCAAATTGCATGCAAAGTTGCACCCTATTATCCGCAATTAGAGCGGTCATATCGGTGCGGTTCCGATTTGGTGGGAGCCACACCAATTTCAAAAGTAGTACATGCACTACTTTTGGTGCAATTTGCATAGACATCTGTATCAGATGTCTTGAAAATTGTACCTAAAATCAGCAAGTCCCCCGACTTTGAAATCGTGTGACTTCACTGTAAGTCGCACGATTTCAAAGTCGGGCTGGATGTGAACAGAGGGTAAGAGATTGGACCAGATTAGATAGAATTAGAGAATGAACACCACTTCAATCAGGGGATACCTAAACACGTTCAGGTAGCTTCATGACGTTTCATGGCACATTCACTTTAACCACTTAAGCTCAAGAAGGTTTTACCCCCTTCATGACTAGAGCATTTTTTTTTTGCTATTCAGCGCTGTCCTACTTTAACTGTCAATTGCACAGTACGCAAATGGAATTTACATACTTTTTTTCACACAAATAGACCTTTCTTTTGGTGATATTTGATCACCACTGGGTTTTCTATTCTTTTTATTATATAAATGAAAAAAGACCACAATTTTGGGGAAAAAAACAATATTTTCTACTTTCTGTTATAAAACATATCCTATAAAAAAAATCAGATTTTTTCATAAAATTTGTCCAAAATGTATTCTGCTACATGTCTACCAATAGGTGTAGACATAGAAAAATACCCAACACAGAGTGACAAACTGTACAGGCATTTAACAGGCTCCTATGTGCCATGTCCCATAATGAATAATAAAATGAACCAAAGAAAAATGAAAAAGGACAATTGCGGACTTTAGAGGCACTGCAACAAACATATCTTTAAAATCACTTTATTATAAAGTGATTTTAAAGATATTTTTGTTGCAGTGCCTCTATAGTCCGCAATTGGCCTTTTTCATTTTTCTTTACCAATAGGTGTACATTAACTGGTTTGTTGAAAAGTGATAGCATCTGCAAACTATGGTATATATACTGGAATTTACGCAGCTATGACACCATACTGGTAATGGCGGTGATCAGCAACTTATAGCAGGATTGTGATCGGGTGGCGGGCAATCTGGCACTAGCTGACGCTGGCTGGGAAGTACACTGACACATCAATAGTGACACTAAACAATACTGACCACAGTGATCAGTGCTAATACTGTACACTGTCACTGTACTAATGACACTGGCTTGGAAGGGATTAACATCAAGGGGTTAACTGTGCGCTTTACAATGTGTAATGCGTGTCATATTTGTTGCTTTTACTTTGCTATATGGTTGTTTTTTCTCCCTGTGTTGCAGGGAGAAAAAGCAGCCAGATCACTGTTCTCTGTACACAGAACTCTGTGTGATTGGACACAGCCAATCAGCTGTCAGACAATATAATTTTCTGAAATCAGCTACCAAACATGTGGTGTGTAGACCTGGAAGCAGATAGTCACTTATATATGTGACCGTGCCTGCCTGTGCCGGCTCGCCACAGTAAATGTGGGAAGTGGTTAAAGGCAAAACTCACAATTGATATGATAGTTTAAAGACTGTATACCTTATTTGTCTGTTTTAGGCCTCATGCACACTGGGTGTTAAGATTCAGGCCCAATGCACAAGTGGATTGTCCATCCCCACTGCCGGAAAGCTGTAAAGCTCTATAAGAGGCCAACTGCAGCTACAGCTGCAGCATGCACCAAGTTCAGCTATTGTTTAGGGCAATATGTGCCCAGGGACAAATGCCTGGAACACAAGCAGTCTATGTTCCAGGGAATCAACCCTGTACACTGTCCTAAACATAGTAAACCTTGGTGCACTGTCCAACACTATCCAGCCACAACAGCACCCTCTCATAGACTTTTACAGGCTGCCAGGAGTGGGGCCTGTGCCCTCCACCTGCACCTAAATGGTGGAGTCTCATCCATCCGGGCTAGACACCCAGTGTGCATGAGGCTTTATTGTGTTCACTCTGTTATATCCACATATCGGCATTTGGCAGTAAATGAACATGCAACTGGCTGCAGTTTGTGTCCATTGAGATGTTGGATAAAGTACTATCAGTGCTGTCAGATCACTCTCTTATCTGCAGAACTATCCTTCTTAGCATATGGCATCATGAATGCCCCCATAATTGGCTGAAATTTTTGCTGTTTTTGCTGAATTGGTTGAACGTTGAGCCATGAGTGGTCCTGCAAGCACCACTCAGCTCAAGAAAATCAATTTTAAAAATTTAATTGGAATGTATGACTGCCTTTAAGGTTTAGTATGTGTGCACAAGAAGCATAACTTTATTGGCCAAGTACGTACAGGCATACAAGAAATGTGTCTTTGGTTTAAAAAGACCAACTACTGCTCCCTAGTTGGGTTACTAATTGTGTTTCCCTTTATTTATTCTTAATGCACAAAAACTAAAAATCAGCAATAGCCACAAAAGAACTGTGGAACTAGACTCCTTCCATCCACATTAAAGCGGAACTAAACTGTATCTGAGCACCACAAACTGAAAACGCTATTTAATTCATTTTTAATATTCATGCTAAACTCACCCATCCATCCGTGCTTTATTTGTTGAGAAATCACTTTGAAAAACAGCATTTCTAGCCACAGCTATCTTAAGTAAGGGCAGATGATTCATATAGCATTTACTTCCTGGAGTCCATCTACCCTTAGCTGAAGCAAACAGGCAGGAGGGCTTGCCTAGCTGAGAAAGCCCCTCCTCCGTATGAAAGAAAAAAAAGCCCATGAAGACAACTGGGAATGTGTGACATTGTTTTGGACTGCAACTGAAGAAATTTACAAAACAAAAGTAATAAACATCTAAATAAAATACAAGTTCCTATATGTTTACTATTGCTAGTAACATACAAAATAAAAATAGTAAGCTACGACTGAGGAAGTTTAGTTCCACTTAAAAAAACTTCCTGACCAATAGTGGAAGAGGGAAGGGGGGCGAGCAAGGAGGTAGGTATGTGGTTACTATGAGAAGGGAGGATCCTCTAAGTTATTATTATTATTATACAGGATTTATATATTATTATTATTATTATTATACAGGATTTATATATTATTATTATTATACAGGATTTATATATTATTATTATACAGGATTTATATATTATTATTATTATACAGGATTTATATATTATTATTATACAGGATTTATATATTATTATTATTATACAGGATTTATATAGCTCCAACAGTTTGCTCAGCACTTTACAATATAACGGGAGACAATACAGCAACAGTACAGTTCAATACAGGAGGGATAGGTGGGCCCTGATCCTGGGAGCTTACAATCTAAGAGTTATATGCAAACTTCAAGTATTCCCATGAAGGTCAACCTTAGCTCTACCTCCTCTACTTTCCAGGCCTTTTTATTGAGCCTTTATTTTGATTAACAAGCTAATGGACCTATAGGAAACCTTAGGAGATGAAATCTTCCAGGTGTTTTTTCCAGGTGGTCAGGGTGTGTTAGGTTCACTAGGGCCTCTTGAACACAGTACTGATGTTTGAGCATCTGCTTTTTTTTAAAAGTAATTTCAGGCGCTTGTTTTGTGTGTATTTACTCATATTTATGCGCGTATGTGCACATATTTGCATGCACAATATATTCTTAGGAAAAATTTATTAATATTTATTCTCATTTGCACGTATTTGTGTGCATTTGCTCACAGGCAGTGTCAAATACTGACCAAGAATGCAGATTTTTCTATTTTTTCTTACTGGAGTATACGCAGCTCTTATTTACGCGCCTGTGTGCAAAGGCACATTGTAAATAATGGCCTACATTTTACCTCAGTAAAAAAAAAATGCTGTACTGAGATTTTTCTTGCTGCAGTGTGCAAGAGACCTTAAAGGGCTTGTAAAGGCTGAAGGTTTTTTACCTTCATGCATGAAGGTAAAAAACCTGTGTGCAGCAGCTCCACCAGCCCTCTCAATACTTAGCTGAGCCTCATCGCGATCCAGCGATGTGAATGACAGCCTCGGCTGTCCTGGGTCTCTGCCTCCTCATTGGCTGAGACAGCAATCAGGAGCGATTGGCTCCTGATGCTGTCAATCACAGCCAGTCTGCCAATGAGGAGAGAGGGGGGGGGCACGCTGCGGCTCCATGTGGGAATAGACACACAGAGAAGTGGGTGCCCCCATAGCAAGCTGCTTGCTGTGGGGGCACCCAACAGACAGGAGGAGCCAGGAGAGCCTGTGGGGGACACAGTAGTAGGCAAGTATAGACACGTTTGTTATTTAAAAAAAAAAGAGGAACCTTTAGAATCGCTTTAAGATATGGCTTCTGTCTACAGATAAATAAACACTCACATTAGCTGGTTGTGGTCTCTTTGTCTTACATGATGCCTTTTAGGTTTTCTTTTAGCAAATAACAAGTTAAACAATAAAAACTACATTCTGTGAAAGCCTTCTTTTGGCAATGTTCCCTATCTCCTCCCACTAATTCATTCTCTGCCAAAGATTACAAATCCCGGACACAAAGCCATGCTTTCTATCAGGCCAGCTTCATGATCAATTAAAGCCAGAATTCTAAAACCAGTTCTTTGCCATTGTGCATCTGAAGTCACTTTATCCTAATTAAAGCATTTTGATAGCAATGTAATGCTGTTAACCCCAAGGTGACCAGAACAGCCAAATCTAGATTTGCATCTCTGAAGTGTCTCACATCCTGTGTTGCGGAGGAGCCTCAGATAGAAGAAGTTTGCCGAGTTCATGAGTCTAACCAGCACTGTGAATCTGTGGTTTCTAGTCCACAGCCAGATCAACAATTATTTGTGTGTTCACTCTATGGTCTGCAGTAATCAGTTTAATTTCCTCTTATCACTTAATGAGCATTATGTCATAGAGCGATCTCAGAATATCCGTATTTACTGTTTAATGGGGTCCAGTAGATGGATAAGAAATGTCTGCCTTGGTCTCACACTAAAGTATCGGATCCAAACATACTGTATCAGGTAACATGACAATTGTTAGAGAATATTTAACTTAGTCAAAAGACCCCACAAACAAACCTCCTGTCTGCTGCAGTGGTCTCCAAACGTTTCAGTGAGAAGTCCTCATAAAAAACTTTACAAATATTTACGGACCCAACAAAATTATAAATAAATACATTATTCCACCTTTACATCAGGGTCTCCATCAGAATCAAACCCTTATATCAGGGTCAACATCGGAGTCCATATTTCATCAGGATCCTTATTGGAGTCCCCCTTACATCAGGTTGCAGCAGAAACCATAAGCAGTCTCTGCTGACCTAAATCCTCAATCTGTGTACATTGAAGTAATGCCACTGACCCTAGCCATGCGCCAGATAAAATCTTGTAGAGTGAGTGTGACGCTAAAACTCAAAATACAAAACAAAATATCGTGTGCTAACATGAGAACTTTAATATACATTAAACATGCCAAATGTGTAATAGTACTCAAAACAAGTGCCAGTGGTGCTGCGGGTGAACAGTTAATTCATAGATTCACATTCTGTGTGTGCCCAAGTATCATCAAAAATAATTTCAATCTTTCTCCTGTACCCTGTGTTCCACCAGGTGACCTGTGATAACAGTGTTTACTCACCAAAAGCTTGGTGACCGTTCATATACTGTATTAAAGGCCAGTGGATGCTTGATGCTGTAAACTTCTCAAACCACTCTGCCAGGATAAAAAATAATAGTACCACTCTTATCACTTCCATATTGCACAAGTGTATTTAAGGGGGTAGTTTAGAGTGGCAGCTGGGTATACATTTTTTTAATATTTCACTTAGCGCAGATTTTTTGAATTTTTAAAATCTTGTAGCATGCCAGATGTGGCCCATTGGTCACAGTTTGGAGGCTCTTGGCCTATTAGAACCAAATTGTCCCTTTTTTGGTTTGATGTATAAACTTTATTATTATTACAGGTATTTATATGCATTGCACAATAAATATAGTGCTTTACATTCTGCACATTCACATCAGTCTCTGCTCTTAAGGAGCTTACTTTGTAACGTCGTTGTCATGGATATAAACTAGGACCAGTTTACCTTCTAGTATGTCTTTAAAGGGTTGGAGGAAACCCGTGCAAGTGAAGGTAGAAGATTCTAACATTATGTAGACAGTGTTCTGACCAGGATTCACACTGGGGCCCCCAGTGCTTGCAAAGCAGAAGTGCTAACCACTAAGCCACTGTAGACTTCCAAAAAAATGCAGTATTCAACTACCCAAAGTGTGTTACTAAACCTTTAATCCACTGCATTTGCTATTGTGAAAAGGGTATATGAAGGAAATGTAGTGGTAATAATGCATGTGTAGGCTTAACTTATTTTTTCTGTTAGGTTTTCATGGTTTGCGTAACTGGAACTGTGGCAGGGGATTCTTTTTATTAAAAGGTTTTCTTTTTTTCTCAGCTTTGAAAGATGGGAGTATGGACAAGACAAAAATAGCCAAAGTGTGGGACTTTTAAGACACAGACTGACATTCAATACCAATATCAATAAAAATAACCATTTATAAAGATGCCATTAAAATATTTTTGTATCATTAAAAGCATAATGAAAGGCTGGTATAAACACCGTCATAAATATGAAATAACATCCAGTGTTGGTATGATATAATGATTACAGGCGTGGAGTTGAGATTAGCCCGTTTTGTGAAAAACGGGGAAAATATGTTATAAAAGTAGGGTGAACCAACGGTATATCAAACTATAACAAAATCATGTCAATCATTGTCTCGATATCTGGAAGAACAACCAATGTCCCCGGAGGCAGCAAGGTGCTTAGACTAAACATATTGGGATATCCATTAACTGTACCAAATTGGATACCTAAGTAAATCCTGCTAGTATGAGGATCTAGTTTTAATATGAACCCAAAGGTCCTCCACACCATCCAAGTACCTCATGAAAGTGAGAGAGGGGTGTAGACAAGATTCACAACTAAGTTTACACAAGACAAATTCCATAGCTGGTCACCAATGGCTTGTGTCTGAAACAAGAGCAGCTACTGAAACAGCCAATTACTGTTAGCTGCCTCAACAGTCATCAGTACGGTACATATTGTTTTTAATATTGCGACCAAGAGATATATAAGAAATAAGCCAAAAAACAGGAAATTCAAATTCTGCTTTGCAAGGCACTGGTATTGTAAGGTACATTGGTATTGTAAGGCATTAATAGAGCAAAGTATTGATTCCTTAAAACAGAACTTCACCCAAAAGGTACAATTCTGCTATATGTCCTTATGCCCCCCTCCCTTCTTCTTTTGGAACTTTTTTGGGGGAGCAGGCACCTAGTTTTTACAGGTACCTCTCCTCACTTCCCCTTGAATCGTCTAGATGATTCTACTGGAAGATCTCCACAACCCCTCCCTGCCTGCAACCTTTTGGGACATGTCACTGAAACCAGCTGTGAAGCCACAAGGAACCAGGGGGATCTGAAGACCGGCTCAGAACCATCCCAGCTGAAGACAGCACTGGATTCCTGGACAGGTAAATGTTCTTTTTGAAAGTCAGCAGCTATAATATTTTTTGAAAACCTGGCTGAAAACCGCTTTAATTATTTTAAAGGCAAACTTGTGGGCTCAGAAGATTTTCTACCTGCATGAATTCGAGCAGGAGGACTGTGGGCTCAAAATCTTAAACAAAAGGGAAAACAAGATGAATCAATAAACGGAGAGAAAGAAAATAGATTTAGAAGGAACAGGTAAAGAATAAGAGGAGAAGGTTCACTGAAAAAGGAAATTGGAAAAGAGAAAGGTTGTGAGACAAGAAAGGGTTGATAGATCCTCAGAGGCTGCTAATAGATGTGATAGGTAGAAGCTCAATCTAAGTGTCAAGCTAACCTGAACATTACCTGAAGGAGACATGGAGTTTGATGTGAAGGGAGAGAATAGTTAAAATGAAATGAAAAATGAACAAAGCATATCCTTCTATAGTGTGTACTCTATCCAAAGCAAAGAGTGATTTCTTTTTCCTCTCCCATTCCTCTTCTGTATGCATGAGTCACTTCTGACACTCTATAGCAGTCTTCTCCAAACTGCGGCCCGGGTGCCAGATGCGGCCTGTTGATTGCTTCTGTCAGGCCCTTGGGGCACTATTTCATACACTGAAACCAACACTGATAATTCCCCCCACTTACACCAATGAAGGGGAGCTGCTTCCAATGACACCAACAATAGGGCACAATTCCTCCCAATAACACTAATGATGGAGTCCAATGACATCAATGTTGGGGCACAATTGCTCCCACTGACACCAAACAATAGGGAAGTATTTTTTCCCACTGACATCAGGACCTTTTTTATTCCCACTGGTCACAGTCTGGTCCTCCTAAAGTCTGAAGGACATTAAAATGGCCCTTTGTTTAGAAGACCCCTGGTCTATACCAACAATAGTCAATCGCGGGAGATGTCCCCATCTTTCCTCCAGCACACAGCAGGTGACTGACAGCCTCAGCTGTGCATGTTTCCCTATGAGACTGCATAGAGGGGGGAGTGTCCATTCACTCCACACAGGACTCAGATTACACTCTGCTCTATAGTGGTGACATCAGATACCCATCCTCTGCCTTCTGGAGCTGAAAAATGCTGGATGCCACGGGTGCCAGATGGAGAAAAACTTGTCATGAATGTCTTTCAGTACATTCATTTAAATCTGATGTTGCATATTGTGTAGTGCTGCACTAATCTAATCCCTCTTTTCTGTCTCTGCAAGCATTTCCACAGGGACCTCTGCCCATTCTACTTCTGTAATGGTTTGCTCCTAGTCTGTGCAGCTGACATAGCTTGTGAAAATGTGTTTTCTTTAACTTAGTTCTGTAGTTTAGGTTTAGTTGTCCTTTTTGTAGTGCCGTTTAGAGTTCTCGGTGTAATGTTGTGTATCTCCTTCAAGCTTCCCGCAATGTACCAAGCACAAAAACCATTTCCACTCAGTTCTTGGAGCCAGACATAACAGAGAAGGCTCTGGACTGAAAACTGTGATATCTTTTATTGAAGCAATTTAAAAATTACAGCCAGATGCCGCATCCACTGGCCATCACTGCCATCATTCTCTGTCTCCCTGTGATGTGGGCTCCCCTCAACGTTTAACATTTCTCACCAATACAGCTTCACACTAAATGAGAATTTCTGTAATCACATGTGTTTATGTTGAAGTAAATACGCACATATATGAATATACACACTGTACTGTAAATTGTCAGTAGGAAGTTTTGTCCTAACCTCAAACATGATGGAAAGTAGGTCCGACTTCCTGATTTATGAGCTCTGACATCCAGTTCTCTTAGCCTTCCTTTGGTTTTAAATCACAAATCATACAAACAGGACTCTGCAAATCCTCTCTGAAGGATTCCAGTGTTTTCTCATTCCTCAAGCTCATCAATTTTAACTTATTAGGGGTTATTTATCAAAGTCAGCTGCCTAATTAGATATGGCTGTAAAACGATTGTTTACAGAAAGGGAACCCTATGGATTTGGTAGTTGCTTTATCTTTTAGTTTCAAATTGTCACTTTATCAGCCATAAAATGTTACAAAGGGGCCAGAGGTTTGGTGGCATTTTGCATATGGTAGACAGTGCAGTACCCAGGAATTAATTCAATCTGATGCTCTTACTTCTGTCTGTGTACATTTATGGGGGTCTAGATAACATCTCTATACCAGAAAATAGATTACAATGCAGATAACTGAAGGTAAATATGTGGTACAGCAAAAAAGTGAACATTCTACTTCCAGTCTGGATGGTTTCAAAGTTTTATATAGGAAAAGATGAATGAATACTTCTTTTTTTTAAGTGGTTGTAAACCCTTAGGCTCCATGCACTCTAGGATATGAAAAAAAAACCACTGAATAAAAAACACTCAATACTAGCGTTTTTCCCCAGCTTTTTTCTGTTTTTGAGCCAGCGTTTTGGTGGCATTAGATTGTTGTTAAGGAGCTGGCCACCGGAGTCCTTAACAACCAATGATTCACTAGCTCCCAACGGGGTTCCCCGCTGACAGCTGAATAGTAAAAAAAAATTGCCGGCAATTTAAATTGAGAAAAATAATTTATTTAAATTTATGGATTTTAAGGGAAACCCCGTGCCAGAATTTTTAAAAAAAATTGCGTAGCCCCAATCCTTACCAGACCCTTAGGTACCCCACCCCCAAAGCACCTTGCCCCCATGTCCTCTTCCCCACAACCCCCCCAGATCCCAGCCTCCCCATGTGATTGAGTGTGGGGTACATTGTACCCCTACTCATTTGCTAAAAAAGGTGGCAAAAAAACCTAAAAAAAACATAGTTTTTGACAAGTCCTTTATTTAAAAAAAAAAAAATGTTCTCCAAAGTAAATCCACCGTCAATGACAATGAACGCTGCTGCTGACCCGAAAAAAAAAGAGCTCTGTACCTGATGCTGGCACCTGGCATTTGACAGCTCTGCCACCTCCCACCACTAAGTAAATTAAGGGGTGGGGCCAAACTAATTTTACTGGGTGACTCCGCCCCCTTGTGACATAATCAATCGGAGCATGCTGGGTCAATGACTTTGCAAGGGGGAAGGGTCACCCGGTGACATCGAGTGGCCCTGCCCCTTAGCTTATTTAGTGGTGGGAAGCTGTGGAGCTGTTAAACGGTGGGAGCCAGTGTTGGGTGTAGAGGTTTTTTTTTTGTCTGTGCTGACATTCATCATGATGTCCTACTTTGGAGGACATGGTTTTTGTTTGTTTTTTTATTAATAAATGACCTGTCAAAAGCTGGTCCATGTCATCCATTAATAAGGACCAGCTATTCACTGGTTGTTAACGACACAGGCAGCCACCTGCTAAGAAAGAAAAAAAAAAGATTGCTGGAAACCAACTCTTAGCAGTGGTTAGCAGCATTTAGCAGAGTTTAGGAGCGTTCAGCATTTTTTTCTACTGTCAAATCACAAAAACACAAAAAAAGGTTTTTTACTGCTCCTAGAAGCTAAAGATTAAAAAACTCAAAAGCTGCTGCTGGTACACAACAGTGAAACAAATTGTCCTATATACACTAATATGCCACTTTAATAGGTACACCTTGCTAGTGCCAAGAAAATATCCCCCACACCATTATACGACCAGCCTGTACTGCTGATACATGGCAGGATGGATCCATGCTTTCATGTTGCTTAAGCCTAATTCTGACCCTGCCATCTGAATGTCACAGCAACCCTTTGCCCATTCTCCTCTGACCTTTGACATCAAAAGGCATTTTTTTCCACAAAGCTGCCGCCCACTGGATATTTTCTCTTTTTCGGACAATCCTGTGTAAAACCTAGAGATAGTTTGTAATGGTAACACATACTGAGCCCTCACAAAGCTGGCTGAAGGGGCAAGGATGTCATGCTGTTCAGATTGCATCTATGACAGTTCACACATGGTGGTAAAAAGCAGCATTAGTTCCCTTCTTACATTACCCAGGAAGCCATCTGGCACAATAAACAACTGTTACTTGATGCCAGGACTTTCTTATCAATCCATTGATCAGACACACAGACTTCTCCATTATCTCAATCCGCCATTCCAGTCTGTAGACCCCAATAAAACTGTCACCCTCACAAGCTTGAGCAATTAAGAGAATGCCAGGAGGTTCCAGAGTGGATTAGGCCTCCACACCCCTCCCATGAGAAATAGATATCTGAGATCTGTCATATCTACATCAATTTCAAAGCTAAATTCATGCTGGACAATAATCTGCATGGTAACAGAGTGTAAATGGTCGATATTCAGAAATATGAATATCTATAAGAAATTGTATTTGGGAATTGGTCATAAACGTGGTGGCCCCCCAGCACCTATTCCTTAAATCGGTCGATTGATTAGATGGTCTCTGTCAACACCCCTTTGATATCACAGAAAAGGGATTGATGGGACCTGTTAAGGAAGCTCTCATTTTAACATAAACCAAGGAACATTCAAGAGAGCCACGGCAATGTTTTTGCTTGGACAGTTGGTCTCTGCTAAAATCAAGGACTTTGCAAGTATTCTTCCTTCTTAACTCCATTTCTTTATTTCACCGTTCTGGTATTGTTCTCTTTATTTCTTTGAAACATCTTTCTGTAAATATTTAAATTGCACCATTTGACCTTTTCATTAACCGCATGCCGCCCAGCCACTGTACATATACGGCGGCAGGGCGGCACTCACAGGCAAAACCACGTTTTAAGACGTGTGTTTTGTAAACAAATAGGGGGCGCGCGCGAGGCGGGCAGCTGCACTATTTGTCCCGCGGATCACTGCCGCAGATGTCAGTCGCCGGGTCACAGCCGCTCCTTAGTGGTTATGTCCCGGCGATCTGCGGCAAACAGTGACAGAGAGCACAGCTGCAGTAGCTGTGCTGTCTGTCACTTCCCTGTCAGCTCGAGGATCAGCTGATCGAGAAAGAACAGTTTCTCTTTCTCGATCAGCCTTCTCCCTCCCACTACACACCTCTGCCCCCTAGTAAAACACTCCCCTCACTCCTATAACCCTTCCCTGAAAAATAAAGTTAACCCCTTCCTCCCCATTGCCATTAGTACAGTGTCAGTTTTTTTTTTTTTTGCACTGATCACTGTATTAGTGTTTTTGGGGATGTCAGTGACCCCAAGTCAGTACCCCCCAATGTCAAAATGTCCGCCGCAGTCCCACCATAAGTCGCTGGTCGCTGCCATAAGTCCCTGATCGCCGCCATAATTCGCTGATCGCCGCCATTATTAGTATAAAAAAAAACTAAAAATCCCAGTATCTTTCCCGCCATTTTTAAACGCTATAACTTTCACGTAAACCAATTAATTTACACGTATTGGGGTTTTTTTTTTTAGCAAAGACATGTCGCAGAATGCATTTTGGCAGAAATTTATGACTAAATTAGATTTTTGCATTTTTTTTTACTGGACATGTTTTATAGCAAAAATCCAAAATATTGGTTTTTTTTCCTCAAAATTGTCAGCCTTTTTTTTTTATAGCGCAAAAAATAAAAACCGCACAGGCGATCAAATACCACCGAAAGAAAGCTCAATTTGTGGGGAAAAAAGGATGTAAATTTCATTTATGTACCGTATTGCATGACCGCGCAATTGTCCATTAAACTAGTGCAGCGCTGTATAGCAAAAAAATGGCGTAAATTGCAGTATTTATACCATAGTTTGTAGACGCTATAACTTCCACACAAAGCAATCAATATACACTTATTGGGATTTTTTTTACCAAAAACATGTAGCAGAATACATTTTGGCCTAAATTTATAACCAATTTTGAGTTTACTATATATTTTTTATAGCTGAATATAAAAAATATTGTTTTTCTTCAAAATTTTTGGCCTTTTTTTGTTTATAGCATGAAAAATAAAAAGCGTACAGGTGATCAAATTACACCAAAAGAAAGCTCTATTTGTGTGAAAAAAAGGACGTAAATTTCGTTTGGGTGCAGAATTGCATGACCGCGCAATTATCAGTTGAATTAGTGCAGCGCCGAGTAGCAAAAAGAGGCCTGGTCATTAAGGGGGGTAAATCCTCAGGAGGGCAAGTGGTTAATAAACCCCATTTTGAAAAGTGTTCAAACTAACGCTAAGGCTTTTAATGCAAACTAAAGAATCCCTGTCTCTTGAAGAGTGCTATAATGAGTGTAAAATAATAATCCTCTGAATATACAGTTGTGTTCAAAATAATAGCAGTCAGACATCACTAATCTGATCAATCATTGTTTTTGGAATAAATGATATTTCTACATGGCAAATAATTTACTAGCAGGTGTAGTAAAGTAAAAGAAATCCAACAGACCCAGCAGTCTTGACATGCATGCTGCTGATTCTGTGTAATTGAATCACTAATTGAAATTGGCATGTTCAAAATAATAGCAGTGTGGAGTTCTATTAGTGAGGTCATTCATTCTTTGATAAACAGGTGGCAATTATTGCCCTTATTTAAGGAAGGAAGGCAGCAAATGTTGTACATGCTGGTTACAGTGGATTTCTCTCTGAAATTCTGAGGAAAATGGGTCGTTCCAGACATTGTTCAGAAGAACAGCGTACCTTGATTAAAAAGTTGATTGGAGAGGGGAAAACATATAAAGAAGTGCAGAAAATGATAGGCTGCTCAGCTAAAATGATCGCAAATGCTTTAAAATGGCAACCAAAACCTGAAAGATGTGGAAGAAAGCGAAAAACTACCATTGGAATGGATAGAAGAATAGCCAAAATGGCGCGGACTCAGCCAACAATCAGCTCCAGGAAGATCAAAGAAGGTCTAAAGTTCCCTGTGAGGACTGTTACAATTAGAAGACGCCTATGTGAAGCCAAGCTATCTGCAAGAAGCCCCCGCAAAGTCCCACTGTTGGAAAGACATGTGCTGAAGAGGTTACAATTTGCCTAAGAGCACATTGACTGGCCTAAATAGAAATGATGCAACATTTTGTGGACTGATGAAAGTAAGATTGTTCTTTTTGGGTCTAGTGGCCGGAGACAGTTTGTCAGACGACCCCCAAACACTGAATTCAAGCCACAGTACACTGTGAAGACAGTGAAGCATGGTGGTGCAAGCATCATGATATGGGGATGTTTTTCATACTACGGTGTTGGGCCTATTTATCACATACCAGGGATCATGGTTCCGTTTGAATACATCAGAATAATTGAAGAGGTCATGCTGCCTTATGCTGAAGAGGAAATGCCCTTGAAATGGGTGTTCCAACAAGACAACGACCCCAAACGCACCAGTAAATGTGCAACATCTTGGTTCCAGACCAACAAGATTGACGTTATGGAGTGGCCAGCCCAATCCCCGAATCTTAATCCAATAGAAAATGTGGGGGTGACATAAAAAATTCAGTTTCTGAGGCAAAACCAAGAAATAGAGAAGAACTGTGGAATGTCGTCCAATTATCCTGGGCTGGAATACCTGATCACAGGTGCCAGACGTTGTTTGACTCCATGCAACACAGATGTACAGCAGTTCTCAGAAACAGTGCGACTACAACCAAATATTACTTAAGTGATTCAAAGGAAAGCAAAATCTTCAAACATTTTTCAGTTTATATAGTGAATGTTTGAATACAAACACTGCTATTTTTTTGAACCGTCTAATATTCACTTTTCTTTAATTTTTTTAGAGGAACAACACAAATTTGATCTATTTTTCTTCATGTTTTGATTTGGAATAGAATGTGTCGTGTTCTCAATGCATTTGTGTGGATGGAAATAAAAGCTATTAGAAGGATTTTGAGCTTTATTCACTTTTTTCAACACACTGCTATTATTTTGAACACAACTGTACCTGTCTGTGGTGACAGTGTGTGTTGCAGTTGTTTATGCTAAAATCATAGTGTTTTTGCTAAGATTGTGAGTTTCCTCCTTCTTGGTAAAAAAAGAGGGTGGTGGCAGTTTAAAGAGTTAATTGCTTAATGAATTAACCCAGTGACAATTGCTCTCATGCTGCTGGCACATAGATTGTGGTCCCGTGAGCTGGAAAACACTTTGTGCAGGGTCCAACTGAGAGTGGCGATGTTACACAAGTGACAGCGCAGTGTGAGATTGGCTGGTCCTTTGTCACGAGTTGGTGAGAAGGGCAAGGGTCGGGTACCGCATTCATCGCATGGTTGTGTGTGAAAATACCAGTAGATTAGCAGTTTTTGAAATACCCAGACCAGGCCATCTGACACCAACAACCATGCCACCTTCAAAGTCACTTAAATCCGCTTTCTTCCCCATTCTGATGCTTAGTTTGAGCTTCAACAAGTCATCTTCACCACATCTAGATGCCTAAATGCATGGAGTTCCTGCCATGTGATTGGCTGATTAGCAATTTGTGTTACCAAGCAATTGAACAGGTGTACCTAATAAAGTGGCCAGTGAGTGTACATTGTACCTTTGAAGCCCTCTCTACTCTGCAGTCTTTCAAAGTTCACACATCAAATGCTATTTCTGAGTTTCCAGAGAGCAGGGGGTGGGGATCTGATGTCAGACACTGCACAGCACACAGCAGAGTGTAATCTGAGACCTGAGTAGAGAGAAATTTGGCCACCCCCCCCCCCCAAACGCAGTAATAGGGAAACATGCATAACTGAGGCTGTCACTTTCTGTTCTCTGGAGGGGTGCAGGACCATCTTCTGGGATTGCTTGGTGGTATTAAAATGTGGTTTAAAATGGTATTAAATCCAAAAAAATAAAAATTTATGAAATTGCAATTTATCAATCCGTTGTGGTGGCTGTATTAGTTTTCTTTATTTAAGCTATTTCTTTCACCTGGTGATCATGCCAGTAAGTCTGTTATTTTTCAGCTTCCTGTAACAAACTAAGCTGTCCAGATAAAGTAGCAGTTAGTGGATTGAGACAAATCATTTACCACTGACAGGTATGCTTACAATATAAATGTGTGAGTTAGCGAGCGCACCTTATAAAGCTGCTGGTGCACAAAAAGGAACCACAGAGCCTTTCTAAGAATATAACATAAAAATGGGGTGTGCAGCGCTATACAAATAAAACACACTGTCATAAATATGACAAAAAGTGAAAAAAGTCCTATAAACTGAATGACAAACAGTCCGAGGTGATATGGTATCAGTCCAAATAGGTATATTCCAGTGATGGAGTATATATGACTTCAATCCAAATGGGTATATTCCAACATCCCAACATGAAGGTGTAGAAAAATTGCCCACTCACCGGAAGTGCAATTTAATGTGCACATAGAAATTCCATGAAGCCGAAGGTCCCGTGAAGGTGCGGCCTGATGGTAAAGGTGTCCTCTGGTGGTTAATGGGGTGACTGCTGCCAGAGATGATGGTCCGGACCTATATCCCATATCCTTGTATCCATATACCAGATGTTCTACACGACTAAATGGCAGATTTAGTCGTGTAGAACATCTGGTATATGGATACAAAGCCCCCCAGCGGAGAGTGATTGAAGTAGATGCAAAGTGGAAGCAGAGGAGCCCAGCATTTTAGGAGTCCACCCAGGTTGGAGGATTTGGGATATAGGTCCGGACCATCATCTCTGGCAGCAGTCACCCCATTAACCACCAGAGGACACCTTTACCATCAGGCTGTACCTTCACGGGACCTTCGGCTTCATGGAATTTCTATGTGCACATTAAATTGCACTTCCGGTGAGTGGGCAATTTTTCTACACCTTCATGTTGGGATGTTGGAATATACCCATTTGGATTGAAGTCATATATACTCCATCACTGGAATATACCTATTTGGACTGATACCATATCACCTCGGACTGTTTGTCATTCAGTTTATAGGACTTTTTTCACTTTTTGTCACAGGTATGCTTACAATGTTTAGTTTTTATTCATTTATGTAAAACCTTTATCCCAAAAGTAAAAATGCTTTTACTGTATCTGCTTATAATGTGTTAGATGGAGTTCAGCTTTAATTTGGCAGTCAAGTCCTTCTAAATCTGCTAGTCTTAACACTGCCCTTCCCAAGACTGACAATGCTGCTGTCCAAAGGTGTCTGCTTTACTGCTTCAATCAGAATGCAGACACCCTAGGCTTGTAAGTGCGTTACTGGCAGGATTTGCAGGTGAAGTAATGGTAATAAAGCCTAAAAAAGAAAACTAATGCAGCCACATCTAAGAATTGCTAAACTTCAATATATAACATTTTTGTTTTAGGATTTAATACTGCTTTAAACTGTCAAAAGTGATTCGTGCAGATAGCAGAGAAAGGAAAGAGCAGACAGAAATTTAACTACCGGTAGTTGCTTTGAATGCTTTGTTCATTTTTCATTTCAGGGGTTTACAACCACTTTAAAGATGCTGTATTTGTTTATTGTGATATATGCCAACACATTTAATTGTTTTTGGATACTCCCTTCATCAGGCTTACATGATAGAGTACATTTATTATTGTGAATTGCAATGTGCCATCATTAGCAGTGCAGTGAATGTGACCAACTCAGATGAAAGGCTTTAAAGAAACAGTGGGGTTGATTTAATAAATCTGGAGAGTGCAAAATCTGGTGCAGCTCTGCATAGAAGCCTATCAATGTATATATACATTTTATTTTTGTCAAAGATTAATTGTACAAACTGAAGTTAGAAGCGAATTTGCTACCATGCACAGTTGCACAGATTTTGCACTCCCTAGTTTTAGTAAATCAACCCCACTGTCACCTTGCGTATTCAAGGTAAAGCAATGGTGTCTGTGTTGATGCCTCATGGGTGAGATTTAAATGAAAATACAGGAGAAATCAGTTTCCTTGCAAATATATAACTGCATAAACATAAATCCAAACATTTCCTAATCAAGAGACACAACACAAACTCAAGAAAGGAGTTTACAATATTTTCATCATATTTTGAAAAGTTGGAGGAGCCTAAAAGCAGTTGCTTTGCCAGTCTTTAGAATTTGCAAACACAGATATTCTCAAATAGTACAATGCAGGGGTGGACAGATATTATTGATTATTGACAGCTAGCCTGTCCAGTCCTGTCCAGGAGCCAGTAGAATTATTTTTTAGGAGTGAGCTTCATTGGCAACACCTAGAGAAAACCTCAAAAGTAAGGCACCAGCTGTAATTCTGAAGGAGCATTGTCTACCTGTCTCCTGGGATGTGCCCAGCCCTGGTACAATGCCTACTGTGCATAAAAGTGGCAATCTGAAATTAACCTCTTGTAGCCCATGTAACATATATGTGCAACAGCAAAGAGGGTAGGCTTCAAAGCCCATATGCAGTACCTATGTGTCCATGGGTGGCTCCAAATACAGTGGCCAAGCTGTCAAAGACAGTTCCTGGTCTCAAGTAATGATTGAAAGTCGACAGGACCAGCTCCTGATGATGTGACTACTGTGGCTGCCAGTCACAGTGGTCACATGATCAGGCAGACCTTCCTGTCCCCTGGGCATAATAGCCAGTTAAACGTACATTGGGCTTGGGCAGGAGGCGGTTAAAGAAGCATGAACGTCATTCTTACATCTGACACAAAATGGGATAAATTGAAAGATATATGCCACACCCCAAGGCCAGTTAAGTTTCCTATTGCAGCATAGCACTCACTACAGCCTCCAGAGCTGTATGTTTTCTAGCAGTATTACACCTGAGGCACAACTGATCCCTACCTGAAGAAAACAATGGTTAGGTATTAGCACTGCCACAACACCTGACTGCCAAAGTGTAAACTAAGCTATCCAGCTACTTGCACACCTTTACCTGATTGTTTACAAGGGCTGATAGGGGGTCAGAAACACCTGCTAATTGCCCTCATTTTGCAAAGTGTAAACGAGTCTTATTTTTTTTTTCCTATTTTCACCCTTTCCCACATGCATACTAACCATAATCAACAAAACTAATATATAGAATCTCATAGACTTAACAATTTTACCTGCAGCACAACCTACTGGCTAAGTCTGGTATCATGGCCCATCTGGTCATTTGAAATGTATGTAAAGGATAATTTTTATTTTATTTGGATGGGGTAAAAGCCTTCTTCAAGTTGTTTCTTGATGTCTGTGTCTCCAATGGGAATATTTACCCTTATGTTGTCCTGAAATCCATTTTCACCAACCCGGAAAATGAAAGGAAAAAAATTGAGCTGTCACTTTAGCAAGAAATGAAGACTAATGCAGGCCATAGATGGGGAGAAAAACGGCCGATTTTTCGTCCGAAAATAAAACCGGCCGATTATCTTATCGTTAGTGGACGATTTTGTCGGCCGTTTTTCGTGTATTTTGGACTTTCAGATTATCGGTGATGTTGGAAAATTTTCGAAAAACGCCCGACTTTATCCTCATTGATGGTCAAAAACGAACGATCGTTTTCCGAAAAAGGATCACAAAGGCCACAAAATGACATCATTTCCCGTTATAGGTTACTCATTAATCGGCCGATTTTCGTAATAATTGGTGGTCAGGTAAGTTTTTTAGACCGACCGATAGTTCGTTAATCGGCCGAAAATCTGCCGTTTTTCTCCCCATCTATGGCCTGCATTAATCTCCAATGGGTACACCTGTCCCTGGGACAACTTGTTAAGATTGACACCTAATATTTAAATTAAAGCCCAATTGAACTTTCAGTACTGTATTTCACGCTCCATAAGACGCACCTGATCATAAGACGCACCTAGGTTTTAGAGATGAAAAACAAGAAAAAAAACATTCTAAACCAATGGACTGCAGACACAGTACAGGAGATGACCAGAGACTGCAGACACAGTACAGAAGATGACCAGCGACTGCGGACATAATACAGGAGATGACCAGAGACTGCGGACACAGTACAGGGGATGACCAGAGAATGTGGACACAGTACAGCAGATGACCAGAGACTGCGGACACAGTACAGGAGATGACCAGAGACTGCGGACAGTACAGGAGATGACCAGAGACTGCGGACACAGTACAGGAGATGACCAGAGACTTGCGGACACAGTACAGGGGATGACCAGAGACTTGCGGACACAGTACAGGGGATGACCAGAGACTTGCGGACACAGTACAGGGGATGACCAGAGACTTGCGGACACAGTACAGGGGATGACCAGAGACTGTGGACACAGTACAGGAAATGACCGGAGACTGCAGACACAGTACAGGAGATGACCAGAGGTTGCGGACACAGTACAGGAGATGACCAGAGACTGCGGACACAGTACAGGAGATGACCAGAGACTGCGGACACGGTACAGGGGATGACCAGAGACTGCGGATATAGTACAGATGACCAGAGACTGTGAACATAGTACAGGGAAAATGCCAGGGACTGCGGACATAGTACAGATGACCAGAGACTGCAGACAGTACAGGGGATGGCCAGAGACTGCAGACAGTACAGGGGATGACCAGAGACTGCAGACAGTACAGGGGATGACCAAGAGACTGCTGACCTTTGGGGAGGGAGGGGGAGCGGGTACCTGAAGCTGTCCTTTTTTTAGTGTGGGCACGCTGGCTTCTTCCCGCTCTGGCTTCTGTGAAAGCCGGGTGCCCACTGCGCATGCACGAGAAGCGCTGCGCTTTGTGAATGGCCCGGTGCCTTCTGGGACCTGTCATGTGTCCCAGAAGTCGCCGGACCATTCACAAAGCGCAGCGCTTCTCGCGCATGCACAGTGGGCACCCGGCTGTCACAGAAGCCGGCGCGGGAAGACTGTACAGCGCTGGGCAGAGGAACAGGTAAGGTCCTGCAGGAGAGAAGAGCTGAGCGGACGGCCCGGTATTCTGACATGGTGGCAGCGGCGGAAATACCAGACCGGCCACTCCATAAGACGCACTGACATCTTCTCCCCTTTTTTGGGGGGAAAAAAGTGCATCTTATGGAGTGAAAAATATGGTAAATTATCTTAATAATTGCAAAAAAGGCCTGCAAAGTCTTACAGTTAATTTTTTTTGGAAAGCAGCCACAGTGCAAGTAGAAAAATCTGTCCCCTGCCAGCGTGCTGCAAACTGAAACATTTGCTTTTTGTATTGAAGTTTAGTGGTCTCTGCAGCGCTCCAACACACCCCTTGCTAAGTCAGAGTCACAGTGCTCCAATCAGTAGTAAACATTAGATAATAAACACTGTTTTGGGTTATTTTTACCAAAGAAATGTAGCAGTATAAATTTTGGCCTTGATTTCTGAAGAAAGTTTACTTATTTGCAAAAGTGTTTAACAGAAACAGAGTAAATGTGTCTTTTTAAATTTTCAATGCTTTTTGTTTTGCAAAAAATAAAAAACCCAGTGGTGATTAAATACCACCAAAATAAAGTTAAATTTATGTGAAAACAATTATATACATTTCATTTAGGTACAATCTTGCATGACTGAGTAATTGTCATTCAAAGTGTAACAGTGCTGAAAGCTGAAAATTGGCCTGGGCAGGAAGAGGGTGATGTGGTTAAGGAATTCAATTTACTTTGTAGAGATTTCCCCTCATTTCCTGTTGTGTCTTCAGGACAGGAAGTGAAAGAAAATTTCCCCAGTAGGAGACAAGCAGAAAAAAATAACCTGGTATGATTGTAACCCTTCCCTACTCTAAAAAAAAAAGTTTTGGCTAAGCATATTATATTTAAAGATGCTGTGTAACGTTTCCTTAAAGGGTTAGTTCGCCTTTACACACAAAAAAAAAATGCAGGAAAGAGGGGTGTCTGTGGATAAAAACAAATTGCAGCTCTGCCCAAGGTTAGTTAATGCCCTTGCTATAAGTGTAGGCCATTTGCATTCCTCCTGAAGCCTGACTGAAAAACTCCGAGAGGTCGTTTTCCCCCTCCTGCCTTGTTACTAGGACATTGCTGAGGCACTCCAAGTGGATTCAAGCCCTCTCACATGCTCTCTCTTCCCTTTCACACTAGCTCTGAGCTTAGTGATATCTTAACCACTTCCCATCCGGCCCATGTACATAAACAGCCAGACGGGAGCAGTGCAGGAGCGGGTTGCCGTTTATAAATGGCGCCTGCATTCACAGCCTGGGAGCGTGCGGCACTACGATCCGGTGCCCTCTGTGTCCTTTGGACACAGCGGAACACCGATTGCTGTACGGGACCTCTATGTGAGGTCTCGATTCATGTGATCACTGATTTGCCAGTCAGTGATCACATGAATAATAGTAAGCAAGATGTCACTTCCTGACATCATTGCTTATTACTAGTGAAATCTGTGAATGATCACAGAGGTCACATGGTACAAGGCTAGTCACAACAGCCTTGTACCATGTGACAAGCTGTGACCAATCACAGCTCTCACAGTATTTCTTAATGGCTGCAAGAATGCAGTCAGAGAGAAGGAGAAATGATTGCTTTTACAGCCTTTGTGGGTGTAAAAGCAATCAGTGTAAAAAAAAAAATATTCATCACCCCCCACAAGTAGTACAGTGTCACTATGGTGACACTATACTGCTAGAGTGACAGTATGTAAAAAAAAAAAATAATATAAAAAGATAAAATAAAAATGTAAACTTTTTTTTTTAAATTATAATTTTTGGTTATAAACTAATTTGGGTTATTTTTTTTACTAAAAAGATAAATGAATACATTTTGGTCAAGATTTATGAAAAACGATTATTTATTTGCAAAGGTCTATAAGAAAAACACTTTTTTTCAAAATTTTTGGACTTTTTCATTTATATAGCAAAAAAAAAAAAAAAAAAATCCCAGTGGTGAATAAATACCACCAAAATAAAGTTTTATCTGTCTCAAAAAAATGCTAAAAAAGTCATATGGGTACAGTGTTGCATGACCGCGCAATTGTCATTCAAAGTGTGATAGCACTGAAAGCTGAAAATTGGCCTGGACAGGAAGGGGGTGACAGTGTCTTGAAGTGGACTTGAAGTGGTTGAAGAGATGGGACCCCACATGTGCGGGTTTGAGAGATCACTCCAGTGAAGGTGGGGGTGAGCAGTAACAGCTTGGTGTCCTAGTAACATCCCAGTAAGAAGACAGGATGGAACAATGCCATGTCTGAGAGTTTTTCAGCCAGGCTTCAGGAGATACATAAATGGCCTACACCAGGCATGTCCAAAGTCCGGCCCGCGGGCCATTTACGGCCCGGGGGTCGGTTTAATACGGCCCTCCAACAGCCCTCCCTGCTCTGTGTAATGTGGCCCTCCCTTCTATGGCAGACAGTCTTCTGCTTGAGAGCAGAGGGCAGTGCGCATGCCTGACTGCGGCGCGTTCTCCCTGGTCTGTGTAAATGCGGCTGTCGCATGGCCCTCCCTTCTGTGGCAGACAGTCTTCTGCTTAAGAGCAGTGCGCATGCGTGACTGCGCCGCGCTGGGAGCGACAGAGGGCGGTGGTGTCAGGGCCGGGCTTCCAGCGTGAAGTGTGTTTCTCTTCCCCTCCCGGCTGCCGAGCAGAGACTTCAGCTCCAGCTACCTTTTTCACCCTTCACATTAGTGCAGGTAAGTTTTTTTAAAATTTATGTTCAATACATTGTGAAAACTCAGCTGTCAGTTGATCTTAATGTTATGAAATGAAAAGTATGTTGTTTGCAATTAACTTGGCATAAAATAATGTATTTGCATTTAATTGTAATGGTTCAAAGAATGTTTGGAAAAATGTTCGGCCCTCCACCATGTTCACTTCATCCAATCTGGCCCTCTTTGAAAAAAGTTTGGACACCCCTGGCCTACACCTATAGCAAGAGCATTATTCAACTTTAGTCAAAGCTGCACCATTTGTTTTTATCTACCGGGGCCTCTTACCTGCATAGGCAGTTTTTGGTAAAAGTGAACTAACCCTTTAAGATGCATCATAGATACAATGTTCACACATTGTATATTGATAATGTGTGTTTCCTGGATATGTGTCAATTATACAGGATTCTGTCCTACTGTATAATGTGCCACATCTTTAAAAAAAAAATATATAGAATGTATGTTTAAGAAAGTTCCCTTACTCTATGATTCAGTAACATAAATGAGCATTGGAGCAGAAGGTATGACGGGCCCCTGACAGCTTACAGTACAATTATAGGGTTAGTTAAACAAGAATCGGGCGGTGATTTTGTGCAGAAAGTAGTAAAGTTTTAATTCTATCTGGAAAATAAGGGAGGGAGGTCTTCAGGGGCATGGATGATTGTAATGTTGTGGGAATCTAAGAATTGCCCAGCTATTGAAATGGTATGTTAAACCTGCTGGTCGCACGTGTCTGCGGCTTGCACATGCACACAGTCTTTTGTGACATTAAAAAGGAGTTCATATGGAGCCATATCATGCTGATCATGGTCAACCACATGCATCTGCAGCGACCACACCGTGCCATATCCTGGCCTCTTGTGTGTAATTATTTTGTATTTATAACATCAAAGCATTACAAACAGAAGCTAAAACTCAGTGACATAGAAAATGAAGCACTGTGACTGATATTAGTGCAGGAAGATGTATGTTAGAATTGGGTAGTACAACACTTAAAGCTGAACTCCAGACACAAAAACTTTTATTTGAGTATACTTCTAACTGACCACAAAGAATATATATCCATATTGTGGCAAAAAATGCCATTTCAAACTCATTTATTAACCTGTAATTCTAGTAGTGATTGTGCTGCATGCAGCCTGTGCAGAGAGCAACAAGTCCACCCACTACAGGCTTCCTGCAGAAAACTATAAGAGGGGGTGGAGAGAAGACCAGTCACCCTGCACAAGAGAGAAAGCAGAGGTGTAGGAGGAGCCCAGTAGGCCCCACCCACTACAGGTTGCCAATAGATAACTACAGGAGTGGGTAGAGAGAAGACCAGTCACCCTGCACAAGAGAGAAGGAAGAGCTGTGGGAGGAGCCCAGCAGGCCCCACCCACTACAGGCTTCCTGCAGAAAACTACAAGAGGGGGTGGAGCGAAGCCCAGTCACCCTGCACAAGAGAGAAAGCAGAGCTGTGGGAAGAGCCCAGCAGGCCCCACCCACTACAGGTTGCCAATAGATAACTACAGGAGGGGGTGGAGTCGAGACCAGTACACAGTGCACAGAGGACAGATATCAGCAGCAACTGGCTTCTGGAAATAAACATTTCACACTGGATTACTGCACAGATCTAGAAGAAATACACAAAGCACACCAGGATTCCATAAATAATACACATGATAAATGTATTTAGACAAAACTGGCTTATCTCTGAGTCCAGGTTAAGGGCTGGTTCACACCATAGAAACACAGTCCAGATGCGTTTCTGTATGCGTGTTTGTGACACATTCTAGTGCAGTTTTTGATTCGTTCCAGTTCATTTTTCCACTCTCTTTTTCTTCAACTTAAATAAGATCATGTGCATTCTGGTGCGGTTTTGGTGTGTTTAGGTACGTTTTAAAGCATTTTACTGCATTCCAGTACAGTTCAGTGCAGAAATAATGCAGCATGTTCTACTTCTTTTTTCTGGAACTGGAACACATTGGAACTGACCACACTGGTGTGAACTATGCCATTGCAAACCATGTAATCTACTATCAGTGCGTTTTTGATGCAGAAAAAAAAATGCACTGGACTGCATGTGGTGTGAACTGGCCCTTATAGCCCAACTGCAAAAGAAAAATTTTTGGGGGGTTTTTTTTGGACAGTGGGGAAGCTTAATTGAACAAGCTGAAGTTAAAAGCTGACTGGCTACCATGCACAGCTGCGCCATATTATATTTATATATTTATTTCAAGTACTTTTTTAAAATTTTACGCAGCGCTTTACATATATATATATATATATATATTGTACATTCACATCAGTCCCTAACCCTCAAGGGGTGTACAATCTAAGGTCCCTAACTAACATTCATACATACACATACTAGGGCCAATTTAGACAGGAGCCAATTAAACTACCAGCATGTCTTTGGAGTGTGGGAGGAAACCAGAGTCCCCGGAGGAAACCCACACATGCACAAGAAAATATCCCCCACACCATTACACCACCACCAACCTGAACCATTGATACAAGGCAGGATGGATCCATGCTTTCATGTTGCTTACGCCATATTCTGACCCTACCATTTCAATGTTGCAGCAATCAGTCTGCCCATTTTCCTCTGACCTCTGACATCAATAAGGTATTTTCGTCCACACAACTGCAGCTCACTGGATATTTTCTCTTTTTCTGACAATTCTCTGTAAACCCTAGAGATGGTTGTGCATGAAACTTTTGAACCAGTTGTCTTCATTGTTCAAAATGTGCATCTCATTGTCCCAAAAAGAATGTCCCTTTCCCTTAAGCTAGTCATAGATGGACTGAATCTATGGGTAGGCTGATTGTACCCAAGTTGATCCATCAATCGACTTGGGTACAGCCAGCATGTGGGAATTTTAGCATACGATTATTGCTAGAAACTATAGCCACTAGCAGTAATCATTGTGTTCTGGCAGGGATGGTTCCCCGCAAACCCCTCCACCACCAAGAGAACACAATAGCTTTTCAATCGCATAATCTATGGCCTGTCATAGCCTGTAGAATTTGCCTTCTTATGTGGGGCCATTACTTTGTTGAACAGTTGTTTTATTCTTCCAACATGCAGGTCTTTGCTTTTGTAACTATTCCTCATTACACTGTTTTGTAGAGTTACTTTGCTTGTGTTTGGGTTTAGGGCCTTTTGGACAATGCACTGCTGTCTCAGTGCATTGTTGAACTTGAAATAAACAGGGATGAGATGTTTATTAAAGATCCTTCTGAGTTTTTCTGACAATCTACAGAATGACTACATACAAAATGACTATATTACAACATGTGTTCTGCTTCTTCCCTATGTTCGATGGTTCCATGTTTTTGCTTGACCTTGTGGATGATTTAATGGAAGTCCAGTTTGGATTGAGGTGACTCTGCTACCTGTGGATTCTATACATGCTCGGGTATGTTCCTGACACTCATTAGAACAGAAGAAATTGCTTGGATACGCTATGAAACATCTTCAACATCACAGACTAAGTTCTCTTGAATTTGGCTATTTTTTACTAGATACAACATGACCTTAATGTATAGGAATCTTCACAGACATTTTGACTGCAATTGGGCTTTAAAGTCCAAGTCCAAACAGATTATTTGCATTTGGATGAAGTGCAAGAGGCTTAGGGCTCATGTACACTGCAGCTGATAAACTCACGTTTAGGAGCTGTTCAGCATTTTTTTCAGCAGCCCCTGAACTCTCCCTAATGTTTTCCTATGTGTCCATGTACACATCATCATTTACAGGCAGTTGAGTTTACAGTCGTTTTTTTGAACGCAGAAAACTTGCATCCAGGAGTAGATTTTATCAGCATTTACGTTTGAAAAATTTTTTAAACACTTCCATTTCCAGATGCTGTCCAGAGCCTTTTTTTCATCATAAAAAATGCATAGAAAGCTTTTCCCGGTACTCAAATGGACCTGGTACACCATACTTTGAGTCTTTGCATGAAAGAAAATATGTTAGACACTGCTGCAATAATTTCTGCACAGAATGAGCTGGAACACATCAAAACACCACAAAAAATAAAAAGACAGCTAATCTCAACAAATACTGCTCTCTCTGCTTCTGCTCTCTCTATTTCTCTCAAACTGTCTGAAATAGTTCGATTTTTACTGTTTTTCAGTGCATTCTGGGCATTTTGGAAGGTCTCCTGAGGTTATCTTTAAAAAACGCTCCTAAACTCAAAAGCTCATAAACATGCATAAATGCGGTATGCAAACACGGCTAAGCAGACATTTTTTAACCTACGTTTTCCAGAAATCAGTTTCCATCGTTCAGAAGTGTCCCGTGTACATGGGGCCTTAGAACACCTAACAGGCTTCTATTCTTTCCTGTGTCATGGGCAGCACAGTGGCTAAATGGTTAGCACTTCCGCCTGGCAGTATTAGGGTCATTGGTTCAAATCCCAGCCATGGCACCACCTGCCTGGAGTTTGCATGTTCTCCCTGTGCCTGCATGGGTTTCCTCCGGGTACTCTGGTTTCCTTCTACACTCCAAAGACATGCTGGTAGGTTAATTGTATCCTGTCTAAATTGGCCTGAATATGTGTATGTATGAATGTGAGTTAGGGACCTTAGATTGTACGCCCCTTGAGGGTTAAGGACTGATGTGAATGTACAATATATATGTAAAGCGCTGCGTAAATTGACGGCGCTATATAAGTACCTGAAAAAATAAATAAATAATGACACAATTCAATAGATTCGCCCTTAGTTTTGATCTCTCTGACAATAGGACAAGAAATGGGGTTGGGGAGGGTTGTCACCAGGACAGGGAAACAGATAGCACAAACACCACAGAGCTTCTAACCTTTTCCAAAATGTTTTTGTTGCTGTCTGTGCTCCCATCAGTCTCATCCATCACTTCAAGAATGGGTTATCAGACCTTTCATAATAACCAATGAAAGTGTGTTATTTGGTTGGAGAGAAGTCAACTCTCAAGGCCTGCAATCTCCCAAATGAATTAATTCAATAAAGTTTTGTTTTTATAGGAGAAAAATGTGCATTACATTTGATATAGCATACAGTATATGATTACTACACAAGCCATTTTTTAATTCAATGCAATTATAATTTTCCTTTCTACTTCAGTTGGAAGTCAGACATCAGTCTTCTACAACTGCCAAATATTCTCTTCCTTATAAACATAGCAATACAAAATTTGTAGACAGGAATTCCCTGAATTCATTTTTTTCTGTGTCTTAATAGGGCTTACTACCTCTCCCCGAAGTCTGCACAGGGCTTAAGGTCAAATTACAGGCAGCCTACTGCACGGAATATTCAATCCACAATAATTTCTTTAGTTTTAATTTGATGTTTTACATTTTTTATTACAAAAACCTGATGAGAGAGCTGCATGTCTAATATGAGGCAAGGGGTGCCGTGTTTTAAGGATTTATCATGTAATTGCAGTATCGATACAGAACCATCTGCTTAGCATTTATTTACAAAGACCAGAGCAAGTGCATGCAATTCCAGTGTTTTCCACCAGTAATGCATTAAGTGGAATATTCAGCGTACAACTGCCTGTGTTGACATGCACAGAATGTGAACTGCTGAGGGGACCCAAATGTTTGGGTGTCTACTAGAGAAATTAATTTTTCACTTATCTAAGTAAACCTGAGCAGATGTATGCCTGCAGAACATGAGGTATTATATTGTGCAGTTGCACCCATACTAAAAAGGAAAACAGTATTACTGTATCATGCCAAGAAAGACGTAATTTATTTATAGACATCTTTAATGATCATCAGTAGGAAAATAATGCTACAAAGTTACAGATTGCACATTACTGTTCATCTGCTCAACATCACGACTAGTTATAGAGAAGAGAGGGGTCAAAGGATGTAGGTCCAGAAGACTAAATTGTTGAGGAAACAGGGATGGGTTTGGGCTTATAAAAGAGACAGCTTTGAAGGAGAGAGATGGAGAGTGTTGGGTCTATAAGAGGAACACTTGTTGTGAAGAAGGAAGGGAAAGTGGGATTCAGGTTTATAAAAGGGGACAATTGTGGAAGAGAGAGAAGCAGATAGATTTGGATCCAAAAGAGGAACCGTTCTGAAGCAGAGAGAGCTGTGTTTCAATCCAGAAGAGGGACAGCTGTGGAGGAAGGACAGAGGGGTTTGGGTCTATAGGAAGGACAGTTGTGGAGGAGAGAGGGACAGAGGGGTTTGGGTCCAGTGGATGGATAAAAGTTCAGAAGAGAGGATCAGAGGGGTGTAAGTCCAGAAGAGGGACAGTTATGTTTTTCGGTTAATAAGGGCGGGTTTGGTTCCAGAAGACTGACATTTATGAGGAAGGGCAGGGCAGGTGGGGGTATGTTTTGTTTTTTAAAATCATACTTACCTAGGTGTATGCTGCATTGATCCCCCTCCGGCTCTAAGGGTGAAAACTGAGCAATCAGACAATGCTGATCATCATCTGAGCAGAGAGCAGTGACAGTCAGTCAATCCTGACTTATTGGCCAGTTCACACCACAAAGACACACTTCGGATGCATTCTGGATATTTTTGCTTACAGTTCACACCACACTGAATTTCAGTGCAGTTTTGAAGCAGTTTGCTATGTTCCAGTACATTTCTATGCAGACAAAATACATGTTATATGTTCTACTTTTTTTTTCTGCACCAGAGACTGACTGGAACTGACTGCACTGGTGTGAACTAGGGCCAGTGGAATACATGGAAAACACTGCATGCATTTTTGATGCAGAAAAATAAATGCACTGGACTGCATCTAGTGTGAACTGGCCCTAAAGTCAGGAAATTTTCCCAGCCTGAACCAGCTGAGTGACGTCAGGCGACAGCAGACCTTAGCCCACTGTTGGCTGAAAACAGGTCAAAGGAGTGCAGAACAAACTGCACTCCTGTGATCCATTGGAGAAGTACAGCCAAATGAGCTTGGCTGTACTTCTTATTTACGTCTCTAAGAGGGCCAATTGCAAAACACAAAAGGAAGGAAGGTTTTGGGTCTATAAGAGGGATAATTATGGAGAAGTGAGGGAAGGAGGGATTTGGATCTAAAAGCACAGTGCAAGAAAAGATGGAGGGGTTTGGGGCCAGTGGAGGGACAGTTATGGAGAAGAGATGGAAAGAGGGATGTAGGTCCAGAAGAGGGACAGTTTTGGAGGAGAGAGAGGTGGAGTGGTGTAGTTCTAGAAGAAATAAGAGGTAGAGAAGAGAGGGTTCAGAAGAGGCTGGTTGGGGATAAACAGACAGACAAAAACAAATGGATCTGTCAAGTTGCTTTGCTGTTCCTCTTGGATAGAATTCAGTTGTGTGAGGGTCACTGAATAGGTGCCAGACCCACAGTGATTTGTATATAGATGAAGTTGTGATCATTTCAAATGACTTTTTGCCATAACCCCCCCTCCTGTCTCCCTCTTCTTCTGCTTATTTATAAACTAATGATCTGATTTATATCAGTCCAAGACATGAGAATAAAAGCCCAGTGACTGCTGAACATATATCAGAAGATGAAGTGATCTGCTGCGGATCAAAGCGAGCACTTGATCTGGATGTGATTATGGGGAGTGTTTGTGTAGCTGAGGTCACCCTGTGTTTGTTGCACACAGTTCTGTGCTGCATATGTGATTACAGCACTTCTGCAAGGCCAGCAGAATTGGGGTGCAGCACAGCCTTATCTCTTCTCAGTATTATTGTTAACTGTCATTTCTTTTTTTTTTGGTGGGATGGTTTTTGTCTGGTGAAGTAATGATGACAACAGCGGCAAGAGCGACACCTATGGGGGTTATCAAGACATTCTACCTAAAATGCAGATTAGTTGTACAGTGGGTGTGCTATCAAGTTGCCGGTCCACTTTATGGCATATGTGGGCTCAGGCCAATCCGAGCAAATCCTAGAAGCCAGATAACTAAAACTATCATGTTAATTTTTCATCCATTTTTACTGTTTTAGTGAAGGCTTGATTTCAGTGTAATTGTATTATTATTATTATTATACAGGATTTATATAGCGCCAACAGTTTGCTCAGCACTTTACAATATAACGGGAGACAATACAGCAACAATACAGATCAATACAAGAGGGTTAGGAGGGCCCTGATCCTTGGAGCTTACAATCTAAGACATACACAAGTGCCTTCCAATCAAAGAACAGGTTAATCGGTCACTGACCTTCCTACCCGAACCCACCAATCCTCAAGCCCTCTATTTGGACCTCTCCAAGTCATAATGGTACAACATAAATCTATTACAGTGATAGTGAGATGCACATTGTTTTTGCCCTAAAGACCAGTCAGAAACTCTGTCAGATATGTACTGTATATCATTTTTTAATTTTTCTAAAGTGACTGGCAGCTAGGATGGCTCTAACAATGTAAACAATAGATCTGCTAGCTGTGAGCTAGTTTTCATTTGATTTTAATTACACATATTGCTGTGAGCACAATCCATGATTTCAGAATTATGACTTTGATTATTCCTATAATGAAGGAGCTGAGAGTTTGCATTACAATCAGCAATTACACAGAGCAGGAATGATACATTTTTATCTCAAAGTATCAAACCTCATGCTGATTAATTTCATGTTTCTATGAGTAATTATGTGCTTTGAAATATAGAAAAAATAATGAATTATTAGCATGAGTTATTCTTTTTTGGTATTTTTTTGGTTGAGACTAGCCAACTACGATAGATAGATAGATAGATAGATAGATAGATAGATAGATCGATAGAATGATAACTGAATCCCTGCAAAGAAGATATTTTATATTGCTTTCTTGGCTGTGGTGAGGAGAAACCACCGGCTGTAGATCTACAGAATCAGACACAGCGGATCCAACCATGTCTTTGGACGGAACAAATTACTTTTTAATATTTCATTTTAGTGACAGAGTCACTTTAGGCAGGATTGTTACATCAGATATATGCATTAATATGTTTGGAGTTGGTGAATTTCTAAATTTAGGCAGGAGTGTGCAATTCAAAAGGCAGTCAAGGAGCACAAAGTTAAAGTTTTCACTCACATGACGGGTGTTGTAGATGTTAGGCTCAGAACTAATATGTGAATGAAAAGGAAATGCTGATTTAGCCTTATTAGGTGCCCCTAGCAGAAAGTCACGGTGGTTGTAGGATTATAAAGGCCATACATGTCATGGGATAAAGTTAATATCTTCATCTGGAATTGGAGGTTAAGTACTTTCATGATGTCTTGTTTGTTCAGGTCAAGGAAGTTTTCAGTCATGTTTGAATATCCTAATTTAAAAGTTGTTCAGGTCATTAAAGAAGATGTTGTCCATGCCTAATGGGGATTAGAGGAGAAGGCTCTACATTGGGGAGACTTACTTCAGATGGAATTGTGATGTGTTATAAAAGGCAATCATACACAAGAGCTCCTGTGATCTGTAAAGGACAGGTAGACCTTTCACAACATTTAGGACTCGTTCACACCTGACTGTTTTACCAACTCTTGCCAAACGCCCCTATAGCGTTTGGCAAGCGTTGATCTGGTGTTTGCGGTGCGTTTTTTAACGCTCCGCAAACGCCGCATGCGCGGTTCAGCGGCGGTTGCTAGGCATTTGCCGAGCGTTAAAAACGCCCTACAAACGTCTTTGAATGGTGTTACCGCTCTGCAAATGCCCCGTAACCGCGTCGCAACCGCACCGCAAATGCCGGCTGGGCGTTTGCGGAGCAGCACCATAGACTATAATAGGAGGCTTCAACGCCTCCTGACTTGACCAGAGGTGTCTGTTTTGCTACGACGCTAACGCTCCCGTTAGAACAGCACCATGTGCTGCAATGTGCAGAATTGTCTGAGGCGTTTGGGAAGCGGTAAAAACGCTTCCCAAACGCCTTTTTGCCGCCTGCACACAACGCTAGTGTGAACGTAGCCTAACAGCCATAGTTAGTGCATTCAAAATACTTGCCTTTTCCATTACCTGTGCTGCTGAAAGCCACTCTATTGAAGACAAATTGTCATCTGAAGTCTTTTCAGAAACCTAGGGTAGATCTCCTGGTCCCCCTGTGTTCTCAGTGGTTTCTCCAGGTGCTGGCTGTCAGAATACAGTAACTGACCCTGCAGATTTGTCCATCCACACCGTTTAGTGTCAAGTAATGTATCTTATTAAGCCCCATATTTATCCACAGCTTACGTTTGTGCTCAGCTAAATTATATGTAAACCCTCATCTTGTACTATAGACCATTCTGTTTCAAATAGAAATGAAAGGCAAAACATTTCTGCATACATATTAAAAAACCTAATAAACACATATTTTTTTATAACACGCCCTCTGTTCTCAGCTGCAAAAGGAGCTCAGGGACTGCCCAGTAAATGGCTGTACAGGGGGATGGCGTGTAAGCAGAAGTCTGATCATTGGAGGAGAGCAGACTAAACACAGCTACAGAACTGACTACCTTGTGCTCTCTTGTCTAGTGTGGTCAGTTTTTAATAGGATAACAGAGGGACTGGCAGGAACACCAAAGGTTTCACACAAAGGAAACAATACAAAGAGGACAGCATATTTTTTCGTACAAGTACATGGTATAGCAGGCACATATCAGGAGTTTGAAATGTTGGGTTTACATATTCTTTAATCTTTGAGGAATGACCCAAGAAGACACTATCCTCTGCCTGAGCTGCTCAATCACCTACATGCAGTGTTACAAGTGCAAATATGTGGATTCGGAATTATTGCAAGTAATAGTTTGAAATCTTAAAGCACCGTGGTGGCACTTTTATCTTTTAATGAGAGGAAGCCTATGATATGTGAGTACAGATGGTCCTTATTGAATGGAGTGACATAGAGAATCTAGAGCTTTATTACAATATCTTCCATGATTAATAAACCAGCCACACATGTTTTCCTGATGATATGAGTAATTTTCAGTATAACTGATAAATTATCCTGATTTATTCCAGCATATAGTTTATAAATGACCCACTTTCACTGGTGTGACCAGCACAGAACAAACATAGTTAGCTATTTGCACACAGGAATAAAAGTAAATAGAAACAACAGTTGGCTGATTTTAGTAAACCAATTACCTGTATTGATCATTCATACTAGAATAAGTTCCAGGGAATGAGATCGTCTCTGTATAGCCAATAGTTATTATTCAGTTTAGCTTTATCATTCCCTTAAACTAAAACATGAAAGTTGGGACCAATTATTTTTTTCTTAGGGTGAGGTCTATCTGCAATTTCCTTTAGTGAAATACATGACGTCTTATTCCCCATAAGCTCTGAATAGGTATTCGTTAAAAACGTTTTTACTTTTATATAGTTTTTTTCATTGAAACGTAAAGGTCAGTAAAACTCCCCCAACCCAGGTGATCACCCAGAAATTTTCATGTTTTTAAATGATCAGAATCCATTGTACTCCAGAGCAATCTGAAGCAATGGTAAACTAAAATAGGTTTGTAAGTATAATCTTTACATTTGTACTGCATATGTCAGTGGGAATTGCTCTTAGAGTGTGTGGGAGAGAGAGATGCACTCCAGCAGAACCCCCCACCCCTCCCCTTTCCCAAATATCCCTGTGAGAGAATAGAAGCAATTCTTTTTACATACTTTGCTGAGCTGATCTTGTATTTTGTTTTCTAGTTCATTGTAGGAGTAAGATGCTACATTGTAAAGTTATGGCAAAGACATAAAAGAGAATATATTTATTAGCATTAAATCACAGCATGAAATTTCCTGGCTGATCTACTGATTGTTACATCTCATTCTGCTTCTTAGGGGGATTGATGCCCTCAAACCACTTGTGTGCTTGAAGCCCAAAGTCTGAATTTGATGGATGTCTGTCTTTAATTAAGCCTGACCTTATTTGTGAGAAGATATACAAATGCAGATAGCTGTTTTTCTACAAAGTGTCAAATATTGTTCAAGAAAGGCCAAAGCAAGGCCTTCTAACATGACCCTCCTTTATATAGATAATACTCTTCTCCTGGCCTTCTTTCGACCTTTTTGATTACACCCATCAATATCACACCCCCAAACATGACCCTCCATAAGATAGAAAATACTCTGCTCCTGGCTCTCTATCTTTCTGATTACACCCATCACTGGGATATCACACCTTCAACACTGGTGTCCATAAGGTAAAGAATACTCTGCATCTGGCCTTCTCTCTATCTTTCTGATTACATCCACCTCTGGGATCTCACACTTCCAACATGATCCTCCATAATGTATAAAATACTCTGCCCCTGACCTTCTCTCTGCCTTTCTGATTGCACCCACCTCCGGGATATCACACCCAACATTTGACATAGGCTTTAATTATCATGGACAGTAAGATCCACTTCAAAGTGCAGAAATTTTCCCCTGGCCCCAGGGGCATATTTGCCGCAAGACAAACAAGGCGTTTGCCTAGGGTGGCACTTTTTAGGGGGGCGGCAACGGAAGGGACATTTAGTACAGGGAAGGGCAGGGGGCTGCTGTATCTTACCTGGCTCCGGTCCCAGTCCCACGACGATCCAGTCCAGGAAGCGCTGCTGGAGGAGGGGTAGAGAGGTCCATCGGGTCCGGTGCCTGGACACGATGTGTGGGCGGGATGACACTATCTGCAAGCTCGTCCCCCATCATTGGTGCCAGTGGGAGGAATAGCGTCCATTGTTGTCAGTGGGCAGAGCTCTAATAGGAAGAGGTTGGGCCTAAAGAGGAAGCGGTGGAATTTGCAGATGAAAGGGTGGGGCAACTTTAGATGCGGGGTGGGGGGAAGCCCGATTTAAGTCTTACCTAGGGCAGCATAAAACCAAAGTACACCACTGCCTGGCCCTATTAATACCCTACGTAACACTGCCTTGTCCTGCCCAGTGTTTGTCAGCCATGGGTTGGGCCTTCTCTATATTGTACCCTGATCACTGTACTCTGAACTGTGAGCATAAAATGTATTCTATGGATGTGTACCGTTCATGTTATGGGCATCATTACTTCCTGTGGGAGTGCAATGTGCATTCATGCATTTGGGAAAATGGCACTGGAGTGAGCTGAAGAGATAAAGCCTCAGCCATGACCAATAAGCACATTGAATCTGGTCTGATTTGTAGTACTGAAAAGGATCTAGAGCTGGTTGGCAGGTTGTTATAATTAGCGCACTTTCACTTTAGTTGTGATATTGTAATACATGTGACAAGCTCAACTAGAGGTTTACATGTATTAGGAGAGCCCAGTACAAGTGAGATTCATCTCGTTTTCTAGCCTCAACTTCGGTATCATAAAAGTGATATAAGAGTTGCTTGCTCTGGTGGTTCACCCTTATGTCCAGCAATTCTGAGTGACTGTGGGAGAACAGATTGGACCAAGGAAGCATACCTTAGATCTGCTGCTGATAAGTTGACTGTGCTTCATTCCCAATGACATCACACACTGCATTTCCTCTGATCTGGCTATAAAGTTTCTATTTGCACATTTGCCAATTTTTGTTTAAGCTCTCTGTACATTTTAACATGATTCTTCCTTTTAATGACATAACCCAGAGAGCAGAAACATGCCCGCCAGCCTCAAAGAGATTTTCTGTGTTAATGAATGATTTCCTCCCCGATCTTAGATTAAGTTCCTAGCAGAAATCCGTCTATTCTAAACGCACAAGTTACACTGTTTAGATTTTATTGGCAAATGTTTTTCACAAGGCTCTGTTAACATATCAAACAAAAAGCAATACAATCAAAGGAACTGTGTATATTTCTTATATATTGTATACATAGAGCCAGCAGACATAGTTGGACATTTTCAAACCAAACAAAAGAAAAAAAATTGTATATTTGCAGGGCTATATAGGTCTAATGAGCATTAGATTATAAAACTAAACTGACTAACGTTTTCCATGGCCATGCAAGGATGGTCAGACATGCATTCTTGATGTGACCACCCACTGACACTCCAATCTAATGCTGCCATTAACAGCGTTTAGGTTGGCTGAACAGTCTTGTTTAAACATATTGTAAAATGCTTTTAAATATCTGTTTTTTATGTTCAGACCACAGAATACAATGTTTCAGCATTTTGTACTTAAGAACATATGATGTAATGTCAGTGAAGAAAGCAAAGAAATCCTGGCAAATGTGCCAATGCCCAATATGGCCGCGCTAATTTGCGCAAAAATGTGCACATGCGCATAGGAGCATGGCACGCAGTGGCGCATCTGTGTGCACATCGGTGCACGCAAGGAGTGATAGTTGCTGGCACCCAGTGGCTTTTAAAAGGGCTGCAGCTCCTCACAATAATTGCTGGATTATTGTTAGCCTCGTGCTAACAAACTCGTGCAGACTCCACCTCCACAACATCGCCAAAATCCGCACGTTCCTAACCCCAGAAACCACTAAACAGCTGATCCACTCCCTCATCATATCACGACTCGACTACTGCAACTCCCTCCTCACTGGCCTGCCTCGCCGCTGGCTATCCCCGCTTCAGTCGATCCTGAATACGGCTGCCAGACTCATTCACCTTTCCAACCGCTCCATTTCCGCCACCCCCCTCTGCCAATCCCTCCACTGGCTTCCGATTGCGCAACGGATCAAATTTAAAATCCTAACACTGACGTACAAAGCTGTCCACCATACTGCCCCGAACTACATCACTGACCTAATATCCAAGTACCGCCCAGCACGCACACTCCGCTCCTCACAAGACCTCCTTCTCTCTAGTTCCCTGGTCTCCTCCTCCCATGCCCGCCTCCAGGACTTCTCCAGGGTGTCACCCATCCTCTGGAACTCCCTTCCCCAACCCATCAGATTATCACCTACTCTCTTCTCCTTTAGGCGCACCCTGAAAACCCATCTCTTCAGGGAAGCCTACCTCACCCCCTGCTAACTTGCTGACCTCCTCCACTCTTCCTACCACTCCATCCCCCACAGCTATCTCCTCCTGTACCACTATCCCATCCCTTCTAGATTGTAAGCTCGAAAGATCAGGGCCCTTGATCCCCTCATGTTTTGCATTGCATTGGTATTGTTCTGTCACATGTTCTGTCACATGTTCTGTCCCCCTTTGTAATGTACAGCGCTGAGTGAACTATTGGTGCTTTATAAATACTGTATAATAATAATAATAATAATAGCCTCCTGTTCCTGTATTCCTGTGCGAGTTACCCTGTTGATTACCCATTACCGACCCGGCTTGACCCTGACCTGCTCTTGCTCTCTCCTAGATCTGACCCCAGCTTGTTTCTTGGATCTGCTCCTGCCTATTCTTGATTGATTACTTTTGCATGACCCTGGCTTGCTCCTGACTACACTCCTGTCTTCGCTCCTGATTGATGCTCTGTGTTTGACCCCTGGCTCTGGCCTCTGACTTCACTTCCTGCTGTGCTCATCTATCAAGATCTGCCAGTCTTCTAGAGAGTCCACTGCTGTATCCTCTCTACCCACGGGTGTCATCTCATCGGGTATCACCAAGCAACTACATCATTATAAACCCATACTTCTTTGGGCACTGCACCTTCTGTTACCACCTTCAGAGGTGCACTTAGCCGTAAGGGGAGCCCTCTGTTCACCTCAACCTCCAGTCAGGTACCTGACAGCATAATCCAGCCATGTCAGAGGCTGAAAGAGGTGTTTCCCCGATTTAGGCTCTGTGCCAACAGGTTGCTGTCCTCACGCAAGCAGTGAAAAGTCTACAAGAGGGTTATTTCCAGCTGGAAGGTCGTCTGCAGAATCTTGCTTCTTCCTCTGCTGTGGTTGACCAGAATCTGCCTACTGCCTCCTTTGCGTCTACCGCTTCTGTTCAAGAACGCTCAGTAGCTGCTCCCACGGTGATGATACCACCTCCAGAGCCGAGAGTACCAGTTCCCGAATGCTTTGCAGAGGACCTACAGAAGTTGAGAGCCTTTAAATAAGCATGCCAGTTATATTTGGTATTCCAAACCAGAACTTTCTCCTTAGAGACTGTGAAAGTAGGATTCATTATTTCACTATGCACTGATGAACCTGAGTCCTGGGCACATCATCCCCTGAAGCAGAAGAGTCCTGTTCTAAACTCCGTTGCAACCTTCTTTTGATGCTATTTATCAGCTCTATGATGATCCGCAACGCATGGCAACAGCAGAAGCTGCCCTTCACTCCCTCCAGCAAGGGCATTGCCCAGTGGAAGACTACACAGTTAACGTTCATAAATGGTCCACGGACACAGAGTTGAGGCCCTGCTACTCTTGAAGGCCTCATCCAGTTGGGCATCCAGCTTGACTGTTGCCTACGGGAATGACGATCAGAAAAATCTAACACCTACAGATCATCCTGGATGCTACCCAAGGTGCCATCCTTCCCTGCACCACTGCCTGCTGCTCCACCTGCTCCTGTCGCTGAAGCTGGACCTATGCAGATTGGCCTAGTACGCTCCTCCTTATCCCCAGATGAAAGGATGCGTCTGAGGCAGTCCAACCTTCATCTCTACTGCTGGGGCTCCAGACACTTCTTATGCAACTACTGTGTGAGACCCAGTAAATCTGTTTCTCCATGTCTTGTCTACTCTTAAGTCTCTGGATCAACCCCATCTCATCTTGTTTTACCCATCTCATTGCAGCTGGCAGGAGGAGAGGTCAAGCTCCAAGCAGTCGATGATTCCAGAGCATGCAGTTGCTTCTTGGACACCACCCTGGCAAAAAATATGTAAATTCCAATGACAAACAAGAAACAGAGACTTGCAGACCATCTAGCTGTTGGGACCATTCCCAGAACAGGACCTGTGACACAGGAAACTATTCCTATATTGATGTTCACAGACACGGGCCATCAAGAATTCCTTTTCTTTGACATCTTATGTTCTCGCATGTTTCCAGAAACTCCCAAAACGGCTGATACCTGTAGTATCCTGTCTCCATTCAATTTCTTGCTGATCCAACCTGATCTAAAGATGGCAATCAAGCACGCTTCCCTTTCGTATGCCGGGTCTGAAGTCTCTTTATTGAGGAAGCACGAGGAATTCTTATGACATGATGACAAGATTTTCATTCCCCAAGAGATAAGACCTCAACTTAAATTGTGTCATGATCATCTACTAGCAAGTCATTTTGGGGTATGGAAAACGATTGAACTTGTTCAAAGGTCTTTTTGGTGGCCCAAGAAAAAGACTGTAAAAGTAAGTAAATTCCTGTGCAACTTGTCTTCGCAATAAAGGTAGTAACACCAAAGCTTTGGGGTTACTAAGGCCTGTCCCTGTTCCAGAGAAACCTTGGAAGATTCTATCCATGGATTTTATAGTGGACTTACCCCCCTCTGATGGATTCACCACTATCTTGTTGGTAGTGGACAGGCTGTCCAAAATGGCCAATTTTCTACCCATGGTGGGTACCTCTTCAGCTACAGACACTGCACAACCATTTATCAAGGAAATTGTAAGACTGCATGGGATGCCTAACAGTATCATTTCTGACAGGGGGGTACAAGTCAAGTCTAAATTTTGGAGATCTCTTTATAAAGCCCTGAAGATCAAAGTTTGTCTAACCTCTGAATATCATCCACAGAGTAATGGGCAAACAGAAACAATGAACCAAACCCTGGAGCAATATCTAAGATGTTTCTCTACTCTCACTCAAGATAACTGGGCATCTCATCTTTGTTTACAAGAATTCTGTCCATGCCTTTACTAACCAGTCTCTTTTCTGGGCAAACTATGGGTTACACCCTTCCTTTTTTCCAGATGTTGACCCAGAAGCATCAGTACCAGCAGTCCAGGATAGATTGACTTTCATCCAATCTAACTATCAGATACTCCGGAAGACCATGCAAAAAGCTCAGGAGAATTACAACAGACATTTTGATAAAAGGAGAGAGATAATCCTGTGTTGAAGGTGGGAGACAAGGTTTGGCTTTCTACAACAAACCTTAAACTTGATTGTCCCTCATGGAAATTAGGTCCCAGGTTCATTGGACCCCTTGGAATTAAGAAAGAGATTAATCCTGTGGCTTTCGAACTGGACCTGCCGAAGTCTTATAAGATTTATCTGGTCTTCCACGTCTCTTTACTCAAACCAGCAGTATCGAGCTCTATTCCTGAAAAAAAAGAGCCACCTCCGTCACCTGTCAAGGTAGGTGAAGATACAGAGTTTGAGGTAGAAGCCATCTTGGATGGATGAAAAAGGGGGAGACAAGCTCAGTACCTTATTAAATGGAAAGGTTATAGACCGAAAAAAGGTTCTTGGGAACCAGCAAGTAATGTGCACACTCCTAAACTGCTTCAACAGTTTTTCAACAGGTTCCCCAAAAAGCGAGCACATCTAGGCATCCAGAGGTAGCCCCTCGGGGGAAAGGGGGGGACTGTCAAGGAAGAAAGCAAAGAAATCCTAGTAAATGCGCCAATGCCAAATATGGCCACCCTAATTTGCGCAAAAATGTGTGCATTCACAGGGTGCATGGCACACAGTGGTGCATCCGTGTGCACGACAGGCCCATCGTCACCCTATTACATCATGTGTAAAAGGTACCAGCGAGGCTATAGATAGTGGGGATGGGGGTTGCATTGTGGAGAAGGAGGGTGGCAGGAGGTCGGTGGTGGGGAGCACCAAAATGCACCTTCACTTGTGTAGTCAAAAATCCTTGCATCGGTCCTGTGTTAGACAGGCGTTAATGAGCTTTAAGTATGGGTGCTAGACTGGCTTTTTACAAGCTTTAAAATGCTCCCCAAATGCCCTATGTGCAGTTTTGAAGCATTTTACAAGTGTTAAAACCACACCACAAACTGAATAAACTGTAATGGTTTTAACACACCACAACTGCACCGCAAATGCCTGCCAGCGCGTTTGAGGAGCGTCACCATAGACTTGAATGGAAAGCGTTGAAAGGATTCAAACTCCTCCTGACTCAACATGAGGCTTCAATTTGGAAGTGACGCCATGCTGATGTTTTGATCATGTGAACAGCACTGTCCTGTCTATAGTATTATTTGCAGGTGTTTGAGGAACATTAAAAATGCCCCTCAAACTCCTGCGTTCGATGCCAGTGTGAACTAGGCCTTAAAGTAAGAATATAAAAGATCAAATCCATTGGCCATATCTTCAAACAGCACTAGCTAGTTGCTGCTTGTATATAATGCTGAAGTAGTGTTAAATGTAACCAGAATGGAGATTTAACCTTGAAAATCTCAGTTGCTGGCCAGATCAGTGTTCTGAAATTGGCAAGTGACTCCACCCTTGAGCGTCATTCTCGTGTAATAAATGGTGACATCAAGTCCTATAAGCCTTGTTGACATTGTTTCTGTAATTAAAGCCTGATTAGACTTTGCTGTAACAAAGTCATTAACAGCTGGGCCTCATGAATGGCAGTGAGGTCATAGACTTGCTCTGGTGTCCAGGCATTGGACTTACATCTGTTCCCGAAACATAGTTATGTGTTGTGATACAGCTGATCATTTTCTAGATCAACAAGTACTGCAAAACCAAAACATTTGTAGACTGACCCCTGACTGTAGCTTGTGAACCCTGAGAACTGAAAATACAATTCACACACAGCCTGTCAGGAATAGTACAAGAAGGCATATGTAACAGACTCAAGAAACTCTTAAAGAGACACTTCATGCAGCTGCTCTACTTCATTACTGCAACACTAATGCTATCCATGGGCTATGAAAAAATGGAATAAAACACACAATTAGTTGGCTATTATTTGCACCAGATTATACTATTGTATCCAATAGGTAAGCATATAGCGTAAAAAAAAAAAACATGCATATTTCTGCATATTTTACTCCTTTAGGGCCAGTTCACACTACTTGCGTTTCAGTGTGCTTTTTTTCTACATCCAAAACACACAGAAAGTAATTTATATGGTTGGTAATATCATAGTTCACATCAGTGCTTGCAGTTCCAGTGTGTTGCGGATGCAGAAAAAAAAAATAGAACAGGCTGCAATTTTCCTGCACAGAACTTCACTGAAATATGGCAAACGCACACCGGAACGCACTGGAACTCACTAGAAACTAACTGGAACGCACATGTCCCTATTTAAATTGAAGAAAAAGAGAGGGGAAAAAATTAACTGGAATGCATCAAAAACGCATCGGAACATGTCAAAGCTGCAGCGGAACATGTCAAAAACAGCCATGCAGAAACGCATCCGGAATTAATTTGCATTTTTATAGTGTGAACCGACCCTTAACCGCCTCCCGCCTGCCATATAAGGTAATGACAGGCGCAAGGCGGTTCTCTCATTCTGGGAGGACGTCATATGACATCCTCCCACTCTAACCGTGCATGCGCAGGTCGGGGGGCGTGCAGTGCGGCCATTGTCTGAGTCAAACAACAGAGTCATGTTTTTTGGCCAGCTTCTACAACACTGTTTTTTTATTCAAAGTACTTCAGAATGATTTGCATTTAATGGAAAATTCATTTTTCCTCTTCTCTGTAGAATTCATAGGCCTCTTTCACTTTATGGCCTTCATTCTGTGTGGGTGACAAGAATCTCCCTGCTCTGGTACAGAACATTTTCTGGTCATGTGGCCTAACAAGCTGGTGGTTTTATGGTACAAAGATCTATTTTTTTTAGAGATGTATTAATCTAAAAACCAACCGTATCCTTATCTCTGAATTATAGTAATATAGTATAATAATTATGTCACTTTGCCTTTGGAAACAAATTGCTTTTCTTTTTCAGCTGGGAAAAAGACAGTATACCCATTGAGGAGGATCTCCATTGACAATCAAAGTAAGCCATCTTTAAGGATTCTAATTAATTAGAAGTTGTAATTAGTGAAAACTTAATGAGGGACACCCAGGGATAGCTTCCATTCAACACACAAACCTCAGGCTGGTGTTCTATTGTTGAAAATTCCTTAACACCTGGGATTTAATCATCTATTCACCATGTTTAACTTGGCAGCCTCAGAGGTGAATATTAACATAACTGAGTAATATCTTCCAACTGTGACACTGCAAGCTTTTGGTGTTAGATTATCCGGACCTTAATGATGGAGGGAGGGTTTACATTGCAATACTCCCCCCATCGCTTAAACCAAGGACTGTTACATGAATGTGCATTTGACTAATAGCCCCATAGACACAGAAAAAAGAAGCATTATTTAAGTTTTACTTTGTGCAAAAATATTTTTCACACAGTAAAGGGAAAGTATGGCACAATTTTGGTGAATGCATTATTTGACGTAAAATATATGCCAAGGCAAAAAAAAAAGTAGCACATTTCTGCAGCACGTGTATATTTCCCCATGTTTTATCCCCACAACAGGATGCTAGTACAGAAAAATAGTTGTTGGTGTGCTAGAAATATAGTGTACTTTGACATGACAACACATCTCTGGACTCCTTAGCACGTGGTGCCAGCCCTGCCTCTACTCTCTCCTCTACTCTTCATTTCCAAAACCCATCCTTGTACGCAGGCAGAGAGCACAGGATTTCTGGCAAAATCAATGGGTCTTAATTAGCACTTATCAAACAGATGTAACAAAAAGGGAGCAAATAAGCAACGTTAATTGTTAAGATTTACATACACTTTAAAGTGTAAGTTCACATTTTCTCAAAAAAGGAAAAAAGTGAACTAACAGCCTACATTTGACGTCCATGCTCTTCCTCCTGTGCTTTAGTCAGGGCTTTTGGGACAGATCAGAGCAATTCTGATTTGTCAGTATCGGCACATGACTGTAATGACCAATCAGAATCTCTCTAATCCATCCCGGAAACTCTGAGTAAAGAAAGAAGAAGAGCATGGATTTCAAATCCCTGGACCGCTACACCAGCTACATGGGCGCTGACAGTTAATTATCTACAAAGGTAATTGTAGCAGGGACCGGGGTGGGTGGGGTGGGAGTAGTTAGTTCAGGTGAACTTAAGTAAACCTGTGCATACCATAAAAAAATTCTACTTTATTACATAGGAATGTGAAGTAGACACACAACTCGTAGCCCTTCACTGTGATACAGTAAGTGGTCTTTCTGACCAATAGAGAGATGCAGGATAAAAAATTCTGGAGTCCTAAAACTGTATTTACTCATTACAGTTTTTTGGGTTTCTGGGGCACTTGGGGTATTTTAAACTCTGTACAGGTTTACTTTTTAAGGTTGTACAGTCATTGACAAAAATATTGTCTCCCCTGCATTTCTGTCAGACAATGCACCACTTCGCCCAGAATATTTTTGCAATTACAAATGTTTAGGCATTATCATGTTTATTTCTTTTGTTTGTATTGGTATGACACAAAAAAGTGGAGAAACAAAAAGCCAAATCTGACCCATTCCACACAAAACCCCAAAAATGGACTGGACAAAATTATTAGCACCCTCAGTGGCTAAATGGTTAACACTTCCGCCTGGCAGTAATGGGGTCGTTGGTTCAAATCCCAGCCACAGCACCACCTGCCTGGAGTTTGCATGTTCTCCCTGTGTCTGCGTGGGTTTCCTCCTGGTACTCCGGTTTCCTCCCACACTCCAAAGACATGCTGGTAGGTTAATTGGATCCTGTCTAAATTGGCCCTAGTATGTGTACGTATAAATGTGAGTTAGGGACCTTAGATTGTACGCCCCTTCAGGGTTAGGGACTGATGTGAATGTACAATATATATATGTAAAAGCACTGCGTAAATTGACGGTGCTATATAAGCAACTGAAATAAATAATATTAGGTAGCACGCCCCTTCAAAAAATAACTGAAGTCAGTCGCTTCTTGTAACCATCAATGAGTTTCTTACATCTTTCTACTGGAATTTTGAACCACGCTTCTTTCGCCAGCTGCTCCAGGTCTCATAAATTGTAAGGGTTCCTTTTCCCAATTGCTGATTTGAGATCTCTCCACAGGTGCTCTATGGGATTGAGATCTGGACTCATTGCTGGCCAGTTCAGTCCTCTCCAGCTCTTTGCTTTATCCTCCCTAGCGGTATGATTATGTCCATATTTCTGTGCTTAAAGCGGTACATTTTTTTGCATGGAAATATGTATTTTTTTTATTGTAGGCCTGTAATTTTTAGGAATAACTCACTGAAATCTGTCCGAACAAGAGTCTAGTAAACATCCTGGGTAGGATAAAACTTGAAACATGAAATCATAAACTATAATTTAATAAATAATCATAAAAAATAATATAATAGTAAATTTAATTCAATAATATAATCAAACCAAAAACACTGAAATTTGAAATATAGCGCCAAGTTCGCACATCACTGAGCAAAGTTGCAAAATCGTTCTCAGTGTCTGATGACGAATTTCCCCACAAATCATTATCATTCAATTCTGCAAGTGGTTCTAATTTACTATCGTTGTTCTCTAGCTGGTCTAAAACCGCTTTTGACCTAAAGGGACGCTTTTTGGACGCCATGGACGTTTCTCAGTTTCCAGGCAGAAATAATGCAGGCAGGGCACAGGACAAAGCACAAGGGACAAAATATATGTAAAATGCTTTGATACAGTAATGTTTTACTATGTGATTTTAGTGTATTTATTGAATGTCACTTTTTGTCATTTTCACATTTTCTGCTGTTCCGTCCCCCGTACGTCCCGACGCTAGCAGGGGACGGAACCCAGATGACAGATGCCGGGGACACTGCAGGAGGGACATCGCGGGAGCGCAGGACAAGGTAAGTGATCCAGGGATCCCGGAGCAGCGCTGCATGGTAAGCCCGAGGGGTTAACGCTTGTGGTACTGAAACTTTACCCTGAGCCACACTCAGGAATACCGCCAGGGAGGTTAAACAATTTCTGGGTGCTTTTTGAATGCCATGCACACGGTCAAGACATCCAGTGCCTGAAGCAGCAAAGCAACCCCAACACATCAGCGAACCTCTACCATGTTTGACTGTAGGGACTGTATTGTTTTCTTTAAAGGCCTCATTGCTTTTTGAATGATGGACTTTGCCAAAAAGCTGTAATTTTTTTTCATCTGTCCACAGCACATTTTCCCAAAAGGATTTTGGCTTCCTCGGGTAGGTTTTGGCAAACTCCAATATGGCTTTTTTATGCTTCTGTGTCAACAGTGAGGTCCTCCTGGGTCTCCTACCATAGCGTCCCTTTTTATTCAGATGGCGACGTATAATGGGAGCTGCCACAGGTTTACCCTGTGCTAGAAGTTCAGCTTTGAATTTGTCTGGAAGCTGATCAAGGTTCTTTATCCACCATTTGAACAATCTTTTGTTGCAATCTATGATTAATTTTTCTCTTTGGTCCATGTTCAGGGAGGTAGCTACAGTGCCATGGGCTGTAAACATCTTGACAATGTTGCCCGCAGTGGACACAGGAACATTAAGATCTGTTAATTGATACAGGTGAGTTTAATTACAAATTACAGGAGCATCACAAACTTAGAATGCAATTATTTCTTACAATTTTGAGAAGGTGCCAATAATTTTGTCCAGTCCATTTTTGGGGTTTTGCATGGAATGTGTCAGATTTGGCTTTTTGTTTCTCTGCTTTTTTTGTGTCATACCAATACAAACAAAAGAAATAAACATGAGAATACCTAAACATTTGTAATTGCAACAAATTTCTAGGCAAAGTACTGCATTATCTGACAGATATGCAGGGGTGCCAGTATTTTTGCCATGACTGTAAATTTTGCTGGAAAGTGTCTGTGAAGGTTCCTATTTTTCCAGGTCATGGTATATCTTGAAGTAGTTCAACTGGACTTGTTCTATAATGTTGAAGGCAGTTCATAATATTTATAATCATTACTGAATGAGCCACATGTAGCCTATGTTATAGTAAATTAATACTTTGGGCCTAACCAGGGTGATTTGTTTTGATAGAGTAAGACAGGCCATAAACAGGTCGGTATTATAGGGAATCCCTGCTCCCCATTTCGGGGATCACTGGTGATTTATTGGTTTTCAGTCTAAATGTATTAAAATGGAATTAAAAATCAATATGTGTCCTTGCTTAGTATGTGTAATAAATAAAACTGCTTTATCTTAATTGCTGATTGTCTAGAATAAAATCAACAGTCTAATCTAGACAATCAGCATTCTCCTGAGGCTCACCAACAAAGGTGTGCCTGTTAAGACGAATGTGGCTGCTCACAGGCACTTCCTTAAACCGTGGCCGATGTCTGTGTATGATTATTACAGCACAGCTCGATTAGCCCTGCCCCCACCCCATTCTGCCTCTGCCCTTCCTGACCCTGCCTCCGTCCTGTCTGGCCCCACCCCCTGTTCTGGCCTGCCCTCATCACGCAGCCCAGCACCATCGATGATGTTATTAGGATGCATTCATTTTAAGTTAAAAGCTTTCAAGTCACATGACAGGAGCAGTTTAACCGCTTCCCGACCGCCCTATAGCAGAACTACTGCTACAGGGCGGCAGGGCTGTGCAAAATCATGTATATATACGTGATTTTGCATTTCTATGTGGGGGGTGCGTGCGCCGCCCTACCAACGACGCCATTGGTGGCTACAGATATCGATCACCGGGTCCCAAATTGCTTTACTGGATATGTTTTATATCTCAAAAATAGTTGTTTTTTTTAAATTGTCAGTCTTTTTTATTTATAGCGCAAAAAATTAAAATTGCACGTGATCAAATACCACCAAAAGAAAGCTCTATTTATGGGAAAAAAACAACATACATTTCATTTGGGTGTAGCGTTGCATGACCACGCAATTGTCTGTAAAAGTAACGCAGCACCTATAGAAAAAAATGGGCTGGTCAGGAAGGGGGTAAATCCTCTGGAGGGCAAGTGGTTAAATGCAAATAAAGTAGAAAAATTTTTTTTTAAAAACTTTTAAACAGAACACTATAATTTTATTGGGGTTTATAATTGAAGGAAGATTGCTGAAGGCAAGCTTTTTCTTCCACTTTAAAGAACTTTTATAATTCAAATATAGAATAGAAATAGATACAAAAATAGCATGAATCACTTCAGAAATATTAAGTCTTGCTCATCCTGAATAGAAATCCCCCCCCTATCCCCTAGCAAAAAAAATCAATCCTATGGGGTCTGCTAACTAAATGGTGCTCAAATCTTTCAGTTCTCGAGAATCTCTAAATGCTTTCCAGGAGAACCATGTTTGACTATAAATCCCGTCTCCTGAACCAGAAGTAACTTCATATGAGAAATATAATCCATTTCAACAACCTATTCCGAAAGAGTAGAAGCTTTTGGTGACTTCCAATGGTGAGAAATTACAGCTTGGCCTGCAGTTAGAAAATGTCTAAGAATATCTCTTTGCTTTTTTGATAGATCCAGGAATCATAGATAAAAGGGAATTCCTTTGGGGAATTAAGTACAGTGACATCTATGACTCTGGAATATGGCATGCAGAATCTGGGTACAAAGTGCTGGTGTACTAATGTCCCCAGATAAAGCTGGCAACGCCAGTAATGATCAGGAGCAGCATAGATATGATGTAGAACCGGGCTCCAATACCATTTCAAGATAAAGATAGACAGTAAATCAATATAAACAATTTGCTAGGGGTTATTGAGATATTTATGAACTGTTAGGAGGTGATAAAAAGCTCCTTAGGAAGTCAGCAGAACTCACAATAACACAAGGATATTCTTCATGTTCAAGAAAAGTGAAAGATGTGGACTTCTATATATTTAATCAGATTATCACAATAGTTATTTCATAGAAGTTTTGGTGGACACAAATGTAGTCAGGTTTAGTTACCAAAAACTACTTCATTTAGGAGGTAGGGATATGAATTTAACAGATTGGTTAGGTAGTTCCTCTCTCTACACCCTTATTGGGAACATTAAAGGAGATTATCCAGAGTTTGTACGATCAGATTGTGATGTGTGTGGCCAGATTTCATATTTCATTGTCCAGTGAAGTTGTAAGAGGACTGAGTATCAGCTTTGAATACATGCAGCAATACTGTACAGAATATCATCGGTCCTGGCATATTGAATTCATTCAAAAAATTGTAATCTGCTCTATTGGACTGCTTGCAATATTTTTGCCTGTGCTCCCAAAAGCACAAGGAAATGGCTGCAAGTTGGACAGTTTTATTTATTATGAGCCAACTCGTTCTAATGTTGTACAAAGCATCACAAAATAAACAAGTTCTGAGAGGATTCAGGACGCTGAAAGATGTCTGAAAAACATTTAATAAGGCAACAAAGGGAACATTTTCAACTGTTATGGAACAGATGCTTATCTGAACCCCAACGAGCTCTGGAATAACAATCTTTCTAAGGCAGCTTTCACTGTACTAAGTTCTGGCCAATACAATGCTTCTGTTGTGTAAACTGGAGCCCATTCATTGTGTGTTCTGTGTCCTGGAATGACTCTGCTCCTGCATTTCCCACCAGGGTTTTCTTGTACATATCTTTATTATGGAGACCACTATGGGAGCACAGGTGGCGGGGTGTTCCACCACATCCTGGAAGTAAACAAAAAGTCCACCAAGAATGGATTTTTCAGCTCTGGGTGGAGGGCTGCAGGGTTCAGACATCTGACAGCTATTTAATGGTCTCCAGGACCCAAATTGAGGGATTTCTACACTGATATGGATAGAATCAGGGCTTAGTAATTATCATATGACATTCCAATTCCACCAGAGCTATAACTGTATAATTTATGTATGTTATCTCTGAGCTTTTTTAGATTATTGGTGCCCCAGAATCCTGCCACACTTCAAAAACATACCCAGCATTGGCTGTAATTTATATGGCTGTTGTGAAACATTAGAAAATAAGCTCCTCTGGTGCAGAGACTGATGTGACTGGCTCAGTTTCCTTGTACAGCACTGCGGTATATGTCAGAGCTATATAAAAGTATAATAATAATGTGCGACTGTAGTGGACATTAGAGTGCAGAGACTGAGGTGACTAGTTCAGTGTTCACTGTACAGCACTGTGGTTTATGTCAGAGCTATATAAATATATAATAATAAAAGTGTGTGACTGTGGGGGCATTAGAGTGTAAGCTCCTCTGGTGCAGAGACCAACATGACTCACTCAGTTGTCTCTGTACAGCACTGTGCAACCTTTGTAACCGCCCCAGGCACTCATCAAGCCTTTCTTCTACTCTGATAATGGTTTTAAGTAATCTGATTATAAAAAGTACACACAAAATATTTATTAATGATAATAAACTTTATTTTATGTAGTAGGTAGCTTTAAAGGTAGCTTCTGAAAGTGCTTTACAAAGAAAAGAGAAACAAAACCACAAGAAATGCACAGGATTAAAACAAAGGAAAACAGGGACAATTACATGAAAGATTGTTTAAAGAAATTTTTTTCACATTTGATTTGAATGAGTTTAGAGAAGATGACTCTCTGATGTTCTTTGGAAGTTACTTTCAGAGTTTTGGGACATAGCAGGAGAAGGCTCCCATCGAGTGTAGGTGAGTAGGGGGGCACACAGGAGACCAGAAGAGCAGAGCTTACAGAGGGGGAGTAAGTTGATAAAAGTTCAATGGGTGGCTGATCTCAATATCTCCTGAGGAAGTAGATCATTGGTATAAGAAACGCGTAGAGAACTGGATATCCCATCATGAAGACTTATGTGACTGTATAACATATATAATAAACTAATCTAATATTATACTGTACTTTTCAATACATATCTATATTACATTAATGGGATCTAAGTAAGAGGTTATCATTTGTAAGGGTCATTTTATCACTTAACACCTGTAATAGTTTTTAGAAATTTTTAACATTTGCTGGTTTTTGAAAGCCGTGAATTGACAGTACTTTGGTACCATTAAAGTCCTGCTTTCCTTCTTTCTTGTTTAAAATAAATTAACTTACATCGAAGATATGTGTACACATAGGATAATTGTCACATTTTGGTTGCTCCAGGAGATCATAGTAAATCTTTGGATTTTTGGGAAACTGAATAGACACCCTTTGGCCAACCAATCACAACAAAATAAAATTCTACATCATACATAAAACCAATTGCTGGCCAATCCTAGCAGGCATTCATACTACTGATATTGTCTTCTGACCTCAAAGTCATAGCTATGATCACCTTGCTATTAATAGTGCTGGAATAAGTCAGGTATACTTAAATTTGTAAATTATTATTATTATACAGTATTTCTATAGCGCTAGAAAGGTTTGCTCAGCGCTGTACATTATAGAGGGGGGACAGTACATGAGACAATACAGTAACAAAACAAAACACGAGGGGGTCAAGGGCCCTGCTCTTTCGAGCTTACAATCTAGGAGGGAGGGGATAGTGGTACAGGAGGAAGTGGCTGTGGGGGATGGAGTGGTAGGAGGAGTGGAGGAGATCGGCTGTTAGGTGAGGGCGGGTAGGCTTCCCTAAAGAGATGGGTTTTCACGATGCGCCTAAAGGTGAGGAGGGTAGGTGACAGTCTGATGGATTGGGGTAATGAGTTCCAGAGGATGGGGGAAGTCCTGGAGAAGTCCTGCAGTCGGGCGTGGGAGGTGTAAATGTAAATCATTAAGACACAGTCAATAACACCTGCTAAAAGGCATACGCCTGAAAAAGTTTGCAACATCCTGGGAACAAGTGTTATCCAATCTCTAGCAAGATGTGGCCACATCCTAATCTGGTGAATTATATTTACAGTGAAGTAATGAACTGTTATGTAAATAATTCTTTTGTTTGTATCCTCCATACTGGAAAACTTGACGTTCCCTGCAAACATTAGAGAATGATGGCCACTGGATCGCCTACTTTTTACCCATCCAATCACTTTCTGGAGAATATCTGCAGATCACCGACCTCTCCCTGGGCACCAATACAAACATACTTGTGTGGACATCAATCTTTTATACATAATTCTCAGTTCTTTATCCAGTTCCTTCCCGGAATGTACTGTGAACGAGTGTCCGCTGTAGGCAAAGCAAGATTCCTGTACGTTGCTGCTTACTTCTGGGTTTAGGGTGAGCTCATGCGTGCCCCCACCTGGCACTCGCTGTGTTTGTACTCAGCAGGTGCCTGTCAGCAAGTCCTGGTTAATGATTCATGGCAAGGACGTATTGATCAGCTGTGTGTAATCACAGTCCAGAGCTCTGTGTTGGTAAACAACATAGAGCTCTGTACAGAGGGAGTGATCTGTCAGTTTCTCATCCCTACTTTGAGAGATAAAGTAGTAAAAGCAGCACACATTACACATAGGCAAACATTTAACCCCTTGAACGCCATAGATGTTAACCCCTTCCCAGGCAGTGTCATTAATATAGTGACAGTGTATAGCATTATCACTGTATTAATGTTATTGGTGATCTCAGTGCCAGTTAGTCAGTTCCCCCCCAGCATCAGTGTCAAAAAGCCCACCGCACTATCGCAGTCCTGTTATAACTCACTGATCACCGCCATTGGTAGTATATAAAAAAACTAATTCCAGTGTATGTACCATAGTTTGTAGACGCTATAACTTTCACACATACCAATAAATGTACACTTATTGGGATTTTTTTTTTTTATCAAAAACGTGTAGCAGAATATATTTTGTCCATTTATGAAGAAATGTGATTTTTTTTTTAATTATGTTTTATAGCAGAAAGTAAAGAAAAAAAAGGTTTTTTTAAATTTTCGGTCTTTTATTGTTTTTATTGAAAAAACTAAAAAAACCTGGTGGTGATCAAATATTATCAAAAAAAGCCTCGGTGTGAAAAAAAATTAAGTAAATTTAATTTGGGTACAGTGTTGCATGGCCGCACAATTACCAGTTAAAGTAGCACAGTGCCAAATAGCAGAAAAATGGCCGGTCATGAAGGGGGTAAAACCTTCTGGAGCTGAAGTGGTTAAGGTCTATAAGCTGGGCATAATGCTGCCATCCCTGTAATTCCCTATAATGCCCAACTGATATTAAATTTGACAGTCCTCATGTACAGACACTCAAAAAAAAAAATACTGGATCCAGACAAACCATTTATACAATCGAGGACCAAACAGAGAAGGACAAAGGATCAAGAGTCAGAAGAAAAAAAGTCCTTTATGAAGAAAAAAAAAATGCAGCAAGAGCAACATCACAAAAAAGACTTTTATGAATCTTTATGAGCCAAGAATAATAAGAAGGCTTGTGCATCAAACTGATCCACCAAATCTCACGGCTTTACTGTGATACTGGAAGTGAGGGCAGCACAGAGGAGAGATGAGAAGAGGAATGATGAGACACAAGACATTATCCACTGGTAATGCCTGTCAACCACTAAACAAACCAGCAAATAAGAATAGCTTCACAATTGTACATTGTAGATTTTATTTTTACATTTCATTTCACTAACCTGTTTTCTCTCAATATATAGACAGATGTTTATAATTTGGTAGGGCCCCATCCCCGTAGTGTGGCTCTGATCATTTGCAGTTCTTGCCATTGCCATTAGCCCTTGCCCATGTATGCCAAAGTGGTAGGTAACCTAAGCCCTGCCAGCAGTATATACTTACTGTCCTGTCACTCCACCATCACTCCATTCAGCAAAATAAAGAAAATTCCTGTGTAAGATAAAAGTCACCGTGGTCATTGCTTATACAAGGTTATGGATAGTGCTGGGACAAAGCCTTTTAGCACCCAGGACAAAAATGCCAAAGTGCCCCCCCTCCATTCCCCATAAGCTGTGAACTTCTTCAGCAGCATAGGTTGCAGGTCCTGCTATCTTTGCCCCTCTTCTTGTTGAAGGCCCAAGGCGGCCAGCTCTGCTGCCTAACCCTCAGGCAGATCCTGACTATGAACTTCCTGTGTGACAGCTCTGATTGACAACGTGCTGCCAAATTAAGTAAGTAATGAGTGCCAGAAGTGCAGTCATATACACTATATTGTCAAAAGTATCAGGGCACACCTCTAAATCCAATTGTGTTCCAATCACCTCCATGGCCGCAGGTGTATAAAATCAAGCCCCTAGGCATGCAGACTGTTTCTACAAACATTTGTGAAAGAATGGGTAGTTCTCAGGAGCTCAGTGAATTCAAGCGTGGTCCCGTGATAGGTTGCCACCTGTGCAATAAGTCCATCCGTGACATTTCCTTGCTACTAAAGATTCCACGGTCAACTGTTAGTGGCATTATAACAAAGTAGAAGCAACTGGGAACAACAGCAACTAGGCCACGTGAAATGACAGAGTGGTGTCAACGCATGCTGAAGCGCACAGTGCGCAGAAGTCTTCAACTGTCTGCACAGTCAATAGTTAAAGACCTCCAAACTTGGTGTGGTCTTCAGATTAGCACAACAACAGTGCGTAGAGAGCTTCGTGGAATGGGTTTCCATGGCTGAGCAGCTGCATCCAAGCCTTACATCACCAAGTGAAATGCAAAGTGTCAGATGCAGTGGTGTAAAGCACGCCACCACTGGACTCTAGAGCAGTGGAGACGTGTTCTCCGGAGTGACGAATCATGCTTCTCTGTCTGGCAATGGACGGGTCTGGGTTTGGCAGGAGAATGGTACTTGCTGGCTGCATTGTGCCAAGTGTAACGTTTGGTGGAGGGGGGATTATGGTGTGGGGTTATTAGGGGTTGGGCTTGATCTCTTAATTCCAGTAAAGGGAACACCTAAGGCGTCAGCATACCAAGTCATTTTGGACAATTTCATGCTCCCAACTTTATGGGAAGAGTTTGGGGATGGCCCCTTCCTATTCCAACATGACTGCACACCAGTGCACAAATCAAGGTCCAAAAAGACATGCATGAGTTTGGGGTGGAGGAAATTGACTGGCCTGCACCCTAATAAAACACCTTTGGGATGAATTAGAGCGGAGACTGCGAGCCAGGCCTTCTCATCCAACATCAATGCCTGACCTAACAAATGTGCTTCTAGAAGAATGGCCAAACCTTCCCATAGACACCCTCCTAAAACTTGTGGATGGCCTTCCCAGAAGAGTTGAAGCTGTTATAGCTGCAAAGGGCGGCCCAACTCAGTATTGAACTAAGACCGGGATGCCATTAAAGCTTATGTGCGTGTAAAGGCCGGCCGGCCCAATAGTTTTGGCAATATAATGTAGCTGTGTATAGTTACCCATAGCACAAAACCCTAAATCATCTTTTAATTGGAAAGCACGCCACAAGTATTGAAAGTGAGCTTGTAAATGAGCGCTGTGGGTTAATATTGCTGATTTATTCTGTTACTACATAAAGCTGGATATGGACATTAGATAGCAGCCATGCACATGGTCCATGGCCTCAACTGACCCTGAAACACCTTATTTATAATGATCATAACATAAATATGCACACATGGATTATCCAGACATACAGTACATGTTCATCATAATAATATCTTGTTCATATGGGTGTACTTAAGTGTACACCCATGAGAATGCCGTGTTTGCCAGTACAGGGAAGCAAAGGTGTTCATTTCATTCACGTCCAGGCACTACCATTCATGTCAATTGAAATGCAGCAATGCTCCCAATTTGACATCCATGTGGGCATGGGTGTAGGTCCCAGAATGCAGATAGTGTGCATCCGCATCCACACAGATGTCAAATTTGGAGCAGAGGCTTTGTCTGTGCACCTGCTGCATCCCAAATAACATGAATGGGACTGCCTGCATGGGAATGCATGGAACATCTGTGCGGGCAAAACACGGCCCTCACACAGGTATACTCTTACGTACATCTGTGTTGATGAGGCCTTATGAAGAACAAAAGTGCACATGCAGGCTTCTACTAGCTGCCTGGCACTTGATAATTTATTATTTCCTAAAAATATACATTGAGACAGATTCCGTTTCCCCAAAACCACTGAGGTGGGGTGTTTTTTAGTACCCACATACATGATGATCATCCCTTATGCCTCCTAACACTTAGAATCTCATTCCTCTGACATCACTAGCTGAATAATAAATTACTAGATATATTTGAGTGACAGAATCTCTTCCTTTACAGACAGGACTTATGATAATTTTGCATCTCATATTCATTTGTCCTGTACATTTTATACTGCAGACTATACATGTAAGCATTCCCAGTATTATATATAGAAGAATATTTCTATTGTGATCCATTCTCTTCCTCTGCTGTGATTCCTTCAGTCTGTAGAGGTATATCCTAGGTTTCCTGGCACACAAGACCAAAATGGAATTACATTGGATTTTTCACGATTTTCTTACTTTCCCTTTTGTTGGATTAGTTGGAAAATCTGTGTTAACAAATGGTCCACATCTGGCCTGGTGTGAACACAGTGCAAACACATCTGGAATGAAAGTTATGAAAAGATAAATATTTCGGAGTCCAATCCATCGTGGTTTTCACTGTCTCAGCCTCTTCCAGACCTGCTGTTCCACTGACGGCAGAGCACCTGGAGCACGCGTGTTGAGGGAGCAGTGTAATGTTGAGCAGCATGTATATCTGGAATGCATTAAACATTCAATGTATGAGTAGGTGGTCTCAGAGAGAAGAGGGGAAGTATGGAAGTCTATATAGCATAACATACTCCTTTTTTCGGCTCATGCACTAAATTTGTACTGATGCATAGAGGCAGTGAATGGCTGTAGACGTGGATAGGAAAGGGAAGTTGCTAAGAAAAATCACCATTATTTAGTCTCTTCATGACGGTGAGTAAAACAAATCTTAATGAATGAACACGATTCTGCAATTTTGACATGTGTACTATGCATAGCATCACAGCTTCTTAGTGTTTACAGGTGAACTATACTGTGTTTTTTTTTTTCCAGGACAGATTGGGCTTTCATTTGGTGGTACATATTAATAGATGTCTTTTTTCAATTATCAAAGGAAAACTGGTACAAAGTTGTAAAATAAATTTTTTGTTGTAATCTATCTGTATATGTCTTGCTATTACCATAACCTACCCCAAAGAACAACCCAAAGCAGATTCTCCTACTCTTGAAGATCTCAGCGATTCGCATATGTACTGTTTGTACCCATACGGCCCAGAAACAATAGTGCACATTTTGCTTTTTTTCCTACCTAAAATGCACTGATACTTGTGTATTTTTTTTTAATCCTACCTAAAATACACTGACCCCTACCTTTGACCTCCACCACTGACCCTGATTTGACTCTGAGCATGACCTTTGACCCTAACACTGACATATATCAAACACTGATCTTGCTATTTTATCTTTATTTTATTTTTTCACACAGTTTTCTTTGTTTACAATTTTTTACACTGTACCTTCTTCCTTCATTCAAGAGGAGTAAAACACACAGGAGCGGGCTATACAGTGATCGATCACCTAGGCGATCGGAGCGGACGTGGGAGCGGGTACCTGTCAAATTTGGATTATTCTTTAAAGCGGAACTTCCCCTTTTGGGTGGAGCTCTGTTTTAACTGTAAAAGGGAAAGTGGTGTCATCTGCCTGCATGTGTTGGGTGGTAGCAGGGCTGTGTAAATCATAACACTGGATTAACAAATAAATCTTTTGGCAGCTAAAACAGCTGTCTTAGGTTCTGATTGGGTCCACTTGTCTGATTTTCAGGTGGAACTGATTGGACCATGCATTGCCCTCTATGAAGCAGTGGACGTAAATGGACGTGTCCATTTACACCCGCCTACATCCGATCCTATCTAAAACAGGCAGATGAGGATCTTTTTCCCATCCATCTGGCGGATCAGATGACATTCGAATGGAACTGGATAAGGGGTCCATTTACATTGGTCTGCCCCATAGACAACAGCAGGCTGTGTCCATATCTGCTCTGCATAAGCACAGTGGACACGGACCTGTCATTTGCCTGCTTAGCAGTGATCAACGGACAGATCCCCAGCTGAAGCTGAACAGGTGGATCCGCTTGGCAGAATCCACCTGCATGAAGGGCGTTTATATGTATGACATTTCTGTATCTAGCTGTTTGCTGTTTTCATGGAGTTTGGCTTTAAGCAGGAGTGCCTATTTAGGAAGCATATACAGTTTATAAAATGCAATCATCCAAATATGAGTCAGAAAGTAAAAGTAAAATGTTGACACTTTACAGATGACTTCAGGTGAATGTTAAAATAGTAACATAAAATATGAACCCACTGAAAAAGGTTTGCTTGCCCTTATCTGATGACAGATCAGCATAAACAAAACTCTTTACCCTGTAGTGGTTCATTTAAACACAAATGATTGTGTACATCCCTTTAAGCACGGAAAGATTAATGGTCTATGTCTATGAGTCAGGTTTGCATTTTGCTGGAATTAAAACATTTTCAAGTTTGGAGTGGGTCACACGACTTGTCCGATGCATTATAACAAGAAGAAGTCAATACAGTCAGTAAAGCCAGAGATATTGTTATATCATAATGAAAACCTCCAATCGGATTATACCTCATTATAAAGGCCATTAAGGGCGTTTATCTGCCTAATGTCATGTTTTGGTTTGATGTTGAGAGTTGTGAGAATTCTCTGTGGAGAAGACTCCGTTACATACTAAACCCTGTCTTGAATATTAACCTCCTGCCCCAATAATGCAATCCAGTCCTTGGCTCCCAGCTTGAGCACATGAGGCTGTGCTGTAAGGCTTACTACCCGAAAAATCACCGCTGCAGGTCAGATCTGTTGAACCATGAACAGACGTTAGGGCTATGATTTATCAGAGATGAACTACAAGCTGCTGAGTCTCTAAAGAACGTCTAATTGATAGGATTCTTGTCACAGGGTTCACTTCAAACCCATCATGGTTTGTGATATCTTTTTCTATTTAAAGATATATCCACGCAAAGACACATCCCAGAAGTTTGGTTGGAGGGGTCCCAAACTAGATTGATGTAGACTCTGGAAGAACCCCCTGCTCTTGCTGGTAATAAACCAGTGATTTGTTTTATAAAAGAAAACAGGTACCACACCCACGTGAAGACATGTTTGTGGAATCCGCTATTGCTAAATAAATATTAATTTATATAGGACATATAGACAGTTTTTCCTGGGAAACTGCAGGTTCTTACTGGGTCATAGAACTGTGCTTATTAATAACAGAAACCCCATTTACAAACCTTGCTCATTATGTGAATAAAAAGACCGGACATGGCTGCTGACTGTCTTGCCAAAATTGTTTTGGCGTTTTAAAGGAACACAAAGCTTTTATCCCTCTTGTGAGTTTTACCATCTTTAAATAGGTCATCTGTGAGGTTACATTATCGCCAAGTTATGGGTCCACAGTCAACTTTTTGCTTTTATCTTTAAGACGTAGAACAAAATTGTGAGAACCTTTTTTTGCTCTTATTGCTTACTATAATATTTAATGCCCAACTCAATACAAAAATGAAAATTTTCCCATCCCTCCTTCCCACTTTCCTCTAACCCATCATCATAAGGCTGTTCTTCCATCATACCCAGTGAAAGAAAGATTTACTCACCCAAGTCAGATGTCTGGGTCCCTCACTGAGTCACTCACAAGTCATTTCATACAGAGGAGACCACCAATCCAGATATGAAGGTTATCCTTCACTGTCCAGGTCCTATACTTTGCTTTTGTGATGATGTCACACCTCTTCTGGATCCTGAGAGAACCCACCACTGGTCAGGAAGTATTCATATAAACCAGGCAGTGATATAGGCACCTGAAAATGGACTCCATCAGAAGTGGATTGGGACCCAAAAGTCAAATGACCATGGGTTTAGGTACGTGAAAAGAGTAGTTCGATTTTTTTTTTCATTCCAGCAATCAACTATAGAGTAGTGGAAAGGAAGGATGGGAGGGGGTTGTTTTTTGTCTGTGATTGGGATTTAAAGTGTATATGGTTGCTAAGGCAAAAATAAACAAGTCCAACCTTTCACAAATCTTCTGTATATCCACTAATGTGCCATCTACTGTACTAATAGAATATCCTGTGAGAACATTTTGTATTGGTGAGCACAGGGTGGAAATGGAAAATATGGATTCAAAGGGCTACAGTACATTGGTGTTAGGGTTAGATAGAATCCCTGCAAAGAACAGAGTTACAACTTACCTGGCCACATGACCCACTGCCAATCTCTATTCACTTGAAGAGCTACAGTATCCAAAGACTCTTCAGCATCTAAAAATCACTTCTGTGTCAAATTCCTGGTTCCCTGCTGCTAACTGGTTCTACCTACTGACCCCTGAGTTACTACTCTGTCCTGTAAGAGCCAGCAGATGAAACCACAGTGTGGATTGGTGGACTAAGCATCTGACATACGGAAGTATAGTGGGTGCTAAAGATTGAGCACAGATTGACAGTGGGACAGATCAGTATTAAAGTGGTACTAAATCCAGGACGCTGCATTCACTATATCCGGTCTTGCACAGTACACAGAACATGGAATGCAATTAATTTAGTAAATGTAAACTGTTAAATACCTTTTCTCATCAGCAGTATATAGCAGTCTTATCTGTCGGTGTCTGACTGAGCACTCGTTAAAGCTTGTAGAAGAGGTTTTCGTTCTCCTTAAATTATTTTTAATACTGCACTTAGAGGTGCCCCGTGTGTTCTTTTTAATTTCGTTCTCCTCTGACTGTCCTATGAGGCTCCATGACCCTTGACCCTCTGTCTGAACAGTGGTGATTGGTCCTGTGTTAATTGCATGCATCCCCCTCCAAAAAAAAAACAACCTCTCTAGCAATACACACCAAACTGAGCATGTGTGGAGTGCCTCCTAGGGCTCTGTACTATCAGCAGATGGATTGAGGACTGTGAAAGAAGGGGGGATCAGAGAAGACAGGATCAAACAGTCTTTTTTACACAATTAACCCCTTAGGTTCCACAGTGACTATAACAAGCATGCTTTACTGCATATACAGACTTATTAAATCGAGTGACAGAGCTGCTTTAGGTACTAAGTTTCATGGTTTGGTTAAAGTGGTAGCAAAATCACTCTGTATATTTTTACCTACAGGTAAACTTAAAATAAAGCTTACCTTTGGGTGAAATTAATATCTCCTAAAGATTCACAGTTTAGGAGATATTCTATGGAGCAGCAGCCGGTGACAATACCAGCACATGCACTCTGAAGGAATGGCATGGCTGTGCTGTTCCTTCAGAGCTGTGTACCATGGCCGAGACGTCATCGGCAGCTCAGCCATTCAAGCAGCCCGCGAGCATGGAAGGAAGAGCGGGTGAAGATGGAAACCTTCTGCAGTGGCCACTGGATGGCTTTGTTTTAAGGTAAATCTCATAATGTGCTTGTATTCACGGCATACTAGCACATTATATTACCTTGCAACAGGAAACTTTTTTTATTATTTAACTCATTTACTACCACTTTAAGTGTTATGTGGTAAAGATTAAAGGTTAAGCTGAACTTCTGCCTTACCTTCAGTCTTCCACAGTTGTACAGGCTCCTCTCTCAGTGTGCATTGAAAGCTGCAGCAAATCAGATTACAGTCCACCTCATTTCTTGGCAAAAGGATGTCAGGGCCTATCATTTAACCATTTCCTTTTCAGCCTGCCTATCCCTGACTCACGCCTTTTCGTGCTGTAATGGTTTCAGGAAGCTATGTACCACCAGCCATGATATGCTGGTATTGCATAGAAAAGAACAGGGACTAATTGATGGCATATGATATGTCATGAAAATGGAAAGTTTTTAGCATATTCTTATCCAATACTCAACTTGTCATTACCAGTTACATGGGAATAAGCAGTTTTTGATCACTAGCTTAATCTGGTTTAGTTAAAGAGGAATTTCACTTTGGTTTTGAAAAATTCAAAGTCAGCAGCTACAAATACTGTAGCTGCTGACTTTTAAGAAGCAGACACATACCAGCCCAGAAATCCACAGCTGTCTTCTCTATAGCCGATTCTTCACAGGGCTTTGGCTGTCCGGTGCAGCCATCTTGGATTTGAGAGTGGGCTGTGACTTCCCGATATATCACAGCCGCCTCCCCAATGTATCACAGCCGCCTCCCCACTGCACAGGTGTGAGGCACAGCAGATTTGTGGGATTGGTTTTGCAGTCTCCTGGAATGTGTGACATGTCTCAGGAGGTGAAAGGTGGGCCCAACCAGATGCCATTCTCACCTAGGAGAGAACTGAAAAAGTGGGAGCAGGTAACTTTAAAAAAAAAAAAAAGGTACACGCTCCCCAGAAAACAAAAGACAGCGAATGTGTTAGAGGAGGGGAAGGCTAGTTAGGAGGATGAGAGGTACTTTCACTTTTGAGTACAGGTTTTTATTTATCGGCATTATGAAGAATACAAATATGATGGCCCCACCCTGAGTACTGCCTGATACCTGGAATTATTTCCTATTCCTTTTTCCCTGGTTTGAAAATTATATTTTTTCCTATCGGTTTATAGCTTGTATATGAGATTTTAACAAACGCATTGTGAGAGCTGATTCACACATGTGCGGTGTGGATTGAAGCTCAGGTTTCACAGCCAATTGATACAGTAGTTGTTCACCGGTTCATGTCAGGTTATCATCAGGTTCAGAACAGGATTAGCTCTCAGGATTATTCTGTTCACACATGTGCGGTTGAGAAACGGTTCCCATAGAAGTCAATAGCCTGCAATCCACACATGAACCTGAATGACTCTTTTTCAAACCACACTGAATCCGCACCGCCAGTGCACAGGACATATGTGAACAGGCACCATAGGAAGCAATGTTCTGTCACATGTCATGAGGACTGTATGCGGTTCAAACTGCATCCAATCTGCATATATGTGAACCAGCACTAAATGTCCTCCTGGGAGGTATGGAAGATTGCTCACATTTTCTGAACAATTACTAAAGAGGAGAGTGTACTTTATCACAATCAATTCCAAATAATTTGGCACCATTGAACTATTCATTAAAAAATAAATAGTTTATTTTCCATTATGTAACAAAAGCTAAAGCAAATATTATGATAACCCTTTAATTAGAAACTGATTTGTAAGTAGTCTGCTAGTTTTCAAAGTTAGCAGGAGCTATTTGGGTCTTGTTTGCCCCCGTTAGCATCATTCTCCATGTGCTTTGTGTACCATGCAGCTGTTAGCATTTACCATTATGTACTTTGGACTGAAGGATGAACTCCAGGCAGACATGAAATACACAGAATTATGCAGCTCTGTATTAACTAATAACTTATTAAAGTAGATGTAAACCCTTACATATACCTAGTCGAATGACTGGCCTTAGATGATACACAGAAATGAAACAAATCCTCCTACATAAGTTGAACCTGTTTATTTACAGACATATGTCCCCTACATTCATTCAAAGTGCAGAATTTACACAGAATCTCTCAGCACTAAAAAGCAGGAGTAGGGAGCTGCAGTTACATACTGTTCAAGAGCTCTGAGAGCTGATTGCAAGGGACATCCCCCTTCACACAGCACACAGGAACAGAGCTAAGACTGTCAATCACAGGCTGTGCCTCCCCTGTCACCATTTTTCTCTTGGTGTCAGGAATACATGTCAGAAGTGACTCAAGCTGATAGCAGAGAAAAGAGGCAGTAGACAGAAATTGCATTTAGTGCTCTGGATTGAGACAAGTACACATTGTAGAGGGGTATGCTTTGTTCATATTTGAGCTGGGTAATGTGCTAGGAACTTAAGGATTCCCTATTGTTTGATGGAAATGAAAATGATCAACCTACAGAGGACTGACTTCAAAAAACCCCCCGAAAATCAAAGTGAAAAAAATGATGCAGCAGGCTAGTCCATTTTGCTATAATTTCATTTTAGCAACTCAAAATGGTCCTCAGTAGTTTGTATGGCACCCATGTGCTTGTATGCATGCCTGTCAACATCGGGGCATGCTCCTAATGAGACGACGGATGGTGTCCTTGGATATTTCCTTCCAGATCTGGACCATGGCATCACTGAGCTCCTGGACAGTCTGAGCTGCAACCTGGCGGCGTTGGATGGATCGAAACATGACATCCCAGAGGTGTTCTATTGTATTTAAATCAGGTGAGCGTGGGGGCCATTCAATGGTATCAGTTCCTTCATCCTCCAGGACCTGCCTGCATATTCTCACCACATGAGGCCAGGCATTGTCATGCACCAAGAGGAGCCCAGGACCCACTGCACCAGCGTAGGGTCTGACAATGGGTCCAAGGATTTCATCTTGATACTCAATGGCAGTCAGGGTGCCATTGTATAGCCTGTAGAGGTCTGTGCAATGGAATCTCCTCCATGCTCTTGAGATAAGCTTCTCCAGACCATCACTGACCCAGTCATGCTGAACAATGTTACAGGCAGGATAATGTTCTCCACGGTTTCTCCAGACCCTTTTATGTCTGTCAGATGTGCTCAGGGTGAACCTGCTCTCATCTGTGAAAAACAGCCTGCCAATTCTGGTGTTCAATGGCAAACGCCAATCGAGCTTTATGGTGCTGGGCAGTGAGCACAGGGCCCACCAGAGGATGTCGGGCCCTCAGGCCACCCTCATGAAGACTGTTTCTGATTGGCCAGAGACATTCACACCAGTGGCCTGCTGGAGGTCATTTTGTAGGGCTCTGGCAGTGCTCATCCAGTTCCTCCTTGCACAAAGGAGCAGATACCGGTCCTGCTGATGGGTTAAGGACCTTCTACTGCCCAGTCCAGCTCTCCTAGAGTAACTGCCTGTCTCCTGGAATCTCCTTCATGCTCTTGAGACTGTGCTGGGAGACACAGAAATCCTTCTCGCTATGGCATGTAGTGATGTTCCAGCCTGGAGGAGTTGGACTGCCTGTGCAATCATGCTACCAGTAGTGACACTGACCCTAGCCAAATGCAAAACTAGTGAAAAACAGTCAGAAAAGTTGAGTAGGGAAAAAAAATGTCAGTGGCCTCCACCTGTAAAAACTGCCTGCTTTGGGAGTCGTGTCATTGTTGCCCATCTAGTGCACCTGTTGTTAATTTCAACACCAAAGCAGCTGAAACTGATTAACAACCCCCTCTGCGACTTACCTGACCAGATCAATATCCCAGGAGCTTCGTTGACTTGATGCTATACTCTGATTAAGTGTTCCTTTAATTTTTTTTAGCATTTTATATATATATATATATATATATATATATATATATATATCTTGCAAGGAGAATGTGAACCATCCCACATAGTACACAGGTATGGGCCAGTGTTGTTAGAAAACGTGCCCTGAGAAATGCCATACAGCCATCATTGGAGTACATGTAGACAGATTGCTAAGTGGCTGCAGCAGTTCAACATCACTGAGAGAGTTTTTGAAAACAGGAGTTTAAAAAAAAAAAAGCCACAACCCCAAAAATCAGCAATTGCTTATGATACCCAGTGCACAGGGCAAACTAAATGTCGCTCAGAGCTTACATCTACAGTACTTTAAAGAGAAACTACAGTCGCCTGTAATGTTGGTCTCATCTCCAGTGCTACCATCTATAGAATGTAGGCACGTGCGTTGATATGCTAAAGGGCTCTGCTGGGCTTTTTGGACTTGATACAGATCTGTGGCACATCTGCGCACATGCGGCGGGCAACTTTCCTACACTTGAACAAGCAATCTGAGATCCAGGACCTCGTAAAGACATTGGGGTTTGTTTACTAAAGCTGGAGAGTGTAAAATCAGGCTCACGTCTGCATAGAAACCAGTCAGCTTCCAGGTTTTATTGCCAAAGCTGAATTGAACAAGCTGAGGTTAGAAGCTGATTGGTTTCTATGCAGAGATGAGCCTGATTTTGCACTCTCCAGATTTAGTAAATAAACCCCATTGTCTCTGCACATGCTTTGGAACTCTCCCCCACAAGTGTGCAGATGTGCCACAAGTCTCCCACGGGTCCTGAAGCCCTGCAACACTCTGTGCTTGGAATCCAGCAGCGTGCAAGCACCATCACAATGACTGAGGAGCACAATGTTTTTCATGCCTAGGTGAGAAAAAGTGTCAGAAATGCAAAAAAAAAACCCAAATGTAACCAAATTGTGGAAGAGGGGAGAGGGGCAGGTGCAAGTAAGTTGCTTTACTGGGTGATGACCCACTTTAAGAAAAATATTTTATAAAAGAAATGTTAGTATTGCTGTCGTTGACCTTCTTCTGAAAATGTTTGTCGCCATGCTCCTTGAGTTGCTGACACGGAAGTATGCAGTATGTGAAGTCTGAACTCTGGATCTATGTACTTGCTTCAGATCAGTAACTCAAAACATTGAAGCTAGAGCATTTGTAGGAGATTGACAATGACAATATATATTACTCTCATGACAGGTTCCATTTAAAGCCCATTTCCAGAACAACACTTTTTTCTCAGCATTGTGTTTATTGGTAAAGTACAGGTACAGTGTATCCCTCAAGCAAAAGAAAACTTTTACCTTGTTTTATAGTTTTTCCAGAATATCCAGAATGCAACTTTATAAATCAATCACACGGGTATGCAATAAAAAGGAGAAGTTATTTGCAAGGCCAATCATATTCAGCTTCTGCTTGATTATTTGGAAAAGCAAAAACGTGATTGCTATAGGCAACACTATTTTGCTAAAACTGCACACACTCTATCAGGTCATATATCACACTGTACAGGACAGTATGTCTCTTTTCTGAGGTGTGGCCTCCAGGGTATCTCAAGAGGCTGAGCTGCAGGCTTACAGGATGCTCTTGACAGTTTGAAGACTCACTAGAGAGCAGCAGCAGTGTCATACGTATGAGCCATAGGCTGCAATTCCTTGGCTGGCTGCCACAATTCCCCCACCTCCTTCTCCCATATGCAGAGACCAGACAAAGTATTGGATATTCTGCAGCTAATTATTACAAGAATGATGAGGATTTAGTCTGGACTGAGTGCAGCTTTTTATGGATTATTATCAAACAGTTTCACATTCACAAGTAGAACAAATTAAGATTTAAAAAAAATGTTTTTCTTTCCATGCTAAATGAGTCTTTCAACTTTCATCTTTATAGAATCTGATCACAGGACAACTTTAAAGTGTAGGCATTCTTTGGAGTTAAAGTGATCCAGATTCACACCAGATTATTGTCTCCTTAACGTGTTTGTGGTAAAAAGCCCATTGGTTTACAGTTGGATGCCATGGCAGAGGTGTACATTGTGCTAGCACAAAGCCACAGAAAATTGATATTAGGCACTCCCTCACTGCGCTACACCCATACATCTTTGAGCTTTTAAAGGGTTACTTTACTTTTCTACTAAAATTTACAGTGCAGTCAAGGGGCTCAAGTAGTTTACAAATCATTGCGCGGCGTTGAGAAATGGAGCTTCAGATAAAGTGGAACTTAAAGTGGTTGTAAGCCCCTACATATAACCAGTAAAGTGACTGGCCTCAGGTGATAAACAGAAATAAAACAAATCGTCCTACATAAGTTGTAATTGTTTATCTACAGTTATCTTTCCCATACATCCATTCAAAGTGCAGAATTTACATAGGATCTCAGCTCTGAACAGCTGTACTCTGAACTCTCAGAGCTGCAGTTACACACTGAACGAGAACTCTGAGAGCGGAGGGGAGGGACACCCCCCCCCTTTACCCCTTCATACAGCACACAGGAACAGAGTAGTGGAGGATGTTAATCTGCTGAACATCCCTCCACTGTCCCCATTTTTATCTTGATGTCAGGAAAACTTACCGGAAGTGACTCATGTTGATAACAGATAAACAAGTCAGCCTACAAAAATGACACTTAGTGCTCTGGATTCAGACAAGTACACACTATAGTGAAGAATGCTTTGTTCATATTTCATGTCTGAGGGTTACAACCACTTTAACTGTATCACCCATCCATCCATGTTTTCATATTTTATTTTGTTGAGAAGTCACTTTGAACCCCCCCTTCCCAGCATTTCTAGCTGCGGCGAGGGCAGGTGATTCATGTAGCATTTACTTACTAAAATACTTCTGCCCTTACCTCAGGCATGCAGGCAAGAGGGCATGGTTAGCTTAGAAGCCAATTCCACCCTTCCTCCAAATGAAAGAAAAAAATGCCCATGAAAACCCCTGGGATGCATGAAATCGTTTTGGCGTAAGCCAGAAACCAAGAAGCAACTAAAGAAAAAAAAAAAAGTTTAAAACTAGCAAATATAATATATCAAACTATCTATTCACTAATGCTAGCAGCATGAATATTTAACAGCTTCCCACCCGGCCACTGCACATAAATGGCCAGATGGGAGCTTCACCTTTCTGAGTGGACGTTCAGGAACGTCCTTCAGAACATGCTCACAAGCACAGTCTCGTGCCTGTGTCCCTTGAACATAGCGCAACGCCACTCAGCAGAAGGGCCCTCTGATAGGCCCTTCTGATCATATGATGGCTGTGCCCAATCACAGCCGTCATGTGATGTCAACAAAGCCGCCATTCAGGTGAACAGCTCTGCCTCTCCTCACACAGATCCCATGAGTGAGGAGAAGCAGAGCTGACCTGTGAGTAAAATTACCCTGTCACAGTAGCAGTGATCCACATCTCTCACAGAACCAGTGATCCACATCTGTCACAGTGCCAGTGATCCACATCTGTCACAGTGCCAGTGATCCACATCTGTGATCCACATCTGTCACAGTGCCAGTGATCCACATCTGTCACAGTGCCAATGATCCACATCTGTCACAGTACCTGTGATCCACATCTATCACAGTGCCAGTGATCTACATCTGTCACAGTGCCCGCAATCCACATCTGTCAAGATACCCGTGATCCACAGCTGTCACCGTACCCATGATCCACACATTACAGTGCCATTGATCCACATCTGTCACAGTATCCGTGAGCCACATCTGTCACAGTGCCAGTGATCTACATCTGTCACAGTGCCAGTGATCCACATTTGTCACCGTACCCGTGATCCACATCTGTCACAGTGCCAGTGATCCACATCTGTCACAGTGCCAATGATCCACATCTGTCACAGTACCTGTGATCCACATCTGTCACAGTGCCAGTGATCTACATCTGTCATAGTGCCCGCAATCCATATCTGTCACTGTACCCGTGATCCACATCTGTCACCATGACAGTGATCCACATCTGTCACCGTGCCAGTGATCCACATCTGTCACAGTACCCGTGATCCACATCTGTCACTGTACCCGTGATCCACATCTGTGAACCACACGTCACAGTACCTGTGATCCTCATCTGTCACCATACCTGTGATCCACATCTGTCACAGTGCCAGTGATCCACATCTGTCTCAGTACCCGTGATCCACATCTGTGATCGACATATGTAACAGTGCCAGTGATCCACATTTGTCACCGTACCCGTGATCCACATCTGTCACCGTACCCTTGATCCATATCTGTGATACACATCTGTCACAGGGCCAGTGATCCACATCTGTCACAGTACCAGTGATCAACCTCTGTCACACAGTATCAGTAGTCATCCACATCTGTGCCAGTGATCCACATCTGTCACAGTACCCGTGATCCACATCTGTCACCATACCTGTGATCCACATCTGTCACCGTACCCGTGATCCACATCTGTGAACCACACGTCACAGTACCTGTGATCCTCATCTGTCACCATACCTGTGATCCACATCTGTCACAGTGCCAGTGATCCACATCTGTCACAGTGCCAGTGATCCAAATCTGTCACAGTGCCAGTGATCCACATCTGTGATCAACATATGTCACAGTGCCAGTGATCCACATTTGTCACCGTACCCGTGATCCACATCTGTCACCGTACCCTTGATCCATATCTGTGATACACATCTGTCACAGGGCCAGTGATCCACATCTGTCACAGTACCCGTGATCCACATCTGTCACAGTACCAGTTATCAACCTCTGTCACACAGTATCAGTAGTCATCCACATCTGTACCAGTGATCCATATCTGTCACAGTTTACCAGTGCTCAATATCTGTCACAGTGTACCCATGTCGAATCAACATCTATACCCGTGATAAACATCTGTACCAGTGAACATCAAAATGTCTAAAAATATATACACCAGCAAGGAGGCTTTCCAGATACTGAGTATGACGGAGGAGAGTAGCAGGGAACTCTCTTTGTCAGACTCAGATTCTGAGTATGAGCCAGCTGAAAGCAGTGGGTCAGCAACAGATTCTGAGTCCAAACAAAGAGGTTCAGGAGATCTGAGGAGGAGCAGGCATCCACCAGTAGCACAGTGGTGAGTACAAGCAGCGCAGCACTCCCAGAAGATAGGCAGGCATCCAGCAGTAGCACTACAAATCCTGGTGCCGTGGCAAGTACAAGCAGGGCCACATTCCCAGATGATAGGCCAGGCACTAGTAGCAGGGCTTCCTATCCACAATGAGGTAGTGCTCATACTAGCCTCCCAGATGTACTTTTATATCCCACGTGGCCACCTGCTAATTCTGCAGAACCTACAATTCCCACTGTTACAGCACAGCCAGGCTCTCAGATACAAGCAGAAAATGATACATCAATTTGTTTTTTTTAATTTATTAACCTGCATGCCAATCAGTATATAGCCAGCAATCCCAATTCATCATATGCCCGTCCATTTGTATGGAAACCCCTCACTGTGGAGGAATTTAAAATTTTTCTTGGGCTTACTATGAACATGGGACTGATAAAAAAAAATGAATTCCATGCCTACTGGTCTACTCAACCTATACATCATAGGCCAGTCTATTAATCTTTAATGTCCAGAACACGCTATGAAATGATAATTACGTTTTTGCATTTCAATAATAATACCCAGTGCCCTCCTCAAAATCATCCTGATTATGATAAACTATTCAAAATTCAGCCACTAATCAACTTTTTTTGCTGTACCTTCAAGGAAATGTTTACCCCCGACAAAAGTTTTTGTGTGGATGAATCCCTAGTCCAATTTACTGGAAGGCTTGGCATCAAACAGTACATCCCCAGTAAACAGTCCAAATATGGAGTAAAATTCTACAAGGCATGTGACAGGGCCACGTTATATACAACTTCAAGATTTATGAGGGAAAGGACAGCCAGCTAGACCCCTCTGAATGCCCTAACTATATGGGGACAAGTGGCAAAATTGTTCGGCAGCTTATAGAACCGCTGTTCGAGAAGGGTTACCATTTGTATGTAGATAATTTCTACACAAGTCTCCCATTATTCCGCCATCACTATTTGAAGAAAACTGACCTGTGGAACAGCACGGTCCAACCACAAAGGCTTCCCACAACAATTGGTCACTACAAAATTAAAATAGGGTGAAACAGCCAATTCGCGTAATGAAGAGATCCTAGCTCTAAAGTGTAAAGATAAAAGAGATGTCTATATCCTTTCCTCAATTCATGATGACACCTCAGTGGAACGTCAAACAAGACACGGTCCAATCCAGAAACCAAGATGCATACATGACTATAACCAGTTCATGGGGCAGGATGGATATGAATGACCAGATGTTACAGCCGTACTTATCCACCAAGAGATCACTCTATGGTATAAAAAGGTTGCCATCTACTTGTTTCAGTTAGCCCTATACAATTCGTATGCCATCTTTTCTAAGTGCACACAAAGATCCCTAACCTACCTGAAGTATCAAGAGGATATTGTTACAGCCCTTCTCTATCCGCATGGCCATGCCCCTGAACAAATTCGCTCTGATTCATTGACCAGACTCCATGAGAGGTATTTCCCCGATATCCTCCCTTTTACCTAAACAGGCCGCAAACCCCCAAAAAATGTTGTGTATGTTCCAGTAACCAAATTCGCTGTGACACCCTATACTACTGTCCCCAATGTCCTTCACAGCCAGGACTCTGTATTGGAGAGTGCTTCCGGATCTATCACACATCTCTGTGCTGTTAGTCAAGATATTTTTACAGTGTACACTATCGCCTACTTCCCTGTATGACCTGGACTGTTTATACAATGCCTTTGCTTGCTGCCTGAACTGACCTTCGACTGTTTATTGATGATGCCTCTGCCTACCGCTTTAACTATCAACCACATTTCTGCCTTCCACACAAATTGACCTCGGCCTGTTAATCGACCATGCTTTTTGCCTGCCTCCTGAACTGATCTTATACTCTGCGACTCTATTAGTTGGATTCAAAACAGCACGGGAGTCTCATGTATGTGCGGGGCTCCAGAATAGATTTTCCAAGTGGAGAAAACAAAGTTTTTTGGTTTCCTCCGAGTTTTGTAATTTCTGGAAAAGGGGCTGTTAGTCCGGAGACTTCAAAGAGATTGGGTGGGACGAAGCCTCTACCCCTGTGCCCAGGTCTCACCTGACCAAGGTCCTGAGCCTGATATTTCTGCCTGCTGCTAACTTACTGCCATCATGCCTCTGCCGCATGAACTGACCACACCTCTGCCTGCTACCTGTACTATGGCCCGTGCTCCTGTCTACTACCAGGACTGATATTTTGGCTGTGCTTGCCATGTGTCTACCTGGACTACTCTTTTGGCTGTTGCTGACCACAGGTCTTCCTGCTTTGCTTTGGCTATGCTGGCTATATCTCTGCCTGCTGCAAGAACCCCCGCAACTTTGATTAGATTCAAACCCTAACCTCCACTGCCAAAAGTTAGAGTTCTAAGAGTGCTGGCCACTTAGTCTTTCTACGATAGGTTGACTGTACAAATACTGTGAAGATTATTATTATTATTATACAGTATTTATAAAGCGCCAATAGTTCGCTCAGCGCTGTACATTACAAAGGGGGACAGAACATGTGACAGAACAATACCAATACAATGCAAAACATGAGGGGATTGAGGGCCCTGCTCTTTCGAGCTTACAATCTAGGAATAGATAAAACTGAATCTGAAACTGAATGACAGGACCATCTTGGCTTCAAATTTCCACACAAATATGATATCCAAGCAGACTGGATAAGAGAGATGTGGACTTCAAGCACAAGCCCATTATCAACAAATTAGGTCTATGGAACATTTTTGAACCAGTAACTAACCCACATATGAGCAGCTAAATTGGTTAGTCAATGACAAATATTACAGTCAGTTAAACAATACAAATATAATGTTTGCTCCATTACTTCTAATACAGATCCTGTTATAAGACCAACTACAATTGTAAGGAACAGATTGTCTTATAATGGAAAATGAAAAAAAAAAATGCACAAACTACTTTCTTATACCTCTGTCCAAAAAAGTAAAAGCATACATGGGTTACTGCCCTTTTCTGGTTGGTCTTTGGCATGAATGAGTAAAAATGATGTTGCTCAGGGCTGTGAATGCTTATATATTTGTATGTCAAAGTATTTGAATAGTCAAGAATCTTTTCAGCAATTTGGATTATTGCCATCTATGCACATAATTTCATCAGCCTTCGGCTTTCTAGGAACAGGCATTTTATAGCCTGTTGGAAGGTATTTTTTACGGTTTCAGCAGATTTGCCTTGTACAGAAAAGTACACCTTGATCAGCTCCAAGACAGCCTGATCTATATCAGAACATATCAATACATTTAAATAATTACTCATTGTCCACCATATGAGCTTGCAAGGCAGACAGAAGACCTAAAGCTAGCCATACACTGCTAAATTTCTTCTCCATTCATGCTAAACATTGGGAATAGAGAAATATGCACTGCTGGCTATTGTATTCAAGCAGCCACAGCACCTGTGTCTGCTTGAAAACTCAGTGGCAACATCCGATTGAATGCAGTCACTGTTTGGCCCACAATTTTCCACGTGGCTCCTTTGATTTTTCAGTTCAGTTTTGTTGAGCCAGGTAGTACCAACAGGGCCAACCACAGCTTGAATTTAAGCAGCAGTTATCGGCTGAAATTCAAACTCAATGGCCAGCTTAGGGCATGGAGGTAATAAGGTTCCATCTTCAGGAATAGTTTGATGACTATTGCTCCAATACATTATGAATCATGCTCTATAGACCACATTATGTTCATATTATTGCAGGTCAGTACTAGGAAGTCAACAAAGGTTGATTTAAAAAAAACGACTGAGGCAGGGTAAAAATTTTCATCTGAACAGTGACTGCATCTTATCAGATGTAGTCATTTTCAGGTATTCAGACAACCACGTGTGCTGTCTGTCTAAACACAGTAGCCAGGGAGATTCCTCCATCCACACTACTTAGTGTGATGAAGGAAGCTATAGGTTATCCCTCACTCAGCCCTTGGGCTAGAAATAATTAACTTGTAGGAAGTATGGAATACACAATTCAAAGTGGGTCTGTTATCATACTGGAGAGTGTCCAGCTTTTAGTTATTCCACAAGAAAAGTGATTCCTTCATGTGCAAAGTGTGACATTTCACCAGGCTGGGAACAAAAGTTGTGTTCATCACACTGAAAATGGCGATTGTGATTGTGAAATCTACTTCTCTCAACCTTAGTCCTTTGTATAAGGATGAGCAATTGAGTACTGTCCGTGATATTTTTTTACTTGCACTAACATACAATTTTGAGGACAAGCTTTCGGGGAATGTCCCCTTCTTCAGGTCTAAGCAGTACTGATCACAAAGTTTGCTAAAACTTTGTGATCAGTACTGCATGGACCTGAAGAAGGGGACATTCCCCGAAAGCTTGTCCTCAAAATTGTATGTTAGTGCAAATAAAAAAAGTATCACGGACAGTACTCAATTGTTTCTGTCGCAAATGCACTAATACGGCTACAATCATCTCAAGTATAAGGATGAGCAAAATTGAGAGCTTTCATTTCCCTCAAAGTTCATCTAGGTTCAAGGGGTTTTGGGGGACAATTTTGTCTTTTTGGTGAAATGCATTGGAATCAGTGGGTAATATGAGGTGTTTTTTTCAGGTGCAATGGGCTTTAAATAGCTCTTTAGGTTTAAAGAACCTCTTTCCATTTAACCCTTACTCCTGGCCTGTCTTTCTAATATCTGCAGATTGTGTCTTGACTACCAGGGTATAATGAATGTACTGAACAAATGGTAAAATGCACACTAAGATTGTAAGCTCTAACGAGCAGAGCCCTCTATCTCCTCTTGTACCAAATTGTATTGTTACTGTAATGTCTACCTTCATTTTGTAAAGCGCTGCGCAAACTGTTGGCGCTATGTAAATCCTGTATAATAATAATACTTGAAAAGATGTGGACTGCATTTTTTTTTGGTTGTGCAACTCTTGTTTTTTCTAAATACCCACCTTGGTAAAGGACTGAATCCACTTGGCAGTACTTGGACCTACAACACAATATATTGTAACACAGATGCTCCTATGATTACAAGCCCTACAGGTGCCAAGCAATATAGTATTCCTGGCAGCTGGCAGGTACATTGGTCCCCAAACCAGCATGATGTGTCTTATCTGATCCTTATCAGCTCTGTCTGCTAATATAAATGCAAGATCATTACCGATATCATCTTGTGTGGCCTCCAAAGTGTATAGAGCAATTCTGTCAACTGCCGCTGTAGCCAAGAAACATTATCTTCCTGTGCGTGATCAGCTGAACAATATAAAAGAAAACCAACTAACTTTAAAGGATCAGATTTGCAAAATTAGGCAACTTACCTCCAAGCTGTATCTTTACACGCCTGGCCTGTTATCAAACTCTTCTGTGGAAGCTTGTCTACAAGGACTGACACAGACACTTCAGCAGACTTTACATCGAATGCCATTATCTGTCCAGCTCTAGGACAACAAAACCCGTCTCTCTTCAGAGCCTGAGCAAGCACAGTGTTGGGTTCTGTGTCGTGAAAGGCGATACTTTGTATAAACCATATTTAGAGAAGGGAAAACTGATCACTTTTGTCTGTGTCACCATGTCACCGAGCCCCTGCATTAAGCCATTTCATTGTCACCAATAAAAGAACCATTTATCCGGTCTGGTCAGGAGGACAGATGAAGTCAGTTAATGGATCTGAGCTGTGGGGAAATGGACAGTGATACAGAATCCATCATCATTGTGTTCGGCAGGCATTTCTGTGATATGCCTGCTGGGGCTTCCAAGAACTTGTGCTGGAAAATATGAAACGAGTTTTCACCTACCCTGCAGGAAGATCACGCTTGTGAGAACATTTAATTACTTAACTCACTCAACTTCATGAAGTGAGATGCAGCGAGAGATCTAACATGTTGCCCAGTATCACCCAAAATTATTTCAGTTCTGCTTTGTTGTTGCCCATCTTTTGAGGAGAATTTCATCGAAATTCTCAGTTTCCCCCAATTATTGTGGCCATTACAAAGTCACATGCTGATGTCACAGCTACATATTTCTTCATAGTATACAATGAACAAACGCTCATAGGGTACAGGTACAAGGAATCTATGCTAGGACTGTGCCAAGGGAAGGAGGGTGGGATTTCAATGACCAACAGGCAATACTACAGTGGATAGATGATCACCCAGCACCCAACTGCTCACCCACCAGTGAACACCCAAATCAGATATTTCATTTTTGAATAAAATAACCATTTAAAAACATTTTTTTTTCTCATGTTCACAGATAGTTACATAAAGTAGGTTAAAAAAAGACCCATATCCACCTAGTTCAACCAGCAAACAAAAATCAAAAAGCTACCTTTCTTAAAACTCTAAACACACAGTTGATCCAGAAGAGGCAAAAACTCCCATAAAGCTCCAACTAGAACAAATTCCTTCCTGATGCCTAGATCATCAGATACTCCCAGGATCAACAATCTGCAGTATTATATGCTATCACAATAGCCAGTTTTATTTTGTACATTTAGTAAAACACAGACAAACTTCAGCTCGAGAGCCAAATGCAGCCCTTTGCTAGCCTTTATCTGGCACTGACACCCTTGATGAGGCACTATTCTTCCCACTAATATCAATGATGGGGCACCATTTTTCCCACTGATAGCAATGATGGGGCAGTATTCCTTATACTGACATCAACGATGAGGCACTATTCCTCCCACTGACAACAATGATGGGGAACTATTCTTCCCACTGACAACAACGATGGGGAACTATTCTTCCCACTTACAACAATGATGGGGAACTATTCTTCTCACTGACACCCACGATGAGGCACTATTTTTCTCACGGACACCAACAACGGAGTATTATTCTTTCCACTGACACCAACAATAGGGCACTATTCCTTTCATTGACACCAAAGATGGGGCACTATTCCTCCCACTGATAATAATGATGGGCCACTATTCCTTACACTGACACCAACAATGGAGCACTATTCCTCCCAGTAATACCAAAGAAGGGGCACTATTCCTCCACTTCTTGACCACAGGCACTATGCAACTGAATACCACATGAGGCATTGTTTACTCTGACTGCTGCCAGGCTAGGGACATTTTTACCCCCCAGACCCCCAGAAGTCTAAAAAACAGTAAACTGGCCCTTTGTTTGGAAAGTTTGGAGACCCCTGTTCTACGGAGTTGGCAAGGAATCTTTTCCATATTTCCACAGCCCTTACTGTGAAGAAGCATTTCCATATGCAGTGGTAAAGCCTCTTTTCCTCCAATTGCGATGATTGCCTGTTTGTCCTTTGCCATGTCCTTAATGTGAATAACTTTGCACCAAGTTCACTATACTGTATGTATTTATACATGGCTATCATATTCCACCCTAATCATCGCTTCCCAATGGGGAATAAATTCAAAGCCACTGCCATTATTTCAATCAATACTTTTATTCTGTTTTTTTTTTCTTTCATAAAGATTTTATTGAGATAACAGAAGAGAGCAAATCAACAGATTTACAGTGTCAGAAAATACGTGATCGCTCAAAAGGTTACACGTTGTAAAGGGGATGATCTTTATAATCAAAAAGTTCAAGGGTAAATTACGCCTATCAGCAAAACAGTATAAAATATAAAAGGGCACATCATAGTATCTAAGCAGTCTAGAAAAGTAGGCGTATTCTGTCAGGAATGTGCAAAGGCAGGGTATATGATGTTACCATGGAAGAATTCCAGTGGTGGGATGGCGTACGGAGGAAAAAGGAAAGAGAAAAAAAAGGGGTGGATAAATGGGGGGGTAGTAAGGCAGGGAGGTGGCGAATGGTAGAAGGAGAAAGGAGAAAAGAATAGGGAAGGAGCACAGAGAAGGGTTCAGGGTGGGGAGAACAGATTCGTTTGTTTTCCTGCCCCCTGCATGAGGACACCTGGTGGGCCCACATAGATTATAGGGGTCAACGGGGGTGTTCCCGGTGGCAACAATAATGAGGAGACTGTACAGATCCAAAATGTATACCAGCAGCTGGCACCTAGGGACATAAATCTCGATATGCAGAGGTTGTTTTGAAGTGGGTCCAACAGTACCAAGTAGAGGTGAATTCGGACATTCGTTCATGTGAGATTGCAAGGAGCTCTTCAATCTCTTCCACCATGTCTATTCTTCGGAACCACTTCTCTATTGTCGGGATTTTGTTAGTGGCAGGGGATGCAGTGCCTCGCTGCAGTGATCATGAGCATTGCCAGAGATTTACCATAGATGTTCCTAGGAATGGAGGTGTGATGTAGGAAATATTGTGGTGACAAGAATTCCAATGTCTCTGCCATGACTGTGGAAGTGAAATTGTGTACTTTTTCCCAAAAGGGCATTAACTTGGAGCATGACCACTGGACATGGATTAATGTCCCCTGCTCTTGTTCGCATTTCCAGCAGAGATTAGAGACAGTGGGGTAAAATTTATGGAGGAGAGATAGGGTCCTGTACCAGCACGTATAGATCCTATAACTGCATTCTTGTAAAGCCACATTCAGAGATCCTTTGTGTATGTGGGTACATACTGATTCCCATTCCTCTGTTGAAAGGGAAAATCCAAGTTCTCATTCTCAGGCTGAGCTAGAGCTGCTCAAGTGAGTTGAAAGGTTGCCAAATTATGAGGAATAAAGAGTGGAGATTAGATGTCTCTGTGGTTGTTTCCTGGTGCAAAGAGTCTCAAGTGGGGTTAAAGGCCTAGTCCAGGTTGTTAGCAGGCCATGAGAGTCAAGAAGTGTGATATTTGAACATAGGTCCAGAATGATAGTATGTGCAGAGTGAGAGAAACGTTGAGGGCCGTAAGGGAGAAAAGTGTTCCCTGCCAGAAGAACTGAGATGCCTGAATTTCTTTGTGCAGCCACATGGATTCCAGAAAGGTAGAAGATATGCCAGGTAAGAAAGCCGAGTTGAGGCAGAGGGGAGTCATTGGGCCAAAGTTCAGAGTAGTAGAGCAGGCTGGGCAGGTATTGTGATTAAGCGTAGGCCCTATGCTGAGATTCATATTAGTCTCTACTGAGAGGTGTTGTTGCAGGAGCCACGGAAGGTGGATGCTGGATCTGGCCCTGTTCTAAATTAACCCAACTTTTTATCTTGTCATGAATGTGCCAGTCAGGTGAGAAAACATGCCCAGTGGTAGCATTAGAGGTCAGGGAGACCAATACCTCCTTTGTGTTTGAATAAGCTGAGACGTGAGAGTTTGACTCTTGGGGGTTTGCCGTGCCAAATGAAAGTGATGCATATACATTTGAAAGTTCCAAAAGAGAAAGGGAGAGGTGTAATGGGATCATTTGCATAAGATAAAGAAAGCGAGAGAGAATGGTCATTTTGAGAAGAGCGGCTCTGCCAAAGCAGGACACTGGCAGGTTTGCCCAGCTCTGCAGGTCACAGCGCATATGCTCCAAAGCTACCAGGAAATTCCAGGAGTAAAGTTCTGAAAGGGTCACAGGTATTTGAGTATCTAAGTAGTTGATTGCTTCTGTCGCCCATGTGAAGGGGAAATTGGATTTTCAGAGGTAAACTAAGTTCGTGGGCAGTGAACCGTTGAGAGCAAAAAGATTTTGCATAGTTATTCTTCAAATTAGAAATTCGGCAGTAGTGTTCCAAATCCTGGAGCAGATTGGGTAGGGAAATGTAGGGTTTGGTCAGGAAAAGTAGGATGTAATCTGCGAATGCTGATAACTTGTATGTGCGTTCCTGAACTTCTACACCCTTTATATCAGGATTCCGGTGAAGTCTGTTCAAAAATGATTCTAACGTTAACACAAAGAGCAAGGGAGAAAATGGGCAACCATGTCTAGTGTCATTGCTGAGTTGGAAGGCGTCCAACAGGTAACCATTGACTCGAACATGTGCCATGGGACAGTGGTACAATGCTTGTATGTATGCGCACTGTGAGGGATTAGCCCAGTAGTGGGTTGTGCTTGACCCCCTGGATGAGTCAGAGCATGGTGAAAGAGGCTCAGCACGACAGCGGGATCTTGGTGAATAAAGTTGTGCTTTATTTACAAGGCTGGAGAACACACGGTGCATATATTCAAAAACAGCAAAACAAATAAAAACAGAAAATAAAGCCTTGCCACACTGGGCATCTAACTGTAAACACAGGTTCCTATACAGCCTATCGCTGCTCAGACACAGAGTGTTCACACAGTCCAAAAGCACACAGATTTACTCTCACCGCAGTATAGTTTGGTCACTCCCCAGTCTGTCCTGCACAGCAAACTGGTTCCAGGTTGGAGCATTCTCCCTAAGCAGCCTGAGAGTCCAGAACCCCTCACTCACTACAGCTGAGTTAATGAAATAATCAGTGAGCCAAACAGGCTGACTACACAGCACAACAGGAGAAACAGTCTGTGTAGAGCATGAACCTGGGACAAATATACCTCCCATCCTGGACACATCCCTTAGATCTTCCTGCCTTCCTGTCACAGTACATACGAGGTAATAGCCCAATGGCGCATAAGACTGCCTCCACTCTGTCGAATGCCTTCATGGCGTAGAACGAGAGAAAGAATCCCTGCCGAGCATAAGAAGTCAACCAATGGTAGATTTAGGGTCTTTGTCGTATTAACTCGACTCTCCCTACCTGGGGCAAAGCCAACTTGATCTATTGAGATTATTGATGGGAAGAGGGGGAGCAATCTGTTTGCCAGGACCTTCACAAAAATATTTAAAGGATAAGTTCACCTTTGGAATATGTTACATGTTCCACCTGTTTTTAGTGTTGATCATGTAACATGTTCCCATAGCCACAGCTCCGCCCGCTGCCCCCCTCCCTCTGACAAATAGTACAGTGAGATGTTTCCCTACTGTCTGTCAGATTTGAAAACAGCACGGCCGTGTGGGCATGTGTTCTGTGAATGAGTGTCTGCAAGTCCCCACAGCCTTAGCATCTGTAGTTTTCAATGAACTACCACAATGCTGTGGAGCTCCATGGTAGTTCATAGAAGCTTCCTGTCAGTATATCTGCTTGCTCATACATCCCATACGGCAAGCAGATATTCTGACAGGTTTGCAAGAGACTTGCATGGCATCAGTGATCTACTTATCTTTGGTGCAATGCTTTACAGGCTCTTTTGGACAAAAATAATAAGTGCACATTTTTTTACCTGAAAAAAAAATGTGCATTTATTATTTTTGTCCAAAAGGTGAAGTTATCCTTTAAGTCTACATTTAGTAAGGAGATCAGGCGATAGATGGAAACCAACATTTCATTCTTACCTTATTTCGGTATAACAACAATGTGTGCCTCTAGGAGTTGACACGGGGGGGGGGGCGGTCATGGTGGGCAGAAGTCTAAAGGATGTTAAGAAGCGGAATTTTAGGGATGCAGCTAAAGTTTTAAAGTATTGTAGATTTACCTCTTCTTGGTCAGCGCTTTTGCCTGATTTCTCATCTTTCAGTGCCTTATTAAACTCTTCTGGTGTAAGATGGGCCTCAAGTTTGTGTGCTGTCTCCAGGGAAAGCGGTTATGAGCTGTATTGTTGGAGGAAGTCAGTAATGAGGTTCCCTCACTCAGCCTTAGCTTGAGAGGTAGTGGAGGCAGAGGGGAGATTGTACAATTCCTTATAGAATTGTTCTAACTGTGTGGTGATCACTTCATTCGACGTGTGGAGCCCACCTTTAGAGTCCCTCATGTGGTGGATTGATTGGGATGATTTATTTGCCTGCAGTGTTCTAGCTAAGAGTCTTATGCATTTATTGCCATATTCATAAAACGCTCTACTGCTCAAGAGGAATTGCCATTTCGTTTTTTTCCCAGTTCCTCAAGTAGCTGTATCCTAACCTGAACTAGATCCTGGTAAATGGTGTTAGCCCTGGTTTGTTAATGGAAAACTTCTAGGGAGCGAATTCGGGAAGTCAAAGAGGTGATCAGGGTTTGGTGTACCCTTTTCCTCTTAGCCGCTAATGCCATGAATTCCCTCTGAATTACATATTTGTGTGCCTCCCATTGAGTAAGAGAGTGTATCCGGGATGTCATTTCACATGAAGAAGTCGTGCATGCAGGAGTTGAGATGTTTTGGATCTGGTAAACACTTCGGGGAATGCTAGCATTAGTGTTATTGGGTTATGATCAGAGAGCACCATGGGTTCTATTGTGGCTTGCTGGAGAGAAAGGAGATCAGCCTGGGATAGGAAAAAGTAGTTGATCCTAGAGTGCTTTCGATGCAAAGAGGAAAAATAAGTGTAGTCTCTTTCTTGTGGATGCAGTGTGCGCCACATATCAAGTAGTTGGAGCCTATGTAGCTGTAATTTAATTTGTCAGAGTGCTCTGAAAGGTAAAGCTGATGTCCCCGATGAGGTATTGAGAAGAGAATTGAGTGGGACATTGAAGTCGCCTCCCAGAAGGAGAATTTCTGAGGCGAAGGCAGACAAGAGGCCCCCGATGTGTCATAAGAATGCGACTTGTTTGAAATTCAGAGAATAGATGTTTTCTATCGTTATTGGTTGTGTTCCAAGAATACCCTTAAAAAACAAGTATCATCTGCAAGGATCTTCCATTTTATCCAGTAACTGTAATGGTGTCTGTTTAGAAAGCAGGATGGAGACACCGTTCGTTTGAGTCTGCAGTGGAAGCATGGAAGCATGTTGCGAAAAATTTGTCTGAGAGTTTAGGAATGGCACCAGTCTTGAAATGTGTTTCCTTAAGTAAAATAACGTGAGCTTTCAGCTGACGGAACTCTTCAGGTATATTAAAACCCTTGACATTAAGGGATAGGAATTTAAGTGACAAAGAGGAGGAGTATATTCAATAAGGAGGCATAGTTGGAGGAGATAGATGAGGCGTGTGAGTAGGATATACTCTGTGTGCCTCAGGTCAGTGGAGTCATGCTGGGGGTAGGAGAAGGAAGGTCAAGAAAAAAAAAATGTGCGAGGGGGGAGAAAGAAAGGAGAGAATAGACTTCGGTTGGGCTGAATTACCAGACCACCTAAAATGATAGGGAAAGGAACAGGGGCGGACTGACAACTCATGGGGCCCCCGGGCAATAGGGGATCATGGGGCCCCTGTGTCCTTGCCCAAACTCAAAAAAGCCTATGAAAAAGGTACCAGGGGCATCTCATAGGGCCCCCTACTAACACAGGGCCCACGGGCAGTGCCCAAGTTTCCAAATGGTCAGTCCGCCCCTGGAAAGGAATATCCAGGAGGGTCAGCAGGTACTCAGACAGTCCGCTGTGTTTGTGTGAGGTAGGGGGAGACCAAGAGATCGATGTCATGCCAAGTGGAGGTGGTTGCGTTTGACATATTGGAGAGGAGATGGAGGAGGATTTATCATAAAAAAGTGGGTATAGGAAGGGGAGAATAGTAAAGTGAGAACCCGCTGAGAGGCTACGGACAGAATACTTATGGATAGCGAGAATATTCTCAAGTGCAAACATAACTGTGAATAGACAATCAAGTAAATATAGGCCCAACAATCTATGATCATGGGCTCAACAGTATATAAACAATGGCACGGGCCTAGCTTGAGTGGTGTCATAAACATATATTGAACACCATTATAATACAAATAGTCATGAGCACGAGGGACAGGGCACCAAAGGGTGTATCCTAGTGGTCAGTCCATGCACTCGGTACCTTGTACATCCAACAGTGAAAACATAACAAGTGGTGAGGATTGAGGCAGCTGGGTAAAAGGGAATGGACACCCAATAGGAATACCATGACCTCGCCAAAGCAGTGCTAAACATAAGAGAGAGGTGTAGCAATCGTGCCCACAGAGATGGACGCGGACCTCCATTTTGTTAAGAATTTTCCATGTTGTACCATTTCTCACTCCCAAAGCAGGCTGCCTCCTCCAATTATCCCACCCTCCCTCGCTGTGGAGTGACATGTGATCTGGGTGATGACAGAGGTCGCAGGCAGCCAAAGCACAGCGGGAGAGCTCCAGAGCTTTAGAACCCCCAACGGAGCTGGGGCCTAGCTGCCTGGTAGCTGTGCAATCTGGGATATCGTAAAAGCATAAACCAAGTCCTTCATGGGAGTTCAAAGACATTCCAGAGAAGGCATAAAACAAGACACCACATTCAACATCCATTTTCCCCTATGATTTCATATCTTGGAATGTGAGAGACTTACATAAAAACCAGGCATATCTTCAGATTGGTCAAGTTAATACAAATCGTTTGGTATATTACATTCCCTAGCGGGTATAAATAGGAGGGCAGGAAAGTATATCTCCTGAACCATTCAAGTGTATACGACATGTTTCATCTCTAACCATTCCGCAGATGCTACTGAGTATTAATATACTAGTGCCCAGGCTGCCAAATGCCCCGAGAATAAGTTATGAAAGCAACTATGAGAGTTTCTGGTCATAACTTAGGGCTCCACCTACACCTCCCTTCCCAAAAGGAGACGATTGGTTTACTGCTCCAGGGAGGCACCCGGTGGAGATACTAGAAAAGCTCTGCTGAGTTAAGGGGTAGAGAGAACAGTCCTCTGTTTTAACATCGAAACTGACAGTGAGAGACAAGAAAAATCTTTTTGGCTTATGAAACTTGAAGCTGCTTAAACCAAGGCTGACTGGCAAGTACTTTAACCCTCTAAATTCCTTTCTGTTATCTCTTTGCTGTGCTGTTGTTCTCTGTATATTTATATATATATTGGCTACATCTTTTTCTGTAAATATTTTTATTGCACCCTTTTGACCTTTTAGTAATAAATCTTACTTTCTGAAAGTGTTGAACTGTTTCTAAAGCTCTTTAATGCAAATTATGAATTCCTGTCGCTGAAGAGCCCTACTGTGTGTGTTTAACCCTCTGTATAACCTGCCTGCGGTGACAGTGGTATACAGACGATTATTTCAACCATAATAGTGTTATTGCTGATATTTCCGAGTTTCCTCTTTCTCTGTACAAAAAGGAGGTGGTGGCAGTGTGAAGGGTTAATTGCGTAATTAACCTGACCCAGTGTCGGGAATGGATTGACCACTGGTGGTGGGACTCACCTGCTGTGTGGACTGCAGTACCAGGGCAGGCCAGCGGGTGCTCTCAGCAGCCAGAAGCTCACTCCTGAAATCAAGCCATCACCTAAGGCTGATTGCAGGAGGTGTATTTAAGGAATGGCCAGGCCTGCAGTCAGTGCCTTGGTGTATTGTTCCCCTGAGCCCCTGTACCTGCATCCTGTCTGCTTCCTGCCTGATCCTGACTTTGCTTTGATCTTGACTCTGCACGAACTCTGCCTGTACGGACCTCGGCTATTCCTGACCAGTCTACCGCCTGCTCCTTGTACCTTGTCTGCCCGTTTGCTACCGACCCGGCCCGCCTGACTACGTTTGGTGTTATACATATTATTATCTGTTGGAGGTTTGGTTTGTTTGCACTGTGTTTATGTTAGCCTTTAATAAGTTGTACTGTTTTATACTATACCTGAAGTCTGTGTTTCCCTGTGTCGGTCCACACATCTCTGGTCATACCCGGATCCCTGACACCCAGTAACAATTGCTCTCAGGCTGCTGGTACATCGATTGTGGTCCAGTGAGCTGGAAAATCTTTGTGCAGGGTGCAGCTGGGCGTGGCATTGTTACTCACGTGACATTGCGGTTTTAGATTGGCTGGTCCTTCGGTCACGAGTTTGGTGAGAAGGGCTGGGGTCTGACGCCGCGATCATCACAAGAGGAGTTAGCCAAAATTGTAGGTGGGCTCAGGAAGAGGGGAAACTGATATCGCATTTTGCTGCGGCCAAATCAGGGAGGGAGGTAGCTGTTTTTGGAAATGAGTGTTATGAAGCTCATAAACACCTTGGAGGCCCAGCTAGGTCCAATGACTCAATTTCCAGCAAAGCTACATTTGACCTGGGGATACCTATACAGTTAGGGTCAGGGGGCGATAGGGAGTGAGAAGGGCAGGGAAAACAGGGCACCGAGTGGGAGCAGGGGGGCTTTGTAATGGGCAGAGGCAGAGGAAGGGTAACCAGGGATGGGAGGCAGGAGACAGAAAGGGGATTGGTGAGAGAGCCATGGGTACACTAGCATGGGATTAAACACAGCAGTTTACAGGAGGTAGTCATCGGACCCAGGTCCAGAGCTAGTAGGTGTAGGAGTCTAAAGCAAGGCATCTAGAAGAAGTGCATACTCTGTAGGGAATCTCCCTCAAGCTTACATTAAGGTGTTGTTTATACTGTGTAAAGAGACTAGCTCAGGTCTACATCCAGAAATTGACAAAACAAAAGAGAGGCAAATACATGTGAGTAGTGTCTTCAGGACACAAGCAGGTTAGGTTTAGAACATGAATTGGTAAACCCTAGAAAAGCAAGGCACATGGGTGGATTGCCTGGAGATGCTTTGATTAGGTACACCTTTTCATATTTCCCCCCAAAACTGTGTGTGGTTGGCATAGAAGATCCTAAAATAGAGGGGGGGGAGACAGTGATTTAAAGGTACACCTAAGTGGCTGTGTGCTGAAGCAAATATATAACATATAAGGTACCTATTCGGGTCACGTATTAGGTGAGTGGACAGCAAGAGCCCATCTATCAAAGCATGTCCCCCTGCCTGGTGCATACAAGGTGTGATGGAGTGAGGAGGGGGGCCCCTCTAGTAAAGTGTAGGCAAACAAGCTTCAAGGGGCTCAGATGGAGGTAGAATGTGGTGCTCCCCGGGCTCGTTGACCCCAAAAAGGAGTTGTGCCGCTTCACCTCCCTATAAAAACTCCCAGACTGGCCCAGGTTTGTTAAATGGTCAGTGGTGGTGTAAAAAGGGAGGAAGTAGTCAGGTGAGGGGGAGAGGCCTTATCCCAGGAAAATTAAAGACCCAGAGCTATGCATAACTACAATGTCTAGCCAAAAAAGAAAAGAAAAAACAACAGGTATCTAAAGGCAGAGTCAAACATTAGAAAATCGTAACAATACCAGAGTTCTTAGACCCAGCACTGGTTTAGATGCACTGTGGTCAGAATTCCCCATGGTGGGCTGAAGGAGCCTCTGTAATAGCAGAAGAAAAGCCTCCAGCGGCAGGTGCTCGCTGTTCAAGCAACCATCATGCTCCGAGGTCAAACTACGCCAATACTTATTTCTATTAACAACAAAAACATTGACATATGCTGTATGTAGTGTTCAAACCCATCTGTGAATAGGTGATATTTTCCTCTGCATGCAATACGCATAATGTACTAAGCTGTGCTATGACTGATGATATCTTGGATCTTGCCCCACTCCGGCACGGACCAACTGACTGCACTGGAGCCTGAAAATGCTGATTACACAGATGTTGGCATACAGTAATCATGGTTTCCTGAGATTAGGAAGATGTCATAATAACTGAGCAGCTGTATCTCCCCACCAGACCATCACAAATATGTTTTAATGGGAGATGGTAAAAAGTAAATGCATTCTGAAACAAAACTAGTCATTGTTCCCCCAGACATCATGATACTACAAGTTACAGCAAGCCACATTAATCTTTGGGTGACTTGTTACTTTTATGATAGCTACACCCTGGAATGGCTTTTAAAGGGAAAGTGAAGCTTTTTTTAAAATACACTGCTCAAAAAAATGAAAGGAACACTTTGAAAACACATCAGATTTCAATGGGGAAAAATATCATGCTGGATATCTATACTGATATGGACTGGGTTATGTGTTAGGAACGCAAGGATGCCCCATCATTTTATGCAAATGAAAATCATCAACCTACAGAGGACTGAATTCAAAGACACCCGGAAATTCAAAGTGAAAAAATTATGCAGCAGGCTAGTCCATTTTGCTGAAATTTAATTGCAACAATTCAAAATGGTGCTCAGTAGTTTGTATGGCCCCCATGTGCTGTATGTATGCCTGACAACTTGGGGGCATGCTCCTAATGAGATGACGGATGGTGTCCTGGGATATTTTCTCCCAGATCTGGACCAGGGCATCACTGAGTGCCTCGACAGCCTGAGGTGCAACCTGGCGGTGCCGGATGGACCAAAACATGATATCCCAGAGGAGTTCTATTGGATTTAGGTAAGGCGAGTGTAGGAGCCATTCAATGGTATCAATTCCTTCATCCTCCAGGAACTGCCTGCATATTCTCGCCACATGAGGCCAGGCATTGTCATGCACGAAGAGGAACCCAGGACCCACTGCACCAGCGTAGGTTCTGACAATGGGTTCAAGGATTTCATCCCGATACCTAATGGCAGTCATGGTGCCATTGTCTAGCCTGTAGAGGTCTGTGCATCCTTCCATGGATATGCCTTCCCAGATCATCACTGACCCACCACCAAAACGGTCATGCTGAATGATGTTACAGGCAGCATAACGTTCTTTGCGGCTTCTCCAGACCCTTTGATGTCTGTCACTCAGTGTTCAGGGTGAACCTGGTCTCATCTGTGAAAAGCACAGGGCGCCATTGGCAGAACTGCCAATGCTTGTGTTCAATGGCAAATCCCAATCAAGCTCTATGGTGCCAGGCAGTGAGCACAGGGCCCACCAGAGGATGTCGGACCCTCAGGCCACCCTCATGAAGTCTGTTTCTAATTGTTTGGTAAGAGACATTCGCACCAGTGACGTGCTGGAGGTCATTTTGTAGGGCTCTGGCAGTGCTCATGCTGTTCCTCCTTGCACAAAGGAGCAGATACTGGTCCTGCTGATGGAATAAGGACCTTCTACTGCCCCTGTCCAGCTCTCCTAGAGTAACTGCCTATCTCCTGGAATCTCCTCCATGCTCTTGAGACTGTGCTGGGAGACACAGAAATCCCTCCGGCAATGGCACATATCGCGGATATTTAGGATTGTGGTCCTGCTGGAAAGTGAACTTCTGCCCCAGTCTCAAGTCTTTTTCAGGCTCTAACAGGTTTTCTTCTAAGATTGCCCTGTATTTGGCTCCATCCATCTTCTCATCAACTCTGACCAGATTCCCTGTCCCTGCTGAAGAAAAGCATGCCCACAACATGATGCTGCCACCACCATGTTTCACGGTGGGGATGATGTGCTCAGGGTGATGTGCAGTGTTAGTTTTCTGCCACACATAGCGATTTACTTTTAGGCCAAAAAGTTAAGTTTTGGTCTCATCTGACCAAAGCACTTTCATCCACTTGTTTGCTGTGTTTCCCACATGGCTTCTTGCAAACTGCAAATGGGACTTCTTATTGCTTTCTTTCAACAATGGCTTTCTGCTTGCCACTCTTCTACAAAGGCCAGATTTGTTACTCTCTTGGCTGCTTCTCTGATGAATGCTCTACTTGCCCAGCCTGTCAGTTTAGGTGGACGACCATGTCTTGGTAGGTTTGCAGTTGTGCTATACTCTATTCATTTTTGGATGAAGGATTAAAGAGTGCTCCGTGAGATGTTCAAAGCTTGGGATATATTTTTATAACCTAACCCTGCTTTAAACTCCTACACAACTTTATCCCTGACCTGTCTGGTGTATTCCTTGGCCTTCATGATGCTGTTTGTTCACTAATGTTCTCTAACAAAACTCTGAGGACTTCACAGAACAGCTGTATTTCTACCGAGATTTAAGTACACATAGGTGGACTCTATTTACTAATTAGGTGACTTCTGAAGGCAATTGGTTCCACTAGATTTTAGTTAGGGGTATCAGAGTAAAAGGGGCTGATTACAAATATACCCCACACTGCCACACTTTTCAGATATTTATTTTTAATACATTTTGAAAACCACTTATCATTTTCCTTCCACTTTACAATTATGTGCCACTTTATGTTAGTTTATAACAGAAAATCCCAATAAAATACATTTACATTTTTGGGTGTAACATGACAAAATGTGGAAAATTTCAGGGGGTATGAATACTTTTTCAAGGCAATGTACCTGCTCAAGTAATTGTTGCAAACATGTGGCTGAGCCATGCACCTGACCTGCCATGCACCTGAGGTTCCCTGGCTTTTGGGCTTGAAAGTTTGTTTAGGCATATAACAAGAGTATACTGTATACTGCCTGAAAAGTTTCACCTAAAAAAAGTTTTCTTTTCTACCATAATTAAAAACAAGCAAATATGCTAGTTTTGTTGTATTTCTATTCTACATATATGGTCTAAATATGCTGACATTGTATTTCCACAACAGCTAGACTGTTACCAGTTGACTAAGCCTGCTCAATATTATTTTCAAACTGGTCTGCATCTAACCTTCTTTATAGAGAAATTACCTTCAAGCAAATCTTAAATACACAGTGCAGAAAGGAAAATATGTAATGTTTCAGAAGTCCGTACACACAGATTGTATGGGAAGATTCTTGAAGTAGTTTTTCTTGTATGGTCTTGCTTGCCTCCTCATGCAGTAGTGTAGAGTCTTCTCTCTTCTTTCTCGGGAAGATCAATATAAATTAAAAATGACAGTTGTGGTATGAGAGCCCGTGTACTGCAGTACAGATAAAATGAGCTCATAGATCATTCCTGAGAGGAACCGTGCTGCTTACCTTCCAGAAACTGATGAGGTTATTTCAGATTCAGAGTTGTAGTACAAGTAATCCATTTCCTTTAATGATCACAGAGAATCCATGATGTCCATAACTTTCACTGATGAAGAGTAACAAGTCTGAAACAGCTGTATATGGACCAGGGGCGCACTGACTTGGAAACTCGGTCACTGCCCGAGGGCCCGGTGTCAGTAGGGGCCCCATGTGATGCCCCTGGTACCTTTTTATAGGCTTTTTTGAGTTTGGGCAAGGACACGGGGCCCCATGATTCCCTATTGCCCGGGGGCCCCATGAGTTGTCAGTTCGCCCCTGATATGGACTGAATGGCTAATTCTGTATTCAGATTGAATATATCTGCTGTAGATCAGGCCAGTATCGACCTGTACTGTAAAATGGCAATTCTGGATCTATACATGGAAAATTACTCTAAAATTCCTTCACAAACCATTTTATAATTTAATGCTTTTAAAACTGAGTTTTCCATTACAATATACCACAAGCTATGCTCTTTTGATATTGACAAATGTATTTCAAATTTGCCTTCCTTGCAATCGTTTTAACTGTCTGCTATTACTTGTGGATAGGGTTTCTCGCAATTTGCATTTCCCTGCTCCTGTAATTGGCTCACAGCCTCTCCCAGAAGTCTGCACAGAGCCCAAGGTCAAAAGAAAGGCATCATATGCAATGTTCTTTGGTCCTCTTCATTGAGTGATTGGGACATTGCTTTCACTTGCATGTCTCAGGGTGTTGGTGGTACAGAGTTTTTTTTATTACCATATTGAGAATAAGGTTGTTAAATCCTTGCACTTTATATAGTTTTATGGGAATACATATTGTTATAACAAACTAGTGTAACTTTAGTCATTTTAAAATCACATCTTTGAAGAAGTTAAGTGAACATTATTTGCATACTAACCACTTGAGTACCAGCCTGTAATACCCCTTTATTACCAGGGCATTTTCCAGTTTTCAGCACTGTGATAGTTTGACTGACAATTAGTCTGTCTTGCAAAGCTGTACCCTAATGTGTTTTATATCATTTTTGAGAGAAATAAATCTTTCATTTGGTGGTATTTAATAAATGCTAGGATTTTTATTTTTTACAATGAAAAGGAAAAAGATTACAAAATTTTGAATTTTTCCATTATGTTCTTTTAAAATTAAAATGCCATAATAGTATGATAACTCCAGAAATAACCCTTTTTTGCCACAATTTTTTGGAAAGAAGAAACATGCCAGTATTGGGGGGGTTAAACATGGAGCTTGATAAAGGTGCACTATTAATATACAGGTCATGCACTGAGGGAGGAGGAAGTGAAGTGTTTAATGTACTTGTCACATGCAGTGGCATCATGGAGATGAAGGGGTAATGTTCAGATAGACAGGATGAGGATACAGTTCACATGAGACAGCATGAATATAGTATGTGTAGGAGAGGAGGGGGGGGGCATGAAAGGGTTTACATACAAGTCAGATGATCACACCAATCACATGTTACACAATCCCTCGGATTGACTGGGTAAAATGTGATCGCTGTGTACCCAGCCGTCATTAGACCAGTATATTGGCCACCCAGCAACTGTTATTCCAGTACCATACTCAAACACTGCCTTACTCAGACACTGAGTAAATATAGAGCTGCTGATCTGCCGTTTGAGGCGTATGGTGGTACAAAAGGGGTTAATAGTCCAAACTGCCTTTGTCTGGCCCTCGGACACTGGTCCTTCCACTGGTATGGGACACTATTTCTCCCACTGACACCAACAATGAGGTACCATTCCTTCTACTGACACCAACTGTAGGGCAATATTCCATCCACTGACACCAACAAAGGGGCAGTATTCCCATCACAAACACAAAAGATGGGCCATTATTCTTCCCACTGATCCCAACAATGGGGAATAAATCCTTCCACTGATGTAAATGATTGGGCACTATTCTTTCCACTGATTCCAACGATGGGGCACTATATCTTCCACAAACTCCAGAGATGGGCCATTATTCCTCCCGCTAACACCAACGATGGGTGCATAACTCCTTCCACTGATATAAATGATTGGATGCTATTCCCCCCACTGAGACCAATGATGTGGCCCTATTTCTCCTACTAATGCAAATGATGAGTAAGTATTCCTTCCACTGACTACACGCACTATGTAATTTTTTTTACTCCCATTGACCACCAAGCCTGAAATATTGTCTACTCTCACTGATTCTAAAGCAGTTTCTACTCCCACAGTCTGGCCCTTCTAAATTCTAAAGGTACCTTAGCAAAGTTCTAGCAACAAGATAGTATGGGATGGTGCCATCTCTGGGAGTTTTTCAGACAGGCTTTTGGAGGTACATACATGGCCTTTATCTATAGCAAGGGCATTATTAAACTTTGGTCAAAGCTGGACAGAATTCTCTGCATAGGGAGTTTTTTGGTAAAAGTGACCTAACCTTTTAAGAGCCAAAAACACAGTGGTTGGCCAAGGAAATGTATTGCAGGAGAAGAAAGATACATTATGCTGACTTCCCTCTGCAATCACAATAGGGGAATAGAGAAACAATGGGGTTGATTTACTAAAGGCAAATATGCTGTTCACTTTACAAGAGAATTTTCACTTTCCAAGGGAAAATTCCCTTACCCCCTTAACTCAAGGGGAAAATCCCCTTGCAGAGTGAACAGTCTATTTGCCATTAGTAAATCAACCCCAGTAAGTCCAACATATGAAGACTTTGTTTTATGACATAACTTCAACAACAAAATGCTTTTAGGCGGAGTCCTTTAATAATCACAGTTTTCATGGTACATTGTTCTTCCAACATTTCAAAAATGTTGGCAAAAGTATGTCATAAAATAAAATATGCTTTTGGCAGTTTCATGGAAATGCTGCACACAATATTTTCCTTGACCAGGGACAACAAAGACTGAGATATGACAGATCTATCATTGATTTAACTTTATTTTGTTCCAAAATATCCATAGGAGAGTCCCCATGTTCCCTTCATTTTCTGCAAGGTCTGGTGCTGTGCTGTTTCCTGCCCTATATAGACTGACCTGTCACCAGGAATGATGGATGTCAGAGGCCTTTTGATTGTCACCTGGACCAAAAAACACTGGGATCTGCTTCAGTTTGGACTGATATTCAGCATAATGAATATTTTTGAATGGAGAAAACAAAATTAATAAATATTCTAGTACAAGGGAAAAGCTGTACCTGAACAACAACTGTGTCTGAACTGATGCTCAAATCCATCCCATTGCTTGTTTTTGTTAGTATTTGAATAACCACCCTTATGATTCAGTCAGTCCTCCGAGTAGCACTCCCAAAGCATCAAACAGCTTTACAGATGTGTGATACTCTGCTATCATTTGTACATTCAGATTTTGTAATGGATTAAAAAAAGAAGAAAAAAACTTACACTCCTGCCATTGGCAATTGGTTTGTAAAAGTTATTACCATTTTTTATGATGCATGTTGAAGGATACAGAGGAGTAGTCCAGAAGAATAAAAAATATTCCAACAAACGTCCTAACATGAGAGACAGTTGGCACCTGCACGGGTCCTATGTTCTGCCAGGAACCTTTCAGCAGTTTGTCCCAGCAGCAGCCAAAATAAAAGATCCGTTTTGTCAACAGATTATGTAATGTAGACCCAACGGGGTGTCACATCTTGACCATCTTCCTCCCTAGCCCTCCTAGACATGAACATTTTAACTGTTTTGTTTGGATCTTTCTTTAAATATATGTAACCTACGCCCTCTTAGCCAGCTTTGTTTTAGGAATTTTTATTCACTGAATGATTGGTTTCACAATTATTATTATTATACAGTATTTATAAAGCGCCAATAGCTCTATTAAGTGGCAAGTCGGTGTTGAGCTTACATATTATCTCTACCCAAACTGAGATGCGTTGGATAAGGTTTCTCAATTATTCCTCAGTAAGCACTGTATCAATGACAGTGAAAAATTTGTATTTATGGTGCTAAAGAAGAAAGTTATGTAGAGTCTTTTTTTTTTGTGTGTCCAATCGGGTTCTTTTCCCTTTACTTCTCAACAGGAAACTTCTCTAAATTGAGGGGAAATTCAGAACAGGTGGAAGATTTTCTCTTGTTCATGTAATAATTTTGGATTTCCTTTCACTTCCTGGATCGAAGACAGTCAAATAGGAATAGTGACTCTCCCTAGCAAATTGTTTAATTTACATACACTTTAAATTGGACCTATAATAAGGTGTAATAGACACACTAGTAATAGTCACAACATAACCTACAATCTCAAGAAAAAAATTAAAGAAACACACCAATTTATTCTTGGTATATTCTTCCTCTACCTCTTGATGTGTTACAATTTATTTATATGGTAGAGGCAAAATCCACTGTGAGTACAACCATTGGTCACCTTAATTAATATCAAACAAAGTCAGTCCAATTAGGTGGTCTTTACAAGTGGCACTTCATGACAGCGGTTTTTAACCCAAACAGTATTATATATGTATGCAACGTATCATTGTCAAAGTCTTCTGAATAATGGTAAAGCAATATAACATAGATGTACGCCACTCCAGTTCTGACAGGTCACGGCTAAGCGCTGTCAGAGCGCGAAATGTGTCAATCTTGCCTTGTCCTGTTGTACCCCACTATATAATGTTTTTATTGAGACGTGTACAATAAAGCCTGAGAAGAGTGCAGCTAATCCATGGATCCCTGATCTTTAACGGTAAAACAAAATTTTTTAAAAACACAATAAAACATATCTTAAAAACATTTAAGATTAAAAAAAATATATACTCTTGCCTGATAAGGACCGGTCAATCCCCTTTCAATCTGTGCACCTATTTGATCCCTGGACCCTCTCAAAAGTTGTATTGCAACAGCAGCTAGCTACCTTAATGATCCACTTTAAAACCTTGTAATCTTTTGTCCAGCTTGTCTCCTTATCTGCAACTCATGGTTATACAAAAATTGCAGATACTGTAAAGCCTGTAGTTTGAGTGTTGTATAGCTTGCAAATAATCTCTTGTTTGGGGACAGTCACGCTTTCCTGGGGCCCATTTAACAGCCAGCTACACCCATTTCCAGGTCCAGCCAGCTCAAGAACATGTCTCTCCTCTACTGCATTCCTTCTCCTGTAGATCAGGATGAAATGAGTTCCATACTCCATGCTGACTAAATAATCTGCCCACTCGAGGCAGCAAAAATTTTGCACTGACAGCCTATTACATGTACCCACAAATCAAACCAACAACCTCTTTAAATAAATTATCACAATTCAGATTATTCTAATCGGTAATCATTACAAACCACCTGAAAACTCAGCTGGTGCCAATTCATGAATGTCAAACTTACTTCTTTATAATTACACACCACATTTCACTAGTTTTCCAATGGTTATTTAATGGGTTTTCAAAGGAGTTACTGGGAAGAAAACACTTTTTTGTTATTGTAAAAGGAAAAATGCACATCTTGCCAGAGAGACATGCATTTTATGTCATAATAAACCAGACTAAAAAAAAAAAAAACACTCAAAACACAAATTTAGCAAGATATAAGGACAATATTTGTCTAACATATAGAGGAAGACAAACAAAACCACAAACCACAAAGAAAATGTGAATAATGTGTTTATGTAATTTTCCATTTCAATTAAGAGGGCTAAAATTATTTTTTTTCATTCCTTACAGGTGGGAATTTCAACTCAGTGTATATATACACACTATATTGCCAAACGTATTGGGACACCCCTCCAAATCATTGGATTCAGGTGTTCCAATCACCTCAATGGCCACAGGTATATAAAATCAAACATCTAGTCATGCAGACTGCTTCTACAAACATTTGAGAAAGAATGGGTCACTCTCAGGAGCTCAGTGAATTCAAGCTTGGTACTGTGATTGCCACCTGTGCAATAAGTCCATCCGTGCAATTTCCTTGATACTAAATATTCCACGGTCAACTGTTAGTGGTATTATAACAAAGTGGAAGCAACTGGGAACAACAGCAACTCAACCACGAAGTGGTAGGCCACATAAAATGACAGAGCAGGGTCGACGCCTACTGAAGGGCATAGTGCACAGAAGTCGCCAACCATCTTCAGAGTCAATAACTAAAGACCTCCAAACTTCGTATGGCCTTCAGATTAGCACAACAACAGTGCATAGAGAGCTTCATGGAATGGGTTTTCATGGCCGAGCAGCTGCATCCAAGCCTTACATCACTAAGTGCAATGCAAAGTGTCAGATGCAGTGGTGTAAAGCACGCCACCACTGGACTCTAGAGCAGTGAAGACATGTTCTCTGGAGTGACGAAACACACTTCTCTGACATTCCGATAGATGTGTCTGGGTTTGCCAGTTGCCAGGAGAATGGTACTTGCCTGACTGCATTGTGCCAAGTGTAAACTTTGGTGGAGGGGGGATTATGGTGTGGGGTTGTTTTTCAGGGGTTGGGTTTGGCTCCTTAGTTCCAGTGAAGGGAACTCTTAAGGCGTCAGCATACCAAGACATTTTGGACAATTTCATGCTCCCAACTTTGTGGGAACAGTTAGGGGATGGGCCTTTCTTGTTCCAAAATGACTGCGCACCAGTGCACAAAGCAAGGTCCATAAAGACATGGATGAGCGAGTTTGGGGTGGAGGAACTTGACTGGCCTGCACAGAGTCCTTAACTCAGCCTAATAGAACATGTTTGGGATGAATTAGAGGAGACTGTGTGCCTGACCTTTTCATCCGACATCAGTGCCTGACCCCGCAAATGTGCTTCTGGAAGAATGGTCAAACATTTCCATAGAAAGACTCCTAAACCTTGTGGGCGGCCTTCCCAGAAGAGTTGAAGCTATTATAGCTGCAAAGGGCGGGCCAACTCAATATTGAACCCTGTGGACTAAGACTGGGATGCCATTAACGTTAATGTGCGTGTAAAGGCAGGCATCCTAATACCTTTGGCAATATAGTGAATTTTACATATTTCTGTAGCTTGGCGGGATGGTTGCTTTCAAAAACTAAATGAAAAGTCAAAATATATAATATTGTTTGTATTTCTAAATAGCATCTGGCATTTTCAGCACCTTGCTATTGGAAATGCTTGTATAGAAAGTTTCAACATTAAGACCCACTAGAAAGGCATCCTGTGGGATCCATATCCTACCCACCTTCCTAATCCAATTTCCTGTGTGTCTCAAGAAACTGGGGAGACCCATGGCGAAGGGCTTTATATAATTACCAATATAGCAACTTGCCATTTCAGTTAAACTACCAGAATCCAGGATGCTTGGTCTTCTTGGTGGGTTTTTAAGATCTTTGTGTAGGTTGGGCAGTTAATAGTATGTGGGAAATACTTTTTCTTTTCTCCTTCCTCTTCCCCAAAAAATAGCAATCAAACCTCAGTGTCCACTCTTGAAACCCCACACCGACCATTGTATGACTTCTACCACCCTCTTTTAAGTTTGATTGGAAAAAGGAATATTCTTTCAAACATTTAGGTTAGTAATATTATCATTTAGTGTTTACCTATGTTTCCCTTTGTGCTCTTTTTCTACTAAGTTACCATAACAAAGTATGCCTGTCAGAAAAAAAGAGAAGTCAATAGATACATATGGGGGTTATTTACTAAAACTGGAGAATGCAAAATCTGGTGCAGCTCTGCATAGAAACCAATCAGATTCCAGGTTTTACTGTCAAAGCTTAATTGAATAAGCTGAAGTTAGATGCCGATTGGCTACCATGCACAGCTGCACCAAATTCTGAGTGCTCCAGTTTTAGTAAAATAGCATTTTAGAGGTACCTGTTTTGACCCCTTAAATGCTCAATGTTCTTAACCATGGATTGATTTAACAATTCCTGATAGTATTGAAGGCTGGCCTATCAGTATTTGGCATTTTCCATTGGGCCCATCACTATAATTGGGCATCCAAGTCTAGTAAAAAGAGAGTTCAGGAGAGGCCAGACCAGCCATGGGCTTTACCAGGAAGTGTCACATTTTTCAGATAAGTTTGTTGTGGGTTCTGATGGTCCTCAGGCACATTGGAAGAGGGATGAAGATGCAAAGGTACCTCTAGGTTTCTGATTTGTGTACATGTGTTCACTTTACTTCTCCCTCTAATAGATGTACTGTACAACCTTTCCCCTCGAGTGCAGCACACCTGGTATACTACTTACTTTCCTTATGGATCCAGCCATCTTTTTCTGCACATGTGCGCTGCAACCTTAATTGCTATTAGGGTATTGCTAAGTGTTACTAAACCCACAACAGTAAAAATCAGTCTGTATATGCAGTAAAGCATGCTTGTTATATTCACTGTGGAACCTAAGGGGTTAATCCTCTGCATTGTGTAAAAAGTCTGTTTGATCCTTTCTTCTCTGTCCTAGAGCAGAAAGAAAACTCCTACAAGCTTTAACCAGTGATCTGCTGAAGTCACAAGACTGCTATATACTGCTGATGAGAAAAGGTATTTAGCAGTTTATATTTACTAAAATAATTGCATTTCCATGTTGTGTGTACTGTGGGAGACCAGATAGAGTGAATACGGGGTCCTGGGTTTAGTAACACTTTAATTACTATGAGTAGCAGCACTCATTGCAGCCTCCAGCAGACCCTCACATTATGGCTTGCCCATTGGAATTAGGGAACAGGTTGGAGGATAGATCCCTAGATCAGGAAGTAAGGTAAGTATTATCCTTGCTAGGCTGCATTAAAGCCCTTTTCTAGGCAAAATATTAACCCTTTCCCATCTCTCGCTTCCTATCCCTGCCAACCCATCCTGCAAGATTTTTAGTTGTTCTTACCTGGCGAAACAAGAATCCAAATCCCTCACTAGGGCCATTTCTGGGTGCAGGTTGCTGCCAGTCCAGCACTGCAGATGGTCCCCTGTTGTTTGGTCCCCTAATGTTCTCTTGTGCTAATGTAGTTCCTTTTATGGATCCTAGAAGGACTGTGCTGTTGGACAGCTAATAGGAAGTGTTCGTATCACTGGGGCAATGACATAGTTACCTGAAGAAAGACCCACCGGATGCAAACAAAAAAGGAGAGTAGGCTTAGGACTGGAGTATCTCGTGACCATGGCCTTAGGTAAGTAAAACAAGCATTTAGTTGTTTTTTCTTTTGTCCCAGAGATGGGCTTTAAGGGGGTCTGGGGGTATTTACAAAGAAAAGAAACCGTTCAATTCACATTTTTCTCATTTCTTAATCCTTTAATACAAAATTCACTTTAAAAAAATAGTGCACACAGTAGTGATATTTTAGTTTTGGAGGATGCTGGACAGCATATAGTAATGTGAACTGATATGTGCATTAATAGTGTCATAGTGAATCACATAAACACTGTGATCACAATAGATTCCCATGTGCAGATCCCTGCTCAGCTACAGCCACAGGCATTATGAAGCTAACTATGGCTTCTAACATATACAAACTTCAGCAAACCCATACCTAGTCTGCAAATACACATCCATCACTTCTCTCGTGAACTTTGTACCCTAGTCATTACTTATCATTCACACATCCAGGATGTCACTCATACAGCTTCCTTTTTCTGGAATTTCCTACCACATGTTATCAGGTTTTCACCATCCATCCTAGCCTTTGACTGCATCCATAAAATTCACCATTTTAGACAGATGAACTTCATTCGTGACATCTCTTCCCCACTGGTAAAATATTCAGTTTTCTACTTCTTTTTTACAACATAATGATTGCTGCTAAATCTCCATTGTTATTATCCTTATGACTGTTATTGTTTACGTTACTGGTGCCCAAACTACCTCTGTACTTTTTTGATTGTCAATATGTCTTTTGTATACTATGATGTGCCCCCTTCTGACCATCCATATGTGCAATATGTATATACTACCAATATTCTTTTTTATATATTGATGTAAAACAATTAAAGAATATCAGTTAATAAAAGAAGATTTCCAGGAATTACCTGCAAAGTTGACGGTGAGAGGTAGGTTTGGCGGCAGATGGTGACCCAAATGACTTCTACTGCGGTGACATAATTCCATTCCGTAAATTGCAGAGATGGAAAGTAGAGAGCGCACAGACTAGGAGCATTGTACCACTGCATTCTGCAGTTTTCCAATACTGAATACTGTAAAGTAATACAGTGGCTGACCAAGTTAAACAATGTCAAAGAACACTTCACACCTCTTCACATCCAACACATTACCAGGTGTGTCAGATGCCTGATCCCCAGTTGCACTTAATGGTTCCTACAGGACACAGTAGTGAAGTAGGGTTCAGCAGGAGGAATCACAGCACACAGTGGGGTACACAGGCATCTGTCATTCCCAGGAGTGTTGAATATTTCTCAGGTGGCTGTAGCTTTTAAACTAAGCAAAGATCAAAGGAATATGAGATGGGACGGGAATAAATCTTCTTTTGGAGGTACTGCTTTAGAACATTTTCATCTCAGCAAAAGATTCATAATAATGCATTAAAAATACTTCTCACTGCCTTTCTACATATAATTTTTGGAGAACTCCTTAACTTCTTGCCAACCGCAGATAGCCGAATGACGGCTACACTGCGGCCGGCTAGTTCTGGGAGGGCGTCATATGACGTCCTCTCAGAACGCGCTCTCCTGCACGCCCACACGTGATGTGGTAAAAGGCCAATCACAGCGGCCTTTTACCACGTGATCAGCCGTGTCCAATGACACGCTGATCACCAGGAAATGCAATTGCCGGTTCTCGGCTGCACTTTCCTCACGCTGTCAGAGCGCGAGGAAAGTACTGCCGAGAACCGGCAGTTGTCAGAGCAGGGATCGGCACCGATCATCAGGGCACTGATGATCAGTGCCCTGATGATTGGTGCCCAGCAGTGCCACCCACCAGTTCCGCCCACCTGTGCCCGGCAGTGCCGCCCACCAGTGCCCAGCGGTGCCACCCACCAGTGCCCAGCAGTGCACCCACCTGTGCCCAGCAGTGCCACCTACCTGTGCCCAGTAGTGCCACCTACCTGTGCCCAGCAGTGCCACCCCACAGTGCCACCCACTAGTGCCCATCAATGCAGTGCTGCCAGTCAGTGCCCAGCGGTTGTGCCATCAGAGCCTATCAGTTGCGCCAGTCAATGCCTAGCAGTGCCGCCAGTCAGTGCCCAGCAGTGATGCCAGTCAGTGCCACCTATCAGTGCTGTCTATCAGTACCCATCATCAGTGCTGCCTATCAGTGCCGCCTATCCGTGACACCTCATTAGTGCTGCCTATCAGTGCCGCCTATCCGTGCCACCTCATTAGTGCTGCCTATCAGTGCCCATCAGTGCTGCCTCATCAACGCACATCAGTTAAGGAGAAAAATTACCTGTTTGAAAGATTTTATAATAGAAACAAAGAAAAACATTTTTTTAATTTTTTGCACTTTTTTTGTTTATAGCGCAAAAAGTAAAGCGCCCAGCGGTGATTAAATACCACCAAAAGAAATCTCTATTTGTGAGAAATTATAAAAATTTCATATGGGTACAATCTTGCATTACCGCGCAATTGTCAATCAAAGTGCGACAGCGCTGAAAGCTGAAAATTGGCCTGGTAAAGAAGGGGGTATAAGTGCCCGGTAGGCAAGTGGTTAATTGATGCAAACAGACAAACATGGACAGACATGCATAGGGACGCATAAATGAGGACTGTTCGAAGTATGCAAGTGTATTTTTAATTTAGTGGTACTTACTGTGATTGTAGGTGGGGCAAAATTTGACAGCTGTCAGACTATTTAAATTGCTAATAGTGCATTCTTGTTGTAGACATTGTTTCCAGGAAATTACACATGCAATTAAGTGAGTGAGTGCATTGCATAATAACAGCATCTCCCTTCTCTGCATTCCTGATATTGTAGAATGACAGAGAACTCCGAGAAGGAGAGGAGATACTTTTGTAATAGCTGCTGCAGGTGTGGATGAAGAAGATATACAGGTGCAGGGTTTTCCTTCACCTTTGTCCTTGAGCCAAAAAAAGGCATTGTGTCATGGCACCTGATCAAAAATGATATACGCTATGTGGCCATAAGTTTGGTGACACCTGAAGATCACACTTACTATGTGGGCAGACATATATGTGGACCTCCCTTTAAATGATTGAGTTCATGTGTCTCCATGTGGTCACACTAGTACTACATCATACAAAGAAATTTTAGACAATTGTGCTCTTCCATCCTTGTGGTAACAGTTTGGGGAAGATCCTTTTCTGTTCCAGCATGAGTATGCCCCTGTGCACAATGCAAGCTCCCAAAAGACTTGGTTTGACCAGCTTGGTACGGAGGATCTGGAATGACCTTCACAGAGCCCTGACTTCAACCCTACTAAACACCTTTGGAGTGAATTGGAATGCTGATTGTGAGCTGGATTTTTCCATCCAACATCAGTACCTGACCTCAAAAATTGGCACTTATTGACACTTTCCAAGTCTTGTGGAAAGCCTTCCCAAATGTGTGGAGGATGGTATAGCCACAAAAGAACTGGTGCAACTACATTATATTGCCCATGGTCTTGAAATGGGTTCTCCAACAAGTTCATATAGGTGAGGTCATTTGTTGTCCCTAAACCTTAGGCTATATGGTATATTGACTTAGGACTGTCTGTGAGGCTGAGATACAAAAACATCTAAGGGTGCACTCACACTAGCCCAGGAACACTTTTTTAATAGTAGTGTGAGTCCAGCTGGGGAGGGAAACTAGAACCAGTATAATTGCACTCTTTAAAGTGCGCTCACACTGGGACTATTTTAAGTGAATTCTGCCAGGATCCATTTGTTCCTTTTCCCTACTTCCCCACTGGTTTGCACTCACACTGGATTGTAAGGAAGTGGTCCTGGGAACACTTACAAGAGTTCCTGGGCACACTCCCCTGCTAACCAAACCAGCAATCTCTCGTTCATTAGACAGTTCTCTATAGAGAGAACTGTACTCTATCACGATTTGCACTCACACTGCAGCAAACCATACAAGATCAGAAGTGAACCGCGTCTGTTCCCAGTGATCCAGGGCATTGTTGAATTAATTGGTGCTGGGCATGGTCTGGACCACTTACGCTACACAAATGAACTGGCCCAAGGGGCTGAACTGTGCCCAGGACTGGTTCAGTGTGGTAGTGTGAGTGTACCATAAAAGGAAACGGTTATACACTAAATATAGAAGTTAAGATATTCAAAATATTTTGTGATTTGAAAAATGCAAAATAGAAAATCAATATATTGCATGTAATTGGAACCCTTTTAACTAAGCTTGATAAACAAATATTAGCCCTGGTTCTGTGTCTATTTGAAAAAGTATAATTGAGCTAACAATCTAACTACCCCAAATACTCACTTAAATCTGTGGTCACGTGGCATGCCAGATTTTGAGTTTCCTATCTTCCTGCCCTGCAAAGTAGGAGGGCTTGCTTCAGGTTTCCATGTTACTGCCTGCTGATGGAGAAATTGCCCATCAGAATGGTCTTCACAGGTCCGGGAAGACTCCTGCAGTGGCATAGGGACATTATGACAAGAGCAAAGAACAATCAACAGCAGGCCCTGACTGCAAGGTGGGATCTCTGGTCTCCATAGAGAAGGAGGAGCCACATTATGGTGGATTCATGTGAAGAAGAAAAAAAAAACGTGGGAGCTTTTTAAAAATGGTGAGTGGATTTAGGTTGGGGGGGGGGATTTATTTCCTTGGAATGGTCTTTAGACTGAGCCACAGAGAGGACCAGGGAGTTCACCTAGTGTATATGTGCCTGGGAAACCAGTGTCAGTTTAATGTACAAGTTCACTTTAAAATGAATGTCATTAGAACATTAATAAATTGTTCGGCTGAAATACAAATGTTGCATACTTATATCTAGTTCTTATAATGGCTAGTAGTTTATTGTGCAGATAATGCAATAAACTTTTACTTAATTAACTGCTGGTACGTTTACATCGTGTTTTCCAAAACCACAATATGTTACCCAGCATTGCAACTGGGAATCCCACAGGTTTGTAATGCTAAATGCATACATTGTTTATTTTGGCAGGGGTTACCAGTTCATTCGTCCAACATGATAAAAACGGAGTCTGATCTACTAAAACCTGTGTGAGAATGAAAATGTTGTTTAGTAGTAAAATGTTGTTAAGCAATTAAAACTTTAATGCCTGGCTTACACAGGTGCTTACAGGGGGTGCTAAGTGCACGTTCTTGATGCTCCCACCCTGTTTGCCTGGAGGGGAGATATTGAACCAAGTGGCTTAAAAAAAATCTCAGGTCACAGCATGCACTTTCAATTTACATCAGCATTGTGATACCAGTACAAATGATGGTTATTTTTGATAAACCAACCTTACCTTGCTTTAAAAATGTCCTTTCATGTTGTAAGTGATGTCTATCTGCTGGATATCTCTGTCCACAAATTCCTGGATTCACTGCATGCTATGCAGAATCTCAGTTTCTAATGACTGCATGTACCTTGGTACCTTTCTGCCTGGAAGCAGTGATTCCTGTACTGATTTCACCCCATGAAACTCCTCTTTGAAGGCAGGCTCTGTGAAATGTGTGACAAAGCAGTACCTACTCAGAGTGGCTGTGTGTCACAGAATTCAGGGAAATAAGTACTTTGTGGAGATCTTCACAAAGTAAGTTTACAAATATCAAGATTGTTCAGTGTAAATGGAGTAGACTAGAGATGTTATAAAATCATATATTCATCTCTGCATTTTATTAAAAGTTTTGACCATGGATATGCTTTAAAGACAAATCATTACTAGACAAAGCTGCATCACGTGATCTAAACATTGCCTATAATGTATGACCTGCATATACAGTGTTACTCCTCTCTGCCAGAACCCCTGAAAGAGTGTTTTAAAGTTGGGCAGAGGGCTTTCCAAGGTTACAATGTGTAACCAAGACCCGAAAACAAAACTAAATAGCTTTCAAACTACTAAGTAAATTGTATGTTACTATGTCACATAGTAGGGACAGAATATTATAGACTATATTATTCACTGATTGCAGTTATATGAGATTCCTTCAAACTTTAAGTATATTATAAAGTATTGTTCTTAGAAACACCAAGCTTGTTCATACCATTTATGACTGTTAAACTGCTCAAGTTTCTCCCCAAATTCTATAAATACACTGAATTAATGTATGTCAAAACCAAGTGCCTGCAAGCTACATATTTCCAGATTCCTCACTTTCCGTAAGTGCATTACACTATACACATGCTATGGATAACTATAGATCCAGAAACCCCCTGCTGGTATTATTAGACTTTTTGGATTGATGGGGTAAATGGTATGTATGAAATCAGTGAGATGCTAAAGCTCTAGAGCTCCTGATCTAATCACATTCTTTTATTGATTTACATGAGCAGTGCAGAGAAGGGAAAAAGTTTTCCAATTTTAGACAGAAAATAAAAATATCCAAATCTCACCCATTCTAGCTGGCTAATTGGAAGATGTCTCTTTTTTGACGATCAGCTGATGACAGCACTGCTGGTGAGTACTCCCAAGGCTAGTGAGACACATCGTTCCTTAGATATATATAAAAACATATGCAAGTTGTATACAAAGACTTATACAAAGCTTAGTATAGAGCAGCCATTCTCAACTAGGGTTCTGTGGAACTGTAGGGTTTTTCCAGGGGTTTCTTGATCTGTGGCTAACTAACCTACCATCGTGCATGCATATTTCCAGATCCAGCGCCACTCGCCAGAGCAGTGGCATGACTGCAAGGGTGTCATTGTGGCCACTCCTGTAAAGGGGGCATCCTTACCACCACCAATGTAAGGGACATTTAACCACTGACCCTCAATAGAAAAATTTTAGCAGGGGTTTCTGGAGACCTGAAAATTAGTTTAAGGGTTCCTCTGGGGTAAAAAGCTTAAGAAAGCCATAAATATTACCCTCTTTTGAAACATCAAGCAATAAAATTCAGTATGTCTGTGTTGGAATTTATCCAAACACCACAGTTTGGTCCTCACTATCTGACACAAATCTGATATGATCACTTACAGCCATTGTTGTGAATATTAGAATATAAGGAGCTCCACAAAGGCCAGTGCTTCCACTAGGCAGCCACATTTTCTCTGTATGGCCTATGGACCTCTTGCATGCATTCCTCATTTCTCTTCAGAGACCCCCTCTCCTCATACACAGGGAATGATGGTATCTTTACTGTACACAATTGTCTCATATTACATGCACACACATGACCATTTAGTACATGTGTGTGTGTATATATATATATATATATATATATATATGACAGTATTCCATATAGCAGTGAAGTGTTCGCTCCCCCTAGGATGGGAAGTGATGACATTAGCCCAGGACCCCTGGCGGGTAGCATTCTCTGATCGGATGATCGGTTCGTACATCTCTGGTGCGCACACTGACACACACAATCCTCCAGCTGTAACAGGGAGCCGGCTAGTGACCGAATGGGGCATGTCCAGTGCTAGCTCTGCCTTCTTCTACACAGCTGGAGCCAATCAATAGGCAGGGGTGTGCTCTGGTTGCAGGGTTAACCCTATATGAGTAGGATGATCAAGGCCCAATGTGTATGAGAGGGAAGCGGAGTAGTGCTGGGAGGCTGCCTGTCCTCAGTGAGAGCCACAGCCTGGACTTCACAGGAGCCATCATGGGTGAGCTGAGTCCAGGAGGATGGAGGGTCATGTAGGTGACAGGAGGAGGAGAGGGCAGACAATGGTCAGGGTGAGGAGAGCGGATGCTGATTGATCATGTGGGACACCGCCACATTATGAATGATCCTTCAGCTGAGGGGAGGGGCAGCAGATGGGATGGAAGAAAGGACAGAGGAAGATGCCGGGTGTCTGGGGCCAGTGTAGCAGCTGAGCTGCCGCTGCTTCCAGTGTTCCTCTCAGACTCAGTCCCTTACTGTAAGTTGTCTGGTGGCTGCTGATCACTGTGGAGTTTTGTAACTCTAGTCTCTTTTTTTTTTGTCTGGTTAATCCAGTAACTTATATTTGGTCAGCATAGATTTTGTCCTTAATGTTGGTGCTAATGGCGTCTTATGGCACTTATTTTTGCAAATTTAAAGAAATTTAGCAGTTGCATATTTTTGTTTATTTAATATTTTCCACTGAGGGCGCAAGTAGCTGGTCTTGCACTGGCTCTGAGCTCCACACACAAGAGTCCAAAATACAATTATTTCCTTATATGAAACAGAGATTCAAGCCAATGTGATTCAAAGGTTCCAGCATACATACTGTATATGGACATATCTGGTGTAATGAATGGTATCAAATAATGACCCATAGTTACAGTGAAGGAAATATGTATTTGATCCCCTGCTGATGTTGAATGTTTGCCCACTCACAAAGAAATGATCAGTCTAAAAATTGAATGGTAGGTATATTTTAACACCGAGAGACAGAAGAGCAACACAAAATTCAAAAGAAATGCATGTCTAACAAATTATGCACTGACTTGCATGTTCATGAGGGAAATAAGTATTTGATCCCCTATCATTCAGCAGGATTTCTGGCTACCAGGTGTCTTTCATATAGGTAACAAGCTGAGATTAGAAGCAGTCTCTTAAAGGGAGTGCTGCTAATCTCATTTTGTTACCTGTATAAAAAAAACACCTGTCCATAAGAGCAATCAAACAATCAGATTCCAAACTCTGCACCATGGCAAAGACCAAAGAGCTGTCCAAGGATGTCAGGGACAAGATTGTAGACCTACACAAGGCTGGACTGGGCTACAAAACTATCGCCAAACAGCTTGGTGCAATCATTCCCAAATGGAAGAAACATAAAACAACTGTCAGTCTCCCTATTTTTGGTGTACCATGCAAGATCTCGCCTAGTAGAGTGTCAATGATCATGAGAACAATGAAGAATCATCCCTGAACTACACGTGAGGATCTTGTCAATGATCTCCAGGCAGCTGGGACCACAGTCACCAAGAAAACAACTGGTAACACACTACGCCGACAAGGATTGAAATCCTGAAGTGCCCACAAGGTTCCTCTGCTCAAGAAAGCACATGTCCAGGCCCCTGTGAAGTTTGTCACTGAACATCTGAATGATGCAGAAGAGGACTGGTTAAAAGTGTTGTGGTCAGATGAGACCAAAATCAAGCTCTTTGGCATCAACTCAACTCGCTGTGTTTGGAGGAGGAATGCTGCCTAAGACCGCAAGAACACCATCCCAGCTGCCAAACATGGTGGTGGAAACATTCTGCTTTGGGGGTATTTTTCTGCTAAGGGGACAGGACAACTGCACCACATCAAAGGGACGATGGCAATATACCGTCAAATCTTGGGTGAGAACCTTCTTCCCTCAGCCAGGGCATTGAAAATGGGTCATGGATGGGGTTCCAGCATAACAATGACGCAAAACACATGGCCAAGGCAACAAAGGAGTGGCTCAAGAAGAAGCACATAAAGGTCCTGGAGTGGCCTAGCCAGTCTCCAGACCTTAATCCGATTGAAAATTTGTGAAGGGAGCTGAAATTTTGAGTTGCCAAATGTCAGCCACCAAACCTTAATGACTTGGAGAGGATCTGCCAAGAGGAGTGGGCCAAAATCCCTCCTGAGATGTGTGCAAACCTGGTGGCCGACTACAAGAAATGTCTGACCTCTGTGATTGACAGCAAGGGATTTGCCACCAAATACTGTTTTGTGAAGGGGATCAAATACTTATTTCCCTCATGAACATGTAAATCAGTGTATAATTTATTAGACATGCATTTCTTTTGAATTTTTTGTTGTTATTCTGTCTCTCAGTGTTACAATACACCTACCATTCGATTTGTAGACTGATCATTTCTTTCAAAACCATTCAAAATCAGCAGGGGATCAAATACTTATTTCCTTCACTGTATGTGTTAATATCATGTTGTGTGTATGTGTAAATAACAATGGGTCACACTACTCAACCTTTATATCAACAATCAATTATGGGTCATTCTTCTATACCATCCATTACACTAATCATGTACATTCATGTATTGGTAGCATTTCTGTAGCCATGATGATGGAGGAACTTTGATCCCCTGAAATACGCTGTCCTGTCTCCTCAGTTTCATATGAAGAAAAAAAAAGATTTTCTGGACTTTATTCGTTTGATATGGCACGCCTTCTCTTCCAGATAATCCTAGGTCTATACCCAAGGCTCCTCCCAGGGGATTCCCTTACTGGGGTCACTGCACTTATCCCTTCTATAACACACCACAATTCAAAGAGCAATCCAGCTTCCTCAACCATACCCCCTAATGGTGTGAAAATTGGTAGCATTCCAGGAGCCCAGTAAGCCATCCCCAGCCAGCATATTGGAAATGTCTATTCTGATTGATGGCCATTAATATGTCTGTGTACCTGAGTCATTTCAAGCAGTTGAAAGTTGCCCTTTTCAGCAGTATAAAGTGACTATTTGCTAAGTTCCTTTAATTAGAGCGAGCAGCTGCAAGTTTACTGGAGTTTGACAACAGATGAAAAACCTAGAGAAGTATCACTGAGCCTGAATTAGGAAAACCTAGAGAATCAAGTATTACTGAGCCTGAATACAGAGGACCACGAGAAGTATTACTGATCCTGAATGAAGAGAGCCTAGAGAAGTCAGTATTACTGAACCTGATTGAGAAGAACCTAGAGCAGTGAGCATTACTGTTCCTAAATGGAGAGAACCTAGAGAAGAGAGTATTAAAGGACCTGAATGAGGAGAACCTAGACAAGAGAGTATTGCAGAGTTAGAATGCAGAGAACCTAGAGAAGAGAGTATTACTGAATCTGAACAAGGAGAACATAGAAAAGCAAGTATTACTGACCCTGAATGAAACAAACCTAAGGAAGCAAGCATTACTGGGCCAGAATGAGGAGAACCTAGAAAATCGATTATTACTGAGCCTGAATGAACAGATCCTATAGAAGAAAGTATTACTGAGTCTGAATGAGGTAAATCTAAAGAAGCGAGTATTGCTGGGCCATAATGAGACCGTAGAGAAGATAGTATTACTGAGCCTGAATGTGGAGAAACTTGACAAGAGAGTATTAGTGAGCCTGAACGTGGTTAACTTACAGACATGAGTATTACTTATCTTGAATGAGGAGAACCTAGAGAAGAGGGTATTACTGAGTCTGAATAAGATGAACCTAGAGAAGCAAGTATTACTGATCCTGAATGAGGTGGATTCAGAGAAGCAAGCATTACTGAGCCTGAATGAGGTGAACCTAAAGAGGTGAGTACTGCTGAGCCTGAATGAGAACCTAAAGCAGAGATTACTACAGTCTGTGTAGCTCTAGTAGATCTGTGGGTCTAGTTATATTATCTGTGCAACTATGTCTAGATGACCACAGTGGGAACTGAGTACACATAGGTTTACTGTATACAGGATTTAATGGCATCCGTTCATAAATCATACACAGATGTATGTGAAATTGTCTAATAACATCTGCATTCAAAGTTTTGGTTCCAAGAGCTTCCAATAAACCATTCAAGAAGCTTCTCAGAACAGAAGATTTAATATAAAGGAAATATAGAGAAGTATCTTGTCCAGTAATCCTATGAAAGGAGATCAGTAACAATGAACAACTATTCAGCGCTTGCACAGAGGATGGAAAGAATGAGTGGATAATAGGAAAAAAGACAGTCCACAGGGTGAATGGAGTGAGGACAGGATACTGGGTGAACTTCAATGTGGTCAGGATATCGTGGTCAATAAGTCCATCCAAATGATGTGCAGAGTGGGAAGGGGAATGGACTGTGGAAGCTGAAGAAACACACGAACAGACCGGCAGATCCTTTCCAGGGATGAGGGGATCCCACAGAAGCATGCAAAGGAACAACAAGCAGGGTGCCAGGACAGTGTGGATAAAAACAATTGAGTTTTATTTTAAAACACTTACATCTAAAGCTCCCTAGATGTGTGTAACAGACAGGGACAGTGGAGCCAGGGGCATCAGAAGAGCAAAGCCGATGATCTGTGCATGGCTTGAGGAGAGACCCTTTGCAGTGGACTCCACAGCATCTCTCCGTGCCTTCCCGCCGGTGGTAGGGAGAAGTGACAGGTGCAGTGAATAGAAGGAGGGTGGGCCACAATGTGTTTCAGAAGCTCCTCCGTCCACCTTCTATCCCACTCATTCCAAAGGTCCATTTATAGACTCATTCTACCAGGTCAGTTATGCTGACATACTTAAATTATGTTCCATCTCCCATTGCAGTTTTGAAAAAAAACTAGACCAGAAAGACTAGCTCTAGATCAACTAGCCACCCTGGATGACATTGTCATCAAACAGGCAGACAAGGACGGAGGCATTGTCATTCAGGACAGGTCCGATTATGTTACAGAGGTGATCAGACTCATCTCCAATGAAAGGAGATCGCCAGCTGTCATTTTTGGTGCCACATCCACCAACAATGGGAGACTGACCAACCGCAAAACACAATGCAGGCAAAATCCAAATACCCTCAAGAGCCTAGGATCATCAGTGAGCATATAAATATGAATGCTCTGCTTGGTTTAATATCTTTGCTGAATAGAATCTACATTTTACCAAAACTTTGCAAATATTGCTCATTCAGCTTTTGAAAATGATTTTATAACTGTTCAGTATGATGCAAAATGACCTTTGTTATATATGAAGTTCTGAGCAGAGACCAGCTGGCCAATCACACATTAGCTACCATGCAGTAGATGAATATCCCATTGTAATGTATGTAAAAGTTCATGCACCTGCATCTCTGCATTGAAAGTCATCAGTTTTCTAGTGTAAAGCCAAAGTTCTCTTCAGGGAGACAATAAGAGGAGTTTAGGTGGGGATCACTGAGTTACAGGAAGTCCAGTTTTTAGGCTACAGGTTGCCTGTTTAAATCCCAGAGAGGCGTGCAGTTCCAGTTCTTCTATGTCCTGCAGAAAGTTATATATTGCAGAATATAAAATTCTCACAGTTATCATTTTGGCAGTAAGCTGGTCCACACCCAATAGAGAGTGAAGGCAGATATGATGGTAGAATTCTAATGAAACTCACTGAAATTGAATAATACATATTATTATTATTATACAAGATTTCTATAGCGCCAACAGTTTGAAGGTAGACATTACAGTTACAATACAACCTGGAACAAGAGGAAACAAAGGGCCCTACTTGTTAGAGCTTACAATCTAGGAGGATAAATATTAAAGCTCAATTGATTTCTACTTTATGCAATGAATGACTCCCACATATACCAAGCATACAGACACATGCAGTATCTGTACATGCACAATAAGAACAGATATTGAGAATTATACCCAGCATACAGGACAAGCAAAGTGGTACTGTGAGTTTATACATACAGAATAAGATGCTGAGAATTACATACAGTTAATTTCTTATTGGCTAATAACATTTGCTTCTGTTTGCCTTTCAAAAACTAGATTATTCTACATTTGTTACTGAAATGATATGCAAAGTGCAGATTTCCATTGCAATTGGACCCCAGTTTCATAGGCCTAAAGCAGGGGTCTCCAAACTTTCCAAGCAAAGGGCCAGTTTACTCTCCTTCAGGCCTTAGGGGGGCCAGACTGTGGCCAGTGGGAGTAGAAAATGCCCCGGCACCAGTGCCCCTTAATTGGTTTTAATGGGAGGAATAGTGCCCTATTGTTGATATTAATTAAACGAACTTCCCATTGATGGAGTCAATGGGAGAATGGTGCCCCATCATTGAATTCATTTGGTAGAATAGTGCCCCAAGGGTCAAATAAGGAAAAGCAAAGGGTCACATCTGGCCCCCAGGCCCCAGTTTCAAAACCACTGGCCTAAAGCAATAATAATGATTTTTTTTTTTGTTTCTGGTGGTAATGGCACTGAATAAGCCACTTTGGTTGATTTTTTCCTTGGTGTGTAATGGATCCACAAAGTCTGGGTATGTATCACAGAAAATAAACTGGGCGGCAGGTGAAATCAATAGTTACAAAGAGTTGGCCGTGTGTTTTAGTTTAGTTAGACTCAAGGGAAAAATAAATACTGCATTATTCAAAGCACATCCTTCATTGCACGCATTCTAAAAGATCTATGCCAATGGCCTGTAGTGTGCAGATGTGTCCTATCCACTGCAGAAGAGTTTACTATATACTGTAATCTGGGACATTTTACACATGACAAGACGAAGATTCAATGGAGAACAACTCTGTTTATAGGCCAATATATATGTGGATGATCTATGGAGAGTGATGATCTAAATAGGCAAATAATCTATGGAGAATAATTCTTTATATAGGTAAATAAAAATTGGTGTAGAGTAATTATATAGGATAATAATTATGGCTCATAATTCTCTTTGAAAAAGAGTCAATCAAGTAAGGCAAAGCTGCCATATTAATTGTACTTATTCAATAAACTGTACATGGAGTCTTGTTATTTCTAATCTAGATCACCTCCTTCAGATCCTAATTGGCTCTCGTCATTGGCTCCTTTTTGACACATGAACTTGGTGGTTCAGCCCTAGGGCATCTCAGCTCTGCCTGAACACATGGCTCCAGTTTGACAGGTTCACATAGCATCTCCAACTCTCTCTGATTGCCCTAGGCCAGGATGGTGACCCCTCCAGCACTGTCTGATGCTGCCTGTTACATGGTATCTAAGTTCCATGCCTTGTGTAAACTCCTCTGTGCAATGTCAGAACTGTAACTGAAAGCATTGAGATAGTGGCAACTGCCCCATTCATTCTTATACACAAGTGGAACACTTTTCGCACCTCCGGCAAAACACTTTTCACACCTCCAGGCACAGCAAAGATATCAGTTATTTCCACCTTTTTATGTCTGTCATAAGATGGACATGTCAGCTTAACAAATCCCACATAGAATGAACATTGCAATTTGTTTGTTAACAAGAGAATCCGTGCACATTTTTACATTCCTTTACAATGAATCACAGTTCTTGCTACAATCAGTGACAGTACAGAGACCAGGCTCACTCCGGCATCAACACAGTTAAAACTTTATAGGCACTCTTGTGAGAAAAATATTTCAGAGACAGATGACAGTGCACAGGTTTCCCAACAGCTCCAGCATGCACAACTTTCACTGCTGACACAGAGCACTGCCCATCTTCAACTGGCAGTGCCAGCAGAAAGTTGTGTTGAGACATCCAGGTGCCTGCCTTACCACCAACAACTGGCAATTTCAGCACATAATGTATTAAACCCTCCAGATCTGTCATTCCTGGCACCCAGACAGCAGATAACTGCAGCTAGCAAAAGTGAGAGAACCCAGAGAAGAGTCTCAGCCTAATCGAATTAACTCTATGATCACTGCTCAGGTTGCACCTCATACAGGTACCTCCAACAGAAGAGTGACCCCACTTTAGAACAACACATTGCATTTATACAAAGTATCACTGAGCACAATCTCAGCTGACAGGAACCTGCTGATGGCCAAACAGGTAACAGGAACAGCAAAAAAAATGCCCTTCTGGGCACTGACCACTTACCCTGCAGGCTAGAGTAATGTGCATGGTATGGGTCTTCCCTATAGGAAACGTAGAGATTCCTCCCAGCCCATGAGTGACTTTCTCATCCAGACACACTGTGTGCTGGGCTGCATCATTATGTCTGAAACCTTCCTTTTCAGCTGAACGGTCTCATGTTCCAGGCTGGGATTCCCTTCTCCACCCCCTTTACAGGCACTTAACCCTCACGCTTCCGAACCATATGGAGAACGTACGTACCGACCCACTACCAAAGGAACTTCAGATTCTGGATTGCAGATATATATTAGATCTGACCATTTAACTGCTTATTGTAACATGTGATTGTTGACAATTGTCATGGATAGTGGAGAGCTTTAACTAATGTTCAGCTACACCCAAACGTACGAGATGATCACATATCTTTGACAAAACTTGTCCCAACCAATTTGGTCTATGTATATAAATAAGATTACATTATTCATTAAGTATGGATGCCTGCCTTAGAGTCAGCCATTAATAATTACTGTGTAAAAAAAGTTTTATGCCTTATGTGTGTTAAAGTTAAATTTTATATTGCTGAACTGCAGCTAAATACAAATTTGAAATTCATATTTGTGAACTCTTTTACCTGCAAAAGGGTATGTATAGGCCAGGGGCGGACTGACAACTCATGGGGCCCCCGGGCAATAGGGGATCATGGGGCCCCTGTGTCCTTACCCACACTCAAAGCACACCCAAAAAAGCCTAAAGAAAAGGTACCAGGGGCATTTCATGGGGCCCCCTACTGAGCCTGGGCCCTCGGGCAGTGCTCGAATGCTCGGATGGTCAGTCCGAGCATCCCCTGGTATAGGCATATTCACTGTGATGCATCCAGCACCACCCTTCTTGCTTGGGAAACAATAGGCTTTGAGCTGAAAAAAGCCAAATAAGCCATTTTCAGTGCCAGGAAGCCTAGATGGATTTTATACTCAGTAGCTAAAACATACCCTGAATACCTCCTGATCTGATGATTTTTCATGCAAGGGCTGAGCAGGGCTGACCTTTTACGGCTGTAATCATGCTAGTTTTAGGTTTTCTCTGGCAGACAGCAATTAATTAGGGTGTCATTTATTAAGAGAAATGGTTGTGTCTGAGTACCCCTGGTGACCAACAGGTCATGGTTATCCATAATTTGCTTATAATATTCAGTTGGTGACCACAATGTTTTTTTTTTTATTTGCAGTCATGAGTAGGTATATGAGTAGATATTTGTGGAACTATGTCATTTAATATTCAGACTTCATATCTCCCATCCACAAGATGAATGAGATTTTGCAAACCTTGTTGTAGAGCCATATTTTTACTTCCATACAGAACATGCTGGCAACTGGCTGGACTCTGGTTGCTGAAATCAGATTTAGGACACTTGGGCCCTCATATTTATCCAAATATATGATCACCTATGCCCTTTATTTGCTTCTTTGCCACTTTTGTGTTGGCAAAAATCAGGAACATATTGCAATCATATTATATTGCATGGCTTCTTAGATAGAATCAAGCCCATGTTTGCAGAAAGGCTGAACAAACTCTGCATAGAGTGACAAGATATTGGTGGCCATTGGGCAGCTCATTGTTCCATTATCCCAAAGGGTCAGTCCATCCAAAATATCCTGATTTTTCAGCTCAAATAAGGTTTAAAGGAGAATGGGGCTCTAGGCAATGTAGCAGATCCCTCCACCTTGACACTACCCTTTCAAGTCCTTTGATAGGCATTGATAAGGATTGACTATGATTATATCCTTCCTTATGAGGTATAGACAAATACATAGCTCTGACCAGGTTACACTGTTCCCTATTTTGCTGCAAGACCATGAAGATTATAGCTGGGTTGCTCGAACATCCAACAGACATTAGGCTCCTACCTATGTTACCCTGTGTTTCAGTTACAGTTGACATCAGATAACATTTTGAGGACTCCATGGTGACTTCCCCCAGCTAAAGTTTTTAGCTCCGGTTGTACCCGCCTTAGAGCTTTGAACAAACTTTGGGGTCCTCCTTTTGTATTTTCTATAATAAAAAATGAATACATACATTAAAAATTTAAGCATGAGTGAAAAACCCTCATGGTGGCTATAGCAGGTTTGTAAATTTGGGAACTGAAGTGAGGGGCTCTAGAGAGAAACTATTTGGTAATTTAACACTCTAGCAATAATAAAATCCTACTGACACTACTGGAACTACCAGGGTCGCAAAGGTCGCTCTTGCGACCGGGCCCTGGCGCTCCACCAAAGGGCTCCAAAGAAAGGGTCTTGGGGTTGCTCAGTCCAAAATGCCTATTTTTTGTCCCAGTCTGGGTCTGTTCTGTATACAATACCCAAAAAGAAATACATATGTATGCAGACATGGTTTTTTCTATAGGCCTTAGGTTTGCTGGGCTGCGGAATAGTCTCTTCAGAGATTCTTCCATTGCTACACCTGCAATATCTGAACTATCCACAGAGCCATCTCATTGTGTATGTGACTTCTTCCCAAAACGTTCTGAACATGTCTGCTATAAGAAGGAAGTTGTTTGCGTGTTGCATGCATAAGAACTTTTAGTTTATGGGTTCATGAATTTACATTCCTTCAGTCTGTATATAGAAAAGACAAAGAAGAAACATTTATATTCTGCCTCTGCAGTATTAAGTACTGACAAACAGGATGTCTTCTAATATCGTGTACAGCTTGTGATTATGACAGAAAGTCTAGAATTCAGAAAGTGCTGGTAGATTTGCACGATGTTCACTTGTTATACATTGACATTTTTAGTGGAGGCCAGCAAAATCATACTGGCATTCCTTTATGTGCAACTGACCAAGATGTTGGAGGGCTTATAGTGAGATATGTGAGATCTTGTTAGCTAATAAACAGGTCTGAGTGATTGTTTAACCACTTGCCCTCCTGAGGATTTACCCTCCTTAACTTACAATTGCGCTGTCATGCAACGCTGCACCCAAATTAAATGTATGTCCTTTTTTTCCCACTAATTGAGCTTTCTTTTGGTGGTATTTGATCTCCTGTGCATTTTTTATTGTTTGTGCTATAAAAAAAGACCAACAATTTTGAGGAAAAAAAACAATCTTTTTGACTTTTTGCTATCAAATATGTCCAGTAAAAAAAATTTAAAAAATCAAATTTCGTCATAAATTTAGGCCAAAATGTATTCTGCGACATGTCTTTGCTGAAAAAAATCCCAATATGCGTAAATTAATTGGTTTACGTGAAAATTATAGTGTTTACAAATGGCGGTATATATATCGGATTTTTTTTTATTTTTTTGAAATTTTTAACTACTAGTAATGGCAGCGATCAGCGACTTAGTGATCAGTGCTAGAAAAAAGCACTGACGCTGTACTAATGGCACTGGGAAGGAAGGGGTTAACATGAGGGGCGATCAAAGGCTTAACGGTGTGTTGTTCAACTTGTGTCTGTGCTTCACTGTAATCACACTGTTTTGGATAGCTGTGCACAGCCATCCAAAGCAGCGTCAAGAGCTGAAAGGGAGGAGAACTGTATTGTTTACATACAGTTCTCCTCCCCTCCGGAGATGCTCGGCAATCACTGGGCGAGTAATCACAGGCCAAGGATGTCGCAAATGTCTTGGTTGTCTTGATTGGCCAGCCAGGATGACATCACTCCCACGCATGTGCAGGAATGCAATCATCCTAGCACACAGGCAGTATGCCGGAATGTGAAGTGAGCTACAAACGTGTACATTCTACAGGACATTGCAAACAGGCATGTAAGTGTATTTTATTGCAAAAGAGACATTGCAAATCTTTTCTACAATAAAGACCCTGCCTGTTCACAGTTTTTAATTTCAACTTTAGTTTCGCTTTACTATCAGCCTTTTACAATCTCTTGTACAGCAGAACTTAGCCTAGGAAAGGATGAGGGAGTAGCACAAGGAGCCAGTCAGTTATGCTGTACACCTCATGTGCTAAAAAGAAACAGTGACAGAAACATGAACTCATGAGTCTGCTGCTACTCTTTTCACTGCCCAATCACAGGCTGGGGGAGGGACAAGACCTATCAGTTGTCACTCAACTCCAGCAGAGGAAAATCAAGTCTCCTGCCCTTCCACACAGGGCTGTGCTGTGTGGCAGAGCTATGTAAATCTCAAGACTGGTTGAACAGAGATTCATATTTCTTTGCAGGTAAAACAGCTCCCATATACTGTATGTATTTAATTTTTGTATTTACTGGTTGCTTGGAGTTCAACTTTAACTACTTGACTGTCAGGCCAATTCTGACATTTCTCTCATACATGTAAAAAGCTGCATTTGTTTTCTAGAACTTATGTAGAATCCCCCAAATTATATATGTTTTAAGCAGCCCTAGAGAATAAAATGGTGGGTGTTGCAATTTTTTATGTTACATGGTATTTGCGCAGCAGTTTTTCAAATATAATTTTTTGGGGAAAATACACTTTAATGAACTTTAGTGAACACAAACACAATATAATACCCATATTTTTGTTAAAATATAAATGTATTATGTTGCATCGAGTAAAAAGATGTCAAACATGTCATGCTTTAAAATTGTGCACGGTTGTGGAATGCCAACAAACTACAGTAATTAAATTGTCCATAGGCGACACTTTAAATGCCTTTACAGGTTGCCAGCTTAGAGTTAGACTGGATGTTTCGAATTTTTGTTCTAGCTCTGACGTTCGCAGTGATACCTCACATGGATGGTGCGATCACTGTTTACATTTGTGTGTGGGACCTACGTTCGCATTTGTGTCTGAGCACGGGGGGGACTGGAGCACTTTACATTTTTTTCTATTATCATTATTTATTTTATTTAAATTTTTTTTTTTTTAACAATGCACCTTTATTTTTTTTTTGCTTCTAATCAACTTTATTGCTAATCACAAGGGATGAACAACATCCCTTGTTGCTGTGATAGCATGGGCCAGACAGGTGCTTTTTTTGGAGAGATCTGTTAGACCCCAAATCTCATCTCTGGCCTGCATAGTATCTGATCAAACCAAGATCGGTATGATCAGATGCATCCAGAAGCTGGTAATGGCTTGTTCGCAACAAACCAGAAGTAAACAAATCCTTGTCGCTTCCAGTTTCTGACATCACAAAGTTGGAAAAACAACATCAGTTCTTCTCTGTGTTCAGGGAAGCGATATCACCAGTTGCATTCTTACTGGGTTCTCCAGTCCTTTTAGCCCAAGTCGGCACCGGGGGGGCCGTGACCAGTTAAAGTGATCCAGTGGCTGTATAGCCACTCAGAATTCTTTTACATTGTGCGAATTGCCTGCTGTAACAAATTATACCGTGATGATGCTTGTAGCTTCATGATCCTGGTATAACTACCTCATTACGAGGCTGTATGTAAATTAACGGTGGTATTGAGGTGAGTAATTTCTCATGATCTAACATGAAGTTTTGAGCTTATATCCAGCTTTTTCAAACACACCACCATTTCTTCTGTACATGTGTATATGTTAACTCGCTGGAAAAAGAAGGCATATTAGGGAACCATCTGCTTTTGTGTCTTGCAGGCTCCTTACCTTATCTCCTTGGTTTGCCGTTTATTAACTCCTTTTTTCCTATAGCATACATTATGCTTTAAATTGAACAGATTTAAAGTAATGTGGATCTAAACATAACCACTAAAATGTCATGTAAGCTTTAACATATTATGGAGTGACAGCACTCCATCTCTACCTCCTGATTTTGCTCCTGCATTGTCACTCTGGTGGAGACTACATGTGGCTGTGCTGACTCACATTATGCATCGTCCAGAGCAATGCTATGCAGCAGACACTTTATCAGTTTTGTATCTATTAAAACCATAAGATATAACACGTAAAGCAGGTATACATACCCAGATCTGTACCTATATTGTCTTCCTCAAATACCCTATCCAAGAGCACTCAGAGGTGTGGGGGGAGGCAGCACTCAATGGTAGCCAGAGGTCTATTGCATGTCACAATCATGTCTGTCTAACCCTGTAAACATACTTACAGGATGTCTGAGCACACAAATATCAATGTGCTGCTCGTTTACTGTCTAAAAAGCATTTGGGGAGTGAAAAGGCAACTAAGAAATCAGAGGTTCTGCAAACTATCCTGTTGTTGCCCATCAGGCAGATAAGTACTGTTACCGTGAGTTGGATTTGTTGGGTTGGGGAGCGGGTGAATTAAACTGTACATGGTGGAGGATGCTGTCTCCTATGAGGGAAGGTGGGGTATTTTTCTGGAATTATACTTTGACACGAAGCAAAAAGTTTTGGTGTACACACTACTCATCTTTTTACTATTAACATGCTGATAATCTTCTTCCTTATGTTTGTGTCTTGTACCCCCTCAAAAGATGATGTGATGTACCGCTTATGCAGCTCTGCCCAGCTTTGGAAATATTCTTGCAGTGATTTATGAGGCTGTTAATAACAGATACTCAGTATGTTATCTTCATAGCAAGACATTTTCTTATCAGAGCTCATTTTTCTCAGACTATCTGTTTCCACAGCCCTGATTGTAGGATAATGGAGGGGACCCTTGCGATCCTAAATTATAATAATGACAATTAGAAGTAATTACTATTAGTCTCTAGCCATTGTAAAATGGAATACAGAAAACGTGTGATGTAAATACATATTTTAAAGCAATTATATTAAATTGCTGAAATGGTAGATATGACAGTTTTACATGTCCTAGATCATATTTCATATACAGATGTGCAGATGTTTCCCTTTATTGGCTATCTGTATAATAGACAGCACAGTCATTCCTAAGTTGAATGACTGCTTAGTTATAAAATATAATAAATCAGCACAAGGGATACTACTTACTCTCAAGGTGATGTGTCCCCTGTGCCACTGTGTCCCAGTATAGGATGGATTTTCTTCCTCCAATGTCACTCCACCCCCACTGCCATAATCTTCCAATGTGGCAGGGTGTAATAGAACTGAGGGAGATGTGACAGGCACTCATCAAGAGTGTCCGACTGAGCCCACCCCTTCCGCCTAGCCTCCATTCATAGAAGCTGGTACTACAGCTTCTAAAAATGAAACACAATGCGTGAATGTAGGGAGTGGACCTTATGGGTTTCATGAGGGATAGATCCTGTGCACCACCAACACGTCCAACATACGATTAATCATTTTCCCACTGTCCATTATTCATAGATCAAGTTTCATTCTTAGCCTGACATAGCTCCCTCAGTTCTTTTAACCCTCCACTGCACAGGAAGATTATGGTGGCGGGGCGGGGAAGGGGGGGGGGAATTGGACGAGGAAGGTTTCTGCTAACCCAGGGCATGGGACACATAAAATTGAATGTGAGTTATATCCCTTGTGCTGATCTTTTTTAAAATAAACTTAGGCTTCAATGATCACAGATGAAAGGATCAGCCCGGGATGGATTATCCTCTACTACTACTTTTTTTCCTCAAGGAAAAGGGTGAAGCCAGGCTTTTCATAGGTAACCTTCATTTACACACCGCACCTATTATTGCTTATATTTATGACACAAGCAGTTGTTTTTGCCATCATATTACATCTTCGGGTGCCTTTAGACTTGGGGAACAGCAAATGTCAATGACTGTGCAGTACTGCTAAATAGAGAGCACTGCCTGCATATGTAATGAGCAGACATGCTTGCCCAGTGTGTATACAGAAGAAGCACATTTTCTAAAACATCTTTAAAGTGTGCATACACTTGGAAGTTTCCAGTCAATTGCAATCACTCATTTGCCATAAAGAATCACAAAGTAATCACCAGAAACCAAGCAATATACCAACCACAAGTTTGATCACCAGAATTCAGTCAATTGTGAAGTCAAAACTAAGCCATAAATTGACAGTTTCAATGCAGTTTATTTAAAGATCAAAGCTGACGTGGAATCAGGAAAAAAAACCTGGTAATTTCAACAAAAGCGATTACATTTTTCTGTTGTGTTCATTGGGGCAATTTCACATTTCTTGCACTCCACAGAAACTAATATGTCTTTATTGTCCATTAAAGGACACAGGACAGTTGTAAGTCCTGGACATGTTGGTTTACTGCTGCCTTTGGGAGGTATGGACACTTCCAAAGTAAAAAACATTAAGCCAGTTCCCATAAAGCCTCGCCTCCAGCCCCCATTGTAGCAATTGTACATACAAATATGGATGCGAACATCCATTTTGCCAAAGATCCTCCATCTTGCGTCATCCTCACTCCAAATCAGCTCCCCCTCCCTTTCTGTTGAATGACATGTGGTCCGTGTGTGCTGAATTCAGGAGTGCACGGAGCACAGCTGGATACCCTTGATGGTTGTAAACCCAATTAGCTGATGCCAGGGTGTCTGTCCCACTCTTGCTCTGAAGCTGATTGTAAAGCTATAAACCTGTCAGTCACTGGACTTCAAAAGCATTCTGGGATAGCAGTAAAACCTATATCTCATTTGGAGACCACTTTTTTTATACACTTTCATAATTTCTCGTAGGAAATACATACAATAAAAAAGACATATATTCAGAGAGGTAATTTTAATACAAGTCACCTGATACCTTACACCCCTAGATTATGTCTACCCGAGAGCAGAAAGCGATATCTCCTTAACCGTCACAGCCAGATATGTCATATGTGATGTCTGCACGTTCAGAATATCATTCTGCATATTATCCTGCCAGTGGATAGGATGCTACATGTACCTATGGAAGGTTATTGACCATGGTATAAACTGGGAGGGATTTGGTCTTAACCTGAGTTCCCCGCCTAAACACTCCTCCCCAAATGAGGCGATTGGTTCTCTGCTTTAAGGAAACACCCTGCTGGGTTCCTAGAAAAGGGCTGTTATGCCTGAGAGAGGGAAGATGAAGAGATCTCCCTTTTAACATCAGGAACCAGCTTTGGGAGAAAAGGCACCCTTTTGTTCGGACACTTGAACGCTGCTTAAACCAGGATTTCTGCAAGTATTCTACCTCATTAAACTTCTTTGTTTATCTCTCTGCTGTGTTATTGCTCTCTGTATTTATATATATATATATTGGCTACATCTTTTTCTGTAAATATTTTTATTGCACCATTTTGACCTTTTTAGTAATAAATCCTATTTTCTGAAAAGTGTTGAACTGTTTCTAAAGCTCTTTAATGCAAACTAAGAATCCCTGTCTCTGAAGAGCGCTACTGTGTGTTTTTAAACTTCTGCATACATCTGCCTGCGGTGACAGTGTGTATACAGATGCTTATTCAAACATCATAGTGTTACTGCTAAGATTGGCGAGTTTCCTCCTACTCTGTACAAAAAGATGGTGGTGGCAGTGTGAAGGGTTAATTGCATAATTAACCTGACCCAGTAACAATCTCTCTCAGGCTGCGGTACATAGGTTGTGGTCCAGTGAGCTGGAAAATCTTTGTGCGGGGTGCAGCTGAGCGTGGCATTGTTACGCACGTGACAGCGCGGTTTTAGATTGGCTAGTCCTTCGGGCATAAGTTGGTGAGAAGGGCTGGGGGTCTGACGTCGTGACTGTCACACCCATGCCTCAGTTTTTTGCTAGTGTCCTAGGAGGTTAAACACCTGTTCCTCAGCTCTGTTGTGGAAACTCCTGGCCTTAGACTGTACACACATTTGCAGATTGAACAGAAAAAAAAACAGATCCCTGCGTCCAAAATATACAGCGTAGATAGTTGAATTTCCCACCGGGTCCATTGTATTTTGATACCGGGCCTTCCTGGCTCTACATTCTTAGTCTAAGGTTCCTTATACCAGTGTCACCTTTTGGAACTATCTGCGACACCAGGTTGATCTTGACGTCTTTCCTTTACAATGTCTTTTTTACATTTTGGTACATTATTTTCTATCAAGCCTTCTTTTAGCCATTGACTCTAATAAGACTGAGCATCTGTTGGGGTTTCCTTATTGTTTTCCCACCATCGGTTGGACATCAGACTTTCTACTGACCTGTGTTCTTCAATGGACACTAAAGAAAATACAAACTTTGTATTTACTGTAAGGTTATTTGGGGCTCTGCCTAATTTTGTTTTCCTGGTGTCCAAACCACCTGAAGGAAGCACTATAACCCACTTGTCCAGCATTTACTGCTGTGTTATGTCTGTCTATTGACTTAAAAAAAAACCTGAATATACGATAGGTACAAAAATAGTATTTTTATGGTTTCAATTTTTGACGAAAAATGGAATGGAAAATTGCATCGTTTTATCAAATTGCCACATGTATAGTCAGCTTAAGAAAAATTTTCGAACATTTCCGGTTGAAAGACGTTAATCATTAGATCGACTTCTCTTGACCGGGATTCACAGAATAAAATTTTCCCAGTCCCTGCTGAATTGGCTGAATTTTGATCCATGTATGGCCAGCTTAAAGCCTTAAAGACAGAAATGCTAATAGGGGCATTAGTGAGCTTATCTCTTTTAGTCTTATTAAGTCAGTCACAGCGCCATAAAAGTGACTTATTGTGAGAAAAGCTGTCATTGACCATTCTTACACTTTCTTTTCTGTAGGTAAAACTACTTCTGTTTATTTAGTGGTTATTTAAAACAAACTAAAACTCTCCTTGAGGTAGCAGTTCTATTATCATATAACAAAGTGATAAAAAAAGTCCTTTAGCAAGGAACATACATTGCACAATAATGCTATCAAAGTTAATGTGTGCTGTAAATTGTCTCCAGCACTCTTCCTGTTCCTTCTTGTTGGAGTCTGCCATTTTGCTGAAGCCCAGAGCCCCTTAGCAGCAGCACCTAAGCATGTGCAGAGCAGGATGAGACAGTGTACTACTGGATTTTGCACAGTTCCACTTTAACCTTTTCGCTGCCAGGCCCTGCGCTCCACTTTTAAACCCAGCTGGCCAGACCATTTCTGCAATTTTTCCATTGCTTTTTTATTTTTCCCTTACAGCTTGCAGAGTTTGTAAAAGACCCCCAAACCATATGTTTCGGAAAGCAGATGACCAATAGAATTAAAAGAAGGTGCTACCGATTTTTAAGGCTCCGTGATATTTGCACAAATATTTATCAAAGCAATATTTTACTGAAAATACATTAAAATCATTATTAGCATATAAAAACACAGCAGATTTTAAAAAAGTCCTGCTAAATATAAAAGATTAACCTGTATTAAATGAATAAATAACAAATACTTGTACATTTTAAATTACACCTTTTTGCGAAATGGTGAAATTGAAGATACACAAAAATGTAAATATCTAAATTTCTCTAAAAATCTGGAGGTTTTCATTTTTTGTTTACAGCTACAGTATTGACTAAATAGATAACAAATATTTGTACATTTTTATTGTACTTTATTGTGAAATGACGAAAATGGAATGTGCGCAAAACCGTAATTAAAAACAAGTTAGTGTCAAAATCTGGAGGTGCCATTTTTCACTTATAGCTTTCAGAATTTGTAAGGACCCCAAAAACCATACATTTTCTGAAAGCACATTATTAGAATAAAAACTGCTACTGATTTTTGAGGTCCCACCTGTTCATCAAATCGCTATTTTCACAAAAAATACACTAAAATCATTATTAGTGCACACAAACACAGCCTAACGTTTTACAATGTCTCCTTAATTGCTACTACGGTAAGACCTTGTTAACATGGGGCATACTAAAATGTATGCCAGTGGAGGGCTGTGTTTACCCGCATGGGGATGCCCAGGTGTTCTGCGCATCTCCTTGCAGGAAGTCCTATTCATGTCAATTGGGACGTGGGGTGTGGCTATAGGTACACAATGCCAAATGCAGACAGTGTGAGCTCAGGAACATGCACCCGGACCCACATGGATGTCAAATTGGGAGCAACGGCTGTGTTTATGCAGTTGCTACATCCCAAATGACATCAATGGAACTGCACATTACATGAATGAATGAGGAGTCTGTATATAGACTTCTTTTCATTTATAAACTGACACAAGTTTACTATGCTCAGATATCAATGGATACAGGAGCGATCAGTAGTGATCGATGAAAGAAAAGGATGGGGCTGGTACACAGCAGCTGCAGGCGGTGAGAGCAGCAGCCAGCCAGGATTGGTGAGGCGGTACGGACCTGGCCAGCTAGAACAGTGTGGTAGATCCCTAGGTCTGCTTTACAGAATTGGCAGTGAAAGGGTTAAATAGGCTGTGAAACAGAGATACAGACAACACAGCTAAGGCTCCATGTACTCTAGCATTTTTTAGAAGCTCTAAAAAAGCTAAAAAAAAAATGCTGGAAGCAAAGTGCTGATAATAGCATTTATGTGCCAGCTTGTAGTAGTGTTTAGGAGTTTTCAGCATTTTTTCTGCTAGAAAAACTCTCCCAAAAACTCTACAAAAACAAACTTTTTTTCTACTCCTAAACGCTGAAGCTTGACAAACGCTTCTAGCATAAAATAGTGTGCATGGACACATAGGGTGATACTATTAGCTTCTAAGAGGAGAAAAAGAAAATGCTCATAACAGCTTCTAGGACCTTAAAAAAACCGCTAGTGTGCATGGAGCCTAATGATCTACTAACTGCTAAAACCAATGGCCATTACTCCATACTCATACTCTTTGACCTTTCCGCTGCCTTTGACCCAGTCGATCACCAGCTCCTCCTCAGTGAACTTCACTCCATTGGCCTATGTGTCTCTGCTCTCTCTTGGTTCTCCTCTTACCGTTCTCAGCGCACTTTCAGTGTCACATACAACTCCTCCTCCTCCACTCCTCTCCCTCTTTCTGTTGGTGTACCCAAAGGTTCTGTCCTTGGGCCTCTCCTTTTCTCTCTCTATACCTCCTCCCTGGGCCAATTAATAACCTCCCATGGATTCCAATACCACCTCTATGCTGATGACACCCAGATCTATCTCTCGACTCCCCAGCTCACCCCCTCAATCTCCTCACGTATCACAAATCTATTGAGCGAAATATCAGCATGGATGTCACACTACTACCTTAAACTCAATCTTTCCAAAACCGAGCTTGTAATATTTCCTCCCTCCGTTCCCCCACTCATGACTGTACCATTAAGATTAACAGCACAACCATTGGTCCTTCCCCTCATGCCAGGGTGCTAGGCGTAATCCTAGACTATGACCTCTCATATTCCTTCTGTATTGAAATGTATTGTAATTGTACTGTCTCCTTTATATTGTAAAGTGCTGCGCAAACTGTTGGCGCTATATAAATCCTGTATAATAATAATATAATAATAATAATGGAGCCTAAACATGTTAGGATACTATACTATAAATTTCAAGCTATACTTATAAGTATCTAATGTATGTTTTTAAATCCTAAAGGCTAAGTTCACCAAATAAATGCACATGACAGGTTAACAAAATGCGCATTTATTATTTTTTTACACTAGACTCTGCAATGCATTGCACCCGCAATCAGTGGATAGCAGGTGGCAGACGAGACTTTATTTATTCATGCAAAGAAATCTGTGAATGAATGATGTGACTGTGTGGGCAAAGCCCACTAACTTTAAAATGTTACTGCGGGTGCAGGGAGTAGATCATGAGAGTGGCGAGGGGGTGAGGAGGACTGCCCCAAAGTAACGTATTACTTGTTACACCCTAAATACAGGTATAACATGTTATAAAAGGTAATTTTATCTTTTAACTCTTTGATAAAACATTTACCATACAGGGTAACAATACTTTTACTTACAAGCAACCCAGTCCAGAGTCTTGGCCAGTGCAGGGTGGTGCACTGATGCTCCTTTTAGCTAGTAGGGTGGTCCTATGCATGTGCATCCTATCCTTCATAGGACCTGAAGGAAAAACTGTCTCCTTGCAGGCTTTCGATTAGATGGCTCAATTAGGTGACTATTCTCTTATGGACTTATCCACCCATGTACAATACTGCAGAAAGACCTTAGCATCTCATTGGTTATCATTCAACCTGAAAGGTAAGCCAAGCTGGATCTCATAGTGGGTGAGTTTTTAGAGTACTGTGCTGGAGAAACGTTGAGTATTACAAAAAGAGCTGTGCCTTCTCTTAAATGGCCTAAGCAATGTTTATATATATATTGTTTTTTCTGTAGAGGCTCTAAGTCGCTGTGTATTGTTTGTGTTTCTGTAGAAGCTCTGAGTCAATTCCTTCTTATTTCATGCAGAGCCGAGTCCAGTCTAGGTCTGTTAGACCCATCAGGCACTGGGGCAGATTTGAAGAACACCTGATAGAATGACCCTTTTAATTTTAGTTCAGTTTGTACTCTACACAAAGCTTTTTTTAGGCTCATTGTGTAGGATTTCTTTCCTTTCATAAAGAAGTGCTAAACAATTTTTAATGTACAAAAATGGATGTCAAACAAACTAAATTTAAAGAATTTCCATAGGATGTCCAGCCAAGCACAATACAGTAAGGAGTAGTACTGGCTTCTGCATCTAGATGGAAATCTCTAGAATAAGCGACAACCACGCCAGCACTCTTACACTGATGTATGGAAATTGCAGACGGGCTTGGCTTCCTGTAATGACAATTTTTCCCATTGGTTAATTAGGATACCAGAATAGTGCCACCTTGTGCGAGTGGAGGTCAAAGAAGGCCACATAGCGACTCAGGTACATCACCACTCTGGTGCCCATTTCTAGAGTTAGGTAGCCACATGTAGTCATGTTTTAGTTTTATTAGTATGTTTTTGTTTTATTTTAAACCATTTTCACTTATTACAGAGATACCATCAGCATATTTTAAAGGCAAGATTACCTGAGATTCTTTCCTGAATACCGCTACTTGCAAGCTCTGCAAGTTTTCCAATCCCAGTTTGCAGTATTTATTGTATTTGAGAGTAAGAGCATACCATGTGGAAAATTTCAGTTCTCGCTTATTCCTTGTGATAGTGTTTCTTACCATTAGGTCTGTAAATGTCATTTCCTTTTCTGCTGCATCCTCTCTCCTTCAAGCAGAACTGTGTCTAGGCAATGGACGCAATGATATTTTCATACTCCTAACTTGCATAGGGTTACAGGATTTTCAAAATTAAAGCAACAACATCCCACTGACTATGCCCACATTTAACCACTTGAGCTCTGGAAGATTTTACCCTCTTCATGACCAGGCCACTTTTTGTTATACCGCACTGCGCTACTTTATATTTATATTTTTTTTACACAAATAGAGCTTTTCTTTGGTGGTTTATGATCACCACTGGGTTTTTTATTTTTTCTAAAAGAAATAAAAAAATAGACTGCAAATTTTGGGGAAAAAAATATTTTTTTCTGTCTGCTATAAAACATATCCAATAAACAAAATCAGATGTCTTCATAAATCTTGGTCAAAATGTATTCTGCTACATGCCTGATGATAAAAAAAAATCCTACGGACACAGCTGATCACGTGATGTGGTAAAAGGCCAATCACAGCAGCCTTTTACCACGTGATCAGCCGTATCCAGTGACACAGCAAATGCACTTTCCCTGATGATCAGTGCCCAGCAGTGCCACCCACAAGTGCCCACCATCAGTGACCAGCAGTGCCACCCACCTGTGCCCATCAGTGCCTAGTAGTGCCACCCACCTCTGCCCATAAGTGCCACCCACCTGTGCCCAGCAGTGGCACTGATTGGTGCTGCACAGCAGTGCCACCCATCAGTGCCCATCATTGTTGCATATCAGTGCAGCATCACCAGTGACGCCTCATCGGTGCCAGCTCATCAGTGCTTCTTATCAGTGCCCATCAGTGCTTCCTAGCCGTGCCACCTCATCAGTGCTGCCATCAGTAAAGGAGAAAAATTACCTGTTTGCTAAACTGTATAATAGAAACAGAGATAAACGTTTTTTTTTTTTCAAAATGTTTGATTTTTTTTTTTTTATAGCGCAAAAAAATAAAACACCCAGTGGCGAGTAAATACCACCAAAAGAAAGCTCTATTTGTGTGAAAAAAAATATAAAAATTTCATATGGGTGCAGTGTTGCATGACTATGCAATTGTCATTCAAAGTGCAACAGCACTGAAAGCTGAAAATTGGCCTGGGCAGGAAGGAGGTATAAATGCCCAGTAGACAAGGGGTTAATAAGCACTAGGGCAGCTGCACTTGCAGAGTGCACAATGTTTTTGCCTTTAGTAAATCCATCTCATTATACATAACAAGACATTACCCACCTTTAGCCAGTAACTGTTGCCAATTAAAATGAGACAACTGCACCTTAACACAGGAACAGCATTATTTTGACCCTCAACCAATACAAAGGACAAGTGAAAGTCATTTTCTTTACAATAGACCTGAAGTTTCCGTCACCCGAGAAGTAATTCCTCCAGAAGAAGGGACTTATTCATGTGTACTGCAAGACATCAGATAAAATCATCTTAGAAGGTACTCAGGCTCATCGCTTTCTTAGCATCCAAAGATGTTGGGATTGGTGCCAGCAAATTGTGCGATGCCTATTACTTCTTGTCCTTCTGGCTTATTTAATCACTTCATGCTGTGATGAGTAAATTCACAGCTTTCTCATCCAATCCCAGAGCAATTCATCTTGATTACACAATGCTCTGGATAAGAGCTATATATTTGTCACACATGTACAGGCCAATGGGGGGTTATACCCCGCGCCTACTGGGCATCTGCCAAGTCACTGACCTCGGCATGAACCGGCCCATTTGGTAGGTGATGTGTGCGCTGTCATTACATGTGTACAAACACAGAAGCAAATCGGTATAAGTTATATGTGGGCCGCCTGCCAGCACAGGATTCTCTGCCAACTGGGAGAGAGGAACGCATGAATCAGAGTGAGCTATGAATACATATGCTGAACATTTTATTCATGCTTTACGTTCCTCACTGGAGTATTCTGCTGCCTAGTGGAATATTGTACAGGTTTTTTTTTAATCTTTGTGAGGAAGTGTGAATCTATCCGTACAATTATAAATCTTGTCAGAGGAGAATATGTTGTTAGTTGTACTGACTGATGTTATCTGTATGCTGCAGCCTACTTGTATATAGCAGTGGTAAGCCTAGGACAGTGTCTACCATTCTGTACACAGACCCCAAGGAGCAGAACTAGGACCCTCTTCTGAAAAAAATACTTTTAAAGGATAAGTTCACCTTTGTTCATCTTTTTTTTTCTAAATTCCAGCTTCTCTATGTACCAAAAATGTACTTCTTTTGCACAAATTCAAAAGCTTTCCATTTTTTTTTCTACCCACCTTTACGTCAGTGTCCAGATGGCTGTCCAAAAAGCTTATCCATTACTTCTGCCTTATTCCTGCTGACCTCGTTAGCACACACCCTGTATCATCTACCCCGTCTACCTACCACCCACTTCCAGGTACACGCATGCTGGAATGTGAGTTCCCACTATGTATAGATGTGAGTGGGGCTTGACAGCTGAGTGTCTTCATCCACTTCTTCCTATGTACTCGTATAATGGCCATACACTATGCAGTCTGATTGTACAATCTCTGTACAATTTCCTTTAAATTTTCTGGAACTGTGGAAAAGGAGGACCCACGTATCTACCCAATCACTCTGTATCCAATCAGGCAGGCCCTTACACTACATAGTTGATGGTAGAGGAGAACTTTACAGAACACAATTCTCCTGTTTTCAATACTACAGCTCTATCCACATAGGATGTTATCTGTTCACTCAGCACACGCTGCCAAATGAATGATCGATACAAGATGGAAGTCAAGGTATAAAAATAAAAATTGATGTCTGTGTATTTAGTGAGTAAAGTGATCACTGATTGATTGCTTTTCATTTAATATTCGTGCACCTGGAAGTGGGTGGTAGGTAGGAGGGGGTAGATGATACAGGGTGTGTGCTAATGAGGTCAGCAGGAAATAAGGCAGAAGTAATTGAAAAGCTTTGTGGACAGCAGTCTGGACACTGACGTAAAGGTGGATGGAAAAAATAGAAAGCTATTAAATTTCTACAAAAGAAGTATAATAATGCTACATTGGTACATAGAGGAGCTGGAATTTAGGGGAAAAAAAGTTAACAAAGGTGAACTTATCCTTTAACCCCTTGCCCTTCAGAGGATTCCCCCCCCCCCTTCCTGACCAGGCCATTTTTTGTGTTACGGCTCTGCGTTACTTTAGCTGACAATTGCGCGGTCATGCAACGCTGCACCCAAATGAAATGTACATCCTTTTTTCCCCCCATGAATAGAGCTTTCTTTCGGTGGTATTTGATCGCCTGTGTGTTTTTAATTTTTGTCGCTGTAAAAAAAAGCCTGGCATGAGAAAATAAACAATATTTTTGACTTTTTGCTATTAAACATGTCCATTAAATAAATTTGAATACTTTAGTGAAGGTGTAAGGACATTGGCGTAAAACATAGGTAATATCTTGAAATACACAAATTTGTTTTATAGCTTGAAACCAAAGTTTCATAGGATGAATCATCTTCCTATTCCAATATAGTAGAACTAGAGGTCCTTTATTGTTCACACCATGTCAATATACCATGTTTTATTGAGTGCTCGAATACCAGTGAATGTTACCCTGTGTACCGCCCATCTACACTGTTTAGCTATGCTGGAAGGCACTACACTGTCTGAATCTAGAACCTAACCACACTCCGCCAGTCCTTCTGCCCAAAAGTTCCTTACATTCCAGGACTTCAAAAATTCTGACCACTGCTTCCAATGCTGTTCTCAAAATGCCTGCCAGTACTTCCTATGGCACTCACAGAATCCATGTGAAGACTTCCAGTATCCCTGCCAGAAATTCCATTGGCATTCGCAGAATCTCTGCAGTATTTCCAGTGCTGCTTGCAGAAGCCTTGTCACTATTTCAAGTCATCATTGCCAGTACTTCCAGTGGCAATCACAGAACTTTAAGTGCTCCTTGAAACAATACTGGATGTGTCCTCTCACCCATAAGTGAATTCACGTATCAGCCGTGGACGTAGCTGGTGCTGTTGAAATATAATGGAAATTTACCATTACGATTAAGCCCAATAAGTGTAGTCAGAGGCAGGAACTATCTTTGCATTCCCTGCTGAGCTATGTCAGCATAAGGATTATAGAGCTAAACTGTACAAAAAGGGTCTTTCAGTGATACTGACAGAATGGCTGAACACGTCTTAAAGGAATTCTATGGTCACAGCACACACACTTCAGTGTTATAACATTAGCACTGTAATAGCAATAAAGAAAAAAAAATATTTTTGACAATCCAATATAAGCTTACTAGAATAATCCAATTTTAAGTTGTGAACGCTGCCTGTCTGCTGACCGTCTCTTTCCACAACTTCCTGGATTCCCTGCATGCTTAGTATCTTCTCCATTTCTAACTACTCTATTTCCCATAGTACCTTGCTGCCTGCAAGCTGTATTCCTGTAATGACTCCGCCTCCTGAAACTCCTCTCAGAAGGCTGGCTGTATGAAATGTGTGACAGAGCAGTGTGTGCTCACAGGGCATAGTGAAGAGGTGTCATTGAGTTCAAGGAAGAAATTTCAAGATCCTGCAGTATAATAGGAGTAGGCCAGAAATAGTTGAAAACCAAAGTTGAAATATTATATCATTTTAAGTTTTGACCATAGATACACTTTAATGTAAATAGTAGTAATACACATAGAATGCCTAAAACAAACATACATAAGATCTTGAAGGGGTAGAAAAAAATAACTGGTAAAGATATGATCTTAGTAACAATTTCTTTATTTCTCCAATGAGTCCAAGATATGAAAGGTTGGAGACCCACTTGTCAAGTCCCGGCTTATTCCTTCAGATGTGTCAGCTCTGAGGGCACTCACAGGAGACGGCACACCATTAAATTAAGTGTAAACACTTGGAAGTGTAAAAGCAGCAAACTGCTTACTGACAGTCGTCACTTGGGTACCAGGAGCTGGAAATATTGTGATTTTCAGGAGGACAAGATGATTAACACTCCAGAACAAACAACTGAGAGCAGATTGAGGTATCTGACAGAAGATAAAGAGATCATTCTGTACTACAACAGGTTTCATATTCCCCAGATACAAAATGTCAACATCAAACCAATGTGTAATTACTGAAAGCTTTAACTTGACAACACCTTAAAGATCCTTCGTGTTTGACGATTTATTTCCTAGAAGGGATGAAGGTGGAGGTCAGCGACAGGCTGAGAAGGTGCTGCCTTAAAAGCTGGAATATTTTTATCTGACAAGGACATCATCTTCAGATCATCATTGTACAGAGATGATGGGAGCAGGTGACAATAGAGGTTGATGACTCTCCTACCTATACCTACGTGTTGTGACATTCCCATTATATGTTTATAACCGATAAATATTGATTTGGTCGGTGAAATTGGAAGAGGTCTTGACTTGATGGACCAACTGAGGTTTAGAAAAAATTGTAATTATTCTTTTCTGTCCATATTATTTATGGCCATATACACTACTATTATACATTGATAAACAGGTAGCTCTGAAATATTCCACAGTTTTATATACGGAGCACTGAGCCAGTCACATAGTTTCTGCACCAAAGGAGTTTACACTCTAATGCCCCACCACAGTCACACACTATTATTATTATACAACTACATAGCTCTGACATATACCATAGTGCTATACAGAAAACACTGAGCCAGTTACATCAGTCTCTGTGCCAGAGGAACTTACACTCTAATGTTCCACGACAGTCACGAACTATTACTATTATATTTTTATAGAGCTATGACATATACCATAGTGCCATACTGAGAACACTGAGCCAGTCACATCGGTTTCTTTGCCAGAGAAGCTTACACTCTAATGCCCCCAAGTCATACACAATTATACGCTAATATACATTTATGACATATTCCATAGTGCTGTACAGAGAACATTGAGCCAGTCACATTAGTCTCTAAACCAGAGGAGCCTACACTCTCTCCCCCAAATTCAATAATACATGTAAAATGAGAAACATTCCTCCTTAATATAAATGGTCACTTGTCTCCCAAGGACACCCGGGGGTGAGAGTTGACTTGTTTTGTAACGTATGAGCAACAAAAAGTAAAATGTTATATGGGTGGTTTCCCCATTGCTCTATCCAGTCTCAAGGTGTATGTCTAGCTAGCAAGCAATAAAAACATAACTTAATATTGTTACTCATTATTACGTTGTGTTTTTATTGCTTTCTTGTTTTGAAAAGTCACTTTCAGGCTTTTTTTTATCAAAAAGTCTGCTAGTGGTGCCCTTTTTGCTATCTAATCCTACCACACATCTTCATTCTTAATTACCAGGTCACCTGTGAACTATAACAATACACTGTTATGTGCTTCACTGAATCACCTAAACAACTAAATGTGTTGCAAATTTGAGGAAATACGTAATACAAATGTATGGAGCCGCAGAGCCACATGGCATCAATTGCAGAGACGTAAACACAGATTTGAGTGAGTTAAATATGATGTAAACTCTGGATTCTTCGGCAGATCTTGGATCAATCAACGCTAGCGAGACTCAGGTATTGTTTCCATGTTACCATTTATTCCTTTCTGCGTCTCTTCTTTGGGAATTGGTTTTGAACACAATATTGTGGTAAATGGTTTGAGTCAACAAATACACTTTGAAAATGGTTTATGGAAGCTGTTCTGCACTCTAACTGCGGCACAAAGTCCAGAATGAGACAATTGTGAACATTGTGGCTGTTTGTTGTATAATTAGTTGTCGTCTTTTGTTTTAATATGCAAAGTTGGGTAATTTCACAATAAATTTGTCACCAGAAATTTCAACAGATAAGGCTTCTTTAATGAATGACTCAAAGAGCAAAGTTTCATCCTTATTAACCAATCACATTCCAGGTCACTAAATTAGGTTAGTAGCAAAATATTTTTTTTTTTATTAGTTACTAAAGACTTTCATTGTATCTAAAGACAAAACTTTCTGTTGAGAAGAATAGAGAGAATTGTTCTAATGGAGACACTTGTAATGACACCTGACTTAGAGTGACCTCATTTTGAAGATATTTCTTCTCACTTTCTGTTGTATCAACAGGATAGGAAATGAAGGTACATCTTTTGAATAGGACATGGAGAGTGAACAAAAATTATTAACAGGGCTTTTATCTATTCCATACAAAATAAAAAAAATGCTTTGCCTTTACACATACTTTAATTTGTCCTTTGTTGGACAGTACAGTAGTAAGAAAATAAGTAAGGCTGAAAGAAGGCAAAATACAACAAGTTTTTTCTTTCCAATTTGCCATATTTGATCCAATAGAAGTAAAACAAAACTCTAGTGAGGTGTCTGGCCTGAATCAGTAACTCTGCTGATGAACCCTGCAAATTGTACACTAATTATTTCTCATAGTCTCAAAATAGGAAGAGAGAGGGCAAAGGTGACAACCATGCAGGTCCTAGAGTGGTATTATCCCAAAGTGACCAATATCTATTTCATCCTACAAACCAGGAATAGATAACATCCAGAAAGTAACACAGATTAAAACCATATACATAACAAATGTCTCCATATTTATTAGTCACAGTGAATACATAAATATACAAATATTAAAAGAATCTCAAATGATGCTATATATCACGCACTGATTTTACACAAATATCTAAAATTGTCACTTATATATATTTGTTATACTGTGTCCAATTACACAAGTTGTGGTCTACGTGTTTTGTAGATAAATCCATTTAATCAGGACCAGAAGTGAAATGGTCACACAACATCCATACAATTCCACTGAGCTCAATATAGTGGTCTTAATTAGGCTATAACTTAACAAAATATAAATTAACATAATAAATAAAAACACATACCCCCTTTTACAAATAGGATGACAGGTATGCAATATGACCTCAGCGCACACTCCATGGGTACTCACTTAAAGCATCATACGGTTCATCAATCTAAAATGTATTTTTAATTATTATGATAATTTTGTATTCTGTTATGTTATAGATGAACGATTCTCAACAGTGTTGCCATAACACCATGGGATGCTGTTTGGATTCTCCTCTGGTGTCCCAGTCACAGGATGCAGTTTGTCCTGGATCAGCATCATATTTTAACATAGTAAGGGCCGGCCAATAGCACCATAACAACCAGTGAAGCTCTAGGGCCAGGACACACGCTGCTGATCCAGGGCAGGATGGCAAGCAGGGATGCCCCCAGCATTCAGGAGAGGACAAAGTGCACCTCTTCCACACCTGCTCTGTCTTCTGCCCCCTGAAATGCTGCTGGAGTAAGGTTGGGCTCCGAAGGGAAGAGTGGACTCTGATAAGGGACACTGATGGGGAGACTCTGATGGGAAAGGTGGTGCTTCTGATGTAATGAGAGCATTCTTTGATGGGGAAATGCTGCTGACTTGATGGTGAAGAGGGAACTTTGATGAAGGCTTGTGATGTGAAATTCATTTCATCAAGGCAGTTGCATGCATCGTCCTAGCTTCTGTTTCGATTGATGGTAAGTAACATTTACATTGGTGGTTCGAGATTTTGCTTACTTTTAAAGGGTGCTATACCTGAAAAAAGGTTAAAGCGGAGTTCCACCCAAAAGGGGAAGTTCCGCTTTATTGCTTTGTCCCCCACTCCCCATTAAAGATTGGCACCTTTGGGGAGCGGTTACCAGAATTTGACAGGTAACCGCTTCCACTTCAGCTGCGATCGCCTAGGCCAGTTGTAGGCAACCTGCGGCTCTCAAGCTGTTGCAAGACTACAAGTTCCATCATAGCTCGAGGCTCAGGCGCCCCAGGTCTCCACCCGGGCAGCAGAAAATTCCAGAAGGGCACCGGAGGCTCTCTACAGCGTCCCCTGCATCTGGGTAAGCCATCTCCATCTCCATCCACCTCCATCCCCACCCCTGCACCCGGGCAAGCCATCTCCATCTCCACCCCGACGGTCTTCCCTGCGGACACCCACGGCCGTGTCACCGGGGTCACCTGTGGCCTGGTGCATCCCCCCCAACCCACGGCTGATGAACTTGACCTTCAATCTACTACCTGTCCCCTTGCTCCCCAAAACCACCCTCCCGTTTTCATGTGCACATTGGAACGCTCGCTCGGTCTGCAATAAGCTCACCTCTATCCACAACCTCTTCGTCTCCCGCTCCCCTAACCTTCTTGCACTCACGAAAACCTGGCTCCAAGCAGCAGATTCTGTCTCCCCCGCAGCACTCTCCTATGGAGGCCTCATCTTGACCCACTCATCCAGGCCCAGTGGTCGGAAAGGAGGCGGGGTTGGTCTACTTCTGTCATCACTGAGCACCTTTCAAGTCCTCCCTAACCCTCCCTCTCTATCCTTCTCTTCTTTTGAGACCCACTGCATCTGGCTATTTTCTCCAATCTCCCTGAGGATTGCAGTGATCTACCGGCCTCCTGGACCCATGTTCCGCTTTCTCGAAGACGTTGCCGCCTGGCTACCGTACTTTCTTTCCTCTGATATACCCACTATCATCCTCGGAGACTTCAACATCCCTATTAACGTCAATAACCTGGCTACATCCCAACTCCTCCACATAACCTCTTCTTTTGAACTAGCACAGTGTATACAGTCCTCCACTCACTCCGACGGGAATACCTTAGACCTTGTCTTCTCTCACCACTGTACTCCCTATAACCTCACAAACACCCCCTTTCCCCTCTCTGATCGCAATCTCATCACCTTCACAGTCTCCTCGTCCTCTAACACCTATCCCACCAAACAGCAAACAATTACCAACAGAAATCTCCAAAACCTAAACCCTTCTCCCTTCCACTCTGCAACTGACCAACTCTATGACAGTATCAACCCCCTGTCCTGCCCGACCTGGCCACTGCTGTCTACAACAACTCGCTTTCATATGCTCTAGACTCGCTTGCTCCCCTAACAACACGAAGCATCAGGCCCCGACCTCTACAACCTTGGCAGACTGACCACACCCGGAATCTCAAACGACACAGTCGCACGCTGGAGCGATTATGGCGTAAAACCAAATCCCACCAAGCGTTCACCCGTTATAAATCTGCCTTCCTAACATACACTTCCTCCCTTCACGCTGCCAAACAAGCCTACTTTGTCACTCTCATTAATACCTTCTCTTCGAGTCCTCGTTGGCTCTTCTCTACCTTTAACTCTCTACTTTCTCTGCTCCCACCACCACCCAGTGCCTCACTCACTGCCCACGAGATTGCAAACCACTTCCAAAGCAAGATTGACGTAATTTGTAGGGACATTGCCACTACACAGACACCCACCCCACTTAGCATTCCTCATACCATACCTCCCTCAACACTTTCCTCTTTTGACCTCGCTAGCACCAAAGAGGTCCTCAAGGTCTTCTCAGAAGCCCACCTCACCACCTGCCCCTTGGACCCTGTCCCCTCACAACTCCTTCGGTCACCCTCCTCCTCCATCCTATGCTCCCTCACTCACATATTCAATCTTTCCCTCTCTACAGGTGCCTTCCCCTCCCCTCTAAAGCACGGGCACATCACTCCCATACTTAAAAAACCCTCCCTAGACCCCACCAACCTGAACAACCTAAGACCCATCTCCCTGCTGCCATTTACCTCTAAATTTCTAGAACGTTTTGTCTACAATCGTCTGAGCTCCCACCTCACTGACAACAACCTTCTCGACCCTCTACAGTCTGGCTTTAGCCCTCTACACTCCCCTGAAACTGCCCTACTAAAACTCTCTAGTGACCTACTAACTGCAAAAACCACTGGCCACTATTCAATACTCCTACTAGTCGACCTCTCCGCGGCCTTTGACACGGTTGACCATCCCCTCCTCCTCAAAAAGCTACACTCGCTTGGCCTCAGAGACTCCGCTCTCTCCTGGTTCTCCTCCTATCTATCGCAACGCTCCTTCAGTGTTATGTATAACGCTGCCACGTCCTCTTCACTCCCTCTCTCTGTAGAGGTCCCTCAAGGTTCTGTCCTTGGACCCCTTCTCTTCTCCATCTACACCTCCACTAGCATCTCTATGCTGATGACATGCAAATCTATCTGTTTACTCCTCACCTCACCCCTTCAGTCTCCACCCGTATCGCTAGCCTACTAAGTGACATATCGGCTTGGATGTCACTCCACTTCCTCAGACTCAACCTTTCTAAAACTGAGCTCCTAGTATTCCCCCCTGCCCGTGCCACCTCCACTGACTTCACCATAAATATCGATAACACAATCTTTAGTCCATCCCCTCATGCCAGGGTACTAGGTGTAATCCTAGACTCCCATCTGTCCTTCCAGCCCCAGATCCAATCGCTGACAAAATCATGTAGACTTCACCTCCGCAACATCTCCAAGATACGACCATTCCTAACCCCGGAGACCACTAAGCAACTTATTCACTTCCTTGTCATATCACGCCTCGACTATTGTAACTCCCCCCCCCATTGGCCTACCTCATCGCAGGCTATCCCCCCTTCAGTCTATCATGAACGCTGCTGCCAGACTCATCCACCTCACTAACCGCTCTGTATCTGCCACTCCTCTCTGCAAATCCCTCCACTGGCTTCCAGTTGCCCAACAGATAAAATTCAAAACACTAACTATGACATACAAAGCCATCCACAACACTGCCCCAAATTACATATCCGAACCTATCTCTAAATATCACCCAAACCGTAAACTCCGCTCTTCGCAAAACCTCCTACTCTCTAGCTCCCTTATCTCCTCCTCCCATGCTCATCTCCAAGACTTCTCCAGGGTGTCACCCATCCTCTGGAACTCCCTACCCCAATCTATCAGTCTATCACCTACTCTACTTACCTTTAGGCGATCATTGAAAACCTATCTCTTCAGGGAAGCTTATACCGCCCTCTGCTAATACTGGAATCCTCTACTCTTCCAACCACTCCATCCCCCACAGTTTTACCTATTGCACCACCCACCCTCCCTCCTAGATTGTAAGCTCCAAGGAGCAGGGCCCTCAATTCCCTCTTGTATTGAACTGTATTGTTACTGTATTGTCTCCCAATATAATGTAAAGCGCTGAGCAAACTGTTGGCACTATATAAATCCTGTATAATAATAATAATCATGCCTCTGCAAGTCATAGCTGTAACTGTCAGTTTTGTAATGTAGCAATGCCTCATGGGAAATGTAGTTCCACAACAGCTAGAGAGCCACAGGTTGTCTACCCCTGGCCTAGGCGATCAGAAGCGGAAGTTGTCCTCCCCCCTCCCTCCCTCCCCATAATCTTCTGGGACATGTGACAGGTCCTAGAAGACTACGGGGCCATTCACAAAGCTCAGCGCTTCTCACATATGTGCAGTGGGCACCCAGCTGTGAAGCTGCAAGCTGTCACAGCTGGCTGCCCACACTAAAGATGCCGGCGCCAGGGAGAAAAGACGGTCGGTGAAACCAGCGGTGGTGAGGACACCGCTGAACCAAGAGACAGGTAAGTGGCTGTATTTTTAAAGTCAGCAGCTACAGTTTTTGTAGCTGCTGACTTTTTTTTTTTTTTTTTGCAGCTCAAACTCCGCTTTAAGAAATGCTGTTATGGACTAATTCAGACCACTATACTGAGGTCAATAGAACTGTATAGATGTCTTGAAATCCTTTCACTGCAGTTCCTGATGAAGCAGATTTATCTATGAAACACGATGATTGCAACTTGCTACCTGTGAAATGGGACACCAAGTATAAAAAATATATATGTGGTCATATAAGATATTCATGTAAAAATAGTGCATGGTATTTAACAACATGTGATTTTTTTTATTACTTGTATATTTATGTATATGCTGTGATTTATGTATCTGGAAATATTTTTTGCACATATGGATTTAATCTGTGGTACTTCCTGGGTGCTAATTGATGGTTTTTAGGGTGGAATACGTAATTATTTGTTGCAAAAGCACCCAGGCCACAATAACATTCATGTATTTTATAGGTATCTTGTTTGGGAAAGAATTCTAAATGTTTGCCCCCCCCCCCCCACTTCCTTGCCATGAAAAAGTAATTGACACATTATCACTTGGGCTGTGTATATCTTTTTTGGAAGGATATTGTTGTTCTTTGGTGTAGCCATGTATGACACTTGCTGACATATTTCTAATTTCTGTACTACTCCAGTATAAATGATTTTCTTTATAAGTGCTGACTGAGAGGGAAGAGGAATGTATCCCTTATTTGATTCATATGCTTTCATGGCTGATTATTTCATGTGGTATTATTGCTACTAAATTCTATTAGAGACTTGGGCCGAGGCAGCAATAAACCTGGGATTAAACTCTGTGCTTAGATCCAGGTGTTTTGGGGACCCTAGTGTTTCAGACTCCGAGAAACATTATCTTGTATCCCACCTCAGCCATTGTGTCTTTTGGCCACAATCCAAGTATCTTAGGTACAGCCTGATATTAAAACAGAGACTTCAAGAACCAAAATACTAACATATCCTCTGTAATTTGGTTATGGGAACTCTGCAGATCCTACCAAAGCAAACTGAATCCAAGGAATTTTATCCTCTACTGCAGCTGGGATAAATAGAGTGAGAACCTGATTAAACTGCTTCTAGAGCTCTGGAACAGCTCAGCAGGCCCCAGTGTGTGGGACCCCTGTACCCTCTTACCAACATCACTTTAAAATACATATACTAGGTATATCTTGTATGGAGGCATTCTAAGAGCCTCAGGTGTGGACTCCACTCCACTCAACTCCACTAAAGAACTGCAGTTAATTGGTACAACCCCAATTCCAAAAAGTTGGGACGCTTTGTAAAATCGACATAAAAACAGAATAATTTGCAAATCTCATAAATCCATATTTTATTCACAGTAGAAAACATATCAAATGTTTAATCTGAGAAGATGAACAATTTTAAGAAAAAAAATGTAATTTTGAAGTTGAAGGCAGTATCATGTCTGAAAAAAGTTGGGGTAGGGCCATGTTTCCATGATGAAACATCACATATTCTTTTACATAGACAAGTGACAGCAGAAAAAGATCAAGTGCTCAATTGAGTCTTCCCATTTTTTAAAATAGTTTTTAATAGGTTTTTTATAGAGTATAGATCTATGCTAACTATAGGATTCTAACTGCTCAACAGTCCTGGGTCTTCTTTGACGTATTTTTCATTTCAAGATGCGCCAGATTTTTTCACTTGAAAGATCTGAAATGCAGGCAGGCTAGTTAAGCACCCAAACTTTTCTACTATAAAGCCATGCTGTTGTCATAGATGCAGTAAGAGGTTTAGCATTGTCTTGCTGAAGTATGCAAGGCCTTCCATGAAAAGGATGTTATCTGAATGGGAGCATATACTGCTCTAAAACCTGGATTTCAGCATTGATGGTGCCTTTCCAGATGTGCAAGTTGCCCATTCCAAAAGCACTAATGCACTCTGATACCATCTGAGAGTGCTGATAACAAGCTGGAAGGTCCCTCTCCTCTTTAGTCGGGAGGGCACAGTGCCCATGGTTGCCAAAAAGAATGTCAAATTTTGATTCCTCTGACCACAGAACAGTTTTCCACTTTACAACAGACCATTTTAAATGAGCTTTAGCCCAGAGAAGGCAGCTGTGTTTCTAGTTCATATTCAGAGATGGCTTCTTTGCAATGATAGAGCTTTACCTTACATTTTTGGATGGCACAGCGAACTGTGTTCACAGACAGTGATTTTTGGAAGTATTCCTCAGCCCATGCAGTCATGTCTATCACAGAATCACACCTGTATTTAATGCAGTGCAGTCTGAGGGCCCAAAGATCATGGGCATCCAATATTGCCTTTTGGCCCTTTCCTTTCACACAGAGATTTCTCCTGATTCTCTGAATCTTTTGATGATATTATTTACTGTAGATGATGACGAATATTTAATGTCTTTGCAGTTTACTTTGAGGAACATTATTCTGTGATTGTTTGACAATTTTTAGACACTGTTTTTCCACAGATTGGTGAACCTCTGCCCATCTTTACTTATAAGACACTCTGACTCTTTAAAATGCTCTTTTTATACCCAGTCATGTCACTGACCTGTTTCCAATTAACCTAAATAGGTGCAAAATGTTATGCCAGCTATTACCAGTAGTAACACTTTTTGTTGCCCTGTCCTAAAATTTTTGAGAGGTGTTGCTACCATCAATTTCAAAAGTACTTTATTTGTTTCCTAAAATGGTACATTTTCTCTTTAAACATTTGATATGTTTTATATTTCCTATTGTTAATAAAATTTGGGTTTATGAGATTTGCAAATAATTGCATTGTTTTTATGTAGATTTTACACAGCATCCCAACACTTTGGGAATTGGGGTTGCATTGTTTCCTTTTTTGTCAAATTAAAAAAAATAGGAAGAATACTGAATCTTTCCTGGGATGCACTGGAACCCAGTTCCAAGTCTCAAGAGTTCTGGCAGAGTAAACTCTGTACATGAGTTCTCAACTCCACCCAGTCCTAGGGTCTCTGGCAGAATTATATCTGAACCTGAGTTTTTAACTCTGCCCAATCTGAGGAGTGACTATTGCACCCTTATTACTAAACTGAAATTCATTATTGGAGGTAAATCTGGGAATTGCAAGAAGATACCCTTGTAGTGTCCCAACCCTGTCCACCCCTATCCTTTCACACTGCAATAGTTACATGCTTGTTAACTCTAGGAGATGCGAAATAGGACAGAATACTTACCAAACTCCTTATTCCAACATTTCCTTTCCTCTAGATTGTGTGCAGCCCCTTGCCGTTTTCAAGTAAAAAGCAGGGCTGTTGACCCTTCATTGTACTTGATGCCATCATCATGTGGTCACTGGCCAGAATGTCTTAGGGAAGAGGCTTCAGGTGACCTGTTGCACAGATAGGGAGCCTGTAGGAGCAAGGAATAAGTTAAAGAGTAACTTCGCTCTAACTCCCTGTGTAGCAGGGAGGGTTGTAAAGTAAGAAAATTTAAGAGTTAAGTTCCACCTTATTTCCTCTTCCTCATCCTCTAGAGTTAACAAGCATTTAACCCCACCGCAATGGTAGTTTATTTGTAATTTCGAAGATGTAGTGTAAAACAAAATCTCACTGCCCTTGTTAACTTTTGCAATCACTTAAAATAACAAAAAGTACAGGGAAGCATTTGGATTATGCAATAGGAGTGTGCAAATCAACACCTAAGGGGAGATCTTGAAGCTGCACTCAAGACCATCTCCATAAATAGAAGGTGAATTTTGGGTGGACCGATCCCTATGCATTTCACAGCAGAGAAACCTTACTAGTTAACAGCAAAAAAAAGTTCAAACAGATATTATGTAACATTTCCAGATATAAATAATATTAAAGGATAATCTCATTAATCATTTAGGCAGACATCCATGAAAGCTGCAATACGTATACAATAAAATGGACAAATGTGACATGTGCATCCCATGTGTGCCGGAAAATCACTTTATCTTCTTGTTACATATGGAGCCATCACTGCTGTCCACAACAGAGGTTTTAGCACTATACAAAGACTGAAGAGAGTGTAAGTGATAAGGAAGCTGCCCTATTCTCTACTATAGCCACTAAAAGTGGAGTTCTGCCCACCCCCCCACCCCTCCCCCAAGCTCCAAAAAATTAAAAGCCAGCAGCTACAAATACTGTAGCTGTTGACTTTTAATATTACGGCACTTACCTGTCCAGGGATCCAGCAGTGTCCTCACCCCAAACCGATTCTTCAGATGGCTATTCAGGTGCTTGACTAAGGGAAACCGGCAGTAAAGCCTTTGCGACTTCACAGCCAGTCTACTGCGCAAGCGCGAAGTGCTCTGTGCTTTGCAAAGTGTCCCAAATGCTGTGGGAGGAAGGAGGGCCGCGGCGCACTGTGCCGTAAGAGGGAGCAGGTACCTGTCAAAACCAGGGACCCACTCCTCCCCCACCACCCAAAAGGTGCCAAATGTAGAAGTGGAGGGGGGGGGGGGGGAGAGGCAAATAAGCGGAGCTTCCACTTTTTGGTGGAACTCCCCTTTAAGGACCAGGCTTTTCTGACACTTTTTGTTTACATATAACAATCAGTTTTTGCTAGAAAATTACTTAGCACCTCCAAGCATTATATATTTTTTTAAAGCAGAGAAAAAATTGGTGGGTTTTGCAATTTTTTTATGTATTTACACAGCAGTTTTTGAAATGCAATTTTTTGGGGAAAAGACACACTTTTTTTTAATTTGAATGCAAAAAAACAATACATATTCCATATTTTTTTTGTAAAATATAAAAGATGATGTTACGTCAAGTAAATAGATAACAAACATGTCAAGCTTTAAAATTGCAGCAGTGAAAAATGACATAAATTTAACTATGCATAGGCAAAATTTAAAAGCCTTTACAGGTTACCATTTTAAATTTACAGAGGAGGCCTGGTGCTAGAATTACAGCCCATGATCTGACGCTCGTGGTCACATGCGTGGGACGATCACTGTTTGCATGTATGCGAGACCATACGCCTTTGCGCACAGGCACGAAGGGATGGGGGCACTTCAATTTTTTTTATGCTGTTACTTTAAAAAAACAAATAATTCAGTCACTTTAATTGCTGTGACAGCAATAGGCCTGTGAGAGGCACTCTTTATGGAGGGATCTTAAGTCAATATCCCTCCGCTGCACTTAAAAGCATTCAGTCACACCAAGATCGGTGTGATTGAATGCTTTTATTTTTTAAAAATTGTACCTTTTGTTTTTAAGTAAACTGGAAGTGATGTCAGGTCATTGCTTCTCGTTTACTATTTAACTGTCTTCATCCAGTTCTGTGACCAGCCAGCAGCAGCGCCGGCTAGTCGATTGGGACTCCCGGTGGGACGGGAGATCCCGTGAAAAGAGGCAGGAGGGGTGAATGTACCCTCCCAGTGTTTGTAATAGTGATCGAGTGGCTAGTTAGCTGCTCCGGTTGCTATTACTAGAAACCAAACCTACTAGAAAGCCGATTGTCATCTGCAAATAACGGTACTGGGTTGATGCCTGAAGCTTTGGCATCATCTGGTACAACCACTTGAAGACCAGTGATGTACCAGGTACGTGACTGGTCAGCAAGTGGATTAGCTGGGACTCCAGAGCCGTATAGAGTATACAGAGCAGAATCATTTACAACATCTACTGCAATGTAATTGTAATGTCTCTTTTCAGATGAGTGTTCCAGCTGCTTACACATGGAAAATCACAAGATATTCCATCCCCTTTAAAGGCCAGGTAGAAAGGTCATAAATAATTAAAATGGCACGCAACTGTGTTTAAGCACCACAAACTAAAAATGGTATTGAATACATGTTTAATGTTCAAAGCAAACTCACATATCCATCCATGTACTCGTGCTTTATTTTGTTGAGAAATCACGTTGAACCCCTCCCTCCCAGCATTTCTAGGCGTTTTGGGCCATCTTGATTAAGGGCAGATGATTTATGTGACGTTTACATCCTGGAATCCATATGCCCTTAGCTCAGGCATGAAGGCAGGAGAGTGTGCTTAGCTGTGAAAGACCCTTTTCCAGATGAAAGAAAAAAATGCCCATGAAGATTCCTGGGATGTGTTATATCATTTTGGCCTAGGCTAGGAAGCAAATGAAGAAATGTAAAAAAAATGTTTAAAACAAGGAAATATAATATAACTTCCTATCTATTCACTTAGGCTAGCAGCATAAGGATTAAAAATAGTTCATGTTGATTGAGAGAGTTTAGTTCCACTTTAGGAGTCCCATGCCCTGACATATTCCCAGAATAGGTCTGAGATGAGCTGTCTCTATTGGGCACCCTAGCTTTCTTCATATTTAAGAAAAAGAGAAGTAATACAACAATCTAAAATTCATATTTTGCATTCCACAAAATCTCAGGAAGCATGAAATCTAGAAGCCACCCCTCCCTTTGATGAAAAGAACTCTGTTGAAGGAAAATCATTCCAGTAACATAAAAGAGAGTTTAATTGGGTATAAAAATACACATGACGTACGAACAATCACACTGTGTCCATCTCTGATATACTTCAGACACAACCTTCAAATGAATGTGGACTTGATTGTCATCTGGTTTCCATCAGCTTATGTGTTATACATTATTCTTCTTTGATATATTTGTACACAATGATTATTACTTGGTTTAGTAACACTTTTCATAGTTGCCTTTTTTTGCCATGCTTGCTGAGTGCATTACACACCTTGACTGCCACATAAACTGTCATTCCCACTTTGCCTAAACTCTTCCAGGTCTAAATTGTACCAATGCTAATGGGAACCTTATATAAAAATAATTTGCAGACACATCTGCAGGAATTAATTTTTATTGTCAGTAAAAATACTGTGACTTGGCTGTTTATCATTGAATGCAGTCTATTTTACGTTTAGGCTTTAGGAATGGTATTTACCCTTCTGAGCCTTTTTTTTCTAGTAGTCTCTAGTTCCAGGACTACATCTCCCAGCTGGAGGCACCTGTTTGCTGAAGTTGTTGTCTTCGGGTGAACTGTCCCTGTGGCTATTTAGTAATGTGATATGTAGGGTGCCTGTAAGCAAATTTATGCCAAATGTAGGCCAAGTTATTGTGAAATTGGGGTGTTTATAAGTTTGTCTAGTGATATACAAAAATGGAGTGACATTTTGCACATATCCTCCTAGGATGGGCAACTAGTAGTAAACATAATCCCTGGACTATAGCAGCCATTATGTGATTTTCTGTCCTTCCACCGCCGACTGTGTTGATGGGGGAATGCCTCCCACAGTGCTATTGTGGTCTGAGCCTTCCCAGGTATCAAAACACAATTCTTACTGCTAGCAGCTATAGCCACTGGCACTAATCACATGTAAACCAGCCTGCCCGTAGATTAATCGAATTTCAGCCAGTCTCTGCTGAACTGGCTGAGATTCAATCCATGTATGGCCTGCTTAAGGCATTAGGGCAACAGAATTCCAGCATGAGAGTCATGAGGGTGGAGGAGGACCCACATGAGTGGAAGAAAAGGTACTGAAGGTGGTTGAGGAGTTACAAGAGGTCAAAAGATTGGAGGAGTAGCTACAAGAGGTTATGAGTGTGGGGGAGGAGCCTCAAGAGGATCAATAGGAGTGTACATATGTGGAGGAGTATGAGGAGTACAAATGGATGAAGAAGTAGCTACAAGAGACCATTCTGGTGGAGAAGATGCCACAAGGAGGCCACAAGTGTGAAGAAGAGTTACAGAGGATCACAAGGTAGAAAAGAGTTAGAGGGTTAACAGGGTGGTGGAAGAGGCACAGGAGGCCAAAAGGGTAAAAGAGGAGCCACAGGTGGCTGCAAGGATAAAGGAAAGGTTAAAACAGGTCACAAGGGTGGAAGAAGGGCTACCAAAGAATAGAGGATGAGCTACAGAAGGTCAGGAGGATGCTAACATTTCAGCCTCCCTACTGGGACAGCCAGATCTTAATTAAAAGACCTAAAGCTGGTAACATTACAGTAAGGGGTGATGATGAGGTGACATCTGGGATTGGGACTGGTGAGATTGCATGGTTACATAGTTAGTCTGGCTGAAAAAAGACAAAAGTCCATCCAGTACAACCATAAAAAAAAGGTTTTAATCCTACACCCACAGTGGATCCAGAGAAAGGCAAAAAACTCAGAAAAGCATGATACAATTTGCTCCTGCAGGGGAAAAATTCCTTCCTGATCCCCCAAGAGGCAATCGGATATTCCCTGGATCAACTTTACCTATAACTGTTAGTAACCAGTTGTATTCTGTGTATCTAGGAAATAATCCAGGCCTTTTTTAAAGCAATCCACTGAGGTGGCCAGAACCAGCTCTTGAGGGAGTCTATTCCACATTTTCACAGCTCTTACTGTGAAGAAACCTTTCCATATTTGGAGAATAAATTTATTTTCCTCCAGATGTAAAGAGTGCCCCCTTGTCCTCTGTGATGACCTCAGGGTAACTCTACACCGAGTTCACTATATGAACCATTGATGTTTTTATACATATTGATCATATCCTCCTTATGTATTATACATGGAGATCATATCCCCCTTATGTATTATACATGGAGATCATATCCCCCCTTATGTATTATACATGGAGATCATATCCCCCCTTATGTATTATACATGGAGATCATATCCCCCTTATGTATTATACATGGAGATCATATCCCTCCTCATGTATTATACATGGAGATCATATCCCCCCTTATGTATTATACATGGAGATCATATCCCCCCTCATGTATTATACATGGAGATCATATCCCCCTTATGTATTATACATGGAGATCATATCCCCCCTTATGTATTATACATGGAGATCATATCCCCCTTATGTATTATACATGGAGATCATATCCCCCCTTATGTATTATACATGGAGATCATATCCCCCCTTATGTATTATACATGGAGATCATATCCCCCCTTATGTATTATACATGGAGATCATATCCCCCCTTATGTATTATACATGGAGATCATATCCCCCCTTATGTATTATACATGGAAATCATATCCCCCTTATGTATTATACATGGAGATCCTATCCCCCCTTATGTATTATACATGGAAATCATATCCCCCTTAATCTCCACTTCTCAAGAGAGAATAAATTCAGTTCCTCTAATCTTTCCTCATGCCTCTTATCAGTTTGGTTGCCCTTCTCTGTACTTTCTCCAGTTCCCCAATGCTCTTTTTGTGAATTGGTGCCCAAAACAGAACTGCATATTCCAGATGAGGTCTTACTAATGATTTGGACCGGGGGAAATGATATCTCTCTCTCCGGAGTCTATACCTCTTTTAATACAAGAGAGGATTTTGCTCGCTTTAGAACCCGCAGCTTGGCATTGCTGCCAGTATTAAGCTTCTTATCCACCAGAACTCCCAGATCCTTCTCCACCATTGACCCCCCCCCCCAGTTGTACTCCCCCTAGTATGTATGATGCATGCATATTCTTAGCCCCCAAGTGCAGAACCTTACATTTATCAAAATTAAACCTCATTTGCCACATAGTTGCCCAATTACACAATGCATTAAGGTCGGCTTGTAAGTTGGGGACATCCTGTAAGGACGTTATTCCACGCCACAGCTTGGTGTCATCTGCAAAGACTGAAATGGGATTTATAACCCCAGACCCTATATCGTTCATAAATATATTAAAAAGTAAGGGTCCCAACACTGAACCTTGGGGTACACCACTGACACCCCTAGACCATTCAGAGTATGAACCATTAACCACTACTCTCTGAATACGATCTTTTAGCCAGTTTTCTATCCATTTACATACAGATTTTTCCAAGCCTGTAGACTTTACCTTACACATTAGTTGTGTGTGGGGAACTGTGTCAAATGCTTTTGCAAAATCCAAGTATACCACGCCCACCGCCACCCCTCTGTCCAAGTATACCACGTCCACCGCCACCCCTCTGTTCAAGTATACCACGTCCACTGCCACCCCTCTGTCCAAGTATACCACGTCCACCGCCACCCCTCTGTTCAAGTATACCACGTCCACTGCCACCCCTCTGTCCAAGTATACTATATCCACCGCCAGCCCTCTGTCCAAGTATACCACGTCCACCGCCACCCCTCTGTCCAAGGTTTTGCTCACCTCCTCATAAAAAGAAATCAGATTTGTTTGACAACTTCTGTCTTTTATGAATCCATGCTGTCTGTTGCTTAAAATATTTTTTTCCAGCAAGAACTCATATGTGGTGTTTTATTAAACTCTCCAGTATCTTCCCAACTATAGAAGTTACACTAACAGGTCTATAATTACTTGGGAAAGATTTTGACCCCTTTTTAAATATTGGCACCACATTGGCCTTACACCAATCCAGTGGTACTATGCCAGTCATTAAAGAGTCCCTAAAAATTAGAAACAATGGCTTTGTAATTACAGAGCTCAATTCTTTAAGGACCCATGGGTGTATGCCATATGGTCCAGGTGCTTTATTCACCTTTATACTGTCTAAATATTTTTGGATCATATCAATTGTGAGCCAATGTGGATCATCTGGAGCTGTGTCAATGCCATGCCCATTATGAACAAAAACTCCCCCATGCTCCTTTGTATACACAGAGCTGAAGAAGGTATTAAATACATTTGCCTTCTCTTTGTCCCCAGTCACCCACTCTAGATTATTTTGTAAAGGGCCTACATGCTTGGACCGTACCTTTTTACTATTAATGTATTTGAAGAATTGTTGGGATTTGTCCTATCTTTTTTAATCTGTCGTTTGTTTTACATTTTTGAGACCTTTATTTCCTTTTTGCACTGTTATATTCTTTGTAATGTTTAAATGATGATAGTGTTCCATCATTGTTATATTTAATAAAAGCTTTTTTCTTATTATCTATAGTTTGTTAAACTTTGGCCGTAAGCCACATAGGTTTGATTTTTAGCCTTATAGACTTGTTGCCCATGGGAATATATTTTGCAGTGTGTTCACATACAGTCTTTTGAAGAACTCCCATTTCTGTGTTGTGTTCATCGATGCCAATATTCCCTCCCAGTCTAAGTCTTGGAGAGCAGCTCCCAGCCTTGGAAAATTAGCTCTCTTAAAGTTGAGCATTTTTTCCCCCCCATATGTGCTTGTTGTTTACAGCTAACAATAAATCAAATCATGTTATGGACATTCGTAATAAGCTATGCATGGTTTGAGATTACCAGATCCAGTAGAGCATCATTCCTAACTGGGGCCTCTATGAACTGTACCATAAAAATTGTCCTGTAGTACGTTTATACATTTTTGCCCTTTAACTGTTCCTGCAGTGCCATTTCTCCAGTCAATTTCTGGGTAGTTAAATCCCCCATTATTATCACTGTCCCAGCCCTTGCAGCCCTTTCAATCTGTGCTGAAGAAGGTATTAAATAGGAGCTGAATCTCCACCTCCTCATTAACACTGGGAAGCCTATAACAAACTCCAACAAATAACTTTGTAATACGCAATCCCATGTGCAGTTCCACCCATAATTCTTCAGCCTCATCACACTCTCCATCAACTAGGTCCTCTGAGATCACTTCTCACATAGAGACAGACTCTACCACTGTCGGGGATCGTCGCGCCGCTGGTCCCGGCGCAGGCGCAGTACACCTCCCTGTACGCGAGCGCCGGGACTTGGCCGACCGCGGCAATCAGGTTCGCGCATGCGCAGTAGTGACCGAGGGCGCGCGCCTGGCACCAATGACAGCGCAGGGCGGGATATTTAAACGGCCCTGAGCTGTCATTCAGTGCCTTTTGGTCTTTTGTATCCTGTGAACCGGTGAACCTGTCTGAAGTAAGTTGCTGACCCGGATTGTGCCCTGACCTTGCTGTTTTCTCCTGTTTTGACCCTTGCTTGCCTGACCTCTCTCCTGTATGCCCCCTATTGGATCTGACCTGCTGTTGCTGACCTGGCGTGTGACCCGACTATTCTCTGCCCGCTGCTCTGTACCGCACCATCCCCATAGTTACCGACCCGGCTTGTATGACCCTGCTCCTGCTCAGCCATCCATCCATCCGTCCCTCTCTACGGGGTCTCCAGACCTCCTCATACCTGGCTCTCTCCCGTGGGAGCCCCTGGCGAATACCCCTACCACTGACGGGTGTCCTCAGTAGTCACGACCTGGTCCTGGGGTACTCCAAGTCCATCCCCACCATCAGGGGCCCTGGTGAACAAGTACCCTGGGGCTTAGACTCCGTGCGCTGGGAACATCCGACCAGTGGAGTGCTAGTGGTACCGCCGGGCGGTCCCTTACAACCACCTTTCCTTTTTACCCTGTCTCTCCGAAAGAGAAAATAGCCAGGAATATGAATGGCCCAGTCATGTGAAGAATGAAGCCAATATTCAGCAATACCAATTAAATCATAGTTCTCTTCATGTACCAAACCTTTCAACTCACCTATTTTGCTTGGCAGACTTCTGGCATTGGTGAACAAACACTTTAATTCATTGACACCTTGTGCACACGTATTTTGCATAATTTTTATTTTCATACAAATGGTACCAATTCCAATGGCTGTTTGTAACATGGGAACCTTTGTATCATCTGCCATAGCCCTCCCCCCAACTTTCCCCATTCCACCTACCAATAAGGACTGACCCCTGTCTGATCTGTCTACCCCAATATAATTTAATTCTCCCTCCCCCCTCAATCCTAGTTTAAATACTCCTCCATCCTCCCCATTAAGCTCTCCCCCAGCACAGCAGACCACCTTCTATTTAGGTGCAAACCATCTCTAGCATATAGGTTGCAGGTATTTGAGATAAAGGGCCAAGTGCGCTTGTGGGCTCAGAATACTAATGGTGTCCTGTGACTTTTTGACAGACAGATATGCTGCAAAATTGTAACTGAAGAAAATTACTTTTCTCTTTGTACTTGATGCTGGAGGCAGCCATTGTGTCTGTTTTACCAAAATATACTGTTAAAGAACAATGTAGCTTCCATGCAAGCAACAGCAGGAATCTGGTTGCTATGGGCAGTAGAGACTCATCTCTCTTCCAGTTGTCATATATGAAGCCCCATTCAAGTATAAGTGTCAGGTTGCATCTTCATGAATATTTTTTGATCCTTGCACAAAATGGTCACCTTCTCTCCTGTGTGTGGGCAGTTGATATATTTACTGGCTGGTGTCTCCCTGGTCTCCATCACGTCATGTGAGATTATGTTTCCATGCACTCGAAGTCAGCTGACTAAGACATTTCTCAACGTCTGGAAAAACACTTCTCGTATCGCTTTCAATAAATTGAAGCCACGTTCTCGCCACCTCCTGTGGGCTTTTCCTGGCTTCTGTATGCTCAACATAAAGCTTTGTACACGATCCAGAGGACCTTAAACTGGTACTCTGTGCTGAAACTATATTTTATTAACTCCAGGTTATATATCAGCACGAAACCCACATTCAGAGTGAGCTCACTGCCCCTGCAGAAGAATCCATCAAAACATTCCCTTCCGGGCGTACAGACCGCATTGCGTCCCATCAACCATCTTTAATAACAATCCCAGAAAACAGCTGACTCAGGCAGATTTTTCCACAATAGAAAACTGTACGAAAATAATTTCATTGCTCAATGTCCCAGCATAGTAATTGTATAATAGAATTGTTATATTGTCTTTTACACTAATACAAACCATTTGACTGTAACAAAAATAAAGTTTTATTTTCTGTAACACCCATTTTCAGGAACAGAACAATACATTCTTCATGTGTGGAATAGGTCCTTAAATGGACTTGATTTTGTAGATCCTTGTGCAGTACAGGGAATAGGGGATGACAATTTACCCCAAACCAATAATCTGACCAACAATGAGTTGCTGGGCTGGACAGCTGAGAGAGAAGTGTAAAAAGCATGTCAGTTTTCCGTTCAGCAGTTTATTGGTCCTGATTTCTTTTGGCATTCACTGAATCTCAAAATGATAGCCCAGTTGCATCAAAGAATGTGGCTTGCTTATGTGATGTAACAAAGAACAAAAACAAAAGCGCACCAACCTTGTGCATTACCTCAGTGAGTAAAGGGTACACTTATTAAGTTAAGATGTATACTCACAAAAGTAGCAATATAAAAAGCATATAAAATTCAACATCAGCAAACACGTGCAGATCCCATCTAGAGGGGAGACTCTCAGGATGAATCTGACGCATTTCGAAGGGTGATCCTCTCTTCCTCAGAGGAAGAAGGGATCTCCATTTAAAACGCGTTAGCTTCATCCTGAAAACTTTTTCCAATGTGACCTATAAATTGTGCAACATAATTGAAAAACAAACTGAAATCTTTTAGGGGGGGATTAAAAATAAAAAAAAAACTAAAATAATGTGGTTGCATAAGTGTGCACGCCCTCTTTATAACTGGGGATGTAGCTGTGTTCAGAATTAAGCAATCACATTCACAATCATGTTAAATAGGAGTCAATACACACCTGCCATAATTTAAAGTGCCTCTGATTAACCCCAAATAAAGTTCAGCTGTTCTAGTAAGTCTTTCCTGACATTTTCTTAGTTGCATCCTACAGCAAAAGCCATGGTCTGCAGAGAGTTTCGAAGGCAGCAGAGAGATCTCATTGTTAACCACTTGCCTACTGGGCACTTTTACCCTCTTCGTTCCCAGGACAATTTTCAGCTTTCAGCCCTCTCACACTTTGAATGACAATTGTGCGGTCATGCAACACTGTACCCATATGAAATTTTTACCAGTTTTTCTCACACAAATAGAGCTTTCTTTTGGTAGTATTGAGTGTTTTATCTTTTCCACTATAAACAAAAAAGAGCAAAAAGATTGAAAAAAAAAAAGTTTTCTTTGTTTCTATTATAAAATTTTGCAAACAGGTAATTTTTCTCCTTCACTGATGTGCGTTGATGAGGCTGCACTGGTGGGCATTGATGAGGAGGCATTGATATGCAGCAATGATGGGCACTGACAGGCGGCTCAGATGGGCGCAACTGCTGGGCAGCAATGATGTGTGGCACTGCTGTGCACTGACAATCAGGGCCCTGATGATCAGTGCAGATGTCCTCTCTGACATTTGCCAGTTATCGGCAGTACTTTCCTCGCGCTGTGACAGCGTGAGGAAAGTGTTTACGATAACTGGCAACTGTATTTACTCGGTGATCTGCTGTGTCATTGGACACAGCTAATCATGTGATAACAGGCCGCTGTGATTGGCCTTTTACCTCATCATGTGATTAGCTGTATCCACAGGACACAGCAATCATGGACAGCGCCCGATGCACACCACTGGGGGTGTGTGGAAGGACGTCATATGACGCCCTCCCAGGACTGGACATCTGTGCTGTAGCCGTCATTCGGCTATAGAGCGGTTGTGAAGTGGTTAAAAAGTATCAGTCGGAAGAAGGTCACATCTTACAGCAAAAGCCATGGTCCACAGAGAGCTTCCAAAGCATCAGAGGGACTTCATTGTTAAAAGGTGTCAGTCAGGAGAAGGGTACAAAAGAATTTTAAGGGCATTAGATATACCATGGAACACAGTAAAGACAGTCATCATCAAGTGGAGAAATTATGGCGCAATAGTGACATTACCAAGAACTGGATGTCTCTCCAAAATTGATGAAAAAAACGAGCAGAAAACTGGTCTGGGAGGCTGTCAAGAGGCCTACAGCAACATTAAAGGAGCTGCAGGAATATCTGGCAAGTACTGGCTGTGTGGTACATGTGACAACAATCTCCCGTATTCTTCATATGTCTGGGCTATGGGGTAGAGTGGCAAGATGGAAGCCTTTTCTTATGAAGAAAAACATCCAAGCTAAATTTTGCAAAAATTCATCTGAAGTCTCCCAAAAGCATGTGGAAAAATTTGTTATGGTCTGATGAAACCAAGGCTGAACATTTTGGCCATAATTCCAAAAGATATGTTTGGCGCAAAAACAACACTGCACATCATCAAAAGAACACCATACCCACAGTGAAGCATGGTGGTGGCAGCATCATGCTTTGGGGCTGTTTTTCTTCGCTGGAACTGGGGCCTTAGTCAAGGTAGAGGGAATTATGAGCAGTTCCAAATACCAGTCAATATTGGAACAAAACCTTCAGGCTTCTTCTAGAAAGCTGAACATGAAGAGGAACTTCATCTTTCAGCAAGACAACGACCCAAAGCATACATCCAAATCAACAAAGGAATGGCTTCACCAGAAGAAGAAGTTTTGGAAAAAAGTTTTGGAATGGCCCAGCCAGAGCCCAGACCTGAATCCAATGGAAAATCTGTGGGGTGATCTGAAGAGGGCTGTGCACAGGAGATGTCCTCGCAATCTGACAGATTTGGAGTGTTTTTGCAAGGAAGAGCGGGGAAATATTGCCAAGTCCAGATGTGCCATGCTGATAGACTCATCCCCAAAAGACTGAGTGCTGGAATAAAATGAAAAGGTGCTTCAGCAAAGTATTAGTGTAAGGGTGTGCACACTTATGCAACCGTATTATTTTAGTTTTTTATTTTTACTTCCCTCCACCTAAAAGATTTCAGTTTGTTGTCCAACTGAGTTGCACAGTTTATAGGTTACATTAAAGGTGGAAAAAGTTCTGAAATGATTTACCTTTGTCTCATTTTTTACATCACAGCAACCTGACATTTTAACAGGGGTGTGTAGACTTTTTATAGCCACTGTATTCTGTGAAGCAGGGGTCTCCAAAATTTTTACTTTGAGGGTCACATCATATATTTTCCACATATTGATGCGCCGAAAAAAAATCAGTCCTTTATAAATAGACATGCTCCAAAAACTTGCTGGTAGGTTAATTGGATCCGGTCTAAATTGGCCCGAATATGTGTATGTATGAATGTAAGTTAGGGACCTTATATTGTACGCCCCTTGAGGGTTAGGGACTGATGTGAATGTGTATATATGTGTGTGTATATATATATATATATATATATATATTGTGTGTAAAGCACTGCGTAAATTGACGGTGCTATATAAGTACCTGTAATAAATGAATGAATTCACAGAAATCGAATTGAAAATAATTTCACAGGCTGCCGGCAGCGGGCTGGGTAGCACACCTGTATCCTTCTCCTGTACCTAAAATCTGGAGCCTCATGCACCAGCACTAAAGTTTTAGTGTGCATTGGACCTTTCATCTGTGTCCCGTTCCCAGTATACACTTGGTCCCCATCAGAGTCTCCCCATACATCTGTGTCCCAATTAGAGTTTCCCTGCACATTTGTGCCCTCATTACCCATCACTACTCGCAAATTGGTGTCCATATTGGAGCCCTTCACACATACACTATATTGGCAAAAGTATTGGGTCAGCCCTCCAAATCCTTGGATTCAGGTGTTCCAATCACCTCCAGGGCCACAGGGTGTATACAATCAAGCACCTAGGCATGCAGACTGCTTCTACAAACATTTGTGAAAGAATGGGTCGCTCTCAGGAGCTCAGTGACTCCAAGCGTTGTCCTGTGATAGGGTGCCACCTGTGCAATAAGTCCATCCGTGACCTTTCCTGGCTACTAAATGTTGTTTTTCAGGGGTTGGGTTTTACCCCCTAGTTTCCGTGAAGGGAACTCTTAAGGCGTCAGCATACCAAGACATTTTGGACAATTTCATGCTCCCAACTTTATAGGAAGAGTTTGGGGATGGCCCCTTTCTGTTCCAACATGACTGCACACAGAAAAATCATCTTGTACATCTGTGTCCCATTCACAGTCTCCCTGCATATTTGTGTCCCTATAAAAGTCTCCTCTCACATTTGTGCTCCATCACCCAACAGAGTCTCCCTGCACACTTGTGTACCCATCAGAGCCTCCTTTGTACATTTGTATCCTCAACAGTTTTCCCCACATTTGTGCCGTGTCCTTTACCACTATATAGTGTGTCTTTATTGCTGATTAGACAGTGTCGAGACTGGCTTTAATGCAGATCTGCTGCACCTCCTGGCTCCTGCCACACTGTAACACAGGCATGCTGTATGCGAATTTACAGTGGTAAAAGACACTGATGTTGACAGTGGGGTGGGAGCCGTGAGGTACAGAAGGCCTGCACTGAAGTACTTCATTGGTTGCTTGGTTACTAGGACACTGGTGGTTCTAGCAACCAACAACACAGTGCAGCTCCGGGCAGGGCTGTCTTTGTTGGGTTGCGGGACCTGTAATACACACTGCTGGGGGGGTGCGCATGAAGTGCAGGTCCTGCAAACCAACAAAAAGCCTAAAAAAAAAAAGAAAGCAAATACAGCCACTACATCTTTGAAGCTGGCTACTGCAACTTCAAAGAAGACTGGGGTTTTAAGATGTGCTGTTCAAGCTCTTTTGAAGAAGCACAAAGAAATGGAAAAAGTTGAGGACTGTAGATGCAGTGGTCAACCAAGAAAACAATGCAGCAGATGAACAATACATCATGCTTCATTCCCTTCAACATCAGAAGATGTCCAGCAGTTCCATCAGCACAGAACTGGCAAAAATCAGTGGGACCCCGTACACCAATCTTCTGTCTGGAGAAGTCAGGGCAGAAGTGGTCTTAATGGAAGAATTGCGGCCAAAAAGTCAAACCTCTGACGTGGAAACAAGGCTAAAGCTGGGTACATACTATAAGAAAATCGGATGAGCGATTATCCAGTTTTTCTCGATTGTTCGCATGTCAAACCCTAGGGTGTTAAAAATTATACAAAAATTCTCAAATTACAAAGGTTTTTTTGTTTGTTTCACTTACAACCTTAGTACATAAGTTATATTGTTTATTGCTTCTGATCTTGTGTAGTCTTTTGTACAAAAACAGTACACATTAAAGTATGGCTTTGTTTTTTTTCCCAAATCATACTTACCTCGGTCCAATGCTGCATCTGTCCCCTGCTGGCTCTGAGTGTGAGAAGTCAGCGATCAAATGATCACAGAGTTCACACCGCTGCTGTGAACAGAGAGCGATGACTGGGGGGGGGGGGGAGCTGACGCTGGCCTGAGGGGAGAGGGACCGGCTAGCCCAAGCTCTCAGCGGCTCACTGAGAGGCTGAGCCAGGTGCCGCTCCAGACTCGGGGGTGAATCCTGACTTTAAAGTCGGGATCTTTCCCCAACCTGGACCAGCTGAGTGATGTCAGTCTACGACAGGCTTCAGCCCTCTGTCAGCTGAAAATGGGTCACAGGAGTGCTGAAGGAACTGCACTTCTGTGATCTACAGGAAAAGTACAACCAAAGGAGCTTTGGCTGTACATCTCCTTTAAATGACAATCGCTAGTTCTGTTCATGTACAAGACAAATTGTTGAGTTTATCACTTCGTACATTTTTATTTGGAAGGTCTGAATCAGCTGTCGAAAATTGTGTACACACCATCAGAAAAATCATACGATCATTTCTCATAAAGAAATGTTTGCCTGATTTTCTTATAGTGTATACCCTACTTAAATGACTCAACTATGCATGAAGACATAGGAACTGGGGTGCAAAAAATGGTGGCAGGTGCTCTGGACTGATGAGTCAAAATATGAAATATTGGGCTGTAACAGGAGGCAGCCTGTTCACCGAAGACCTGGAGAGTGGTACAATAATGAGTGTCTGCAGACAACTGTGAAGCATGGTGTAGGCCCCTTTCATGTTAGCTGCATTTCTGCAAATGGAGTTGGAGATTTGGTCAGGGTCAATGGTATCCTCAGTACTGAGAGACACGGGCAGATACCTATCCATTATGCCATACTATGAAGAAGGCATGCGAATGGCCCCAAAAGTTATTCTGTAGCTTGACAGTGAGCCCAAACATGCAGCCAGTGAATCCTGGAAGTAATGGTTTGGCCCCCACAGAGCCCTGATCTCAACATCATTGCGTCTGTCTGGGATTACATGAAGAGACAGAAGGATATGATCTGTGGTTAGTTCTCCAAGATGTTTGTAACAACATCTTTTGGTGCTTGGTCACACCAAATATTGATTTGGATTTTTCTTCTGTTCATTTACTTTCCATTTTGTTAATTTTGCACAGTAGTGTATATATATACGTGTGTCTGTGTGTGCATGTGTATATATATATATTAAAATTGCACAATATCCTCAGTGAAAGCATTGATCACTCTTCTGCTGTCTTCCTTGCTAACAATCGGCAGCTTTAATCTACAGTACATTCCTGGTAGTAATCAGCACATATTCTGTATCCACCTAATTCCAGCACATTCTGCAGTGATGAGTGTGCTGGGCTCTGGCCTGCATATTTTGGGAAACCATAAATACTAGAAGAGCTCAGTACTCAGCTGTGTGAGATGCAACCACATGGAAGTTCTGCTGTGCAATGTGGAGAAGCCTCAGAACATTCCTGGTCAGTGACACCATAGTTCCCAGCACTTGTGCAATCGCTTCTGACATGTGATGTTTTACCAATTAGGTCCTTTAATTTCACCAGTCTCATTCAGAGATAATTTCTAATAGAAATTTCCAGAGATGAAGATAAAATGCATTCATTAATACAAGCAGCACTCCACTTACCACTAACACAGCTTACCTGGCGTCTTTATATTGTCTTTCCGCAATACCCTGCAGAACAGAGATTAGACTGTGAATGGTTAGATTTGCCTTGTGAGCAAAGCTGTTAGCCTGACATGTTGCAGGCACTGGGTCCTGAAGTGGGAGGGGTTAGGGCAGCTTACAGAAGGAGGTGAGCACAATGGAACCCTCAGCAGTGTTGTGATGCTGATTCATTATTATTAGTATACAGTATTTATAAAGCGCCAATAGTTCGCTCAGCGCTGTACATTACAAAGAGGGACAGAACATGTGACAGAACAATACCAATACAATGCAAAACATGAGGGGATCGAGGGCCCTGCTCTTTCCAGCTTACAATCTAGGATTCATTGTCCAATATTGAGGCTGGTGAGCCAGGAAAATGCAAAATTATTAAGACTGTTGCCCCCCCCCCCTCTAGCTTTGCAGTTAGAGAGGTATCTAAAGCATATGACTGGCTGAATAGAATTACAAATATCAATAGTAGTTCACATAACTGTTTCAGCTGCAAATTTAGCTGTTTGGATAGGTGTTTAGGAGGGATGGGCACGGGCTTGGTCTGAACCTTACAGTTAGTTGTCATTGCTGGGTCAATGAGCTGCAGGCAGGAGATTCTCCATCTCACAGCTGCATATAAACAAAGAGGTGGGGATACTCGTGACATCATTCACTTAATATGGCCATATTAACCGCTTGACACCGATGTCACACAAATATGCGGCCTCACAGAACTGGGCTTCTTTCCATGGGGCCGCATATTTGCATAACTGTGTTTGTGCTGGGAGCACGCCGCACACTGTAACGATGGGGACCCGGAACTCCTGATTCTGGGTCACATGATCGCTGTGATAGCCTCTGATTGGCTATCACAGTGATTAGTCACTGTGAAGCCCACCCCCCGTGGGTTTTTTCTCTTTGAATGGAGGAGAGAGATACATTGTATCTCTCTCTCCTTGCATAGAGGAAAAAAACCCAACTATTTATTTTTTAATATTTATTTATTTATTTTTTTATATAAAGTAAAAAATAAAGAAAAATATCTAGATCAAGGTTTGATCTAGTTCAGTGCCAGGGTTAGTGTTTGGGTCAGGGTCAAAGGTCAGGGTGTTTGTTTGTTTTTTTTTAAATTGGTAACAGTGTCAGTATGCTCACTATTGTTTCTGGGCCGTACTACAGGTACAAACAACAAATAACATATATATATGGTATCGCTGCGATCGTCAAGAGCTGGAAAATTTATTTTGGGTTGTTCTTTGGTGGTAGGTTATGGCAGTAACAAGAAACACAGCTAAATTACAAAAAATTGTTTTTTTTTTTACTATTTTGGGCCAGTTTTCCGTTGATGAAAAAAAATTAAGGGGATATCCATTACCATTTACCACCAAATGAAAGCCCAATTTGTCCTGAAACAAACGCGGTATAATTCACCTGGATGTACAAAGTAGTTGTGATGATATGTACGGTTTTAATAACATGTCAACGTTGTAAACTTTTACTTAGGTTTTAAGATTCGTTTTGCCCTTAGGCGTGAAGGGGTTAAATCAAATATTGGTCATAATATCTCAGCGCTGCCACAAGCATTCCCGCACCTTTGTGTACATCAGCAACACAATGCTTCTGAGGGCCTTGTTTGTGCTTTCTTTCTTCTGTAAGCTTCCCTTAACCCCCCCCCCACTCCAGGACCTAGTGCCTGCAACATGTCACATACAAGTACATGTAGCAAGGTTAGTTTACACAGTGCAATCAAACTGCAGCATGCTGTAGTTTTTGTAGACTTTACCAGGGAGATGTTCATCTGTACAATAATTAAAACTGTTTTAGCTGGGTCTGTATACATAAAAAATGTCTGCAAATTGCTGCCAAAGTGCACTGCTAGGTCCGTGGCCCTTTTTTCTTTTTTTTTTAAGATGTACCACTAGGCAAAATACAACATCAGCCTGAATCATGAATATCATTCTCAGATTAAACTTTGATACTGACATTTTTTCAGCGATAACTGCTTGAAGACATAAAAATTGTCTGCTAGCAGCTAGACAAAAACAAGTCTTGTAAGTAGCATATTTATCAGCAGAGGTAATCTCATGGCGTGCATTGTCTTGGCTTGTTCCCTCTTAGGTCCTGCTGTGTGTGGACAGAAAACTGCCTCGTTCAGACCTGGCTGGAGGGCCTGGAGATTTCAGATGGGCGGGGCTTGTTCAGTTTTATGAAAATATTACACACAAGGAGCATCGGTCAAAGCCAGATCAGCCTGAAGAAATTCTAAGATCAGCCAAAATTCTGAACACGGAAAAAAGTGCAATGAAGGATAATTTGCAGGTTAAAGGGCTGAGAGGGGATGGAATATTCATGGAATCAACTTGTGAGAAATACATAAGTTTGTAAGCAGGTTGTGCTGCAAGCCAGCATGTCTGCTGCACAATGTTCATTTATGATGGAACAAGCAATAACCCCAATCAACACTGGCACAGAGAGCCTGCTTATTAGAGTCTTTGTAATGCTGGGTTCTAGCGGTCAGTTCCCTCCAGTGCTCCATCTGCATGGAGTATGTTCCTCCCAGTGTTTGTGTTGTATTCTTTCTGCTGATCCAATTTTTACTCTACAGGCCTCTAACCACTTATTAGAGGTACTTGTATAGCGCAGTCAATTTACGCAGCGCTTTACATATATATTTTACATTCACATCAGTCCCTAACCCTCAAGGGGTGTAAAATCTAAGGTCCCTAACTTACATTCATACATACACATACTAGGACCAATTTAGACAGGAGCCAATTAACCTACAGCATGTCTTTGGAGTGTGGGAGAAGACCAGAGTACCTGGAGGAAACCCATACAAGCACAGGGAGAACATGCAAACTCCAAGCAGGTGGTGCCGTGGTTGGGATTCAAACCAATGACCCTAGTACTGCCAGGTGGAAGTGCTACCACTTAGCCACTGTGACCAATTTCCCTAGAATGAACTGTTAGTGACTGCAACGGGGGTGTTCAAGTGTAAGCTCCTCTGGGCAGAGATTGATCTGATATAGCATTATGATTTCTTTACAGCACTGCAATGTGGTGCACTCACACCTTGCCCTGGACTATGTGGAAGAGATGGTCGTGGACACAGTTCACTTATGGTCTGGTACCATTTACTTCAGTGTGAACACTTGCTTATAGTGCATTGTGAGTGCAGGCCATGGGGGGGGGGGGGTGGAGTTTGAAATATAACTTGGACATGGTTCAGTTCAACTGTGACCAGTGTGTGTGCACCATAAACTATACTTAACTTGTTAATAGCATTTCAGCTGAACTGCAGACAGACAGGCAGGCAAACACACAGCTGAAATACATATTTGTGAGCTATTTTACTTCCCAAATGAATTATAATTCTGCTTAGTCAGTTTTGTACTGTACAACTGTACATAGCCTGCCACACTGTACTGCCAGGGAAGTGACCATGAGTTTCCTTTTTACAGAGAAAGCAGTAGAGCTTGGTCTCCTTCCCACCCAAATCAAGGCCATTGAATGGTGAAGAAAGAGTTCTTGGCTCTCCACACCTGTAGGGTTGGCCATAGATGACTAATTTTCTCATTTTCTTTCGATCAGCCAGCAGGCTGACTGAAAACAAAGCAAGATTCCTTCACCGACACAATAGAGGTGGTTGGAGGAATCCTCCCGGCTGGGAAATTGTATTCTGACAGGGGGACTCCCCTGCTATCAGATTATACTGTTCAGCACCACAACTGCTGAGCAATACAAATTTTCCAACAAGCAGATCCATCATTAAAATCAACTTCTGTTGAATAGGTGTGGCCACACATACCCTGCTGAATTTCTGTCAGTCTATGGCCAGCTTAAGTCCCCAGTGCCTGAAAACATATTAGACTGACAGCACTATGCAGTGGAGTGTATCTAGATTTGCTTGCAAATATGGGCCTCCAGTCTGCTCTGGTTTGCTTTTATGGAACACATAACTAGCATTTTGGATTTGTACATCTTTACATCACAGTTGCAGCACCAAACACGCTGATCAGGCAGGATTTTGTTTGGAAGGAATCCGATTAGCTCACACAAGCACACATTTGAGGCCTCCATGATTAAGCCCTATGTAGAGTGAAATGTGATGGAGAAAAGGGTACAGAGGCCGGACTACAACAACAAAAACTTTTTTGGTGAATTAGAGCTTGCTTCAGATTGGTGATATCATCAGTATGTGGCCCATTCATTTCTCATTGACAGGGAGTCTTGCAGAGTTGGGGATGTACTCTCAGGCAACATTTGGGGCCTGTTTGCTTTAGAGAGGGGTCAGATGACAAAGTGTTTTGAACTATTAGTTATAACTATTAATTATAAATCTTACCTGCAAACTTAAGCTGTGCATACACTAGTACATTTTCAGATGAAAATTCTCTGCTTGAGGAAAGTTTCTGAAATATCATTTGGAATGCAATTTCCCAAACGAAAACCATGTTCACTGTTAGAAAAAACGTTTGTTCGAGAAAAATCTTTTGAATTTTCTAATCACTATGGTTGAAAACATACAATTTCATCCCACAACAATTACAAAATTGAACAGATGTTCTTAAAATAAAACTTTTCATTTGAAGATATACTAGTGTATGCCCAGCTTTAAGCCTTCCCTCCATCCTAAAAGAGATGTCCTTGTATGCTAATGTCCTTTTCAGTACGTACCTAGTGTACATGATTACCAGTTGTACTGCACCCATCAATGTATTCAGTGTGTTAGTGGTCTGAGTGACAGGACTGGACCATTGCCATGATCAAGCAGAAGATATCATGTACAACTTTCATACTGACCCGTACAATGTATAGAACCAGCTTTACTTGTTCTGGCACACAGCTGGAGCAGGCAGACTCCTCAGTGTGTGGTTTTCTGTCCTTGGGTTGGTATCACATTTCTTGTCTTTCCATCCTGACAACAAAACTCTCCTGCAGCTCAACCCATCAGTGCCCTGTGGCGACTGTATGATTAGGTATATTTATACGCTTCCCCTTTCTGGTGGTTGAGATGTGATTGCTTTTGGGAGGTTTGGCTACAATTACAGAACTGTAAAACAATTTTTGCCAGCCCTGAAATGTATACTCGAAGACGCCATTGTCGTTATCATCCTATAATGTAAAAAGGAGATGGGAGGACAGCTGTGTGTGTGAGTAGACAGAGTTCCCTGTATATAAGGTAGATGCAGTATTGTGAATACAACCTTGTAGGCATTGGAAGTCTGTTATAGAATTGTTGAACGGGTCATTCTACTTGAATATGTTTTGAAGGTTTTTGCAGATGCTGAAAAGTTTTTTTCCAGGGACTCAGATGTTGAGCTCCCAGGTCTGTGTCTCTTCTGTGACCATATGTTTGAGGTAGCCATTTTGGGAGAAATTAACAAAGAGAGATGTAAGCAGAATGCTTGCACCACTCTTCTAAATATAAAAATGGAGCAGATGCTGCTGCTAATAAGCAAAGTCTGCTTTGTTAATTAAAAGCAATCAGTCCGGTGTTTTGTGGCCATGACAGATTACAACACAGGAGAGATGAAGCTGCATGCTCCAAAATCTCCACCTGTCCCGACCATCCGTTATGATTAGGCAGGCTCTACTCATGTAGTGTAATCACAGCAAGGACAGAGAAAGGGATGTGAGCTGTCTGCTGACAGTTCATATCCTGAACACCAGATCTGTATGGAAAACAGCTTCATTCCCTCTGTTAATTAGGTGCAGACTTGCACTAGTTTCCATTTCACTCAGAAATGGAAACTGGCGTAGGTGATGCATAGACCTGAAACAGGTCTAGCTGCTTAGGTAATGGGATGCATGGCACTTCTAACAGTTTCTGGGAGTTTAGTCAATTCCCCAGGTTGTGTTCATTAACATTCCCGAATTTATTTAAATTTTTTGCCAAAGTGAAGAGCTGAGCCCCCATCCTTATTTCTAGTCCCCTGGCCTATGACAGGGAGCAATGGCACATGACTGTCACAGGAAGGGCAGAGATCTTTCTAATGGGTGGGCTTTAGTTAGCATCCTGATTTCTATATGTTGTGCAAGAGACAAGATGGCGGATGCCAGGAGGAGAATAACTGAGTTTTAGGGGACAGGCAGGCTTTAGTTTTCTTCACTAATTTTGCTTTTTTATCATTATTATACAGGATTTATATAGCGCCAACAATTTGCTCAGCGCTTTACAATATAACGGGAGACAATACAGCAACAATATAGTTCAATTCAATACAAATTATGCTTTGTTTATGCTTTTGCTTTGAATAATTGTTTTTACCCTGAATAGTCCATACACTTGGCGGTTTACATAAACATTTGGGCAATGAAAAGGGTTGCTTAAATTCAACTGCAGGCCTACTGGACTGGGTCTGTTTTAAAAAAAAAACCAAGAGACTCGGTCCTGACAGTGAAGCCCTCACAATGCTCCTGGTAGACAGACCATGTGATGTACGCTGCCAAACATAAATAGTAATTTTTTTTAAATTGATATTTTCTTTCCCATGAAAGTGAAATTGGCCTGTAAGCTTAGGACCAACAAGTTTAAAGTCCAAATCAATAAAAAGATGACGTGTGTGCTTTATTGCCACTGAGAGGATCAGTAGTATTGATGCGTGTTCTATTGTTTACTCAGTGCCATGATCAGCAGCAGTTCATGTGCAATATCATCCCCCAGTAAGATGTGTGGTTATTGTAAAAATAGAGCCCTTACACATTGAGGATGGCTCCAACCCCACTTCTATCCATAGGTTGGCTTTGACAGACCTCCATTCCAGGACATTCTTCATACCAGATCTCAGCACATCAGTACACACAATGATTTGGCCAAACAGCTCATAAATAGTCATTTATTGAGGGTGTTTGAAATGCCCACTCGTCATTATCATTTACAATGATCTGTCCCTCACACAACGTATAGATTACAATATCCTGACTATAATTCTGATGTCAGGAGTTCTCTAGAGCAGCTCTTAGACCTTTTAAAATAAAACAGCAGTCTTCTATAATCAGCAGATTATTTTCATTAAATGTCCCATTTTCACAGTAATTTCCCTACTGTACCTGTTGTGATATCTTTGTTGTACATGCGTTACATAAATCTAATAATCTGGTTTATGGAAGGTTGTATGCAGATGGCAGTTTAAGAGGCTTCCCTAAGATAGCCAAGTCCCCCACCTTTCACGATCACACCATGCACAGCGCTATGTACAATTGTGTGTCTTATCTTTGAAGACAAATACTTTGGTGAGCATTGCTGCCTTCCCAAGAATCTGATATGGGTTTGATTCCCAGCCAACGCTTAGGTGTAATGGGATTTTTTTGGCAGTACTTGGTGCTAATGCTGGCTTGTCCTCAGAAGCCACAGGGTGTTATCCTTCCACACAATGTGGCAGTTTGGTTGGAGTTATATATATATATATATATATATATATATATAGAGGACACACACTTTTAACATTAGGGACAATTATCCAGTTTGATGCTTTAAAGCCAATGCCACCTTCTAGAGCATGTTGCATATACATATGTGCTGCATTCACAAAAAGATCAGATGAGTCATTCTATACAGTCTGATTGAACCCCATTTCACTGCTCACTTCTCACACAGATATTTCAGGAATCAGTCAACTTCTGGTTATCTTGTTAAGGATTAAATCACCTTGTCCTTTTCGTGTAATGAAGGGTACACTTAGCAGTTTTGGTTTATTGGCCTATGAATGAATTCAACCATGCAGAACAGTGTGAGTGAATTGTCCTTGATTGTTGAATATTTTTCTGCAAACCAAAGATCTAGATTAACAGGAAGTGTCACTATTAAAGATAGATTTTTTTTTTTTAAGATACAAACAATAGAGGGTAAAAAAATAGCATATTAGAGAATACAAACAACTGACTGAATTCTGTGCAGCTAGTTGTGTCCATTGCAATCTGGTCCTCTGAGATATTCACATTGAAGTCTGCTCAGTGGGTTTCATTGGCAGGTGCGTGCAGCTCTTGTTCCCTCCATGCTAATAACGGCTGGTACACAGGGGCTCCTGACATGCTCAGCTGCTCAGATTATTGGATCTGGATTGATTCATGCTCAATATGCATCTCCGGCTGAAGAGCGGACTGTAGAGGTTCTACGGCCTGAATGACCAAAAAGATTGATTAGGAACACTACTTCCATTACACTGGATGGTGATACGTGACAAAGCTTTGTGTCAATTGTAACAGTTATTCTCCGTTTTGTACTGAGGGGTGATATCTGATTGCTCTTGGGGCAACTGCAGTTAAGTCAAGGGCAGTACCCTGCTGGACCTCAGCTATGCACAGGTAGGACAAAATCAGGTTTTGTTGGACCTTGCACTGGTAATATGAGGCTGGATTCTTGCAGGACCACAGCTTTGCACAGATAAGACAAGGTCAGGTCCACACTGGAGATCAACTATGCACAGGTAAGGCAAAGCCAGCTTCTTGCTGGACCTCAGCCATGCACAGGTAAGACAAGACTGGGTCCTTCCTGGACCTCACACACATAATACAAGGCCAGGTCCACACTGGAAAATAACTGTGCATAGGTAAGGTAAAGCCGCTCCTTGCTGGGTCTCAGCTGTGTACAGGTAAGACAAAGTCAGGATCTTCCTGGACCGTGCACAGGTAAGACAAAGACTGGTCCACACTGGATCTCAGCTGTGCACAGGTAAGAATCAAGAGTGTGTTGTCTGTACAATGTTACAACAGTATTAAAAAATTCACAGTACTGGGATCATCTCTGATCGCTACGTCAAAATGTATTCCAACAAAATATCTTTTCATGCATAGTTTATTTTCCCTTTTGGATGCATTTTAACCTTAAATAATCCATGTTCTCTCCAGCAAAATAGCTCTTTGTGCACATATACAATTTATTTTGTCTTTTGTTGTACCCTGAGAGAGTTGGCAGAGGAGGTTGTGAAGTCATATATGTAAAGATGAAAATTCTTGGAGGAAGTCAGCTTTTGCCTGGATTGGGTCTAGAGGGATAGAAATGCTCGAAATAAAAATCCGGAAAAAGCAGATCTGATCTCTTGGCCCCGGCATTCATCATTACTGGCACTGATCAAATTTTATTAGTAATTCCTGCAGTGAGGCAGTTATTCTATAGCGGAGCAGTGGGGGAATATATATGACGCTCTCCCTGTACTCCATTTTTTGGGAATTATGCCACTGTGTAATAAATGAATGCTTTTAGGTTTCAGACTCCATATAGTTGTTTCATCTAAAACTCTGTTTTTAAATTCTCGGACAATTTGTTAAACTGAAACTTCCACTTCTAAGGCCGTCTGATGTGTTTCCAAAAATTCATAAAACTTCTTTGAAATGTTCTTTTTTCGGTGTCGTATAACTTTATGGGGCTTTTGATTCCCAGTCTACATTGTGTATATGGGGGGTGGTAATGGTGTCCATGCATCAAATCTTCAGAGGAAGAGAAGTATATTTCTCTGTAAAAGACCCTTCATAGGTCTAACACATGGAGCCAAAAGACAAACTGTAAATTTTTCTCATTAATATATATTTTTTTAAATCATATTTCTGAAATCTGAACCAATAAAAGGACATGTTCACTTTTCTTGACTTTGTTAAAATGTCACTAATAGTTTTATTTCATGTTGCTTTGCTAAGCATGAAGTTGCTTTTCAGTGCATGAAGGTAAAAAAACCTCCTGTGTGCAGCATCCCCCCCATCCCCGCTAATACTCACCCAAGCCCCATCTCGATCCAGTGATGTGCACTGGAGTCTTGGCTATCCCAGAACTCCTTCTCCTCATTGGGTGATACAGAAGCAGGAGCCACTGGCTCCCACTGCTGTCAATCACAGCCAGTGAGCCAATGAGAAGAGTGAGGGGGCAGGGACGAGCCACGGTTCCATGTGTGTATGGACACACAGAGCAGCGAGTGCCCCCATGGCAACCTGCTTGCTTTGGGGGCACCCGACAGGAGGGAGGGGCCAGGAGCGCCGGCGGGGGACTCGAAAAGAGGAAAATCTGGGCTGCTCTGTGCAAAACCACTTTAATTTAGACTGAGATGTCAATACATGGCTTGTGTGAGGGGCCTGGTAGGGGGCTGTACATAGCTTCCTGAAAACATCACAGCACCCTGCCTCAGTGCTCCTCTCAAGAGCCCTCAGTCCCAATGCAAGCAGTGTGCTGGCTCTTGGAAGGGCAAAACAGTGGGCTGCCTTGATGGGTAGATGTCAGTCTGGAGGAATGGGCATTCCTAGGCATGCTGTATTTGCATGCAGACCACTCTAGGTAATGCCCATGTGTTGCTGATGATTGGTCCCCAGGCTGCAGTGCCAGAGACATCATGCAGAAGGTGACTCCTTATGGAATTTTGTGCACACAATAACTGGCGGCTCTTAGCACTCTCCGTAATGTAGTCAGTATTATATTTCAGAGTTCTTTTTTCTATTGGATCTAGTTGGAGTCGTTATCTGTTCTGACTGAAGAAGTGGAGTCGAGACAGTGAGCGATGTAACTGGTACCAGCAGGGCTGGAATGTGGCTGAGTCTCCGGATAATGGGGGGGGGGGGGGATATGCATTCTCTTCCTCTGACAGACCTAAGGATATTTGTCTATTACAGGAGCATTTTGTCTGTAATTCTTACCAGGGTGACAGCGATGATCCATCCAAGTTTCCAATGTCATTCAGCACACTATCTGTATTACATTCTGGAGATTTTACTATAACTGAGATAAGTAATAACTCTCCAGGGAAAGGAGGGACCGTCATAAACTGGAGGAGTAAGTAAGGAAGAGTGTGTGTACACTAAACCCCGATACCTTCTGCACAGAATAGAAGGGAATAGTTCTAAGAACATTTGAGGACTGCAGTATAAAATTTATACATAGTCACCTTGGACCAATGTAACTCTGCCGCTGGAAGGTGGAAATCACTAAAGTAGACACCACTATTCCAGTGATCTCTATTTGCTTCCGGAACAGAACCCATGCTAAGCGGCTGCTCTCCTGCATTCTGAAAACAGAAGGTCAACCACTCGGCAGAGGTGCCATTCAAAGAATTCTCTGAATGGTGTGCTGAGCAACCGACCTCCTCTATCCACAATACATCAGGCTGGCTACTCAGCACGGGACTTGAAAGCAAGTGGAGATCTCTGGAGTAATGGTCTAGCAGTGGTGTTGTGTTGTAGTAGTGGTGTATCTTTACAACTGATTTAACAGGTGGTAAAAGAGTCATGTAATTATAAGACGATTTACAGCATGTAAAAAAAGTGGAGAAAATGTGAAGAAAGCTGGTTGTCCATAGTGACCATTCACATTTTATCTTTTTACTGAGAAACTTTAACCTAAACCAACTTTAGGGTCTTCAATCTGGCATCTATGTCATCCATTTAGTGTATTCCACTGAGGGTGCAGGTCATGTTAGCAGTCCGCACTGACTCCAAATAATCTTCAGAACAAGGAGAAAAAAATCACAGCCACCTCACACCATGCAAGCCCAGTGTGTGATAGGCGATAGCAGCCTTGGCCTAACTCCATCCAGGTCATGGGACGTGGCACGGATGGAGTTAGGCTGAGGCTGCTATCACACACAGGGCTTGCATGTTGTGAGGTGGCTGAGGTTTTTTTTTTCTCCTTGTTCCAAGGAATGTGCATGGTCACTGTGGACATCTTTTGTATGTTGAACTTGGGTTTGCTTCCTCCTCAGCCTTCCTATTGGTTTTTTAAAGTGACGGTTCGACTCAAAGACCAATGGGGAAGCCTATAGGGTGGACTGAACTAACGTAAAAATAAAAATGAGATTTGCATACATTTTGAGCAGCCTATATCTTCCAGCTCTGCTGATTGTTTTGGTAACCTTTACATTTATTAAATAAAATGTAGTGCTCAGTATAAAATGTCCAGGTTTACTGCCAGGTCTAAAGAAGATCTGATATACAATTAATGAAAGAAAAATATAAGCAGATTAAAGCTGAAGTTTATGAATGACAATTTTGTATATAGTTACATGTATGTGCCATACCTGTGGGATCCCTATGGAAGCTGGAAATGATTGTAGTAGGTGCTGCTAATATAGTCATCCCTCAGGTATGACACATACTGTATGTAGTTACATTGGCTCATGTTGGCGCAATATACAGTTGCAAGAAAAAGTATGTGAACCCCTTGGGATTATGTGGAGTTTTGCATGAATTGGGCATAAAATGTGCTCTGAACATCATCTAAGTCACAACAGTAGAAGAACACAGTCTGCTGAACATAATACTACACAAACATTAAATGTTGCCATGGTTTAATTGCACATTACATGTAAACATTCACAGTGCAGGGAGAAAAAAGTATGTGAACCTTTGGACTTAATAACTGGTTGACCCTCCTTTGGCAGCAATAACCTCAATCAAACATTTCCTGTAGTTGCAGATCAGACCTGCACAACGATCTGGAGTAATTTTGGACCACTCCTCTTCACAAAACTGTTTCAGTGTAGCAATATTCTTGGGATGTCTGGTGTGAATCGCTCTCTTAAGGTCATGCCACAGCATTTCAATCGGGTTGAGGTCAGGACTCTGACTGGGCAACTTCAGAAGGCGTATTCTGTGCTGTTGCAGCCATTGTTTTGTTGAATTACTTGTATGCTTTGGGTCATTGTCCTGTTGCATCACCCATCCTCTGCGGAGCTTCAGTTGGCGGACAGATGGTCGTACGTTTTCCTGCAAAATGTCTTGATAAACTCTGGAATTCATTTTCCTATCAATGACAACAATCCGTCCAGGCCCTGAGGCAGCAAAGCAGCCCCAAACCATGATGCTCCCTCCGCCATGTTTCACAGTGGGGATGAGGTTTTGATGTTGGTGTGCTGTGCCTTTTTTTCTCCACACATAGTGTTGTGTGTTCTTCCCAAACAACTCAATCTTGGTTTCATCTGTCCACAGTATATTTTGCCACTAGTGCTGTGGAACATCCAGGTGCTCTTTTGCAAACTTCAAACGTGCTGCAATATTCTTTTTGGACAGCAATGGCTTCCTCCGTGGTGTCCTCCCATGTACTCCATTCTTGTTTAATGTTTTCCTTATTGTAGATGTGTCAACAAAAATGTTAGCATGTGCCAGAGATTTCTGTAGGTCTTTAGCTGACACTCTGGGATTCTTCTTTACCTCATGCAGCATTCTGCGCTGTGCTCTTGCAGTAATTTTTACAGGACGACCACGCCTAGGGAGAGTAGCAACATTGCTAAACTTTCTCCATTTGTAGACAGTCTGTTTTACCGTGGACACATGAACATCAAGGCTTTTGGAGATACTTTTGTAACCCTTTCCAGCTTCATGCAAGTCAACAATTCTTGATCGTAGGTCTTCTGAGAGCTCTTTTCTGCGAGGCATGGTTCACATCAGACAGTGCTTCTTGAAACCAATAAACCCAAAACAGGTGTGTGTTTTTTAAGGGCAGGACAGCTGTCAGCAACACATCCAATATCATCACACTGATTGGAGTCAAGGTTGGCTCACTCCTGGCTCCAATTAGCTCTGGGAGAAGTCATTAAGCTAGGGCCTCACATACTTTTTCCTCCCTGCACTGTGAATGTTTACATGTTATGTGCAATTAAACCATGGCAACATCTAATGTTTGTGTAGTATTATGTTCAGCAGACTGTGTTCTTCTATTGTTGTGACTTAGATGACGTTCAGAGCACATTTTATGCCCAATTCATGCAACACTCCACGTAATCCAAAGGGGTTCACATACTTTTTCTTGCAACTGTAACTGTGTAAAAACTGACATACCTATACATGAGCTTTGAGGAAAGGACACAAAGTGTCACTTGGTGCTATTGGTTTCAGCAGCACCTCACAAGTTTCAGTAAGTTAAGACCAATTTGTTTTTTGTTTTTTTGTTAATTGTCCCCATAGCCATTCTGTCCCATGGTAGAATATCTGTAAGATGTTTGTCAGGTTCAGAGAAAAGTGATGCATTGTTTGTACAATGTTACAGTGATTCCAAATTACATGTGTCCAGAAAAAGTGCCGAATATAAACAGACATCAGTATGATGCAGGGAGGGCGAGGCTGCAGCAAGGCACTGGTTATAGATTTCTCCTACAAAAGGATTAACCCCTCTTTGTGGCTAATGCCTTCCTGAATGAAAATGTATTTGTGTATATTACAAATGCTAAATAATGACCGTGCATTTGGTATGCAGCAACTTACCTGAGCTGTTGCCGACGGTTCAGTGACAGGTGCGAGCTGAACGTACTGGACCTGGATATCATTGGCCTGTAGGGGGGAGCCATTAACTACACCAGATGTCGGGTCAGAGGTGACAGCGATGAGTTGTGCTCCTTGAAGAACCTGAAGACAGAGGAAGACTATGGTCAAACATGTTCAGCACTGTATATCATCATTTTCAGGGTAGTGGCAGTTATTATGAATGACCAGCTCAGCAGTGAAGAGGTAAAGGCAGGAGTCAGGCCTGGCTCCAGAAAACTATTGTATACTCAATGCCAGCCAAAAAGGCATACCACAGTAATGATTACAGGGGTGGAATTCCGGAGCAGACAACCGCTGTGCTTTCTAAAATGGCCAGGAAATATTGATTGGCATGTGTATATAGAGCGGCAGAAATGGGAAGCCAAAACCTAACTCTTGCAGCGCCAGTCTGCTATCTGCATCTAGAGGGCATTGCTTTCCAGTGTAAACCGAACCCAATAAAATCAAAGCAAAATAATATGAAGGCAGTGGCAGATAGAATACAGCATAATATCTGGACAACTGACTGTACAGATGCTGTACTTGAGTCCTGGGCATCATCTTATGAGCGTTTGTGAAATTTGGTAAAACAATCATAGAAATTCACTGTGTAGAACACAATACAGGTCATTCATTGGAAGTAGACACCAAAGCAGGGGTCTCCAGACTTAATAAACAAAAGGTCAGTTTATGGTCCTTCAGACTTTAGAGGGCCGGATTGTGGCTAGTGAGGATAGAAAATGCTCCAGCATCAGTGGGAGGAAAGACAATTTTCATAGTGCCATCACTGGTGTCAGTGAAAAGAATAGTGGTCCATCATTGGTGACAGTGGAAAGAATAGTGGTCCATCATTGGTGACAGTGGAAAGAATAGTGGTCCATCATTGGTGACAGTAAAAAGAATAGTGGTCCATCATTAGTGAAAGTGGAAAGAATAGTGGTCCATCATTGGTGACAGTGGAAAGAATAGTGGTCCATCATTGGTGACAGTGAAAAGAATAGTGGTCCATCATTGGTGACAGTGAAAAGAATAGTGGTCCATCATTGGTGAAAGTGGAAAGAATAGTGGTCCATCATTAGTGAAAGTGGAAAGAATAGTGGTCTATCATTGGTGACAGTGGAAAGAATAGTGGCCCTTTACTGATGTCAATGTTAGGACTAGTGCCCCCTTGTTGGTGTCAGTGGAAGTAATAGTGGCCATCATTGGTGTCAGTGGCAGAAACTAAGCTCCACTGTTTGTGTCATTGGGAAGAATAGTGCTTCAAGGGCTAGGTAAATGCCCGCATCTGGCCTACTGGGAGACCACTGCACTAAACCAAAGTGGATTATACTTTGTTTGGAGGATCACTTTGCATTCCTTATACCAACAAGAAATGTACAACTGATATTCTTACTAACAGGAAGGTAGGCCAATTCTTAAAATGGAGGATTCCACTAAAAAGGTTTCTGGGGGAAAAGTATGAGGAACGTTGGTCACTCCTGTGCCACCTGCAGATGGGATCACTCAAAAGAACATCAGCAGCTTCAATCATTTTACACCGACACTTCTTTCTGCAGACTAAGAGGACAGCGGTCACCTTACTACAAGTGTCTACAACAGATCATGAAAAGGATTTCCAACGATTTCTTCAATTGAAACACAGTGTGAAACAATACTGGAGTGGAAAGTTCAAACATTTGTATTGACTCGGGCAGACGTCTATGCCAGTTCCATATGTGTTTGGCTTGGAGAGGTGCAGTGTGCTGAGTCGCTACTGAACATTCCTACCGCTAATATTTAATATAAGATAAACAGGGGCCCCCTCTGTCTTCCCTTCACGCTGCTATTGGTACAACTGTACCAAATTGCTGTTTGATTGATGTGTAGAGGTCAAACAGTGCACACCAAACCGCACTGATGTCATATTATAAACATTCTGACTTATTGATATTTAAATCTAAGCTGCATATGGTGCCGGTAAAATCCTTTTTATAATTAAGAACAAACCTTACACAGATCGTAAAGATATTTTCTGCATTCCGTCTAACAGCTTGTTTCCACCTTTCTGAAACTACTCACAGATGGAAGAGGACAGTTGCCCACTTTAGTCCAATTTAGTTTCAATTTCGCCTCTATAACTGGTCATCCAGTATCAGTGGTGGCATCTACGGAAAGTCAATTGGGCAAGTTGGAAACTGTGTCCCAGTCAGTGCAGCTCCTTGTTTACAATCCAGCTCCAGTTCCTAATTCCTCCAAAATATGGAAGTTACTTAGAATGCCATCCAATTTTATAAGTTATGAGATCAACTGATCATACCAGATTTAGCATGCCCTGAGAGCAGTCAGATCAAGTAGAATAAAGATGTTGCAAAGGTGGATTCACATGTGAGGTTGAGGGGTGGTAAAACCGTGTGGTTGAACTGCGCTTTTACCCCCTTAACCCCTACTCCGTTTAGCTGCAGTCAGCCACATGCCATGGCTGAGAAGCAGAAGAATTATATCCCCTTTCGCTTTCAAGTTAAAGGGGCTGGTCTGCAAATGCACAGTTGTATCGCACTAATGTGGGATTTAAAGGGTTAAAGCAGGCTTTAAGGATGCAATACAATGCCTCCTCACCTCCTGTCAAGTGCTCTCTGAAGGGCAATCAGAACGGAAATTGCTCTTTATAGATCAAACATGTGCAAAGCATGGCCTGATAATGTGGTGTCTTAACCACTTCAAAACCGGTATGCCACACCCCCTTCATTTTCAGAGTTTGGCTGACAATTACTCAGATCATGCAATACTGTACCCAGATCAATTTCCAATAATTTTATTGGGACAGATAAAGATTTCTTTTTGTGGTATTTAACCACTTGAGCTCCGGAAGATTTTACCCCCTTCATGACCAGGGCATTTTTTGCTATTTGCAACTGCGTTACTTTAACTGGTGATGATGTTTCCATGCAACACTGTACACAAACAAAATTTAAATTGTTTGTTTCAGACAAATAGAGTTTCTTTTGGTGGTATTTGATCACCACTGGGTTTTTTATTTTTTGCGCTATAAAGGAAAAAAGACAAAACATTTTGAAAAAAAAAATCACAATATTTTTAACATTTTGCTATTAAAATATAAAAAAAAATAATAGTCAAAATGTATTCTGCTACATGTTTTTGAGAAAAAAATTCCCAATAAGTGTATATTGATTGGTTTACGTGAAAGTTATAGCGTCTACAAACTATGGTATATATAATGGAATTTTTTCTTTATATACTACTAATGGTGGCAACGAGCAACTTATAACGGGACTGCGATACTATGTCGGGCAATCTGACACCGACACTGGGGGGGAACTGACTGACATCACCAGTGACACAAATACAGTGATCAGTGATAATACTATGCACTGTCACTGTACTAATGACACTGGCTGGGAAGGGGTTAACATCTCGGGCAATCAAGGGGTTAAATATGTGCCTAACTATGTTATAAGAAACAGACAGATCACTCCCTCACCAACATAAGAGCTCTAGGCTGTGATTGCACACAGCTGATCAGGTATCAGCCATGAATCATTGGCCAGGACATGCTGACAGGCTCCCACTTTACCTGCTCCCCCCCCCCCCTTTCCTTCCTAAACTGCAGCCGGAGAATTTATTGAATGGATCCTCCTCGTTGCTCCATTGTGAGAGGAAAGCAAACAGTACTACACTGTTTACATTAATGATCACTGTGACTGAACATCATAGTGCTCACATGGCACAGAGCTGCTCCAAGCAGCTCTGTGCCTTTAGCCAGTTCTCTCTGCTGTCCACTGACATTCACAAAATAATCAAGAAAGGACCTACAGGTATTACAGGTATGTTGACTTGCCCTAGTAAAAGTGCCGTCTGGCTGTTTATTTGCATCAGCCGGACCTAGGATGGTTACAAATTGTAAAGTTTAATTTTATTTCTTAGATTTCAATCATAGGCTGTTTATTCTATGACTTGGATGGGCCTCTGTACAGATAATTCAACCCTCATCCAATAATACAGAATGTGTACTGAACTGAGCTTCTCAGTCAGTGTGCTCAGCCACTGAGGCATCTCTGCGCCCGACTTAATAACTAGAGGAACTCTGTACGCCTGAGGAAGATCAACTCATGGAAAGAATCACAATACTACGTGAAATGTTTCCCCTTCACTTTCACCAGACAGCATCTGAAATGGATTAAGTGCTGTGTGAGAAGGTGAGAAGGAAAAGAGTACAAGGGGGTGATCTGTCTGTTTTGGCTGAAACAAAAATAGTTAGCGTTGCACAGCGGAACGACCAGAAGAAAAAAAAGAAAAAAGCCTAAGATGTATAAAACCAAATGGAGCGAGTCGGCTGCCCCACACCTTCTGTTAATAACTGCATTATAGTCTCCTCAGGCGTTATTCACCAATACTGTGCATGCCATGATATAGGACCAATAAATAAGAAGCAGTCATTTGTATCAGGCAGAACACGGATCACACGGTTTTGGCGAGAATCGATTTGTCTGGTAATGGCTTCCAGTGTTGTGTCCATCTTCTCTATGAGTACGTGGAACGGACGCATTCCTCCACTTCCACGTGTTCTCCGACTTAAGCCGGCAGCTCAGTCAGCACCGTTTCCAGCTGGCCTTCCTGCTTAAGACTCATTATTAATTCAAAGTTTTATGTATTTATTTATGGCTTGCTGGATCCTATGCAGATCCTCTGTGGCTTTTTGTACAATATTACACATATGTGAGTGATTGTACACTTATTCCAGCACCTAAGGTACTCTGTGCCAGAGCAAGACATCTCCTGCAAAATGCAGCTGCAGTTATGACCCCATCAACCCCTGAACCCCAAAAGATCAGGCTGGATGTACTGTGATGAACAGAAATCTATTACAACACATGTACAAAACGCATGTGATTGACCAGAATGTCCGGATAAGGTCCAGGGATGATTATATCTGGTGTCCAAGCCTGCTGAGACTTCGGCTGTAAGCCAGCAATTACTGGACAGTGTCTGACAGGGCAGAGTATATCATGGCAGCTTTATAAATGATAATAAAATAACAATCACTGTTTACTTCACTGGTCTTTGCTTCTTTAGCCATCATAAAATAAACTAAATCTGCTCAGTGTTTCATTCCCATCCAAGCATCGAGCTCAGCAAATGTTTGACCCAGAATTATGTCAACTTTCCCATCACAAGGCTAACATTAATCCTTCAAAGAGCAGTCCAGGAAGGTGATGCTCTCTGGCTCTGCAGCCCACAATTTTACTTCAAATTCACAAACACATAAAACTAGTCACTATACCCACGCCCTGCTTCTGTTATTATTCCCTTATGCCCAACACAAGACATATAAGTAATGGCTGTGAATACACACACTACACTTTATGGCCAATGGTTTGTGGAAGCCTGACCATCACACTTACCTATATGGCCAAAAAGTATGTGGACTTCCCTTCAAACAAAGGAGTTCAGGTGTCCCCAGTGAAAGGTGTTAGTACATAATACAGAAGCATTGTAGACAGCTGTGCTCTTCCAACCTTGTGATAACAGTTATGGAAACAGTTGAATAGGGACCAATCCCCACAGCAAACTCCAAAGTCTTGTAGGAAGCCTTCCCAGAAGATAAGAGGCTGTTATATGCACCAAAGGGGGGGAGGCAGCTCCCTATTACTTTTAGGGCCAGTTCACACCACATACAGTCTAGTGTGTTTTGCTTCTGCACCAAAGACACATTGATAGTAGGTTGCATGGTTTCCAATGGCATAGTTCACACCAGTGCGGTCAGTTCTGGTGTGTTCCAGTTCCAGAAAAAAGTGAAGCATGCTGCATTTTTTCTGTACTGAACTGTACTGGAACGCAGTAAAATGCATCAAAAACGCACATGTCCATATTTATGTTGACGAAAAAGAGGGGGGAAAAATTAACTGGAACGCATCAAAAACGTGCATACAGAAACACATCCAGACTGCATTTCTATGGTGTGAACTGGCCCTTAATGATTTGAGTGTGAGATGCCCCATAGGTGTGATGGTAAGGTGTCCACATATTGTTGGCCATGTAGTGTATAATCTGCATTTTACATGGAGCTGTCAGGGACAGGCAGAGGCACAAATGCCACAAATTAGTCATGATGACCTAATAAGTGAATCCCATTTCTTTCCATACAAATATGCACTGTATATTTTATTGCAAAGAATAAATACTTGTTACTGTAATAAGAATGTGCTGGCCAATCAGGTTTGTTGGTTGTTGGCAGACTGGATGCTCTCTGCAGACATTGAATCACATAATTTTCTCCTACACTGTCTGTAAAATAATTCCCTCTATAACTTAATCATTAGAATCAATTTTCTGTATTACACAACATGAGCAGATACCACTGACCGAACGGGACATTGTTCACCATGATTGTGGTTTTCACTTGGTTGGGTTACAGCCACAATGGATGTCATTTTGCTGAATGGACGCAGGTTGTATGTAGCAGGCAGTTGAGTCAAAGTGCAGATTTTGGCAAGTCCAGGCAACTAACTTCATGAAGGCCTGTTTTATATACAGTTTTCCAAATACTTCTCGTTGTTACAATATCATGCAAAGATAAGCTTTTCATTTTATGTTTTCTGGGTCCTCTGCAAGTGCTTCTCTAATCTGACTTCCTTACAAATAACTGGAAAAAGATTTAAGAAGAAAAGGGTGGGAAGTCAGTGGTGGCAACAACCGTATAGTCAATTGCCAGAGCCCAATTAAACAGCCACCTCTAAAGTCAGGTCCATTTATGAAGTGGATTATCCGGAGCTAGGAGCCAGGAAGACATTCTTTGTCACACCTCAGACTCGTACACAAACCACACCATGGTGAAAGCTTGTCAATGACACACAAGTCTGATATCTTTATGAATCACACTCTGTGCTGGCATGCTGGAGATGCTGAATCATTCTAGCTTGGAGGACACAGAACCTACAATGGTAACTTATTTAGGACCAACGGTAGATGACAAGTGACTCAGAACCTGAGGTCAGAGTATACAAACGAGGAAAGAGCAGGAAAAAATGTATCCGCAAAGTCTTTTAAGAAAGGCTTATTCATGAAATCAATCATGGAGCCACAGGCCTCAAGAGTCCACTACAAGATATGAAGCGGTGCTCTTCCCACTCACTGGGTATATATTGTAGTCTAGGAAAGTTCTGTGTATAATGGAAGGTGCGACAAAGAGGCAGTCTTCACCACATATTCTTCTATGGCTTGTTACAGCCACATACCACCTTTCCATTTTCTTTATTATTTTCATATTGTATTATAAAATATGCAAAAATGTATTTTCTTGTTGAGTCAGGTAAATGGGAACTATTGTATATGAAAAATTCATGTCTACATTTGCAGGCATCCGGTAGAGATCAAAGCTTCTTTTCCAATATTTACCTGTCTATTCTTAGCTGCACTATTGAAAAAAAAGCCAGTTCTTTGTGGAACTCAATAGCTTCTATTCATAACATACAGACAGCTGATTGAGTCAGAGGAGTGGAAGTATATACCATCGCTGGATAAGTTTACCCTATGAGAACTGACTAAGTGTATTAACTGGTAATGGAATAAAAAAAAAAAAAAACATTACGGCAAATATTTGACACAGGCAATGTGGATAGACCCTAATATTATGGATTACCACAGTCATACCTGCACCAGACCCAAAAGCAGAAGCTACACCTCAAGTGGATTGTGTCTGGTCTATTCAGTTATTTTTAGATATACATAAGAAAAAGGAAATGATGTTGTCAGTGTAACATTCTATATTTCTGCTTGTGTCATATATCTGGTATGGAGGACAACCACATTTACTCATTCCATACACATACATGCATACAAAGTTCTACTTTCTGCTTTGCAGAGTTACACAGCGATTGTCCTTCATTGTGTGTGCTCCCCACACAAAGCAGTGCTGTATGCATATATGTTAATGCTCTGCATTAAAGCCCACTGTCATGCTGCCACATACAGGCGTATGGCTACTGGAAAAGCATTAAAGTGACACTAAAGCTTTTTTTTTCTGTTGTAACAAACATACTTACCTGCTCTTTTCGACTCCCAGCCAGCGCTCCTGGCTCCTCCCCCTCAAGCAGTGCCCCCAGGAAAATCCGCTCGTTCTGGGGGTACCTCTACGTGTTCATCCACGAGCCACTGCTCTATGCGTCCATAAGACACATAGAGCTGCAGCTTGCCCCAATGTTTTGTCCATAGGTCGATATGCCTCTAGGGGGGGGGGGGGGTCAGCACTACTACACCTTACTGATGGAGAGGCCCTTCCTGTTTGGATGGTTCCCGTGCCCAGTGTGGGTTTTCCAGTTGAACATGTGCAGATTGTTTCACATGAATAGGACGCATTTCACCTGCTTTGCCTGCATTATAAACCTCACTAATAGGAGAGAAACTCTCAGCAACGCCCCAGAGGAAAGCCACTCACCCTGGGGGCACTGCTGCGTGCTCGTCCCCGTGCCACTGCTCTATGCATCCATAAGACACATAGAGTTGTGGCTTTCCCCTCTCTTCTCATTGGCTCACTGGCTGTGAGCCAATGGGCTCCCGCTGCTGTCTCAGCTAATAAGGAAGAGTCCCCAGACAGCAGAGGCTGTCGAGAACGTCGCTGAATCGGAGGGGGCTCAGGTAAGGATTGGGGGGGGGGCACTGCACACAAGATTTTTTACCTTCATGTATAGAATACATGAAGGTAAAAACCCTTCAGCCTTGAGAACTGCTTTAAGTGTCATTTCTTAAGAGTTGATAAGAAAAGAAACTGCATGAAGTCAAGTCAATTGCAGAGCTCCCTCTAGTGGTAAATCTACAAATATTTTAAGTAAACTTGTCACACGAGAAATATGGAGGCTGCCATTGACTAGCTGTCCGACTTGATACTTCAGTGCTGTCACTGACCCACAACAAGTGCACAGTTCAGGAGTTCTGACTTTTCTGGTTGCATGCTTGTTCCAGATCATTGCCTAAGAATGAACATAACTAATTTAACTTCTTCAGAAATTAAAGATCGTAACTTAAACCAAAGTATCTTATCTACGGGTCAGGGAGAGGTCACCTGTAATGATTGTGCGCAATAGGGACATGGAAGCTGTATGCAACAGCCATCTTATTAAGGTCTCAGCCATTTTGTTATCATGAGCAGTGATCTCCTTCCCTCCTCTTGCAAACTATGGAATTTGTAGCTGTAACTATTAACAAATTTCAAAAGAGCCGCTTATCTCCACTAAAACAGACGCCAGAGTCCAGACCTGAGTGCCAGCTGTGAACAGCTAATTAGTTTTGGCAGGATGTCTGCTTCCATGAACCATGAAAAACTCTTCCCTCTACCCTATCTTAAAACCATAATAACTCAGTCAAGCCATCACACATGACCTGTAAGGCCATTAAAGCTCTAGAAATGCAGAGCGTGCCATAAAATGTCTATTCCACAACTTGGCAATTCTACATACAATTCCTAGAATTCAACAGGAACAGGACACATTAATATTAGGTATATATTTGAATGGGGAATATCATACTGAACAAATGAAGGTCATACATGACTATGTTAGCACATCCTGGGTGACAAAGGTACGCTGTGTTTGGTATCCCTGGATAGAAAATACAATTCTGAATAATATTGTCAGTTTCTAGAATACAACCTGCACATATTGGAAGTTATTAATATTAGTGTAAAACTGTATTTGGGAATTGGTCATAAATATGGTGACCTCTCAGCACCCATCCCTCAAGCTAAATTATTGGTCAGATGGTCTCTGATGACACCCCTTTGATATCACAGAACAGAGGATGGCAGGACAAGGTAAGCAAGCTCTCATTTTACCATCAACCAAGGAACACCCAAGAGAGCCATGGCAACATATCTGCTAGAACCAGCGCTTTGAAAGTATTCTCCATTTTCACCTCCTTTTAGTTCTCTACTGCATTATTCTCTTTATGTCTTTTTAACATCCTTTTCTGTAAATATTTTATTTGCACCATTTGAGCTTTTCATTAATAAACCCTGTTCTGAAAAGTGTTAAAACTATTTAAAAAGGTTTTTAATGCAAACTAAAGAATCCCTGTCTCTTGAAGAGTGCTACTGTGTATAAAAATCCTATGAATATACCTGTCTGTGGTGACAGTGTGTGTTACAGACGTTTATTGTTCACATTTGTTCTTGCTAACATTGTGAAGGGTTAATAGGCCCAAAGCTATCTGGTGGCAGTTTGGAGTTTGAAGGGTTAATTGTTAATTAACCTGTCCCAGTGATGTGACAAACTAGAAGCGCAGAGAGAGAACACACGGAGACATATCACATGGAACCTGATGTGTGGGCGGAAGATTGTTGTCACATGGACCACACAGCCAGTACTTGCCAGATATTCCTGCAGCTCTTTTAATGTTACTGTAGGCCTCTTGGCAGCCTCCCAGGCCAGTTTTCTTCCAGTCTTTTCATCAATTTTGGAGGGACGTCTAGTTCTTGGTGATGTCACTGTTGCGCCATATTTTCCACACTTGATGACTGTCTTCACTGTGTTCCATGGTATATCTAATGCCCTGGAAATTCTTTTGTACCCTTCTCCTGACTGATACATTGTAACAATGACATCCCTCTGATGCTTTGGTAGCTCTCTGCAAACCATGGCTTTTGCTGTAGGATGCGACTAGGAAGATGTCAGGAAAGACCTACTAGAACAGCTGAACTTTATTTGGGGTTAATCAGAGGCACTTTAAATGATGACAGGTGTGTACTGACTCTTATTTAACATGATTTTGAATGTGACTGCTTAATTCTGAACATAGCTACATCCCCAGTTATAACAGGGTGTGCACACTTATGCAACCACATTATTTTAGTTTTTTATGTTTACTGTTTTTATGTTTTCTGAAATGATTTATCATTGTCTCATTTTTTTTACATCACAGAAACCTGACATTTTAACCGGGGTGTGTAGACTTTTTATATCCGCTGTATATATATATATATATATATATATATATATATATATATAGAACACTTTTTAATCAGAGACCAGCATCAAGTCGATTAAACTCCTGGGATATTGATCTGGTCAGTTAAGTAGCAGAGGGGGTTGTTAATCAGTTTCAGTTGCTTTAGTGTTAATTAAATTAACAACAGGTGCACTAGATGGGCTACAGTGACATGACCCCCAAAACAGGAATGGTTTTACAAGTGGAGGCCACTGACATTTTTTTTCCTACTCATCTTTTTCTGACTGTTTTTCACTAATTTTGCATTTGTCTAGGGTCAGTGTCACTACTGGTAGCATGAGGCCATACCTGGACCCTACAGAGGTTGCACAGGCAGTCCAACTCCTCCAGGATGGCACATATTGATGTGCCATTGCCAGAAGGTTTGTTATGTCTCCCAGCACAGTCTCAAGAGCATGGAGGAGATTCCAGGAGACAGGCAGTTACTCTAGGAGAACTGGACAGGGCTGTAGAAGTTCCTTAACCCATCAGCAGGACCGGTATCTGCTCCTTTGTGCAAGGAGGAACAGGAGGGTCACTGCCAGAGCCCTACAAAATTACCTCCAGCAGGCCACTGGTGTGAATGTCTCTGACCAAACAATCAGAAACAGACTTCATGAGGGTGGTGTGAGGGCCCGATGTCCTCTAGTGGGCCCTGTGTTCACAGCCCGGCACCATAGAGCTTGATTGGCATTTGCCATTAAACACCAGAATTGGCAGGTCCACCACTGGTGCCCTGTACTTTTCACAGACGAGAGCAGGTTCCCCCTGAGCACATGTGACAGACGTGAAAGGGTCTGGAGAAGCCGTGGAGAACGTTATGCTGCCTGTAACATGGTTCAGCATGACCGTTTTGGTGGTGGGTCAGTGATGGTCTGGGAGGCATATCCATGGAGGGACACACAGACCTCTACGGGCTAGACAATGGCACCCTGACTGCCATTAGGTATCAGAACCTAAGCTGCTGCAGTGGGTCCTGGGTTCCTCCTGGTGCACAACTATGCCCAGCCTCATATGGCAGTTCCCAGAGGATGAAGGAATTTATACCACTGAATGGTCCTCACGCTCGACATGCATTTGTGTCGTTCACGAAGGAAGTCTCTCCTAAAGCTATGCACAAAAAAGCCCACCTAGAAATTGCCAGGGCCCATGCTGAAAAAGAAAACGACTACTGGGACTCTGTAATCTGGAATGATGAGACCAAGATAAATGTTTTTGGAATGGATGGCTTTAAAACTGTATAGAGTCGCAAATGTGAGGAGTACAAAGAAAAATGCATGGTGCCTACAGTGAAACATGGTGGTGGCAGTGTCCTGTGGGGCTGCAAGAGTGCTTCTGGTGTCGGGGAGCTGCATTTTGACGGTATCATGAATTCAGGGATGTACTGCTTTATATTGAAAGAGAAGATGCTACCATCACTCCGTGCCCTCGGTCGTTGTGCACTTTTTCAACACGACAATAATCCAAAACACACATCTAGGGCCACGATTACATTTCTGAAGAAGAACAGGGTGAAAGTGATTCAGTGGCCAAGTACAGTCAGGTCCATAAATATTGGGACATCGACACAATTCTAACATGTTTGGCTCTATACACCACCACGATGGATTTGAAATGAAACAAACAAGATGTGCTTTAACTTCAGACTGTCAGCTTTAATTTGAGGGTATTTACATCCAAATCAGGTGAACAGTGTAGGAATTACAACAGTTTGCATATGTGCCTCCCATTTGTTAAGGGACCAAAAGTAATGGGACAATTGGCTTCTCAGCTGTTCCATGGCCAGGTGTGTGTTATTCCCTCATCATCCCAATTATAATGAGCAGATAAAAGGTCCAGAGTTCATTTCAAGTGTGCTATTTGCATTTGGAATCTGTTGCTGTCAACTCTCAAGATGAGATCCAAAGAGCTGTCACTATCAGTGAAGCAAGCCATCATTAGGCTGGAAAAACAAAACAAACCCATCAGAGAGATAGCAAAAACATTAGGCGTGGCCAAAACAACTGTTTGGAACATTCTTAAAAAGAAGGAATGCACTGGTGAGCTCAGCAACACCAAAAGACCCGGAAGACCACAGAAAACAACTGTGGTGGATGACCGAAGAATTCTTTCCCTGGTGAAGAAAACACCCTTCGCAACAGTTGGCCAGATCAAGAACACTCTCCAGGAGGTAGGTGTATGTGTGTCAAAGTCACCAATCAAGAGAAGACTTCACCAGAGTGAATACAGAGGGTTCACCACAAGATGTAAACCATTGGTGAGCCTCAAAAACAGGAAGGCCAGATTAGAGTTTGCCAAACAACATCTAAAAAAGCCTTCACAGTTCTGGAACAACATCCTATGGACAGATGAGACCGAGATCAACTTGTACCAGAGTGATGGGAAGAGAAGAGTATGGAGAAGGAAAGGAACTGCTCATGATCCTAAGCATACCACCTCATCAGTGAAGCATGGTGGTGGTAGTGTCATGGCGTGGGCATGTATGGCTGTCAATGGAACTGGTTCTCTTGTATTTATTGATGATGTGACTGCTGACAAAAGCAGCAGGATGAATTGTGAAGTGTTTCGGGCAATATTATCTGCTCATATTCAGCCAAATGCTTCAGAACTCATTGGACGCCGCTTCCCAGTGCAGATGGACAATGACCCAAAGCAGACTGCAAAAGCAACCAAAGAGTTTTTTAAGGGAAAGAAGTAGAATGTTATGCAATGGCCAAGTCAATCACCTGACCTGAATCCGATTGAGCATGCATTTCACTTGCTGAATACAAAACTGAAGGGAAAATGCTCCAAGAACAAGCAGGAACTGAAGACAGTTGCAGTAGAGGCCTGGCAGAGCATCACCAGGGATGAAACCCAGCGTCTGGTGATGTCTATGCGTTCCAGACTTCAGGCTGTAATTGACTGCAAAGGATTTACAACCAAGAATTAAAAAGTGAAAGTTTGATTTATGATTATTATTCTGTCCCATTACTTTTGGTCCCTTAACAAGTGGGAGGCACATATGCAAACTGTTGTAATTCCTACAGCGTTCAGCTGATTTGGATGTAAATACCCTCAAATTAAAGCTGACAGTCTGCAATTAAAGCACATCTTGTTTGTTTAATTTCAAATCCATTGTGGTGGTGTATAGAGCCAAAAATGTTAGAATTGTGTCCATGTCCCAATATTTATGGACCTGACTGTATGTCTCCTGATCTGAACCCAATCGAACACCTATGGGGAATTCTGAAGACACAAGTTGAGCATCACTCTCCATCCAACACCCAGGCACTAAAAGAGGTTGTTCTTGAAGAATGGAAAAAGTTTGATGTTACAATATGTCTCCAACTTGTTTATTCCATGTCTAGAAGACGGTGCTGTCCGTACAAATCATGGAGGTCATACAAAATACTAGATGGAGGAGTTTTTGTTGTGAGGTGGATTCATTTTTGCATCAACTAATTTGAGTGAAACTGAAGATTTAGTAATCCAAGTTATATTATTAACCTAACTTTCATGTAATGAGCTAAACAAATGTTCTGTACAACTCAGTTTTGTCAAAAGTTTGGCAATTGTTCTTGTGTTCATTGAGATATTGATTAAAATCTTACTTTTGAAATGGAGTGTACTCATTATTGCTGAGCACTGTATAAATAAATACATTTATATACACACACACTATATTGCCAAAAGTATTGGTCGGCCTGCCTTTCCACGCACATGAACTTTAATGGCCCCCCCAGTCTTAGTCCGTAGGGTTCATTATTGAGTTGGCCCCGCCCATTGCAGCTATAACAGCTTCAACTCTTCTGGGAAGGCCGTCCACAAGGTTTAGGAGGATGTCTATGGGAAGGTTGGACCATTCTTCCAGAAGCGCATTTGTGAGGTCAGGCACTGATGTCAGACGAGAAGGCCTGGTTCACAGTCTCCACTCTTAATTCAACCCAAAAGTGTTCTATGGGGTTGAGGTCAGGACTCTGTGCAGGTCAGTCAAGTTCCTCCACCCCAAACTGGCTCCTCCATGTCTTTATGGACCTTGCTTTGCGCACTGGTGTGCAGTCATGTTGGAACAAGAAGTGGCCATTTCCACACTGTTCCCACAAAGTTGGAAGCATGAAATTCTCCAAAATGTCTTGGTATGCTGATGCCTTAAGAGTTCTCCTTCACTGGAACTAGGGGGCCAAGCCCAACCCCTGAAAAACAACCCCACACCATAATCCCCCCTCCAGCAAACTTTACACTTGGCACAATGCAGTCAGGCAAGTACCATTCTGGCAACCACCAAACCCAGACATGTCCATCGGATTGCCAGACAGAGAAGCGTGATTGGTCACTCCAGAGAACACATCTCCACTGCTCTAGAGTCCAGTGGCGGTGTACTTTACACCACTGCATCTGGCGCTTTGCATTACACTTGGTGATATAAGGCTTGAATGCAGCTGCTCGGCCATGGAAACCCATTCCATGAAGCTCTCCATGCACTGTTGTTGTGCTAATCTGAAGGCCACATGAAGTTTGGAGGTCTTTAGCTATATATCTGTGGAATCTATTTTATTTCTGCCACACTGCACAACGCCAGTCTGTCAGGGCAGGAGAAATGTTTATCTACTTTAACTCAGTAAAACTTACAAGCCTTGTTTCCCCTAAACTTATGACTGGACAGTAAAAGAAGAAGCAGTAGAAGAATGAGCTTATCTCTCTGTCACTCTGCTCTATCGTCCCTCCAGCATGTCCCTTTTTAGCACAAAAGCACTGCAGCACAAATTGATGTGTGCCATTTCTCCCTCTCCCAGTCTAAGTTTTGCTGTACAGTGACTGCAAAAGGCAAGTAAACAAGGCAAATGTAGGTGCCAGATGTATTGATTACAGAGCTGTATTTATTTGTCTTTTATATATCGGCCTGGATTTCAGCTTCAAAGGAAACTTGTGACCAAGCTATAGACAGAAGTCCTAACAGGGAGGCTGGAAAAGCTTGTTTGCTGTTTTCCCTCTGATAAATAAGTTGCTGTGTGCCTATGTCAGTTATAGGGACCTGGTTGCTGTATTTGGATGCATTTTCTTAACCAACCAATGCCTGCAGTGGACTTTACAACCCAATGGGATCACATGGCGGGGGAACTGTTGTCCCTTTGGCTGTAGGTTGCTCCAGCAGCTTTGTACACAGTTTAAGTGTTGGGGGGGGGGGGGGTTTCATAGCAGAATCATGCCAGCTGCTTTTACTGATGGGAGTAGAAGGTGAGAACATTCCAGGTTTCTTTGAAATGTGTTAAACATTTAACATTCATCACCTTTCCATTACCAAGATGTTGCTGCAGCTTTATACAGTAGAAATCCTGAGATTGGGCATCATTATTTCACCAGTCCCTGGTCATGATAAGCCTAAACAATGGCTGCAGAGATTTACGAGTCATCACAAAGTGCACACTTACATCTACTTATAATGAGATTGCCTGAAGCCCTGATTACAGATCATTACATTTACTGATGTGCTTTTATTGGCAAACATTGGTACTAACAAGCTTGGAAAGAGGCCACCATTTAAATAGTTGGACAAAACCCTTATAAAGTAGAGTGTTATAAAAGTCATGTGTGGAAATCTTATTGTTCCAGCGACAGATTAAAGACTACAGTTAGCAGAGATCCAGATGCAATAGTTTATTATCTCATTAGATCTAATACTCCACCCAGAATATCAACATACTCAACTCATAAATGTGCCGCAGAGTTTATTAAAACATTACCATGTTAGCCAACTGTACAAATCCTGGCATATTTGTTTGATGCTTGCAAAGCCTTGTTAATTGCGGGCCACCCACCATTGTCTACTGACTTCCTATTGCTATGTTAAGAACATTCTTCCCAAAATACCTGGCTTTGTAACACTCCTCCAGCTGTGTCAGTTTACCCCATACTACCCCTATATGTCCAATGGACTACGCAAAGTTGAATTTTAATAGTAGAAAAGGGTATGGCCAGAGTGGGATCACTTAAACGGAGTTGGTCAGATTAAATATGTATTGCAATATATGCAAACTATCTTCATCCTCCTCCAGTCCCCCCACCCACCTAATCCTCTGATGTGCTGGGGTTAGTAGAGTCAAGGGACCTGTTATATGCACTCATCAAGAATGCTTACTATGCCCACCCCTTCAATTCATAGAAGGTGTACTATAGCTTTTATGAATGAAGAATGATCTATGAATGGAAGATTGGTAAATAAATAAAAGGCCTGCCTCCTCATTCAAAGATCTAAGAATAAAGGACGGCAGACAAATAAAAGGTCCTACTCCTTCATTCATAGAACACACACTATGAATTGAGGAGACAGGTGCAAAAAACTATTAAATGAGGTCACCCATCTAGTCTTGTATGTAAAAAAATGCTTTCTGGATTTGAACATAGACATTTTTTTTTCAGTTCCACAACTGCAAGTTGCAAGCACTAAAGTAGAACTGATTTTTTGCAAGAAAATCACATTAGTCTGTTCCAACAGGTTCCAGTACCATTCTGGAGAGAACACATTACTGAACACTGCACAGAAAGCCGAGGTTGGGGTGCACATGATTCATGAGAAAGGAGGGAAAAAGCCATTCTATATCAGTGTATGTGAATAATAAATATGGAGTCCCACTATTACAGTATATCATAAAAAAACAGCTATGGCTAATGACAAAAGATATCATCAGGAACTGCACATGTTCAGGCTAATGTCACATATTCATAAATGACTCCATCTACATCTGCCATGGAGGTCATCCATACAGACCCGTGAACACAATGACGGTGAAATGGACTTTCTCTGCCACAGACACCAGTGTGACTAGAGATTTACTGTAATAATGAAGATCTTCAGCATGCAGGAAGAAAGAGAATGGCTTTTACACAAAGGTCAGTGTGACTTACTGGAGAAGGAATGAAGAGGAAACTGATTAATAAGTCAGTGAGATTTCTTCCTCCCCAAGGAAGCTCAATAGTGGAGCATATAAACTGTCAGGTCACTGTCTGGGAAATCTCTGATTTATAACTTGTAACCCCTATCTGCAACACCAGCTCCTGATAGTGGGGCTCGCCTGCACCTCAAGTACATGGTAAGCCTTAGCAAGAACTGAACTCCTGACCTGACAATTCGCAGAGCACTATAGCACATGCAGATACCTGTATTTTCAAAAATATGCAATAAAACTGTAACTAGACAGAATGAGAACCAGAACTACTGCAATTCCAGGATTTGTAGTCACAGGTAGAAGTGTTATTGTATCTCCATTCCCTTCATAAAATATACGCAAATGTGAAGTGTATGTACAACACATTGTCATTTCAGCAGACCACAAAAGAACAGTGCAAATCATGTTTCTGCTTACTCTCCTGTCTCTGATTGGACCTCGCCTCCCTTCAGATTGGCAGTGGAGGACAGTAAATCACTGGTGCATTATAGGGTGAGATTTCCCCTGGAAATGCAGAAGGCATCACAATCTTCAGGTATTCACAGGCCACTGCAGAGATAAGTCACATTTTTAAGTCTCTCTTCTCAAGGGTGGGGGTCTGGGTGTGAGCTCCAGGCAAGGACCACTGGGCTGTGGGCACAGAGGCAGCTGAGGTGGCTCCCAGCCAGTGTGCTTGCAGCAGCCATCTTTGTGTGAGGAGGCACCAGACATAGGAGGGCACCTAAGGCTCATGAGGTGACACAAGGGTGTGTTAATATGTTTGGGGAGACACTGGGCATGAAGGAAGAAAGAAGAGTTTGAGGAGAAACTAAGGGTTGAGTGTTATCACGTATGCAACAGTGGAGTTGATCATAGAGTCCCTGTCAGGGGCTGTACAGGGCCACATGACTTCTATTGGAGGCCCAGAGTTTCCTTATACTGTCAGAGGTTTCCAATCATACATCTGCAATAGGCGTACAGTATTTGCATTGTGAATTATTTCACAGACATCTGTGTTCCTAAACAGATGCTGAAGAGGAAAAGAAAATCAGAAGAAAGGAAGGAAGGAGGCGGCAGGAATGTAGAGTGGATGGTTATTAAGAATGGAACTGAGATGTCAAGTCTGCCAACACCTGGGACATAAATATGGAAATGTATTTTACACTGATAGTTCAATGTATGCGGCACACTTATAGTAACAAAACTCAATTTTACTATCAGACCCGGATTTCATACAGCATCTTTACTACTATTTGGTATAACAAACGATAGCAGTTTATCATGACCATGCGTCTGCCAGTATGGGGGCACTGCACAGCAATATTCATGAATCAGAAAATGGATTTGTTTGTGTAGAAAGTACAAGAAAAGCACAGCCATAACCCAGTAAAAATTCCACAAGGAAGGTTAAAAGGTCCATAGAGTACAATAGGGTGGGCTTTACTGATAGCACATAAAATGGTTCCCGCTTGTGAAATCATCCCTTTGTAGTGATCGGTGACATATGTGTTGTGTGAGTGCAGAATATTTTTAAGAGTGCTTTGTCTGCCTGTGTTTTCTATTAGACAATTTCTATTTCAAAGGACTACATCTTTACAGCATTCATTCTGGCAAACGCCAGGCCTGGACAGGGACCAAGCACTATGTTGCCGAGATGGAGTGCATGATCCTTGAGCTCCATACAATTCAGGACAAAAAAACTTTGATATGTTTTCTTCTGCAAAATAATTGAGCTGAGTGTGACATGGATGATGGTTTCAGTTTACAGGAAGATGGGTGGTCTTAAAAAAAAAAAAGTAGTTTACTCTTATTCTATGCAGGGAAGGCCATAGTTTTAAAATGGAAATCCCCTGATGCCCCCTCATTGGATTTTTGGAAAAGTCTAGTAAATACTTCTACAGTCAGGTCCATAAATATTGGGACATGGACACAATTCTAACATTTTTGGCTCTATACACCACCACAATGGATTTGAAATAAAACGAACAAGATGTGCTTTAACTGCAGACTGTCAGCTTTAATTTGAGGGTATTTACATCCAAATCAGGTGAACGGTGTAGGAATTGCAACAGTTTACATATGTGCCTCCCACTTGTTAAGGGACCAAAAGTAATGGGACAATTGGCTTCTCAGCTGTTCCATGGCCAGGTGTGTGTTATTCCCTCATTATCCCAATTACAATGAGCAGATAAAAGGTCCAGAGTTCATTTCAAGTGTGCTATTTGCATTTGGAATCTGTTGCTGTCAACTCCCAAGATGAGATCCAAAGAGCTGTCACTATCGGTGAAGCAAGCCATCATTAGGCTGACCAAACAAAACAAACCCATCAGAGAGATAACAAAAACATTAGGCGTGGCCAAAACAACTGTTTGGAACATTCTTAAAAAGAAGGAACGCACCGGTGAGCTCAGCAACACCAAAAGACCCGGAAGACCACGGAAAACAACTGTGGTGGATGACCGAAGAATTCTTTCCCTGGTGAAGAAAACACCCTTCACAACAGTTGGCCAGATCAAGAACAATCTCCGGGAGGTAGGTGTATGTGTGTCAAAGTCAACAATCAAGAGAAGACTTCACCAGAGTGAATACAGAGGGTTCACCACAAGATGGAAACCATTGGTGAGCCTCAAAAACAGGAAGGCCAGATTAGAGTTTGCCAAACGACATCTAAAAAAGCCTTCACAGTTCTGGAACAACATCCTAAGGACAGATGAGACCGAGATCAACTTGTACCAGAGTGATGGGAAGAGAAGAGTATGGAGAAGGAAAGGAACTGCTCATGATCCTAAGCATACCACCTCATCAGTGAAGCATGGTGGTGGTAGTGTCATGGCGTGGGCATGTATGGCTGCCAATGGAACTGGTTCTCTTGTATTTGTTGATGATGTGACTGCTGACAAAAGCAGCCGGATGAATTCTGAAGTGTTTCAGGAATATTATCTGCTCATATTCAGCCAAATTCTTCAGAACTCATTGGACGCTTCACAGTGCAGATGGACAATGACCCAAAGCATACTGCAAAAGCAACCAAAGAGTTTTTTAAGGGAAAGAAGTGGAATGTTATGCAATGGCCAAGTCAATCACCTGACCTGAATCCGATTGAGCATGCATTTCACTTGCTGAAGACAAAACTGAAGGGAAAATGCCCCAAGAACAAGCAGGAACTGAAGACAGTTGCAGTAGAGGCCTGGCAGAGCATCACCAGGGATGAAACCCAGCGTCTGGTGATGTCTATGCGTTCCACACTTCAGGCTGTAATTGACTGCAAAGGATTTGCAACCAAATATTAAAAAGTGAAAGTTTGATTTATGATTATTATTCTGTCCCATTATTCTGTACTTTTGGTCCCTTAACAAGTGGGAGGCACATCTGCAAACTGTTGTAATTCCTACACTGTTCACCTGATTTGGATGTAAATACCCTCAAATTAAAGCTGACAGTCTGCAGTTAAAGCACATCTTGTTCATTTCATTTTAAATCCATTGTGGTGGCGTATAGAGCCAAAAATGTTAGAATTGTGTCCATGTCCCAATATTTATGGACCTGACTGTATACCCCTGTATAAAGCCACCTATGACTACCGGGGATGTCCAGCTAAAGTTACAAAAGTATGGAATATTTGGACAGAATCCCCATATACCAATGCATCATAAAAACTCTTTTCTTTTTTTTTGGTCTTCTGAAGCAACGAATTCCGTGTTGTGGAGCAAGGGTCCATGGTCTGGACTTTGTTTTTCTCTCCACCTTTTATTATCATGCAAGAGCCTGTCTACCCATATTGTTTACTACTTTTCTCTCAGTTGGGGGAGGATGAAATCTTGAAGAAAGATATATCCTAAGTCACTCATCTCCTTCATTTTGTGAACCGAGCAGACAGGTTGTTAGTTGCTACATTGGTTGGTGTTTTTGCAACTTGTGTGTATGTACAATATTTTCTGAGTCGGGGAATGCCCAGATGCTCTGTTTTGTAAGCCTTTTCCTTTTATAAACTAATAAACAGAATTTATAAAAAAAAATAAGTCTGGGAAACGGTGCACACTTCATATATAAAGTCACAGAGCTACACTGTGCATGTCAGCATCCTGTGTACGAAAGTTATTGGTAGGGTGTAAGGAGGGGGAAAAAAAACATGGTTGATTTGAATAACAGAGATGCCCAGTGTGGCGCGTTTCAGGATGGGTTGGAAAAACAACAAACAGCTTTATTTTATTTCATGGCCTTAACTAGTTCAGCTATTTGGAATGAAGGGTTAAACAAAAGCAGCCATCACCCTATGCCCGTTTTCCTCAGCCAGCTCCCAGCTGTAAAGTGAACATGATCCAGTGGCTGTATAGCCGCTGATCTCTTTCACAATGAAGGCAGCATGGTCTCCCCCCTTTCCCTGCATGGTTTCTGGGCTCTCCCTTCTTTTACCAGGGGCCCTGGACTACATTGGAGGCAGAGGAACGCCTGTTGCTCGATCTCCCCTGCACAAAATAAAGCCAAAAGCAGAGATGATTTTGTCACTTTCAGAGCCATCATTCATTGGCTGACACATTCAGGCAGCATCTAACTGAGCAGATCTGTGCTTGGTTGGATAATTTGGAGGGCAGGGAAGACATTGGGGTCTATACCCCCCAATGTCTCCATAAAGAGTATCTGTCACCTACCCAATGTTATCACTTCATTAACTCCTTAAAAAAACAACCTTATAATAATAGTTATTAAAAGCAAACAAAAAATTAGCCATAACCCCATTGCCTGCACACACCCACAAATGCAAACGCGTGCCCAGGATGAACACGTGTATGTAAACTATGATACACTGCATGTGAGGTATCACCTCGAATGTTGGAATGAGAGCAATAATTGTAGTGTCAGAACTCAGTGATTAGTAGTAAAAGCTTTTAAAGTGTCACCTATTGAGATTTTTGGGTATCATTGTTTTTCACAAGATCGTGGGCACACACAGTTTTAAGATTTGGCATGTTTGGTATCTATTTACTTGATGCAACCCAATCTTTTACATTTTACCAAAAATTGGGTATTATATGTTGTGTGTTTGCACTAAAATGCATTTTATTGTATTTTTTCTTGAAAATATGCGTTGTGCAAATTTTGTGCAACACAAAAAAAATTCAACAACTATCTTTTTCTTCTACAAGTCCTCTCCTTTCAGAAAATATATCATCTTCTAAGGCTTTTGCAATATTCTATAATGGAAAATGCTGATTTTTACGTATGCAAAAAATAAAATAATTGCTTTAGTGCCAAAGTAGTTAACTGTATCTTTAGTTACATATGACACTATCCCACCTCTCCTTTCTCTTTTTTTTTTCTTAATGGATACCTCGAGCCTCTTTATGGGCCTTCTACAATTTTTTTTCAAGCTGACCTTGGACCTTCTGAGGACCACCACAGCACCTGAATCCCACAATAAGATATGTAGTTCTGCAGAGCTGTGAGATATTTTACAGTGTAATATCCCCGTGACTTAGACAGCTTTGCTGTGGTTATTTTGTCTATATGACATCATAGTGACAAAGCCTCAAACCCCATCGCAGTCAAACAGTAAAATAACATCCCACAAAATGCTTTTCCTTTCACCAGCATCCAACATGCCAGACATGTTACATGTGTGTTGAACACGTTTTCAAAGACTTGCAAGGTTGCTTAGCGCCTGCACCTAAATATCATTGCTTCCAGAGGATAGTGGGAGATTCCATGAGGCTCATCTTTAGCAAATGGATAGCTGGTTTAACTCAGACCATGAAAACAATAGTGTCAGGCCCAAGAAAGGATTTTAATGTCATTTTGTAATTAAATATTACGGAGTTGGGAGAGTCTACGTTGGACCTACAAGCAAAAAATTAAAAATGGCCTTTGATGACTCACTGGGAACTGTTTTTAATTGAAGTACAGATGTACTTTGCACACATCTGTCTGTCACTCTCTCGCACTTCTGCTTGCAAAGCAAAAAGAACAATATTAACCCAAGTTCAGTTCCTCGATGGTGAATTCCCTACTGTTATCTTAACATAAATCTCATTGCTATAAATTGGATTTATGACACCTATTCATACATTCTTTCCAGACGGAGAAAGTGGTTGAACTTCCATAAAGGTCACAAAGCATGGGACATCTCATCCAATCTTTATCTACAAGAACCATCAACGGTTAAAACAGTTCTGGAATTATAAACTCCAGGAAGGCTTGCTATCCCATCCAGAATTTATTAAATACATCTGAACAAGGAGGAAAACATTTTTACAGACATGCATGAAATTATTTTTTTCTATTTACAGAACTTTTCAATCTCTCTTTTTTAATTAAAGGGTAGACATAAAATTGAATTAGGTTAGGGATTAATAGTTTGGCATCAGCAGAGGCCATGAAAAGCCTAAAATGTTAACTGACGCGACTGAAGAAGAGCAGATGGCCACGGGAATATATATATAAAAAAATCTAGAACTTAGGGATACCCTTTTTCTTGTAAACTATGTCCTCTAAGCACATATTCCTGAGTAGGTGAAGCAATCATATAGTTGAAGTCTTGTGGTCACAAATATTCCTTGAAATTGCCTTTTTTACGACTCTTCTTAGAGAACAGACCCCATGAGGGACAGCCAGACCAAAACAAGACAGCGCAGAGGCCTGTTCCTGATTCTTATAAACATGGACAACCTTTTGAAGACATCTGAAATGCAACGGCTGTCTGATGGAAGAGCTGAAGATGTTCAGCTGCTGTGGATATGACGACCAGGCTGAATGGCAGGAAAAATAGAAGACTGCTGATGAGGCAGAAATGACCATAGCAAAGAATGAGGACAGAATTTCATATGGGTTATCATGGACTACGTGATAAATGTAATAAATAAATAAATGTAAGTGATTCAAAGAAGCAACAGAGAGTCAAAGAGCAGATGTACATAAATTAGCCATCATTTGGAAATTAGTTTCAGCTTGCCAATCATTTTCTTGCCCCCACAGAAAAGTAACATACCCAACAAACATCTATAAGCCAGGCAAATAAAGGTTACAGAGGATCTCAGCTGTGAGAGATTTCAGCAAAGACAAGCAGATCTAACACTGACTTTTGCTCTCAATTGATCTTTCTGTATATAGCCTCCATATATAGAAAAGGTGGTGGCTCTTGGGGGGGTCACAAAACACTTTTTAGCCAATGATGAGTGATTTCTACAATAATTATAGTTTATTGGATTGCCAGGAAATTTCTGGCGGTAGATTTTCTCCTACTTCCTGCTCTGGTGACAACAGTAAACGAGTGAATCTCAAGATTTCAACTGTCCTCAGCCACTAAAGTCCGAAAAAAGTTTTGTCTGCACTTACACACTTTACAACATTGTCTCTCCCTCTTCCAAATGCTGACATTTTTTAAATTGCATTTGTTACCTTTTTCTTTTTTTTTTTTCGCTAAAAGTGACACTAAAGTTTTTTTTTTTTTAAATAACAAACATGTCTACTGGTGAAACTCGAAAAATTAGAATATTGTGCAAAAGTTCATTTATTTCAGTAATGCAACTTAAAAGGTGAAACTAATATATGGGATAGACTCATTACATGCGAAGCAAGATAGTTCAATCGTGATTTGTCATAATTGTGATGATTATGGCTTACAGCTCATGAAAACCCCAAATCCACAATCTCAGAAAATGAGAATATTGTGAAAAGGTGGAATATTCTCGGCTCAAAGTGTCCCACTCTAATCAGCTAATTAAACCATAACACCTGCAAAGGGTTCCTGAGCCTTTAAATGGTCTCTCAGTCTGGTTCAGTAGGAATCACAATCATGGGAAAGACTGCTGACCTGACAGTTGTGTAGAAAACATCACTGACACCCTCCATAAGGAGGGAAAGCCTCAAAAGGTAATTGCAAAAGAAGTTGGATGTTCCCAAAGTGCTGTATCAAAGCACATTAATAGAAAGTTATGTGGAAGGGAAAAGTGTGGAAGACAAAGGTGCACAAGCAGCAGGGATGACAGCACTCTGGAGAGGATTGTCAGGAAAAGACCATTCAAAAGTGTTGGGGACTTTCACAAGGAGTGGACTGAGGCTGGAGTCAGTGCATCAAGAGCCACCACACACAGACGGATCCTGGACATGGGCTTCAAATGTTGTATTCCTCTTGTCAAGCCGCTCCTGAAGAACAAACAACGTCAGAAGCGTCTTACCTGGGCTAAAGAAAAACACACCTGGTCTGTTGCTCAGTGGTCCAACGTCCTCTTTTCTGATGAGAGCAACTTTTGCATCTCATTTGGAAACCAAGGACCCAGAGTATGGAGGAAGAATGGAGAGGCCCAAGGACCCAGAGTATGGAGGAAGAATGGAGAGGCACACACTGCAAGATGCTTGAAGTCCAGTGTGAAGTTTCTACAGTCTGTGTTGATTTGGGGAGCCATGTCATCTGCTGGTGTTGGTCCACTGTGCTTCATTAAGTCCAGGGTCAATGCAGCCGTCTACCAGGAAATTTTGGAGCACTTCATGCTTCCTTCTGCAGACGAGCTTTATGGGGATGCTGACTTCATTTTCCAGCAGGACTTGGCACCTCCCACACTGCCAAAAGCACCAAAACCTGGTTCAATGACCGTGGGATTACTGTGCTTGATTGGCCAGCAAACTCGCCTGACCTGAACCTCATAGAGAATCTATGGGGCATTGCCAAGAGAAAGATGAGAGACATGAGACCAACAATGCAGAAGAGCTGAAGGCCGCTATTGAAGCATCCTGGTCTTCAATAACACCTCAGCAGTGCCACAGGCTGATAGCTTTCATGCCACGCCGCATTGAGGCAGTAATTGCTGCAAAAGGGGCCCAAACCAAGTACTGAGTACATATGCATGCTTCTACTTTTCAGAGGTCCGATATTGTTCTATGTACAATCCTTGTTTTATTGATTGCATGTAATATTCTCATTTTCTGAGATTGTGGATTTGGGGTTTTCATGACCTGTAAGCCATAATCATCACAATTATGACAAATCACGGCTTGAACTATCTTGCTTTGCATGTAATGAGTCTATCTCATATATTAGTTTCACCTTTTAAGTTGCATTACTGAAATAAATGAACTTTTGCACGATATTCTAATTTTTCGAGTTTCACCTGTATACTTACCTGTTATGTGCAGAGGTTTTGCACAGAGCAACCCTGATCCTCTTGTTTTCAGGTCCGCGCTCCTTTAACCTTGGCTTAATTTACTTTTTTATCCCAGGTTTATGTTCTCGGCTGGGCCCCCACTGACTCCTGGAACTGCTACTTTACAGCTATCCTAGGAGACAGTGTATTAGCAAGCCATAGTTTGCATGCAGGCATGGTGGAGGTCCGCGCATGTGCACAAATGCAAAAGGGGCACAGAAACTTGTGGAATTTATGCACACGTGTGCACATTCCTCGCCAGTTTCTGCCGTCTTCCAAATGCCTGGATGCGACTGTCAGTACATCTGCTCATGTGCCTTTTTTTCTCTTTAAAGATGGCACGAAGCAGTGAAGGGGGGGAGGTGCGAGTCTGCTTTTAGTTCACCTTTACAATACTTGTTAACTAACTGAATGATATTTTGTTTCCTGCTGGTGACAGCAGTGGACCATGCCTGTGTTGGAAGAGCCATTTATGGTCTTCATCAGAAGCCCTGGTTGACAATGCAGATTACATTTGGGATACTGTGGACAGGAGGTCGCCACCCTATAACAGGAAAACCTTGAACAAGTACCTTTATGGCAGGATCACCAGAGATCATTTTAATCAAAGCTGCAGAGTTAAAAAGATTAGAAATTACTTTTGAAACAATATTAACATATTTGTTGGGGGTAGCATACAGCTTAACGAAACCCTGAACCTTAACCCTTCAATGTGACCCCTGGTGGAGTTTTGAGATGAATTTCAATGCAAATACAGAACAGCGTGGAGTTTTCCTTTACATGAAATCCATTTTTATGCTATCATCAAGACCAGGGTCTATTCTGGAAAATGCAGAGGATTATCACTTTGATCACAAAGCATCACTCCGTGAGAAATGAGTGGTATATCACAGGTAAAGTCATATAAAAATGTATTCACTCAGTGATGGTCCAGATTAAATTCCACAACCATCCCTCATAATGTCAGAGCGAACATCTACTCAGAGGCCACAGGGAAGAGAAGGCCCATCAGACTCCAATAATGAGGAGGATGATCTAACATATCAAACTCTTCAAATAGACTGGAACATTCTTTGCTGGGAGCAGGGGCGAACTGACAACTCATGGGGCCCCCCGGGCAATAGGGTATCATGGGGCCCCTGTGTCCTTGTCCAAACTCAAAAAAGCCTATGAAAAAGGTACCAGGGGCATCTTATGGGGCCCCCTACTAACCCAGGGCCCTCGGGCAGTGCCCAAGTTTCCAAATGGTCAGTCCGCCCCTGGCTGGGAGTTAATGTCTACCCCACATCATTTTCACAATTAATTCTTCTTGACTAAAGAGTGTTTGACTAACCCTGGTATAGTCATTTAGATCCTTCTTGATGCTGGCCTATGCCAGATACACTCATGTATCAAAGGCAATGTCATGCCTAACATAGTACAGAAATGAATACCTAATTCCTCAGTACATTGCTCACACACCTGGCATGCAGAAGCTTGTATCTGCAAGTGTGTGGGCTTCCTGCTATGTACCTGTATATATATTTGCCAACATCATTTTTGGGAGAGCAAAATACCCAAAAAAACCCTCACAAAACATGCATGGTACTGATAAGCTCCTGCTGTAATAATTGCGGAGAATTAAATACATTTTATGGTCACAGTGTTTCATTTTATAACACCAGCATTGTAATAAAAATACAAACAATAATTATTACTGACAATCCAATATAAACTTTCTTGAAAAATCTCCTTTCCTGTTGTTTGTTCTTCCCATCTACTGGCCATCTCTTTCCACAACCCCTGGATTCCCTCCATGCTTTGCAGCTTCTCCTCCAATTCTAAGGACCACATATCCCATGGTACCTTGTTGCCTGCAAGCAGTGATTACTTTACTGACTTTGCCTCCTGAAACCCCTCCTCACAGAAGGCAGGCTCTGTGAAATGTGTGACACAGCAGTGCCCACTCAAAGGCCATAGTGACAGTGGAGTTGATTTAGTAAAGGCACAAAGACAGACTTTTGCAAGTGCACTTGCACTCTTTTTTCCCAGGGCTTAGTAAATGTGGTGAAGCTCTGCTGATTTCCAACATTCAATCATGTGCAAGCAAGAATGCGTTTTTATTTGTTTTTTTTTCCCCTTGCACCTGATTCAAAGTGAAGCTTCACCACATTCACTAAGCTCTGGAGAAAATAAATTGAACTGCACTTGCAAAGGTGCACAATCTATTTGCCTTTAATAAATCAACTCTTATGTGCCACAGAGTTTAAGGAAGTAAATGTGCGGGATGTTCACTACAGTATCATTCAGATTAATAGACGTAGACATACAATGTAGAAATTAATATATGATTCTATATTTTGGCTATACAAAGTGCAACTTACTACTTTGTCCAGTGAACTTTTATAAGTCCACTGAAATCCTAACACAGTTACGGGTTAAAGAAAAAAAAACATTCATTTAAAGTGATTCTAAAGAAAATTTTTTTTTTAAATAACAAACATGTCATACTTACCTTCTCTGTGCAATGGTTTTGCACAGAGCAGCCCCATTCTCTTCTTTTTAGGTGCCCTGCTGGTGGTCCTGGCTCTTCCCTCCTGCCGAGTGCCCCCAATAGCAGGCCTCTTGTTATGGGGGCACTCGAGCAGGTTTGCTCCAAAGCCGAACTCCTGTGAATGGGCATTGTCCATTCACACACAGAGCACGGCTTGGCCAAACCCGCACACCGCTCTCTCCTCATGAGAGGAGAGAAAAAGACCCCAGAGAGCTGCTGTTCTCATGCACATACTGTAACTTTTTCGACATGATCAATCCTGTTCCTTAATGCATAAAGTTAAAAAACTTTGAGCATTTTTAACCATTTTAACTTTAAATGAAACACAACCCTCTATATTCCAGGCCCAATTAACACCTTGGCATTCCAGGAACACAAGAAATGTGCCAAAACATGCATCACACTTGCAGTGCCATTCATTCTTAATGGAAAGAGGGAACTTCCTGATGATGGTCTATTGATCGAAATGCGTCGAGATTTGTTGACGCAACTTCCGCCCTTTGGAATGCGGTGGCCATTTTAACTGACATTCATATGCAACAAGGCTGAATACACCTAGTGCCAGGCAAAGGCACTTTTTTGTGTCATTTTTATTGTTTGACCCCACTATTAAAGCTCTTACATTTTACACTATGGGATGTCTGGTTTTGTTTTAGTTTATGCTGAGCATTTGAATTATTGCCTCTGGTGGAGAGGAGCTTTCAAACATTGATGCAGCCCCAGTGGAGGATCACTGGTTACCATTAGCAACAACAGTTAAGGGTGTGAAGGAACATCAGTCAACAATACCACGTTGCATACTGACTGGGATAGTCCCAAAAGGGCATCTGACCAACCTAGAGATAGGTGGTCATGGGATGACGGTGACTGTAAATCCATGTGGGGCACCAGTGTGAGCACAGTGAAGCACTTGTCACCTCAGTATGGAGGTTCAACGTTAACCAATATCTGACACATTTGTATGTTGTTATCACCATTATATGCATATTGTCATTAAGTTGATTGTTTGCACAACCTAAGCGCGGACTGTATGAAAATTATAACATTCTTAAAGGAACCCTAAATGTGGGTAGCAGTCACGCAACAAAACGTATGAAAAATGCATAAAGAAATGTGTTTCAAAAGCGCAAAGCTCACTGTAAAAAAAAAAAAAAAAGGTTCAGGAGCAACCTTGGTTCATCTCTCGCATGTACAGCAGCCCATTCGAATGAACAAGCTGCCCTATGCTGTCATGTGAAAGAAACACGTCAGATTGTGTCACGCAGGTGTAAATGCAGCCTAAGTCATTAAAAAAAGTTAATCTAAAATGGGCCTCAGTTTCCCAAATCATTTAAAAACTTCATCTAGTTACCTCCAACACAACTTCCAGCCACAGCCTGAACAAATCTCACAGAATAGTGAACACAGCACGAGACTCTGAGAGATTCCCATCCTACTGTTCCCATGCCCTTAGAGTGGTTCATGACTTCAATTAATTCTTTAGCGACAAATTGTATGATAAAATAAATACAAAGTTGATCAAAACTGCAGACAGATCAGATCAGACCGCCTGCTGGCTGAGAGATTTGGAATGATTCACTCATCTGTAAGTGACCTGATTGAGCTTTGTATCCAGAATGTGGCTGTGTGGTGTCCCGTATCCACTGAGCTCAACTTCCAACACTGTACTTCTAAACACAAAATAAAAGGAATAATCTTTTTTTTTTTTTCTGAAACCAAATCCCCTCTAGAATCCTCTTGGTAATCAACACAATGCAAATTGTTGCAAAATGCGGTTTTCATGCTATGGCTAACCTCAAATGATCTAAATGAATGTCCCTTTTAAGTTTTTGGCTGCATTGGAAAGAAGGGATGTTTGATACTTTGTGTCTACAGGCCTGCCGAGTACATGCACTAGCCGCTGGTGTGGGACTCATCTTTTATATTCATGCCTTCCAGCTAGAACATTTCAAACACATTGTCACTTTTCTGTTGTTAGGAGATGCCATGGTATAAACCAGAATTCCCCTTTAGCACTTTTATATTGTAAATTCTCAGGAACAGAGCTCTCCTAACCCTCTTGCTTGAATTGTGTTTTAAATGTACTGTCTCCCTTTGTTTTGTACAGTGCTACTACAACTGTTGGCTCTATATAAATCCTGCATAATAATTATAACTCCTAATGAACTGATCGTATTATACAGTCATCATATAACATGAGTACTGAGATCGATAGACACCGTTCTTCATATTAGAGTATGATAGATTATAATTTCCCTAAAGAAAAGTGTCCTGTTCTGACACAAGCTGCGGCTGGGATTGTCACAGCAGATTACGAATGGGGGACAGTAGGGGAGACCACCCAGCAGGACAAGTAAAAAGATTCATTGAGAGAAAGCAGGAATGACTAATCCGAAGAATTCAACATTCCAGATTGCAGAGATTTTGGTGGGTAAATTTTCTGGTGAAAGAAGAAAATGAAAACAAGTCATTGTACATAGTGTGGTTGAGTTTGTCCCATGGTGGATATGAATTTACCTCTAGAAATAACGGTTGAACGTTTACTGTTATTTATATGTTGCCCCTGGTTGTTTCCACAGACTCAAAGGAATGCTGTATGGAAAGCAGGTAATGAGAGCCGACTGCAGCAAATGATGGCTAGTAGCAGAAATCTGTGGTGAACAGCCCGGCTGATGATCATAGCGCTGCCATAGAGGTACAGCAGCCTCATACATTTCCCTGAACTGTCTCGGTGGAATGTGTACCCTATATACACACAGTGTATAACTGGTATGCCATGGGGATTGATATACAGTGATGAAACAAATGCTTCTACATATGCTGTACCTGTTTATCTGCAGTCTTCTCTTCTCTATATCTGTTCATAGTCCAGAATTTATAAAGCTTATCTGCGATTTCAGAAAACGGGGCAGAGAGCTAAAATTTCACACTGCAGAGATCAGAGGGAAGAGACACACCCTCTTCACACAGCACACAGGAACAGAGCTAAGGCTGTCAAGCACAGGCTGTGTGCTGGAGTTCCCTCCTCTGTCATCTTTTTTTCTCTTGGTGTCAGGAATACCTGTCAGAAGTGACTCCTGCTGATAGCAGTGGAATAAAGCAGCAGACAGAAATGACAAAAGTACACATTATAGAAGGATATGCTTTGTTCATATTCCATGTCTGAGGTTTACAACCACTTCAAGGCTTTGCAAAATTTAGAAGAATTTCTGAGCGGTTGTCAGCTTCTGTGACCCATGATCAATCCTGTTCCTGCATTGTACCCTGACCCAGCTTGATCCCAGTTCTTCTGTTACTGACCCTGGCTTGTAACCCTTGTACCAGCTCTGCTCATCTAGTCCTGACAACAGCTTGGCTTCTGATCCTGCCTCTGATTCCAAATTTGTACTTCTGCCACCAGGTTGTTGCTGATTTCTACTTGACTGACTACACTTCAAGATTTCGTGCCTGCAAGTTCCAATGACAGCCTCCTGCATGGGCTCCAGTCCTCTGTCACAGTATTCCTGCCCTATCCGGAGTATCTTCTGGCCAAGATCTGCTGCAGGCACCCATGCCACTCCTTGCCCTGCTATACTCTGTTACCAACTCCAGGGGAAATGGGACAGGAGATATAAGAGAATCCCTCTCAACAGTTCGGCCTCTACCAAGTATATGACAAGACTCTTTTTGTACTGTCTATCCAAGACAATGACATACTCTACTTTATTAATGTAAATTGCGTAAGGTTCCTAAATAAATTTGCTATTCTTCAATGCTCCATCATATCTGTCCACGTTCTTGTAGTATATACTGGGCACCAAACCACAAAGTCAAAGAGTTCAAAGTGCCTTTAATTGTTCTAAGTACTGTCACATAAGACCAGCCAATGTGTTTCGGGCCAGTCTGCTGCTATTAGAATGTTCTAATTCCAGACCAAAAGGAAGTACTGCACCAGATTAAATATAGATCCTGTCAATGCTTATGATGTGGGATTCCCCAGGGAGTGGAATCTAAGCATCAGCCAGTCTTGACCAGAGCTCCTGATGTTGGAGATGGATTTTGCTGCATGCTGTTGCCAGGTGGAGACTCCCATTTTTAGCCTGCTGCAAGTGCAGAGACAATCCATGTGACTGGATGGGAGTGAGAAGGAGTATCTGTGGAGCCGAAGCAAGCACAAATTATGAGAAGATCCAAGGAAAAGACCAAAGGTCAGGGCAGGTGGCAGCAAAACAAATCCAAGAAAAGAAGCTGGGGTAAGCAAACAGAAGTTCAACTGAAGGGAGGCAGCAAGCAGAATGAAGAGTAACGGGGAATCCAGAGGTAAACAAGAAGGTTGCTCAGGCACCAGAAGAAACCTACCTTAAATAGACGTGGTCCCTTTAAGAGGCATACACCAATCATCAGCCACAGCACCAGCCAAGAACCCAGAAGTGCCCCAGGCTGCAGGGAAGGCAGACAGCGCAGGAACGTGGAAGGTAAGTGACCATATGGTTATGATTTTCATTCAAAATTGTATTCTAATTCTCTAAGCTCCTTTAAAAGGAGAGTATTGTTGCCGTGAAACATGAAGGCTGTTGTTGAGCCAATCATAAACAATTCTACATCTGAGCCACTACTGTCACTGGTTACCATGGAGTAGATGAGAAATAGCCATAGCCCCATGGTTTTATTTGGGCATTTATTTGGCATTCTTCCTGTAAGTGCAATTATTTTATAGATATGTAATATATTACATGCTAGCATTTATACACTATTGTGCCAAAAGTATTGGGCCAGCCCTCCAAATCATGTGATTCAGGTGTTCCAATCACCTCCATGGCCACAGGTGTAAAATATCAAGTCCCTAGGCATGCAGACTGCTTCTACAAACATTTGTGAAAGAATGGGGCGCTATCAGGAGCTCAGTGAAATCAAGGATGGTTACGTGATGGGTTGCCACCTGTGCAATAAGTCCATCCGTGACATTTCCTGGCTACTAAATATTCCACAGTTAACTGTTAGTTTGGGAACAACAGCAACTCAGCCACGAAGTGGCAGGCTGTGTAAAATGACAGAGCGGGGTCACCACGTGCTGAAGCACACAGTGCTCAGAAGTCGCCAACTGTCTGCAGAGTCAATAGTTAAAGACCTCCAAACTTGGTGTGGCCTTCAGATTAGCACAGCAACAGTGCATAGAGAGCTTCATGGAAAGGGTTTCCATGGCCGAGCAGCTGCATCCAAGCCTTACATCACCAAGTGCAATGGAAAGCGTTGGATGCAGTGGTGTAAAGCACATCGCCACTGGACTCTAGAGCAGTGGAGAAGTGTTCTCTGGAGTGACCAATCACGCTTCTCTGTCGGGCAATCTGATGGATTTGTCTGGGTTCAGCATTTGCCAGGAGAACGGTACTTGCCTAACTGCATTGTGCCAAGTGTAAAGTTTGGTGGAAGTGGATGGTATGGGGTTGTTTTTCAGGGGTTGGGCTTGGCCCCTTCGTTCCAGTGAAGGGAACTCTTGAGGCGTCAGCATACCAAGACGTTTTGGACAATGTTATGCTCCCGACTTTGTGGGAAGAGTTTGGGGATGGCTCCTTCCTATTCCAACATGACTGCACACCAGTGCACAAAGCAAGGTCCATAAAGACATGGATGAGTGAGTTTGGGGTGGAGGAACTTGACTGGCCTGCACAGAGTCCTGACCTCAACCCCATAGAACACCTTTGGGATGAATTAGAGAGAAGACTGTGAGCCAGGCCTCCTCCCCCGACATCAGTGCCTGACCTGACAAATGTGCTTCTGGAAGAATGGTCAAACCTTCCCATAGACACCCTCCTAAACCTTGTGGACAGCCTTCCCAGAAGAGTTGAAGCTGTTATAGCAGCAAAGGGCGGGGCCAACTCAATATTGAACCCTACGGACTAAGACTGGGATGCCAGTAAAGTTCATGTGTGTGTAAAGGCCGGCCGACCAATACTTTTGGCAATATAGTGTATTTACAAGTTTTATCCCAGGCTGTAGTAAAGGGACAAAATAGACAAACCGCTAGGTCTCCTATTTCAGATAGAAATAGTAGATTTTCTATGTTCCTTTTGCTGCCTGGTTTGTGTCCTCTTATATCGCTGCATTCCCCTTAATGTGGGAACTGGGAGTAGATTTTATCATTCAGCCATTCTCTGCTCTGACCTGGAGTTCCCTGTGACAACGCTGACCTCTGAATAGTGTGATAATGGCTGGAGGGGACGAGTCTGTAATAAAGGTCTGACTGTGCCACAGCTTTCAGCGCTGAATGCTGGGTGAGAGATAGAATTGTGAACTTCATATAAAACCTGTCATTTGAGGTTCCTTTTGTATCTAAGATTTTCTTGGAAGAGTTATTGAAGTGGTCTGGAAAACAATATGAAGACTTTCCTGTACACATACAGTATACATCTGAATGACTGTAAAAGGATGTGAAGACTGCAATATTGTTTTCCACCACTAGCAGTGCAGTTTTTTCGAGGTCTGATTACGAGAAGCACTGTATTATGAAGTTGGTTGTGCAGTGAAAGTACATTTGACTAATACAAGTCAGCCGGATATCTCTGTTTATGTGTTATTGTTCTGCTCTGCCCCTGCGAGGGCGTATTTTGAGCTTTAAAAACAAAACTTTCTTAATAAAAATATTGAGACAGAAAGTACATTTGATTACTGGTATTCCTTAGGTATAATTCTGCAGTGCCAGGTGGTGATGGTTTTCTGCACAGCACCTCTCAGGTCACATGACCATGGAGAACTGCAGATAATGAGCAGTCATCACATTAGCGAATGGGCTACTGTGGTTGGCTGCAGTCAGTTATCCCAAGTAGCTGCATGTTGTGCTGTTTTAAACCATACACAGCTTCAAAGGAATCTGCAACATTCTTTTCAACAAAGCTTGTTCTTTTTTCAAGTGTTCTGCCATTGAAAGCAATAGCAATGCCAACCGCCTGCCATTTCACAGGGATATACAAAAACCACCAAGGGTGTGAGAGCCCAACAACAGCACCACATCTACAGCTCGGCTTAAATGCATGGAATGGGTCCCTGCCCACAACCTTCTGGGACATGTCATAGGTCCCAGAAGGTGGAGGGACTATTCACAAAGCGTAGCCAGACTCATACATGCGCACTGAGCACTCAGGTGTGAAGCCGCAAGTAACTATAGCCAGCTGCGCGCAGTATAGATTCTGGCACAGGGGACCCAAAGACCAGTGAATAACCAGTTCAGTTGAGGACAGTCCTGGACAGGCGAGTGTCCTTTCATAAAAAGTTAGTAGCCGCAGTATTTATAGCTGATGACTTTAATTTTTTTTCAAACAGGTCAAAGAACTGCTTTAATAACAGAGGGGGAAGGGTTTGATGCATACTTGTCAACATTAGACAGAGAAAGGTTACTAGCCAAGACCCACTCTCTTTAATATCAGATAGGAAAGGGTTAATAGTAGATGTGTACTCACTCATATCAGACGAGGAAGGGTTAATGGCTTGGATCCGTTCTATTTAATATCATACAGGGAAGGGATAATGGCTTGGATTGACTCTAATATCAGATAGGGAAGAGTTAATGGCGGTGATGGCTCTTTGTCAGATCCTTATGAGGTGTGATAAGCTGCCCGGCTCTGGAGTATAAAGCCTGATTGTTGCCATTACATCATGGGATTGGGAAAGATAAAAATCTGTGCCCAGTGTTGTATATCACTGCACGTGCCAGAATCTAATAATACCTTTTAACAGCAGAATGACGTCCAGCATTTAATGCGTCCCTCACCTTATATCAGACAGGCTGAGCAGGGATTCTTATGATAAGGACCGTCTGGCTCCGCTGTGACTGATTTACAGGCCTGAATGAACCCCTTTCCTTATCTAGGGAAGAATGGAATAAACCCTGGGGCAAATGGTAGATTGTAAGCTCTAGGGCCAAACACAAGGAATTAACTGGAGATACTGTCACGTTCCTTTACGGTGTTCCTTTTTATAGTACCTTCTGATGAGGGGCGATCTCCTTATCCCATATTAAAATATTATCAGTATTCTCTAATGTTCGCCACAGAACCCCTAGTCTTTTAACAACTTGGCAACCGTCTCCTGTAGCTTTACTTGCCGCCCTGTGCAAAATCACATATATATACGCACAAAATCACATTCATGGGCCGGGGTAAGCGCGTCCACCGATGTTGTGATTCGGTACAGCACCGACCACTCACCGAATCCAGGCCAATGATGTTTGGCCTGGACCTGCTGATGTGTACCAAATCAGAGGAGTTCCTGTGTCTCTGTTTGCATTACACAGGCACAGGAAATGATGCAATCTTCTCTCCCTGGAGCTCATTCCACTCCAGAGAAAGAAGAAAGCAGATGTGAGTCAAAGCAGCACACTGACACAGTAAAAGCACAGCTAGGTCACATTTAACCCCTTTTTTTTACTGATCTCTTCACTACAAGAAATTAATCATTTTTCAAGCAGGCTTTCTTCCCCCCTTCTCACGTCGGGTATTTACAAGCCGTTGAGGAAGCCCTGGCGATTAGGTCGCACGGTACCACATGAGCCAATTTCCGAATAGCAAAAATTGGCCTGGTCAGGAAGGGGGGTGATCTTCTGAAGGGCACGTGGGTAAAAAACAAAATAGTATATTCAGTTCTCTTGATAATTAATGTACTTCAACAAGCGGACATACCCCTGAATCTGTTATACCTATTTAGTACTTGTGGTAGGTGCGCTTCTAGTGGAGAATTTGGATATTAACATTTCGGGGAGCACTGTGGACAAGAAGCCTCGTGGACAAGACTACAGTTCATTTTTTCTAATGAATATCAGATCGGAAAATCTCAAGACCCTCATTAATCTGGTTTTAGGTTGCTTGGATACTTATAAGCCACATGCACAAACTGTGACTGCCCTTTACTTCCAGTTCACGTTTACCTCTGCGCAAGGCCTCAGACCTAAGAGGACTGCTTATACAACAGAACACAATTTCTGACCTCCGCTACCTGTTCAGTTGAGAGGAGGAGTGCAGCATTCAGGGTGTAGGAATTGTATAGTGTATTACCAATAGGATAAGCACTGAAGAGACATGAAACAAAAGTATCAGAGCGGACACATCTTCCTTCCATCCCAAACACTTTATACACAGTCATTTTCTGCAGAAAGTTTCCTTTGAAATTCACTTGCTGTCCTCATCACATAAAACAAATTAGTTCTTGATAAAACCAGCTGCATAAAAATGATCTGCACAGGAGATAAAAGCTGGTGAATCTCTAGTAAAGGAAGTCAGCGCCATGCCTGACCCCTCTGTCCTTGTGTGCATCCCTTATATTTAGATAACACTATGGGAGCATGAGTCACTTTGGGCTACTTGTAGATGAGTCACTGCCATGTCTCACGCGGTGGGAACTCATAATCTCATGGCCGAGGTCCAGATCCAGAACAATTCGGCTGCCTGACAACTCCCAGCATTCCCTCTCGCACTTCACATTCACAGACACTTACTAAAAAAGCAAACAACCGCCATTTCCTGCAGCTGTCCACCAGTGGCGCTCTATACCTAGACCACACAAACAATGCTTTAGATCAGCAGCTGGACCAGCGGAGCTTGCACTCTAATGTCCCCCGCACAGTCACTCACTATTATTATACATTTATATAGCTCTGACATATACCTCAGTGCTGTACAGAGAAAACTAAGCCCGTCACATTAGTCTCTGCACCAGAGGAGCTTACACTCTAACACCCCCCCACAATCACACATAAACTCTATATCAGTTCAGCTGGAAATTTTTTTGTTTTGTTTTTTTTTTGACAGAGGCTTTATCCTGTCTGAGATTATGAATGTGAATGTTTTCATTTTTTTTAAAATGTAAAATATATGACGACAATGAAAATGTTATCTTTAGTGGAAGTTCCACTCCCAACAGCTGATGGGTGAGGAGAGCCATATCTGCATGGAAGCGGTAGTATAGATATTAGCACTGTGTATTGTGTGCTGTGTGTAGATCCGGATATACGTCTAGATTTGGCTCCCTGTATTGGTCACCTGTGTCTGTGCAGTGCTGGGACTCTCCTCTGCAGATGTAAATACTTCCTGGCTCATTTTATTATGTATTCTGCCAAATCTCTCACAGCAATTAGGTGAAAACGGCTGTAGCGAGCAGGGGGAATTGGAACTTGGGAGTTTTTTTAAATCGTCGGGTAGGGTGGGAGAAACTTAGCAAAGAAAGGTGGGGGGGATGGTAATTGTCACTTTACTAATCTGCACAAGACCACCAGTGTCCAATCTCTGTGATAGAGAGAATATTAATAAAGCTGGCCACATTTGTAGATGGATCGAAATTCATCCAGTTCATCAGGGACTGGATGGATTTAGATCCATCTATGGCCATTCCCAGCTCAACAGAAGTTGATCTAATAATCGAATTCTGTAAAATGGTAATTTTGGAAAACTTTCATTCGAACAGTGGCTGCAGTGCTAAACAGTGTATTCTACCAGCAAAGGAGTCCCCCAGCGGTGAGAATACTATAGCACAGTGGGGAGGATTGCTCCATCCACCCCATTTGTGTGGATGGAGGAATCTGTTTGTATTTTTCTGGTCAGCCTGCTGGCTGACCAAGAAAAAATGACCCATCTAAGAAAAGTCATTCATGGATCGAAAGGCAGCAGGGACTGGCCAAATTCTGATTCACGTGTGGGCAGGCTGGTTTTATAAAAGTCAGTCTACTGATCAACTTCTGTACAACCCGCCTGTCAGTTTTTCCCCAATCAATGCCGCCAGCTATAGCTGATCAGTGTATTCTGACAGTAAGAAGGCTTCCTGCTGTCAGAGTACAATAACTCGGGAATGATTCCACCTTGCACATCAAGTGTGTGGATGGGGGGATGGAGTCTTTTTTTTCATTCAACCTGCCTAACAGAGTAAGATGAGGAAGATGGGGCAGCAGCACTTGGTATGTGTGGAGGAGACCCATACTATATAGCTCGGTAGTCATGGGGGAGTAGCTTCATGCTACATGCACACCTAGTGTAGTGCTGTTTTAGGTTTGTTTTACATGTCACCATTATACCTATAGAAGATGTATTTAAATGGAAACTGCACCAAAGATACAGCAGGAATTTTGCTTTAAACACACTAGTAACTCATGAAACCACAGAGGCAGAAAAACGCTCTTAATCTGAGGCTTCTGACATCAATTTTTACTTTATGACATAGAGGGGTGGATTTAATAAAGTCAAAACTGGCGATTCACTTTGCAAGAGACGTTGCATTGTGCAAGGGAACTTTCCCCAGAGTTTAGTGGATGTGGTGAAGCTCCACTTTGCAAAGAAAACCCAATCACACGTAAGTAAAATAAAAAAACAGCATTTTTGCTTGCACATAAATGAATGATGGAAGTCAGCAGAGCTTCCCCTCATTCACTAAGCTCTGGGACAAATTTCCTTGCAGCATGCAACAGCATATTTCCCTTCGTATATAATCTCCATTTTTTCAATACTTCATTGTACATGGAATTATACATTTTTTGGGAAATTGCTCCATTGTAATCTGCCAGGTGAGTAATAACCGGTCCATTCTAACAGCTATAACACATATGCCTTGTGTTGATTTAAACAGAAATAAAATAAAACATCATTGTGTTCTTGGTAACACTTTGATGAATTTTAGTTTAGAGTTTTTCTAAATTGAAATATCTACTTACAGGTGTACTACAATTAGATCTCCCCCAGGAAACCTAGGGTGCAGGTTTGGGTAGTCGTATGGAATCACACCATATGTAATAAACCAAAGCAGGGAGCAATAATGAAAGTGATACTTCTGTAGATGAGAGCACCCAAACAAATACTGTAATCTACGATTGATCAACTCACTTTGTCCTACTTACTGTAAGTGAATAGGTAGTTCAATAAAGAGAACTTAATTTTCCACCTTCACCTACACAATGAAGGAAGAATTTAGTTTGACAAAGAAATGAGAGTAAATCTTGAAGAAATCACCCACCAATCTATTACAGCCATGAAAAAAAGTGATTGCTGTCCCCATTGTATGCATAGACTGCATACAATGGGGACAGACTCTGCCTCTTGCGGTGGCGTTATAGAAGCCCATGGTGGAATTCCGCAGCTACTGGACGAAATGATAAACGAGAGTTAACTACAGCAAAGCACATTAAGCATGATCAGTAGAGCAGTCGTCAGCTGCGTGCAATGACCGGACATCTGCAGTGTCCCCATACAGCTGCAGCCTGTGATGTCTCTAGCTCATCATAAAACGTAAGCTCCTTTTTATGAACATGTCAACCGGCTACTTCCATCAGGGCAGCAGATGTAGAACTGACCACACTCCAATTATTATACAACCCTTTGCTGTGTTCATTTATCACACAACCCTCTCCTTTCATACTACTGGTCAGTCCTAAGAAAATCATATCGCATGCATTCTTCACATTAGGATTTCTCTCCTACTGATCACAAAGGTATAGCTGGAACATGTTCCTATTGGTGACCAGAGTGCCCTCCAGAGAGGACCAAAAACAGCCACCTATATGCCCACCCCCTTTAGGCTGGATGTGCATGCAGGATCCAATCCGCACAGCCAATGGGATAATCTAGCAGGTCCATATGCAGGAAAGTTCTGTTTAGCAGAATGTTTATTTGTACGCAGACGGGATTAGCAGCAGAGGAAGACACTGACACGAGATCTCCTAAATTGTAAGCTCGAAAGAGCAGGGCCCTCGATCCCCTCATGTTTTGCATTGTATTGGTATTGTTCTGTCACATGATCTGTCCCCCTTTGTAATGTACAGCGCTGAGTGAACTATTGGCGCTTTATAAATACTGTATAATAATAATAATAATAATAATTGTATCCAATCTAATAACTCTTCATGTATATGTAAATATCCTTAAGAGCAAGACTGTCCAATCCAGAAGGAAGAGGGTATTTTTTTAAAACCATGCCCTTCTAACGCTGGCCACACATGGATATAAACTTGACCAGTTCAACAGGGATTGTACAAATTTCAATCCATCTATGGCCATTTCCACGTCACAGAAGTCCGACACAGAAATGTTGGAGAGAGAATGTTGGGAGAGTCCTGTTGTCAGAATACAACAGCACAGTGGGGAAGATTCCTCCATCCACCTCGCTTGTATGGATTGGGGAATCTGTAATCTTTTTTCGACCATCCCGCCGGTTGATCAAAGAAAATTACCTATCCATGGGCAGTGTAAGGAAAGGTTTCCATAAAACATTAAACACTAGCTGTAATGTTATTCAGCCAATACAATAGATATATGGCTTCCTTCTGAAGAGGAACAAGAACAATCACCATCATTAATATTATTTTCTATTTGCCTAAGAAACCTCTACCTGGGTGGAGGGTTGACCTTTGTTAGTTTGGGTGGAGAAATACCACCATTTTGTGCTCACTTGGCTCTATTGTGTATAAGATAAATATCTTTTACAATTTTTTAATTGCAAAGTCAAAAGTGACCATTTAGAAAAATCCTCAGCAGTAATAATCAACTAAAGCATTTATTTCTTGGATTCAACATCCAAAAAAATTTCACTCCAATGCCACTCCATGGCACAGCAGACCCTGGCAGACACCTTCAGAGGGGCAGTATCTTTTCACTAATTATCAACCATGTTGTGCACCTCACATCATCAGGCTACGGTTTTCTTTCAAAGCACTGTTGGAAGTGAATGGAATTATCATAAAAGCCGTTCCTACAACATAATTTCAAAATAATAAGGCATTTTTTCCTGGCCCCTCTTCCTGAGTATGACCCGTCTGCAGAGCTCCCAGCTGCTATTGGCTTGAGCTATGAGAGTCCAAACACAAATGGACTCCTGATCTGCAGCAGCTAAGCCAACAGTCCAGGCTAGCCAAAGTTCTTTCCTTTCGGACGAGAATGTGCAGAGTTCGTTCAAGACACATGAGGCTTTCCACTCACCGTATTGCTTTTTTTCCCCTTAGTTTTGCAGTTTATATTTTTTTTATTTTTTTTTTAATTCTGCAGACAATAGGAGAGTACCATGGGGTGTGAATTTAAAGCAGACTTCAATGAAAGCTCTGACTCTAAAATGATTGCTTTCTTAGAGTACACATCTGTTTTCCCCCAATCGCTGCCAGCACTGTTACTCACTTTACTGCACACCAGGGAAAATTTAAACTGGTGCAAAACAGAGAGAAGAAGTGAGGGAATCACATCTGCCTATCATGCTTTAGCCAGCTATGAAAGAAAACCTCTAATGGGACAGCCCAGATACCAGCTCATGGGTGCCACAGAGCCAGGGTACACCGAGCAATACCATGTCAAACAGAGAGACACATTCTGCTACAGTGCTAGACTGGAGTGCTTCTCGGACAAAGCTGAGTGACAGAGGTGTTAGTCCCCAATTTATGCCTTTCTTTCTCAATAAATATGAAAAGAATTCCCTCACACGTCGAATAATCCCCGAGGTACAAAATGGCTGCCTAGAAGTCAAGTTCTGTGGCTGTGCTCAGGAGCCCATTGGGAATGAACGGAGCCAAAGACACGCATAATATAAATATAAAGATTCCAGTGAGATTTCAAGCTGCAGTAAAGATGCATCTGTTTTATGGAGAAGACAAAAATACTCTCAATTTAAAGCACAAAGATATGTCTGTATCCATGGTAAGAGAAATCTACAGGAATTTCCTGTCGCATTCTGCTTCCAAATCAGATTTTCCCAGGATTGAGCTCTAGAGGTCCAGTGTTCCTGGTGAATCTGTATAAACTTTTCTCCTCCACCAACCTGCTGAACTAATCCCGGTAGAATAATAGACTATTAACAAGTTAATAAACTGAACCATGCTTCTTGGAAAGGAAAGAAACATGTTCATAATACACTAGTGCATGCTAATTTAAAGAGGTGGATATTGGACACAAAAACTCCAGTAGGCTGTGGTGTTTTGTCTGTAACCAATTAGAGTGTATGACTAATCGCTAAGGGTAAAGTAGTACATACAGTACCCACAATGGAGCACAAACAAAATATTTGCTTAACAACTTCCTATGGTCAACTGCAGGCTAATGCCAAGCTTCTATGAGATTTTGTTGTTGTGGCACTGATAGCATGGTCACGGGTGATCTTAAATGATCACTTCTGCTGATAACTCACCTGTGTATGGGTCACCCACTCTAAAGGCCAAGTGATATCAGTTTGGATGTGGAGGGCCCAAAATGCAAAATCCAGTTATTTAATGACAGTTTTGGTGCATGTGCACATTTCTTTTCCAAGGTCCCCTGAACCATCTACTTCACAAGAGGCAGACAGTACACATTGCCAAATCTGTTGCAAATCCGAAAGCTTGCAACTTGGCAGCCATCGTACATGCACAGTGTAGTTATATTTTATATCCCATTTGCAGGGAGATTATATGTCTAGTGTTCAGGTAAACACTTTTTACTCTTCCTGGAAGACTTCTACACAGGCAGTCTAAAGCCTAGTACACACTACTAGTTTTTTCTTCATTCAACCCAGCGTGCTGAATGAAAAAAAATTGACAGCTCAGGAGGAGCCGCTGTACTAACTATGAAATGTTAGTACAGCGATCCCCCTGCTATGCTATTGTTTCTGACAGGGGGAATAACCCCTGAGAGCGCTGATCATTTTGGAAGACATTTTTTAATAGAAATTCATTGGTGTGTCATCCATGGGTGCAGGGTGTTCATTGCACACATGTCCCAAGGAAGGGGGGGGGGGCACTGTGCTGTGACCCACACTGCACCCATGGATGAGATGTAGCAGGAGCAGGGGCGGACTGACTGAGTGCCCAGGGCCAGCTGGGGGGCTGGTCCTTGGTTGGTACCTTGTGTAGCAAATTGACACTCAGGAGTGATCGATGCAGTGGTGGGGCCAGTTACGAGCACTGATCCCCCTGTATGGCTTTCAGTGAAGCAGATGAAAGCCGCTTCTCCTCCTCTCCCACTTGCGGCTTTCAGCTGCTTCATTGAAAGCCATTCAGGGAGATCAGTGCCTATAATTTCCCCCAACGCCACACCCATCACCCTGACTGTCCATTGGATTTCCCTTCTGGGCCTCCCGTATGCTCCTCAGGGCTGGATCTAGGGAGGTGGGCTGACCTCCCAAGATTATTGCTGCGCCCCCACCCCCAGGTCTCTGATGCCTCATCTGTGTTAAATGTCCACCTTTTTCTTGCATTCTCACACAGTGCCCAGCCTCTCCCCCCATCCTCGGCACCAATGGGAGAGGAGATCTGCTTTGCCTCCCCCTGTGCCCGCTCACACTCCAGTCCCTGCAGCTTCTGAGAAGAGGATGCGTAGGCAGGAAATTGTATACAGAACAGCCAGCAGCTCTGTGATGCTTCTAACTAAGCCAATGAGCCGGGAACCATCCATGTGAGCCCTATCTTCCTTCCCTCCCCTCCTTTCTCCCCTTCCTTCCTCTATCTCTTTTCCTCCTCCATCCTTTCCCTCGCTTCCTTCATCCATTCCTTCTCTCCCTTCTTTCCATCTATTCCCTCCCTTCCTCCCCTTTTTCCTCTATCTATTCCCTCCCTTCTTCTCTTCCTTCCTTCCTCTCTTGCTTTGTCCATCTATTCCCTCCCTCTTCCTTCCTTCCTTTCATCCCTCCCTACCTTCCTTCCTTCTTTCCTCTATACCCTCCCTTCCCTTCCTTCATCCTTCCCCTTCCTTCTTTCCTCCATTCCCTCCCTCCCCTTCCTTCCTTCCTCCCCTTCCTTTCTTCATCCATCCCCTTCCTTCCTTCCTTTCTTCCTCCATCCATCCCCTTTCTTCCTTCTTTCCCCCTCCTCCCTCCCCTCCTTTCTTTCCTCAAATCTCTCACCCTCCCCTCCTCCTCTTTCCTATTTTGTCCTCCACCAATATTGTTCATGAGTGCAGCCAACAAAGTTTAGTTTTGTGTCATTAGCCTATGGTAGTAGTTGGTCCCATGTGGGGACATCTGATGTAAGAGGCACTGTGATAGGGATGTGTGATATGAGGGGGTACAGGTTCTGTTACTGCCCCCACAAAATCATTGTGGAAAAAAAAAAGTACAAAAATAAAATTGTAAAAAATAATTAAAAAAATTAAATTAAAAAAATTCTGACACCCACTCCATTGCTCTACTGACACCGTCCACTGCCCTACTGACACCATCCACTGCTAGCCCAAAATCATTTTGAAGAAAAGATTAAAAAAAAGAAATTAAACTGTTTAAAAAAAAAATTGTGAAAAATAAATAAAAATGAAGAACTACTGAAACCATCCTGCACATACTACCCACCGTCATATTCTCCATGCTCCTCTCCCTACACATACTGCCCACCGCCTTACACCCCTCTCCTGCACATATTTCCCACTGCCAATACACTCTGTACTTCTCGCCTGCACATATTACCCACGGCACAGCATGTGAAGCATGACGCATTTTTTTCTTTATCGATGTCTAGGGCCCACTTTTGATCTTCTACATGGGCCCACTGATTTCATGATATGCCCCTTGGGTAATTCTTGCTGATTATCTAACTCCTTTACAAAGAAGTAATGACAATTAGCTTCATCAGTTTTTTAAGAATGTGTTTTTGGGTTATAAAGGTGTAGTAGAACCAGTGAACATAAAATTTAATTTTCTGATAATAAACACTGACATATGGTTTTCCAAAACCCACAACCTCGGGGCTGGTCAGAGGCAGAAGATGCACCCACCACAGGTGTTGTGTTTGGAAGGGAGAGTGCCACTGGAGCTGCAGCCTCTCCTTACTATGTAGCACCTGCCCATGTCCTCCACGGTGTAGAATTCAGCTCTCAAACTGGTAATCTGGTCCTGCAGATTATGCTGGGAGAGTGCAACTGTAATCAGTGGACCTCTGCTGTCAGCGTGACATCTGCTTGCTCTGTATCAGGAGTGATAGCACTGCTCATGCTACACAGATTGCAGCATACAGCTGATGAACTCTTACCCTGGCAGGCTTCCATGTCCTGGCTCTTAACCAACATATCACACAAGGCCATCACTAAATGCTAAATGCCATAAAAGTACCCCAGTTATACAAGAAACCCCCACATTCTCAAACACACCTCTGATATATGTTGTATGCTCATGACAGGCCTGAACTATAAATGAAAAATAATCAATGGTTGCCCACTTTCTGTCAAGATGAAAACACATTATTTTACAGACGTCACATGAGTAATCGGGGAATGCCGACTGCCTATTAAAAGTAACTGCCAATTACAGTTTACCTTACTGAAGAAACCCAGATACCGTTAAGCTAGATATTTTGTAAGCCTCATTGTCTCAAGAAAATAAAACAATAATGGTTAGCATTCTGGACAAGAATGGCTTTCAGGTTACTGAATGAAAATATTTACTTGGTTTCTTTGTAAGAGAGAAAGACTTGCCATACATGACATTATGACCCAAATGGGGCAGCACAGTGGCTAAATGGTTAGCACTTCCGCTTGGCAGTACTAGGGTCGTTGGTTTGAATCCCAACCGCGGCACCACCTGCCTGGAGTTTACATGTTCTCCCTGTGCCTGCGTGGATTTCCTTGGGGTACTCTGGTTTCGTCCCACACTCCAAAGACATGCTGGTCAGTTAATTGGCTCCTGTCTAAATTGGCCCTTGTATATGAATGTAAGTTAGGGACTTTAGATTGGAACTGACCTTCTGGATGGTAGCCAAGAAGCAACAAGGACTCTAAAGACCAGGATTTCCTCAAATGGCACAGCTGATCACTAAGGGTAAAAGACAATCTCTTGGAGGAAACATTACTAAAATAAAAATCAGAGTAAAGGGCCTCTTTAAGATGCAGTACATACTGTATCTGCTGATATGGTAGGAAGGTTATTGTCACCTGAAGTCACACAGTAAATTATTGTACTGGAAAGGTAACTGGTTCTTATTAGTAAAAAGTTACAGGAAACACCAGTTTGCAGGACTGAACGGTACGTCAGGAAATTCTGGCAAGTTTGCTGTCCAGTAAAAAAAACTAATTCTGAACTTCTAAACAACAAACCGTTTATACTCATAATCTTTTATGCTTTTCAAAATAAAAAAAGTTTACAGCCGAATGTAGATGAAGGCCCTGACCGTACCAACTGGACGTAACACTAGTGAATACTATTAAATAGCCAATATATCTCTCTAGAGTAAAAAGAAGGATGTCCAAACTATACTTAACCCCTTTGGAGTATTCCGCATTCCATGCACACAACTTTCAGCCAAGGCAATAAAAACTTGAAGAAAGAAAATATCTAAAAAAACACACAAACCACTTTCAATTTCTGCTGAGAGCATGCAGTAAGAGCCAGAATGGGTGGCAGGGTCTACTGTGAAGGAAGTGATTATAATTAATGGTGGGAAAGACCAAATCAGTGAGGTGGGGGATTAGTTATAGATAAAGAGAGACAGCTGCTCTGCTGGAGGGTTGTAATCCACTGCTCATCTATGTTGATTGGAGGTTTATTACTCTGTAAATATTTAAACATGTTTGTACTCATTATTTATGACAATTCCACCACAGCTTGTCTGGTTCACAATTCACCTCTGTGATCTGAGCCAATATTCAGCCAATATTGAGAATTTTCCAGATGTAGCAGAGACTGACTTGATACATATGCCCAGTCACATAAGTAGCTATGGGCTAAAGCCTTATAACCAGTGAGTAGACAGTAAGACCAGGCAGTGGGAAAAGTGAATAGAATTCTGGAGTGTATCACTGGAGGGGTCACCAGCAGGAGGAAGGAGGTCCTGATTCCTCTATATAGATCTTTATATCACTAGAGGGATCACCAGCAGGAGGAAGGAGGTCCTGATTCCTCTATATAGATCTTTATCTAACTAGAGGGGTTACCAGAAGGAGGAAGGAGGTCCTGATTCTCCTATATAAATCTTTAGTTATCACTAGAGGGGCACCATCAGGAGGAAGGAGGTCCTGATTCCTCTATACAGATCTTTATATCACTAGAGGGGTCACCAGCAGGAGGAAGGAGGTCCTGATTCCTCTCTATAGATCTTTATATCATCAGAGGGATCACCAGCAGGAGGAAGGAGGTCCTGATTACTCTATATAAAACTTTATATCACTAGAGGGATCAGCAGCAGGAGGAAGGAGGTCCTGATTCCTCTCTATAGATCTTTATATCACTAGAGGGGTCACCAGCAGGAGGAAGGAGGTCCTGATTACTCTATATAAAACTTTATATCACTAGAGGGATCAGCAGCAGGAGGAAGGAGGTCCTGATTCCTCTCTATAGATCTTTATATCACTAGAGGGGTCACCAGCAGGAGGAAGGAGGTCCTGATTCCCCTATATAGATCTTTATATCACTAGAGGGGTCACCAGCAGGAGGAAGGAGGTCCTGATTCCCCTATATAGATCTTTATATCAAAAGAGGGATCACCAGCAGGAGGAAGGAGGTCCTGATTACTCTATATAAAACTTTATATAACTAGAGGGATCACCAGCAGGAGGAAGGAGGTCCTGATTCCTCTATATATATCTTTATATCACTAGAAGGATCACCAGCAGGAGGAAGGAGGTCCTGATTCCTCTATATAGATATTTATATTGATAGAAGGATAACCAGCAGGAGGATAGATGATCTGATTATTTTATATAATTAGAGGGATCAATAACATGAGTTAGAATGTACTGATTCCTTTATATAGCATTTTATTTCTGAAGACCTAATTTAAATAAATAGATTGATGAAATAGAAGAGTCCAGAAGTAGGCAACAAAAACAGTGAAAGTTCCAAGAGATAAAACATTATCAGAAGAGACTTAAGGAACTTTATATGTACAGCCTGGAGGAAAGATGTGAAATGGGGGACATGAGTAAAACCTTTAAATATATGAAAGGTGTGACTAAGGTTCAGGAGGGCAGTATTTTCAATATGAAGCTAATATCAAGAACATAGGGACATAACCATCAACTTGCAGGAGAACAGTTCAAAACTAACCTTAGAAAACATAATTTTACTGCAAGAGTAGTTGATGGTTCCAGCAGAGGTGGCGAGTCAGTCAACAGTAAGTGGATTTAAACATGCTTGGGCCAAACATAGAACTACAAATGATCTATATTTATCACTTGGCCTTTTTCCTGCCATCGCTCTTTTTTTTTTTACTAGTTTCTGCATGTTTTGGCCTTGCTGTAAACTCCTATTTGGCAAAGATGATCCACATCTTTCTGTCACCAAAAACTGTCTATCAGGTAGATCTGATATTCAATGTTGGTTTCTAAACTGGATGCAAACATGTTGTGCCATTGAAAACATTGCAAATCAAATGTGCAGCTACTGTGAGCAACACCCCTTCCCACCGACTAGGTCTGAAAGGTTTAATGTCCTATGACTTTCTGTTGAGGTGATATTTATCTCCCAGGATTCTTTGCATACATGTGTATTGGATAATGATTGTTCCTCTGAAACTATGGAATCTTGACTTTTTTTTTGCACCATGAGCAGGGAAGCCCTCTACTGGTATGGTATGTCAGATTTCTGATGCATACTATTATCTCTGCTCTCTCTTTAGTAGTACTGGTCATAGATGTCTTAAAATAGTCTCAGAATTATATAGAAGAGCTGAGAGACCGTAAATAAAAAGCCCAGATATCTCCAGTTCTGTCACAGTACGGCAGCAGAGATATAAATCTCTGTAGGCTATTAGTTATAAATACATAATTCAGGATTACACGTAGTGCAGAACTTCACATCTCTGGTACACAGATGGAGAAGTGAACATTCCTACCACCCTGAGGTTTCCACTTCTGACCTGTAACATTATATTTTCTGCTCCCCTTTAGGAACTAAGATGGCAGATATTACCGATTCATCAAACAATCAACACAACATAAACTTGGCGCTAGCGCAGGGGCAGAATTGTTTATTACACCTGTAAAAAGTCACGCGTGGCAAATCACCATCTACATCCTGTAGACACATTTAATACAGTACCAAGAGGACACGTAAAATTGGCAGCGCTCTCAAATTACACACGTACATGTCTACTGTGAGTCGTAACAGGTTATAACAATCACAAAAATGTCTGAGGATGGAGGAAAGTCTGTTCTGTGGACAGAGGCTAAACCTAAATCAAGGCACAATAAACAGGTCACACTAATTAAATAAAAATAATACCCGAAGGGTGATTTGTAATAACAGCTCTTAAGTAGATTTTGGGTACCAAAATTTACAAACAGTATAAATGTGTTTTGCTATGGGAGTAAAGCTCACTATACCCATTACAATGTGACCATACAATCACTGTAAGACAATTTTATATTTACCAAAACTATGTAATATGAGGATTTACCTAAATTATCCAATTATTTTGTATCCAATCAGGCTGGTCCTCTCACTACACAATGTTTATAGCTGTAAAGTGGCTTGTGTGTGGTGAGCTTAAAAGATGCTGCACTAGAATTTTCCTGCAGATTTTGCTGCAGATTCACAAATGTTTATACCAGAAAAGGATTCATTGTATTGACGTGACAAATTCTTTGAAACAGAAGAGCCTCCAAATGAATATGTCATGTAGGGGACTCTACGGTATACAGACATTTCAGAAACATGGCAGAAGACATCCTGAAAATCACAACAAGAATAACATGTTGTATGTATCAATGCATATGACCAACATAGCTGAGTGATACTTCTTTTTTTGCATTAACTAGTGAGGTTATCTTATTGGCGTTGCTATCCAATAATATTGTAAGGACGTTGGTGTAGTTGATCTGTTTATTGGACGTGTAGTTTCTACACCTCAGAAGATTTTCACAATTTGCTTGGTTTGTATGTGCTACAGTAGAAATAAGAACTGAAGTGTTGCACAATTTCTCAATAGTCCAGAAACGGTTTTATTCTGGTAAAGATCAGACAAACATCAAAAGGGTGGCCAACGTATTTCAAAGACCTGAAAATTGTATATGGATTACTGAGTAGTAGTGTGGCACTCCATTTCTAATTTATACCGTAGTTAATTTTTCAGGACCAGCTTTTGGGGTTCTGCCCTCTTTTTTCCAGGTCCAAGCAGTACCAATTCTGTGTATCACGAACTGTACAGAACTGTGTTGTTGCACGTGCACTAATACAGCTTCGATCGTCCTATAGATATGACTTTAAGTTCACCTTTTCATGAAAAATTTAAATATGAACTAACTCCAAATATTCTGGCCACCTCTCTGGATTCCAGAGAGGAAATACCCTTTGCTACATTCTAATACACTGCCTCAGAATGGGTATCCTCCATAATGCTTAAAAAGGCGAACACTCATTGGTCTGCGCAACTATGACCAAAAAGAAGATAGAAATGCTTCTCATAGGTCAGCACGTTCACATGGTTGTGCTGCCCAATGAGCGCTTGGCATTGCAAGCACTATGATGAATACTCACTACGGGCTGTGTATTGTGGTGTACAGTGTATAGATCAATAAACCAGCAGCATGGAGCATCATGGTTGCTATAATAGTTATGGAGTTAGTGAACTTACCTTTAAAAATTTGGAAAGAGGCAGATCCCCAATCATTTTAAACTCTCGAAGAAAAACAGACAATCATGGAAGACCAAAGGGTCTGACTTGCTTTAGCTATTGAAGTTATTTATGTAAATACATTTTTTGTAAATTTAATTAACTTTTCATGTAAGCTTCATTTAAATAAGTGGATTATCAATTGAATCCTGCTTTTAAACTACTATTGGCTTGTTAAAAGTCTCCTCTTGCTGTGCATTTATTATACATTCTCGAGCGCTTGTAATAATGTTTCTGAATACACACCATTGTTGATCCCACAAAATGTTAATGATTTAAAGCTTTTTAATGACTTGTTCTAGTGTTAGTAACTTGAAGATAAGGATATTTTGGATGGATGTGTGTTCCTTCTGTGGTCGGAAATCTAATAAAGACAGATCAAGACACAGTGATTATTTAGAATTAGATGTGTTCTGGGCTGCGTTGCTCCAGGAGGAGATGTGGTATTCTTTGGACGAATCTAAAGTGATCTCAAGCAACATTTATTTACAAAGTATTACAGTCAGTTTAGCTTTCTAGGACAATCTGGATAGATGTGATCATAATTTTATTCCCAGTATCCTAACAGATAAAAAGCAAGCGCTTAACTGAAAAAATGTTCTGCTGACCTTTTTCAGTCTTGGTGGTAGTTTTTAATTAACATTGTGTACATTTTCACTTTTCCAGTGTTTATCGAAGAAAGTCAAACCCTTGGTGGGCCGGCAGTAAGCCCAACAGTGTGCCTGCATGGTCTCAGTTCCACAGTGGTGTACAGAGACATTTCCTGGCTATTAAATATTCCACGGTCACCTGTTAGTGGTATTATAACAAAGTGGAAGCAACTGGGAACAACAGCCACAAAATATGACAGAGAGGGGTCAGCGTATACTAAAGCGCACAATGCGCAGAAGTCGCCAACGGTCTGCGGAGTTAATAGCTAAAGACCTCCAAACTTGGTGTGGCCTTCAGATTAGTACAACAACAGTGCGTAGAGAGCTTCATGGAATGGATTTCCATGGCCGAGCAGCTGCATCCAAGCCTTACATCACCAAGTGCAATCCAAAGCGTCGGATGCAGTAGTGTAAAGCACGCCGCCACTGGACTCTAGAGCTTTGGAGATATGTTCTCTGGAGTGATGAATCACGCTTCTCTGTCTTGCAATCTGATGTATATGTCTGGGTTTGGCGGTTGCCAGGAGAACAATACTTGCCTGACTGCATTGTGCCAAGTGTAAAGTTTGGTGGAGGGGGAATTATGGTGTGGGGTTGTTTTTCAGGGGTTGGGCTTGGCCACCTAGTTCCAGTGAAGGGAAAAGACATTTTGGACAATTTCATGTTCCCAACTTTGTGGAAACATTTTAATTAACATTGTGTACATTTTCACTTTTCCAGTGTTTATCGAAGAAAGTCAAACCCTTGGTGGGCCGGCAGTAAGCCCAACAGTGTGCCTGCATGGTCTCAGTTCCACAGTGGTGTACAGAGAACACTGAGCCAGTCACATCAGTCAGCACCAAAGGAGCTTACACTCTGTGATTATCATTACCGTATTTGCTGGCATATAAGACGACCCCCTACTTTTCCTGTTAAAATATAGGGTTTGAGCTATACTCGCCGTATAAGACTACCCCTCTTCCAACGCACACCAAATAAAAATGAAAAAACATCAGATTTGATTTCAATATGGTATGGTATTTCAGTATGGTATTCCAATGTTGGGGTGCTATTCCTCCCACTGACACCAATGATGAGGCACTACTCCTCCCACTGACACTAATGATGGGGCACTATTTCATCCACTGACACCAATGATGGGGCACTATTCCTCCCACTGACACCAATGATGGGGCACTATTTCATCCACTGACACCAATGATGGGGCACTATTCCTCCCACTGATACCAATGATGGGGCACTATTCCTCCCACTGACTAATGATGGGACACTATTCCTCCCACTGACACCAATGATGGTGCCCCATCATTAGTGTCAGTGTGTGAGGAATAGTGCCCCATCATTAGTCAGTGGGAGGAATAGTGCCCCATCATTAGTCAGTGGGAGGAATAGTGCACCATCATTGGTGTCAGTGGGAGGAATAGTGTCCCATCATTGGTGTCAGTGGGAGGAATAGCGCTCCATCATTGGTATCAGTGGGAGGAATAGCACCCCATCATTGGTATCAGTGAGAGGAATAGCACCCCATCATTGGTGTCAGTGGGAGGACTAGCACCCCATCATTGGTGTCAGTGGGAGGAATAGCGCCCCATCATTGGTATCAGTGGCAGGAATTGCACCCCATCATTGGTGTCAGTGGGAGGAATAGCGCCCAATCATTGGTATCAGTGGGAGGAATTGCGCCCCATCGTTGGTGTCAGTGGGAGGAATTGTGCCCCATCGTTGGTGTCAAAGGGGAGAATAGTGCCCCATCGTTGGTGTCAGTGGGGGAGGAATAGTGCCCCATCGTTGGTATCAGTGGGGAGAATAGTGCCCCATCGTTGGTATCAGTGGGAGGAATAGTGCCCCATCGTTGGTGTCAGTGGGGGAGGAATAGTGCCCCATCGTTGGTATCAGTGGGGAGAATAGTGCCCCATCGTTGGTATCAGTGGGAGGAATAGTGCCCCATCGTTGGTGTCAGTGGGGGAGGAATAGTGCCCCATCGTTGGTGTCAGTGGGGGAGGAATAGTGCCCCATCATTGGTATCAGTGGGGAGAATAGTGCCCCATCATTGGTGTCAGTTGGGAGGAGAAATAGTGCCCCATCATTGGTATCAGTGGGGAGAACAGTGCCTCATCGTTGGTGTCAGTGGGGGAGGAACAGTGCCTCATCGTTGATGTCAGTGTGGAGGAGGAATAGTGCCCCATTATTGGTGTCAGTGGGGAGGAGGAATAGTGCCCCATCATTGGTATCAGTGGGGAGAACAGTGCCTCATCGTTGGTGTCAGTGCGGCCGCTCGATTTTCGCGGGGTCGCTCGGCTCTGCCTCCTCGCCGGTGATTGGTCGCCTCTGTGCCTTTCCAGTGCTGGCGCCCAATCACCGGTGAGGAGACGGAGCCGAGCGGCCGCGTGACCATCGAGCGGCCGAACTGAAAGAAGGAGCAGCCGCGCTTCCTGGACCGGATCGTCGTGGGACCGGAGCCAGGTAAGGTACAGCAGCCCCTCTGTCCACCCCTGTACTTAGTGTCCGTTGGAGGAGGAGGGGGGGCGGCGCCGCGCCGCCCCTCGAAAAAGTGCCGCCCTGACACTGGCTCGCACCGGCGTATAAGACGACCCCCGACTTTTCAGAAGATTTTCAGGGGTTGAAAAGTCGTCTTATACACCGGAAAATACGGTAATATAAATTTATATAGCTCTGACATATTCCGCAGTGCTATACAGAGGACAATGGGCCAGTTGAATCAGTCTCTGCACCAGAGGAGCTTACACTTTAATTCTGCTGACGAACAGGAAAGGCAGCTAACATACCAGTGTAGGTAAACCAACAATAAAGTACACTTTGTAAGCTTTCACATGTATTATTGCGTATCATTAGATATATCACATGGGCCCTCAAAAGGCATGGACGTACACTATATTGCCAAAAGTATTGGGACACCCCTACAAATCATTGGATTCAGGTGTTCCAATCACCTCCATGGCCACAGGTGTATAAAATCAAGCATATAGGAATGCAGACTGCTTCTATGAACATTTATGAAAGAATGGGTCGCTCTCAGGAGCTCAATGAATTCAAGCATGGTCTCGTAATAGGTTGCCACCTGTGCAATAAGTCCATCCATGACATTTCCTGGCTATTAAATATTCCACGGTCACCTGTTAGTGGTATTATAACAAAGTGGAAGCAACTGGGAACAACAGCCACAAAAAATGACAGAGAGGGGTCAGCGTATACTAAAGCGCACAATGCGCAGAAGTCGCCAACGGTCTGCGGAGTTAATAGCTAAAGACCTCCAAACTTGGTGTGGCCTTCAGATTAGTACAACAACAGTGCGTAGAGAGCTTCATGGAATGGGTTTCCATGGCCGAGCAGCTGCATCCAAGCCTTACATCACCAAGTGCAATCCAAAGCGTCGGATGCAGTAGTGTAAAGCACGCCGCCACTGGACTCTAGAGCTTTGGAGATATGTTCTCTGGAGTGATGAATCACGCTTCTCTGTCTTGCAATCTGATGTATGTGTCTGGGTTTGGCGGTTGCCAGGAGAACGGTACTTGCCTGACTGCATTGTGCCAAGTGTAAAGTTTGGTGGAGGGGGAATTATGGTGTGGGGTTGTTTTTCAGGGGTTGGGCTTGGCCACCTAGTTCCAGTGAAGGGAAAAGACATTTTGGACAATTTCATGTTCCCAACTTTGTGGAAACATTTTCAGGATGGCCCCTTTCTGTTCCAACATGACTACTCAACAGTGCACAAAGCAAGGGCCATAAAGAGATAGATGAGCGAGTTTGGGGTAGAGGAAATTGACTGGCCTACACAGAGTCCTAACCTCAACTCGATATTGGGATGAATTAGAGCGGAAACTGCAAGCCATAGACACACCCTGTCCCTCGCTGTCTGCTCACTGGTTGTGTGTGACAGCAGCGTGAGCCAATGGCTCCCGCTGCTGCCTCCATGTTTAGTGAGGAGAGAGCCCCTGCTCTCGAGCACAGCACTGGATTGAGCTCAAGTATAAGGGGCTGGGGGGATTCTGGACAGAGAAGGGTTTTTTTTTACAATAATGCAGATAATGCAGATAATGCATTACAGTAAAAAAAAAACTGCCTTCACAACCACTTTAACCCCTTGACGCCGACATAACACAAATATGCGGCCTCACGGACCTGGGCTTTTTTCCGCGGGGCCGCATATTTGCGTACCTGTCTTTGTGCTGGGAGCGTGCCGCTCGGCGCGCTTCCAGCACCAAGACCGCGGTGTCACTGAGAGCCCCGGGTCCCGTTCTAACGATCGGGACCCGGGACTCCCAATTCCGGGTCACGTGATCGCTGTGATAGCCTCTGATTGGCTATCACAGTGATCACTCACTGTGCAGCCCGGCCCCCTTGTTTTCTCTCTCTCTATGAATGGAGAAGAGAGATACATTGTATCTCTCGAACTCCTGACATAGAGAGATAAAAAAAATGTTTGTAAAAAAAAAAAAAAAAGATAAATAAATATTAAAAAATAAAAGAAAAAATAAAGAAAAATACCTAGATCAAGGTTTGATCTAGTTCAGTACCAGGGTTAGTGTTTGGGTCAAGGTCAGGGTCAAAGGTCAGGGTCAAGGGCAAAGGTCAGGATTTAAAAAAAAAATTGGTATCAGTGTCAGTTAGTGTTAATGTCAATGTCAGTGACAGTGTGTTTTATATAAAAAAAAAAAGACAAAAACAAAATGCGCACTGTTGTTTCTGGACTGTACTACGGGTACAAACAACAAATAACATACACATATATGGTATCGCTGCGATCGTCAAGAACTGGAGAATGTATTTTGGGTTGTTCTTTGGTGGTAGGTTATGGTCGTAACAAGAAACACAGTTAAATTTAAAAAAATGATTTTTTTTACTATTTTGGCCCAGTTTTCCTTTAATAATAAAAAAAAATTAGGAGCTATCCATGACCATTTACCACCAAATGAAAGCCCAATTTGTCCTGAAAAAAACAAGGTATAATCCACCTGGATGTACAAAGTAGTTGTGATGATATGTACGGTTTTACTAACACGTCAACGTTGCAGAATTGTGCTTAGGCATTTAGATTTGTTTTACCCTTAGGCGTGAAGGGGTTAAGAATTCAAGATTTCCATATACCATGGAGGTACGGTCAGCTCCAAGTGTTATTGTTTTACGCCTCATGTTTTTGTGGTACTACAATAGTAAGTATGGGTTACCAATACAGTTCACCATTTCATGAAAAAAATTGCTGTTGTGGGCTTTATTCTTTTGCTTTGTGTCACTTCGGTATACTTTGTTAGCTCTTTATATAAAGATTCATTCCAATGTATTTAACAACCTTGGGTTTATTACAATTATGTCACCTTATTACTGGTACCAAAAGATTTCTGTTTTTATGATTCAGAATAGTATTTTGTTTTAGAAAACACTCTGCATTCTTCCTGTGATGTTTGAGCAGATTTTTCCAGTTGGCTGGTGTGTGAAGCCCTAACATCTCATTAAACCGACTATTAATTAAAGATATGAAGAGAGAGAAGTGTGGCTTGGGTCAGTGCCGGTTTGGCAGGAATAGCCTTTGATGGAAGAGGATTTCAGAGTTCAGGTGTTTAGTGACTGAGCTACAATGACATCATTTGGTTCCTTTATATTAAGTCTTCGAGTAAGTGGTTAATAATTCAGAAGGAAAGAGGACACATCGGCCATTTGTGGAGCACGTCTTCCTGCATATAAATATTTACATATAATCTCTGTGCGGATTATACTCCCAAACCTCTTCAGCCACAGGCAGTCATATCTTTAGAGAGTTTATTGCTGTCAAACTTGCTTAGTTATTAGGATTAACCCCCGTGCAAGTGCAAAGTACCCAGTCGTCCTGGAGACCACCCACCTGACAGAGGTGAAGAGATGGTTCCCTTAAAGCTGGGTACTACTCATGCGCTCTTTCTTCAGGAGTACTGAAAGATATGTCTGCTTCATTGTACATCATGTGGTAAATTTATATTTTTACATTATTGTACTCATTTAAAAAGCCTTGGGATATTATACTAAGGATCTCTTAGATCTCAGAATGAACAGTGCCGCCTCTTCTACTCTGTTCAGTCATATTTATATTCACATATCCCTTAGTTACATGACTCAACAAGGGGGAATGACAGTCTGAAATATGGCCCAGCCATAACGTTTTGTTATATTACTGCACAGAAACACACAGCACAGGGTAATATCCCTCCACTATTTTTTTTTTTTAGCAAACCTGATTGTGACTGTATAATTAGGAGATCAGCTACAGTCATTTGAGGGTCACAAACTGGGTTTCCAGAGTTCAGTAATGCTTGAGGTGATTGTAGCCGTATTAGTGCACTTGCGACAGAAACAATTGAGTACTGACGTGATACTTTTTTTATTTGCACTAACATACAAATTTGAGGACAAGCTTTCGGGGAATGTCCCCTTCTTCAAGGTCCAGGCAGTAAGAAAGAGTTCAGTAAGAAAGGAAAAGATCCAAGAAAACAGTCTGTAGAAAAAGCTCATTAAAGACCTTTCTACAGGTTACTAGGATGTGTATGGATCCCTAATGATAGTGATCTGCTCAGATATTGTTCAGGCTGGAAGGAAAATATATAGAATGATTGTGTTCATTATTGAGCAACTTACCTTTTCGTCCCAATGTTCTGAAATTTAAGCAGAGAGCCAACAAGCAGACATGCCCATATGCATGTAGGATAAAATCTGGTATACATAGAAAACTCTATATAGAGCCCAGGTCAGATTTATCAGCCCAGTCTATGTAGGGGCAGCTTGACTGATTGCTGTAACCCTTACTACAAATTAACACATATATAAAAATGAGTGTGAATTTATATACAGTGAGGAAGTATTTGAACCCCCTGTGATTTTGCAAGTTCTCCCACTTAGAAATCATGGAGGGGTCTTAAATTCACATTGTAGGTGCATTCCCACTCTGAGAGACAGAATTTAAAAAAAAAAAATCAGGAAATCACATTGTATGATTTTTTAAAGAATTTATTTGTCTCGCACTGCTGAACATAAGTATTTGAACACCTAAGAAACAGCAAGAATTCTGGCTCTCAAAGACCTGTTACTGCGCCTTTAAAAAGTCCACCTCTACTCCACTTATTAATCTAACTTAGTAGCACCTGTCTGAGCTCTTTAAAGACACCTGTCCACCCCACAGTCAGTCAGACGCCAACTACTACCATGGGCAAGACCAAAGAGCTGTCAAAAGACACCAGAGACAAAATTGTGGAGCTCTACAAGGCTGGAAAGGGCTACGGGGCAATTGCCAAGCAGCTTCGTGAAAACAGATCAACTGTTGGAGCAATTGTTAGAAAATGGAAGAGGCTAAGGACGACTGTCAGTCTCCCTCGGACTGGGGCTCCATGCAAGATCTCACCTCGTGGGGTATCATTGATGAGAAGAAAGGTGAGGAATCAGCCCAGAACTACAAGGGAGGAGCTGGTCAATGACATGAAGAGAGCTGGGAACACAGTTTCACAGGTCACTGTCGATAGAACACTACACCATCATGGTTTCAAATCATGCATTGCACGGAAGGTTCCCCTGCTCAAGTCATCACATATCCAGGCCTGTCTGAAGTTTGCCAATGACCATCTGGATGATCCAGAGGAGGCATGGGAGAAATTCATGTGGTCAGATGAGACCAAAGTAGAACTTTTTGGTCTAAACTTCACTCGTCGTGTTTGGAGGAAAAAGAAGGATGAGTTGCATCCCAAGAACACCATCCCTACTGTGAAGCATGGGGGTGGTAACATCATGCTTTGGGGGTGCTTTTCTGCAAAGAGGACAGGACGACTGCACTTTATTAAGGAGAGGATGAATGGGGCCATTTATTGTGAGATTTTGAGCAACAACCTCCTTCCCTCAGTCAGAGCATTGAAGATGGGTCGTGGCTGGGTCTTCCAACATGACAACGACTCGAAGCACACAGCCAGGAGAACCAAGGAGTGGCTCCGTAAGGAGCATATCAAGGTTCTGGAGTGACCTAGCCAGTCTCCAGACCTAAATCCAATAGAACATCTTTGGAGGGAGCTGAAACTCCGTATTGCTCAGCGTCAGCCCCGAAACCTGACAGATCTAGAGGAGATCGGTGTGGAGGAGTGGGCCAAAATCCCTGTTGCAGTGCAAACCTGGTCAAGAACTACAGGAAACGTTTAACCTCTGTAATTGCAAACAAAGGCTTCTGTACCAAATATTAACACTGATTTTCTCAGGTGTTCAAATACTTATCCTAATTAAAAAGGTATGCGCTAATAACAAACTTATACAAAGGTGTATATCATCATCCAAAAAAACATTTAGTGTTTTAAATAAATAATTATAGTGACCAAACATAAATTAGTGTCCAAAAAAATATATATTAGTGTCCAAAAAAATATATATATAGATCTTCAGTGACTTGAACCAATTGTGAAAAATCCACCACCAAAGGAGATTAAATGAACTCACCAGAGCTAATGGCTGGTCAGATTATAAACCAGCAACAGCACTTGTGCTCTGGGAGCAATGAACCCGATGTCCGAATAGATATGGTGATGTTTCAGATACTTCCGGATAGTAATAATCACAGACAAACAACTTTGCAGCCCAAGCTCTTATGATGAACTTCTCCACACTCTCATATCTCCATGAGAGCATACAGTACACTCAGGGACAAAAAAAGAGAACATAATGGTGCAATACGTTTTTTCATTTATTTCTTTAATAAAAAAGGTATAAGGAAACTCACAAACAAGGTGTCCAACAGACACCAGCTGTTGTTTGTCTGTGATTATTACTATCCGGAAGTATCTGAAACATCACCATATCTATTTGGACATCGGGTTCATTGCTCCCAGAGCACAAGTGCTGTTGCTGGTTTATAATCTGACCAGCCATTAGCTCTGGTGAGTTCATTTAATCTCCTTTGGTGGTGGATTTTTCACAATTGGTTCAAGTCACTGAAGATCTATATATATTTTTTTTTGGCACTAATATATATTTTTTTGGACACTAATTTATGTTTGGTCACTATAATTATTTATTTAAAACACTAAATGTTTTTTTGGATGATGATATACACCTTTGTATAAGTTTGTTATTAGCGCATACTTTTTTAATTAGGATTATTGTTGCCAAAATTTATTTTGGGTGGGATATGCTGCTGACACTTTGGTGTTTTTTTGTAAATGGCGCTTTTTTCTTTTTTAATTTGGTTCAAATACTTATGTTCAGCAGTGCAAGACAAATAAATTCTTTAATAATCATACAATGTGATTTCCTGAATTTTTTTTTTTTAATTTTGTCTCTCAGAGTGGGAATGCACCTACAATGTGAATTTCAGACCCCTCCATGATTTCTAAGTGGGAGAACTTGCAAAATCGCACGGTGTTCAAATACTTCTGTTCCTCACTGTACATGAGCAGGCATTTGAGATATCAACAACCCCAAAAGTTAGTCAAGGTGTAACTGAATTCCTAAAGTAAAGATTTGCTATGCTATAGGGAACATCTATAAAAAGGTACATGTGTGCCTAAACAGTACCCTGAAAATTTACCTTTTGTCTTGAATTCCTCATGAAAAATAACAGTACACTTCCCGTACGTGTGTGTGCCTAGCCACACCTGAGGCTGCAGCCTATACACTGTATACCTGCAGTGTGAGATCTGAGGTACTGGTGCCTCCGACTTCCAGTCCTAAGAGATTTGGACTGGGATTTGGTGATGTCATCACTGTGACTTCCTCTGACATGAGGAAGCAAAGCCCTGCTGTTACCAAGGTGGCTGCCTTTATACAGTGCAGAAGAAAAGGTAGTCGTAAGATGGCCACTGGATGTGGATTTTCATGGGTTATCAAGATGTGGACAAAGACATTACTTGAGCTGCTTTTACTGTGAATACCAACATTGACTGTTGTGTATAACATCCTCTGCCTGCACATCAATCTGCTTAGGAGTATTGCTGAGTCCACTTAACATTCTGCCATTTCATTCCACACCCTGATGAGGGGAAATTGTATGGCCAATGAAATGCGTTGGCTGTCCTTTGCCCTGCTTATGGTAACCAATCAGGAATTTGGACTAAGGATTTTTTATTTGGCGCTCTGTTTGACCTATTACACAGTGCAGAATAAGGCATGGTACTTAAGTAATGGGTAAAAGTAGAGATATAGGGAGACAACAGGCAATACTGGTGACTACTTCTTAGCCCACTTCCTGCAATATTATGAGTACAGCTTCAGAGTTCAGTTCTTCTTTAAGCTATCATACACAGTAAGAGTTTAGTTGCTCAGTTCCATAAAATTTGGCAGCAATTGTACAAAATGCAGCCTAGCCTCGAAACAATACATTTAGGCAAATCAATTCAAAGGCCCATATATTACAAAGCTTTGGTAAAAAAATAAATAGACTAAAATGTACTTCTTGATTGTTGGTTGAAACAGCTGAAATGTGGCCAATTCAGATGGGGAAATTAATATTTATGGGTATTTGAATGTTATAAAGCTGGAAACATTGAGTAACTAAAAGGAAATAAGTCGGTGGTAGGGAGAGAAGAGTGTGAGTCACTAAGATTGTTTTAATAGAAGAGACTTTACTTCAGTTCAGACATAACAAGTGCAGCCCTGCAGTCCCAAATTTGACATCTTTTCATTTATCTTAATAAAGTAGATGGGAGAGGCCAAATCAATGTATGTGTCTGCAAGTACAGAATGATGACAATTAGAGCGGTATGCCTTGTGTCTTCATGCTTATATTGCTCATCAATCCAAATAGCCCAAGTAATTGAATTTTGATAAAGGTGCATACTTGTGATAAAGCCTGTACTGTAATTGAATTATACATTCCATATAACTCCCAGCATTCCTTGCACATAATAATATTTCAACATCGGTCAGCGAGAACAATATTGATGATTTGGGGAGCAGAGACCAGACGTGTTGGGGTCACAGGCATCATATGTAGACAGCCTCACCGGTGATATATTGGACCAGGCTATGCTTTAATGTACGGGTTAAATATCAGGCAAGTGTGGAAAGGGTCCTCCATGATATGATGGAATTACAGGCGATGACAGGGCTTTTGTTTTCATTGTGTAGCCCCAGTTCTGGTTACATTGGCAAGGTTAGAAGATGCCAGACTAGAATTTTATATACTAAGCTCAGGTTAAACTTGACTACCTCACCTCCAGTACTCTGTTTCTGCACTTTGTGGATCCAGTAGGACCTCGGTGATGACTCTCATATTTCCGTCATCACCAATTAAGCACTCTGGTCAATCCATATGTAAAGGTTCCATAAGGAGATGCTGGAATCATTAACCTCATCACCAAAAAGGTACAAGAACATAAAAAATACTGTTTATCAGTGTCTGGTTCGCGTTAACGTGGAGGCCTAAGCTTTTTCCACCAAATTATGCCCATAAATTACTCCGTGATCCAAAGTCTAGTTTGTCATCATCTGGAGAAGTGATTTGATAACAGCTCTGAATAGTTTTACCTCTGACCTAAAGGGTGAATACACAGCAAGTCCGCTTCATTTTCCATATATCTTTCTTCTGTACACAGATAAGAGGAGAATTTTGCTAGAAGAGCTTTTTAGGAAACTTGAATGATCCTTTTCATTGAAACCAAGTAGTCTTGGAAGAAGATTATTCATAAATAGAGATTTGGCAATTTACATAAGCCAAGTAGGCGAATTATCTAATAATATGGTAGTTGGCACCTAAGGTTTTTGTGAATTTGGCTGTCAATGAAAGTGCATTCCCTAACTCCTTGAAGGAAAACAGTTAAACAGCAATAGACATGTAAGAGAAGTAAAGAAGGATTCCAGCATTCTGAGTCTTTTGGCCTGAATATTTAGTACGAAGCAGCTGCCTGCTTATTGGACAGAGGATCAGCTTCTTCACAGTTCACGGACCAGGCAGATCACACAGAAAGCTGTAGGGCTGGGGTGAAAAGTAGCGGTGTAACCCTCCTGGCTGTGCGGTGTGTCAATCATAGGAGTCATGCACAGAAATACAAATTCTTGAACAGGTTAAATGGTTTACATATTTCATACTCACCACTGATGCCATACTAGTACAGAATACTTACTACTGACACCATACTAATATTAGAGGGACACTCACTACTGATGTCAAACTAGTGCAGGAGGAATATTCACTACTGACACCTTATTAGTACAAAAAGTACTGATGTCATATTGGTACTGCCAAGATACTCAAGACTGACACCTTATTAGTAAAAAGAAAACATACTCACTGTGGACAGTGCTTAAGGGACACTCGGCATTGACATCGTACTAATACTGGAGGGATACTCACTGCAGACGTCTACTAGTACAAAAAGAATACTCACTTCCACGTCATACTAGTACAGGAGGGATACTCACTACTGATGCCATACTAGTTCAGGACAGATACTGCTGGCTGCTAGAAGTAATACATTTTAGTATGTTTTCCAGTAGGATTACATACAGAACATCTACCACTACAGATATCATTTATATAAATTGGTGGTGATGCACCCAATTTTTATATTTGAATTTCAAACCTTAACTTGAAAAAAATATCAGCTGTAACGTGATTTTTCCTAACTTTACTCATTAACTCTCCATCAGTGGATCTATAAAATAATTAACCATTAGAGTCGGTAGATCTTTTGCTTTCTGTCTGAAACCACCATCTCTGAAGGAGTAGGAAATGACTGAAGACAAAGGTATAAACTTGTCAGATTCTTCCATCCCTTCTAGCCAGTCACAGCCAAACACAATATTATGAACCCCATCACATCCAGCTGTGGGTTTTATTGCTTCCTGGACAGAGTATGCTCCACCTGGTTCGATCTTCATGTGATCAATTAAATTGTTAACCCATTGACAATAAAACCTTTGGCACAGGTATTACATCACTCTGGCAGACAGGGGTTAAGAACATTCCTGAGCTCAGTGGGTGCTGGCACTGCAAGAGCGGTTTCCAGTGGTGAACTGCTCTTCGGGTTTCCGGCCTAGTGAACATTTTTGGTCTTGGAAGGAACATATTACCTGGAACTGTTTTGTTATGGGAAAGGAGCTGTCTGCCATTATTTTTGTCTGCTAAAATTTCCAACTTAAATGTCCTTATGAGACTCCTGATTAATTTCTACAACCAAGAAGAAGCAATGGCTGTGATTTGGCTTTGAAGGTGAATTACACAGCATGAATACAGAGGAGATGACTTGACATAAGCCACATACTTAAGTTAATTTTTGGGTTGCTAATGAACTCAGTGTAACCTCATAACCTGCCTTGTCCTTGGAGACAGCCAATGCTCCTGGTACATATAGACCTGTGATGACTGTCGGATCATGTGGCCATTATTGGTCGAATCTGGTTTTTGGGCAGCACTAGACAACCACAAATGACAGAATGATAAATCCCAAGGGAAATGGAGACTGATTTGTCCTTTGAGGTGTCTGTGACACCAAGCTTGTTCAATCCATCAGAAAGTGTATGTGTTTTGAGCACATAGAAGCCAGAGGGGGTAAACTTTATCTGTATAGCTGACAGCCCTCTAACTACTATAATCTACCTAACTTTTTTTAGGCTTTTTTCTGTTGTTGGCAGTGAAAATACATAGCACTTTACTTCTTAAACTAGAAAATTGTCTACAGATTACTAGGTTGGACTGTCTAGTTGCTGAATACTACATCATGCATCTTAGGCTACTGTATGCATTCCGACAGTAAAGGATTTAGAGGTTATGTTCACCTTTAGGAACATGTTACACCCTTATTTAGGGTGTAAGATGTTCCTAAGCACACGCCCCTTCCCCCAATAACCCTTGGTATGGTAATCAGCGCACTTTTAGTCCTTTGAAATTTCCTCCAGGTTTCTAACTGAAAGCTTGTATGGAGGTACAGGCAGAAAGCTGGATGAAGTGTGTCCAGAATCCTGACACTGCACCTGCGTTCCACTTTTTTTTTTTAAAGGTGAACTCAGTCTTTAGAAATAGCATTCATCAGAGATTTAAATGGAAATAAAACACATAATTTGACACAGGTTGACCCCAGTCAAGCCATAGGTATAGCAGTAAATAAACCACTGGCCATTACTGCTCTATAATACAACTGCCTATAGGGATCAACAGATCCAGGCAAAGGGCTCCTGAAGTGTTTATTCATTTTCTTCACAAATATTGGTGTAACTTGTGCCATTCATGCTGTTGATGGCATCTGTCACAAAGAAGGGTACTTCTTGGTGGCAGAGATAGAAAGATAAATAAACCAAGCGCTAGGTGTCAGTGAAGGAAGGGATGGCTAGCAGCTGACATAGGAAGTAAACCTCTAAAACCTCAAATAGTAAATCAATGATAAAAATATGCAGCGCTAAAGATAAATAAGTTAAATCCCCATTGCTAAAAGTCCAATAGATTATGCAGCTTCTAGGTTTAACATAACGCATTAACGTGACTTCTGTGATATATCAACGTCTGGAAGACTGTAATGTTCGTGACTCTTGTGATAATATACTGAGAGTAGATTGCACTAACAGGATCTATATGCAAATGGAGCATGGAGTAATTAAGACCTTCTTGGTGGCAGGAGTTCTTGGTGGCAGGAGAAACTAAATCTATAGCAGTCATCATGACCTAATGAATTGGTGGTGTAGTCCCCCATATCTCCATGCGCCCACAATCCTCTTTTACTTAAACGCTAAATATAGCAGCTTATTACACAGACTGATCAGACAAACATCCCCTTTATGGTTTCTGACTGACAACCAGCAATCCCTGATAAAATGCCTTATAATACACTCATATGTTCCCTTTGCTCCAATAAGCCAGGATTTGGCCTGTGCTCCTATTAGTCTATATAAAACACACAGTACTAGAAGAGCCGAGTATGATTCAACCTTCTCGAATAATGGCAGGGTTAAATGATTTAACTTTCTCCATATGTCCACTTACAGGACGCCAGAAAACTGCACTATTATCCTGCTCACAATAACGTTACTAATATACATACTGGAAACATTGTTTCCCAGGAACAAAAGGTTACAAAGTTGTGAGATAAAAGAGGTCCCACTAATAACATAAGTCTACATTATGTTTCAATTTGATTAATGATATCATAAACTCTTAACTGCCAAACCAACCTGCTGCTTTCTGTGTGATAACGCACTGGCCATGATACTATAGTAAGCCATAAACTCATATATTCATATACAGATCACAACCATTTTTCAGAAGGGGATATATGGACTGCCACAGATAGATAGATACACGCTACCCGGCCACTTTATTAGGTACACCTTGCTAGTACCGGGTTGGACCCACTTTTGCCTTCAGAACTGCCTTCATTCTTCGTGGCATAGTTTCAACAAGTTGTTGGAAAAATTCCTCAGATTTTGGTCCATATTGACATGATAACATCACACAGTTGCTTCAGATTTGTCGGCTGCACATCCATGATGCGAATCTCCCGTTCCACCACATCCCAAAGATGCTCTATTAGATTGAGATATGGTGAGTATGGAGGCCATTGGAGTCCAGTGAACTCATTATCATGTTCAAGAAACCAGTTTTAGATGATTTGAGCTTTGTGACACAGAGCAATATCCTGCTGGAAGGAACCATCAGAAGATGGGGACACTGTAGTCATAAAGTGATGGACATGGTCAGCAACAATACTCAGGAGGGCCTTGGCAGTTATATGATGCTCAATTGGTACTAAGGGGCCCAAAGTGTGCCACAAAAATATCCACCACACCATTACACCACCACCAGCCTGAACCGTTGATACAAGGCAGGATGGAGCCATTCTTTCATGTTGTTCACACCACATTCTGGCCATACCATCTGCATGTCGCAGCTGAAATCGAGACTCATTAGACCAGGCAACATTTTTCCAATCTTCTTTTGTCCAATTTTGGTGAGCCTGTGCGAATTGTAGCCTCCTTTTCCTGTTCTTAGCTGACAGGTGTGGCACCCGGTATGGTCTTCTGCTGCTGTAGCCCATCTGCTTCAATGTTCAACATGTTGTGTGTTCAGAGATGGTATTCTGCATACCTTGGTTGTAATGAGTGGTTATTTGAATTACTGTTGCCTTTCTACCATATCGAACCGGTCTGCCCATTCTCCTTTGACCTCTGACATCAACAGGCACTTTCGTCCACACAACTGCTGCTCAATGGATATTTACACTTTTTCGGACCATTCTTTGTAAACCCTAGAGGTGGTTGTGTGTGAAAAACCCAGTAGATCAGCAGTTTTTTAAATACTTAGACCAGCCCGTTTGGCAAACAACAACCATGTCACGTTCAAAGTATTCCCCATTTTGATGCTTGGTTTGAACTTCAGCAAGTTGTCTTCATCATGTCTACATGCCTAAATTCATTGAGTTGCTGCCATGTGATTAGCTGATAAGCAATTTGTATTACCAAGCAATTGAACAGGTGTAGCAAATTAGTAACACTAAATAAACTCATGTACATAAGAGACACAATATCTGTTTCATCGAAGGCATCATAAAATAAAAAGTCAATCTGCTATTGCAAAAGGAATCTTTTAAACCCAAACCAAGGCTAAACAGAGAAGGCTGTGAATGGAAGTAGGTTGTGATCCAGCTGGCTATGCACAGCAATGTCTAGAGAGGAGGTCAGATGACTATTCCCAACAAGCTCATTACTGGGCCACTCGGTATCAGCAGTCACTGAACTCAGTCTGAGAGTTTTAACCCTTATCAGAGGGGCACAGACAGGGAACTGACCATGACCTACTGTGCTTTGCGTTCATGTGCACAGCGGCCTGCAGTGTATGATTCACACCGGATTACCAGTGTCATTTAGATCACTGACATGATACATGGCTGTATTATCAGCCACATTCCTGGAATAAAATGATGCAAATCTACACAGCTGGCTCATAAGCCTAGATATACAAATAAATTCTTGACTTCATATATTGAAGGCCACAGTAAGTAGACCCACAAAGCACTGGTTCCAAGTATTCAGAGAGATGAAAATATAATCCTCTCTAAAGAACAGATTTTAGTTGCTGTTAAATATGTCTGCTGAGATTATAGATGACCTCTATAAGCATTCCAGATTATGCTTTTTTGATAAATAATTGAGCTGGAGAAAGGTATTTAGTGTGAACTATCTGTATAAACCACACACACTCTTCCAAACCATCTCATCTTCTCAAATGCCACTCCCTATGTCAGCATCTGGGCCAGTCTTAGAGGAAGGAGATTGTTTATTTTGTATAAACTTGTCATATAGTTAATAAAGTTTAACACAGATTCATGTTCATCGAGTCCAGATAGGAAGGAAGGCAAAACCAAACTTTTGATGTAACTAAGCAACAAAAAAAAAAAATTATTTCACGACCCCTTTCGCCAAGGGAAGTCAACTCAATTCCCTGCCCATATGGAAATTGTAGGTTTCGACAGGTGCCTTGGTTTTCTTCCACAACCGATACTAGTGGCAAAACTGGTGAAAGAGTGCGTTCGAGTTTGGTGGGTACAAGCTTCCTTGTGGGCAGGGACTGATACAATTAGTTCTGTGTACCCACAGCCAGTGCTAGACTATTTTGCGTCCTAGGCAAGACCAGCTACTTGCGCACCCCTAAATAAATAAATACAATTGTAAAAACAGTGGAAAATATTAAATCAACAAAACATGAAACTGCTAAATTTCTTTTAATTTGCAAAAATAAGTGCCATAAGATGCCACCAGCACCAATGTTAAAGACAAAATCAGTGTCACGGATGGACTGTATCTGTGGCTGGCAGTGGCGGGGTGACAATTACAGTAGGTAGAGGATGATGGATCTACACTCTGACAGATCCCAGGCTGGAATTCCCCAGGCAATGGGGGGAGATAAAACGCTATGACAGCAGGCAGCTGAACTGAGCGATCCCACACAGTGACAGATCCGACACAACACATCACCACCAACACTGACACAGATCAGCAGGCCCAGTAGGCACTAGAAGAGCAGGCTGTGGGATCGTGATGGTGTCATCAGTCACTGACACATTGCACATGTGATAGATGGCCAGAAGACATTACCTTCTTCCACAGGCACAGCTTCACCTCCGCTGATGAATGGGAAGAGAAGGGCTGGAACTCCACAGTGAACAGCAGCCGCCAGCAAGCTTGCAGTAAGGAACTGAGTCTGAGAGGAACACTGAAAGGAGTGGCAGCTCAGCTGCTACACTGGCCCCGGATACCTGGCATCTACCTCTGACCTTTCTTCCTCCCCCTCTGCCATCCCACCTCTCAGCTGAAGAATCATTCATGACGTGGCGGCTTCCCACATAGAGTGCCAGTCTGTTCTGCGCCTAGGCGCCCCTAGGTGGCAGTGCGCCCTAGGCGGCTGCCTAGTTTGCCTAGTGGAAGCACCGACCCTGTGTGTACCCTGTAAAATAAAACAACCTATATACCTTTATATGTGGAGTCCTCTGGGTCCACAATTCCTATCACACCCATCATACCCACATTAGTCTTACGGTATCATCATGGACTCCCATGATGGTTTTTCTAATTCCGCACTCTTCTTAGTCTGGCTTTAGAGTTTATATTTAACCTAAGTGATTATAGTCATAGAGGGATTTACTGCCATGTGTGATCCTACCGTCATTATTTACAATGTCTCTCCTTCAAAGAGTGCAACCTGGCAGCAGAGATTCCAATTACTGCCTTGCTAAATAGATTGTTGGCTGAAGCTTTAGATGATGATATACAGTTGCAAGAAAAAGTATGTGAACCCCTTGGGATTACGTGGAGTTTTGCATGAATTGGGCATAAAATGTGCTCTGAACGTCATCTAAGTCACAACAATAGAAGAACACTGTCTGCTGAACATAATACTACACAAACATTAGATGTTGCCATGGTTTAATTGCACATAACATGTAAACATTCACAGTGCAGGGAGGAAAAAGTATGTGAACCTTTGGACTTAATAACTGGTTGACCCTCCTTTGGCAGCAATAACCTCAACCAAACGTTTCCTGTAGTTGCAGATCAGACCTGCACAACGATCTGGAGTAATTTTGGACCACTCCTCTTCACAAAACCGTTTCAGTGTAGCAATATTCTTGGGATGTCTGGTGTGAATCGCTCTCTTAAGGTCATGCCACAGCATTTCAATCGGGTTGAGGTCAGGACTCTGACTGGGCCACTCCAGAAGGCGTATTCTGTGCTGTTGCAGCCATTGGTTTGTTGAATTACTTGTATGCTTTGGGTCATTGTCCTGTTGCCTCACCCATCCTCTGCAGAGCTTCAGTTGGCGGACAGATGGTCATACGTTTTCCTGCAAAATGTCTTGATAAACTCTGGAATTCATTTTCCCATCAATGACAACAATCCGTCCAGGCCCTGAGGCAGCAAAGCAGCCCCAAACCATGATGCTCCCTCCGCCATGTTTTACAATGGGGATGAGGTTTTGATGTTGGTGTGCTGTGCCTTTTTTTCTCCACACATAGTGTTGTGTGTTCTTCCCAAACAACTCAATCTTGGTTTCATCTGTCCACAGTAGCAACAGTGCTAAACTTTCTCCATTTGTAGACAGTCTGTCTTACCGTGGACACATGAACATCAAGGCTTTTGGAGATACTTTTGTAACCCTTTCCAGCTTCATGCAAGTCAGCAATTCTTGATCGTAGGTCTTCTGACAGCTCTTTTCTGCGAGGCATGGTTCACATCAGACAGTGCTTCTTGAAACCAGTAAACCCAAAACAGGTGTGTGTTTTTTAAGGGCAGGACAGCTGTCAGCAACACATCCAATATCATCACACTGATTGGAGTCAAAGTTGGCTCACTCCTGGCTCCAATTATCTCTGGGAGAAGTCATTAAGCTAGGGCTTCACATACTTTTTCCTCCCTGCACTGTGAATGTTTACATGTTATGTGCAATTAAACCATGGCAACATCTAATATTTGTGTAGTATTATGTTCAGCAGACTGTGTTCTTCTATTGTTGTGACTTAGATGCCGTTCAGAGCACATTTTATGCCCAATTCATGCAAAACTCCACGTAATCCCAAGGGGTTCACATACTTTTTCTTGCAACTGTATGTGGCAACCTGTGCTGAAATACCAGTCATAGCTCAAGATATGTCATAATTCATAGATGAAATGCAAGGAGAGAATGTGTGAGAGATGATAAAAGTACACTGAGTGAAAAATCCACTTGAATTTACCCCTGTCAGCATGCTCACTGACTTCCCGAGGATGCCACCGTATGGTCCTTCGGTAGACTGCACTGAATGACTGACTGCAGTATAATAGAGTAAGAGGCTGGAGCCCTGTGGGTTGTCAAATGTAATCTCATGGCAGCAAAATGGTGCGCAACAAAACGGCTGGGTCATGTAGGGCCCATTCACACTTTGTTGTTCTCATGCAATTCAGTCAATTTAAAGCTAAAACTTATTTATTTATTCATTGCTACCTACAGCTATTAATCCCTGCAGTGCTAGAAATTCAGCACTATGAAGAGGACTAGGCATCAATGAAGAGAAAAACCATCAGCCTGCAGGACTTGGGATAGACTTCATTACAGGTAAGTTAAGTGACTGCATTTGTAGCAAAAAAAAACAAAACTAAACTTTGGCTTCAAATGGACTGCCAATGCACCAGAACAGACAGAAAACCTTTAGCTTTGTAGCATTTTCCCCACACTTCCCACCACAACTTGGTAATCAGACTGCATAAAAATATTTATTCCAGTTCCTTTGGCTATCAGAGTGTCTTACAGTTAGTAAAATTCCAGTCCCAATGCAGCTTCTAATACAAGTCATGTCAGGCTGATGTTTGATCAAGGAGACAGACAGGAACTGGAAAATAACAGCAATACTGAAATAAGCGTCACTTTCAACAACTGGGCGAGTGCAGCCGCTACACTACCTGTAGAGAAGCAATGGGAGGCAGTCAAGATAAATGACTGTTGGTACTTGCCAACCAATAGATGGACGTTCCATTTTCCAGTAACATCTGGAATTTGTTCAATAAGTGCAGACTGTCATCACAGATTAGGGAAAAAAACACAAGCAACTAATTCAGCATTGTAAGGCCTATATCTGTCTTTCAGCAGAAGAGGAGAACACAAAGTAAAGCCGTGTGCTACAGGTTTTTTTTTTTGGATCCACCCCATGGGAATATTCCCATTCAAGTTCTCACTTCATAAAGTGGAATTCCAGCACAAATGGCAGAGCTAGGAGCTGAGAATCAACTATCCCCACATTAGATTTATAATGAAGTTAAGCCCTAAGAATTCACTTTTTTTTTTCCATTTGTTCCCTTTTGGTCAGTTAAATACACCATTAAACGTGTTATTATATCTGTTCACTAACTCCCCTGCCCAGTTCACGTCTGCTGGAAAACAGCAGAATATGTTATAGAAAAGAGAGAGGAGGTGTTCTGTAGTTCTAACACTTCATGTCCTAGGATGACAACGCTGCTCCTCAATAGAAACAATGCAGTGAGTATTGTCACTCTGAGACAGAAAGTGTGGTGCTGGCCAGATTAAAAAAAATATATGAAGGCAGTCGCTACATCTAAGCACTGGTAGGCTACAACCAGGGGCAGACTGACCATTCGAGAACTCGGGCACTGCCCGAGGGCCTGGGGTCAGTAGGGGGCCCCATGAAATGCCCCTGGTACCTTCTTATAGGCTTTTTTTTGAGTGTGGGCAAGGACACAGGGGCCCCATGATCCCCTATTGCCCGGGGGCCCCATGAGTTGTCAGTCCACCCCTGGCTACAATGCATTACGTTTGTTTTTTAAATTTAGATAAAATTTAAGAATGGTCTATAGCTACTTCCATCTATAGGAGATTAGGTCAGTACTGTCAAGCATGTGTGCTTTCATTTACCACTCATTGCATTGTACATAATCACTAATTTTCTTAATTACTTTCAGCACTACATTAAAAAAAATTGGTCTAGAGCAGTGGTTCTCAACCTTCTTAATGCCGTGACCCTTTAATACAGTTCCTCAAGTTGTGGCGACCCCCAACCATAAAATTATTTTTGTTGCTACTTCATAACTGTAATTTTGCTACTATTATGAATCGTAATGTAAATATCTAATACGCAGAATGTATTTTCATTGTTACAAATTGAACATAAGTAAAGCATAGTGATTAATCACAAAAACAATTATAATTATAATTCATGAAGTGTCGTTTTACCTCCAATACTGCTGCTTTCTACACAGTAGCTGCTTTTAACAGAGTAGCTGCTTTCAACACAGTAGCTGCTTTTAACACAGTAGCTGCTTTCTACACAGTGGCTGCTTTTAACAGAGTAGCTGCTTTCAACACAGTAGCTGCTTTTAACACAGTAGCTGCTTTCTGCACAGCAGCTGCTCTTTACACATGTGCGACTGGTCCACATAAGTACATTATGTAGCCAACCCTGTCACATACACCTGTATTTGTACCGGGTGTATGTGATGGGGTTGGCGCGATGATGTCATCATGTCAGGTACTTGTATGTGGGCGTATCTGCATGTGGGCGGACCCGCCTGGAGACAGATGGTTCCTAAGACCATCGGAAATATGTGTTTTCCGATGGTCTTAGGCGACCCCTGTGAAAGGGTCGTTCGACCCCCAAAGGGGTCGCGACCCACAGGTTGAGAACCACTGGTCTAGACTAATCTTTTTTTTAAAGGCCATGTTAAAATGTCTCGACTGAGGAGTACTGAAACAAGGTCAGACCAAAGTGTTTTGAGCGTTTCATGCCCAGCTCCTGGGTGACGCACACATGTTCAAGTACTAATGCTAGATTTGAACCTGCGCTCAGGTTTGCAGAAGCAATGCAGGAAAAAGGTTCTTGCTCCTGTTTTTAAAACACAGTCACAGGGAAATCACATGTTGTTTTGGCAGCGGGTGGTTGGGGAGGGGGATAGGTGCAATTTACAAGCTGTCCTTCACCTGCAACACTGCGAAGCCTAAAAAGACAATAATATTATGGTTTACCAAAAACACCATGTGAACTCCCTGTTGCTGTGTTTTTAAAAAGGAGCAAGAATCTTTTTCCTGCATTTCTCGACAAACGTGAGCGGCAGTAACCGCGTAGGTGCAAACCTAGCATTAGTACTTGAGCATCTCACTCCCCCAGTTGAATCCTCTAATTAACCCCTTTACTTTCAGCGCTGTAATTCTTATGTCACAGCAGTTTTCGAATGTAAACAAACTTGTGTTGAAGTGGTTTACAGCCATCCAATCACTTTTATATGTTTGAAGTGGAGTCCCATCCAAAGCCCCCCCCCCCCCCCCCAACACACACACACTTTCCCCAGGCTCAACTATACCTTCTGGGATGTCCAGCTGTGTCAGGATGGTGAATGGAGGGCAGATGAGAAATATTTTCTTTCTTGGTCTCCCCTAGAGGCAATGAACCTAGAAGCACTTTTGGGTTTAGGGCTGTCTGATCTCAACCAATGAGGCCTGGAAAACAGCTGATTGAATGCAACCTGTACCCAGTCTAGCTGGAGGAAGTGCAGGGGCCGGCAGAGATGCTGTGTGTGAGAATACAGTATCTTTTCTGCCTGAGCCCCAGGAGTGTATGTAGTGATAACTGTACTCCCGAGGCTCCATAAAACTATCAGATGTAAAATAAAGCAATAAGTCCAGGGTGGCAAGCACCTCGTTGGACTTAATTCATAACTGCCAACACATTTTACAAAGAGAATTCCTGGAACTCAGTGTTCACCTTTGGAACATGTTATATACATGTTACAACTGTATCTGTGGTGTAACACAGAACATGTTCCTCCACTGCAGCAGATGGACCTGTAGTTCTCAATGGACTTTGAGCATGCTGATCATTCACTCTTCCTCTGGCTTTGTAATTAAAAGCCCGCCCAAAAGTAATGACAGAAAGCTGGAGGGACAATGTGCAGTGCAATCCACTGATCACAGGTGCAATGCTATGCAGGTTCCTGAAGAAAAAAATAATAAATGCATATTTTTTATTATTTTTTTTCTTAAAAAGCTTATGTTATCCTTAAAATCTGCAAAAGCAGCATACATTTACATTCATTTTCTGCTGATCTGGTTTACTACCTCTGCTGGAAGTCTGATCCAAGCATCCACTACAGTTGTAATGTTAACCTTGAACTTTCCTTCTGCTAGGCTAAGGTTATTAGATTGTAAGCTCCAAGGATCAGGCCCTCCTAACCCTCTTGTATTGAACTGTATTGTTGCTGTATTGTCTCCCGTTATATTGTAAAGCGCTGAGCAAACAGTTGGCGCTATATAAATCCTGTATAATAATAATAATAATATATAAATCCTGTATAATAATAATAATATATAAATCCTGTATAATAATAATATATAAATCCTGTATAATAATAATGTCCTGTGTCATTGTGCCCTGCTGTTTATTGGTATGATTTTGCTTGCTTCCTGTCTAGTAAAACAGCCATTACCAGGACAAAACGTGAGTGTGAATGTTTTTACTGTGGGGGGGGGATGGAACGGGGGGGGGGGGGGGAACGACACAGCAGGGGTTCTAACCCTTCCCACCCGGTCCAAATACTGAAAAAGAAAATTGAAAGAACACAGCAACCTAAACATCAAAACGTATCACCTATTATTAACAAATTCTATCAATGTCTATTATTTTTTTTTCTTTAGCAAATCAGCCTACTAGGCAAAAAAGCCATTCTAAAAATAGATTCTGAAATAATGTCATCACTAATGGAAACATTTTCAGTCCAACAAATACTCCTGTAGACCACAAGATCTGACAATCCAATAGCCACCGAAAGGCCACAGGTAAAGTAATCTGTCCCTGTAGGGGGAGTAGAACCAGCAGCCGCTTCTCAGATTACTGATGACACCCCTACTCAGTCACCAAGATGTAGAAAAATGACTACTTTTCCTCCTCAAATCCTGAATTCCTCCTTCTGAAAGTACTAAAAATGCCTCCTTGGTATGAATCATGAAGGAACAAATGTTGTGGCCGCACTCAATGTGCTTAGTCAGGAGAACAACAATATTCCTTTGTAAACGGCAAAGTTCCACACAAACATCTAATCAGGAACAATAATGGTGATCTCACCTCCATGCAAACATCTGCTTTGCATTAGGGTATTTGAAAGAAAAAAAGGACAGAATATTCAACATAATCCCTCATGTATCCCACATCCATCAGTTCTCCTCAGTAGTTAGTCAAATTCCACTTTTATTTATGCAACAAATTTCTCTGTCACTGCTTTTGATGAAGTCCTCTTCTCTTCTTTCACAGAAATGGAAACTTGAGAATTCCACTTACAGGTACCTCCTTTGCTAGAATCCTCCAGAACAGCACTTAATGTGAGGTTGTCCGCACCAATCGATCTGAGTAGCAAGTTCAAAAAGCTCTTCCATTATCACAGCTCTCCAATTTTCAAAAATAACAAAAAAAAGTTTTTAAAAGTCTCAAAATGAAAGGGAAGGAGTTATGTGTGGTCACGGAAGATTCCCAACTTGATTTCACTCTAGCTGGTGTCACAATCAAACAAGCATACGGTGGCAATAACTATTTCTTGCCTGGTCTCGTCATTGGTGATTTGCTAAAACCCTTTTCCTTGTCTGCTAATGCACCCACATGAAGGAGAGAGGAGATAAAATCCAAATGTTTGTCCAACCAAAACATGTTTTGGTGGACATATTGTATACTTGTAGGATGAACTGTAGGAAAAACCTTCTTTTCAAATAGTAATTCTGACAAACTGTGTGGTTGACCCAGAAATGCAGCTAATTTTGACTAGAAGTTGGAAGATTCTCATGCTTGAAAGACAAAACATTTGCTCTCAGTCCAGCTGAAAAAGGTTCTGCATTAAAGTTTCATTTTATTAAAAAATAACAAACATGTCATACTTACCTGCTTCGTATAATGGTTTTGCACAGAGCAATCCGATCCTCTTCTACTCAGGTCCCCTCCAGTGTTCCTGGCTCCTCCCCCTTGACCAGTGCCCCAAATAGCGAGCCGCTTGCTATGGGGGAACTGGTGCATGCTCACTCCCAAGCCCCGCTCTATGCATCCATAAGACACAGTGGTTCTCCCCCACTCACTCCTCATTCGCTCACTGGCAATCATTGACAGCAGTGGGAGCCAATGGCTCCCACTGCTGTGTCTCAGCCAATGAGGAGAGAGAGACCCAGGACAGCCGAGGCTCCCTTGCACTTCACTGGATTGAGGGAGGGCACAGGTGAGTATTGGGGGAGGGGGAGCTGTGGGGAGAGCAGAACACATAGGGTTTTTTACCTGTGGGCATATAATGCATGATGGTAAAAAAACCTTCAGCCCATACAACCACTTTAAGGACTCTCCAGTAAATTCTTCCCTAGAAAAATCAACTCTTCTAGTGAGCCATATGTGCAGAGTGGCAAATAGGTTCTCGATCTGGAGTTACCTGCTAGGGGACTATGACGGAACGCAACAAGCACACTCTGCATCTCTACACCCTGTACCAGGAGGACCATAAGAAAGTATGGTAGGGCAGGGGCAGGGCCAGTGGCATGATCTACATCAGTGGTTCTCAACCTTCCTAATGCCGTGACCCTTTAATACAGTTCCTCATGTTGTGGTGACCCCCAACCATTATTTTAAATGGTTGGGGGTCACCACAAAAAATTATTTACCCGGTAATTATAATTCATGAATGTCGTTTTACCTCCAATACTGCTGCTTTCAACACAGCAGCTGCTTTTAACAGAGTAGCTGCTTTCAACACAGCAGCTGCTCTTTACACATCGGAAATATGTTTTCTGATGGTCTTAGGCGACCCCTGTGAAAGGGTCGTTCGACCCCCAAAGGGGTCGCGACCCACAGGGTGAGAACCACTGCTCTACATCATTTACTCGACATAGAAAATCTCTTGCTAAGAGTTGTCAAGAATAGTAAATGGAGAAATTAAATTTAAAGTGCCATTCAAAAATTACAATAGTTTCCAAATATTTTCATCTGGTGTCATTGTATTACTGACACTGTTCAGCTAATTGCATGCTCTCTGGAGATAACAAGTGACTTTTTGGGAAAAGAACTCCAGACAGCTGAGAAGGCCAAAGCCTTGAACAGACAGCCGATATCAGCAGAAGGCTTATGTCCGTGCATTTAGTAATCACTAAGTTACAACTAATAAGAGTCCATTAGCTCAGAATTCCTCACACATCACTTACGATGTACTAGTTCATTAATTTGATATCTTGCCTCCAGTAACATCGTGGGGAACAAATAACCCTGAAATTTATCTAATCGGATAATTTTCTGCAGCAAAGAATACACAGAGCCAAGTTTGTAGTAGTGCCTTCTGGCATTGGCTGTATTTGTGACCTACATTAAAATGTTAAGTGTAAGAAACACATATACAGACATGAGCTCAGCACACCGGCATAATGGAAACATCTAGAATTACACTTATTAGTAATTGCTTCTCTGGAACAACAGCACCACCTTGAAAGACTGTCACTTACGATTGGGGACAGGAGAATTTAAATGTCATTGGCCTAACCTCAAAGAATTAGGAATAACTGCAAGAATTTGAGTTTGTTATTAGAAGGCATTTCTGTGGGTGCTGTCATAGAAGATTTCCAGATAGGATCTACCAGAGTCCTAGATGTTCTTGGTTATCTTCCATGACAGCTCCACCTTACTGGATTTACCAGATAAAAGAGTGGAAGTGAACAGAATTTCTCCTATAACTGGAAAAAAATAAATATAACAGGGGAAATATTACCAGTACACAGGGGTGGACTGACCATTTGGAAACTCGGGCACTGCCTGAGGGCCCGGGTCAGTAGGGGGCCCCATGAGATGCCCCTGGTACCTTTTTCATAGGCTTTTTTGAGTTTGGGCAAGGACACAAGGGCCCCATGATCTCCTATTGCCCGGGGGCCCCATGAGTTGTCAGTCCGCCCCTGCCAGTACATTGCCTTATCTAAGGCAACATCAATCAAACCCTAAACAGTAGAATCACAAAAATACCCATCTAGATTTTCACACTACAGGCCAGAAGTAATGAGATGAGATGAAAAAAAAAAAAAAAAAAACTTGCAAACTTTGTTCAAACCTATTACTTTTATGTAAACTGAGAGGTTAAACTGGAACTAAACTCTCTCAATCTTCATTAACTATTTTTATTCCTTATGCTGCTGGTCCTATTAAAGAGATAGGAAGCTATATTCTATTTACTTGCTTTAAACTTTCTTTTTTTTTACATTTCTTTAATTGTTTCCTGATTTCTGGCCTAGGCCAAAATGATGTCATACATCCCAGGAGTCTTCACAGGTGTTTTTTTTTTTTCATCTGAGGGGCTTTCTCAGCTAAGCACACCCTCCTGCCTGCATGCCTGAGCTAAAGGCATATGGATTCCAGAAAGTAAATGTTACATGAATCATCTGCCCCTACTCAAGATGGACACAGCTGGAAATGCTAGAGGGTGCTTTTCAAGTGATTTCTCAACAAAATAAAGCATGGAGACATGGTTGGGGGAGTTTGCTTTGAATAATAAAAATGAATTAAATAGCAGTTTCAGTTTGTGGTGCTCGGGTACAGTTAAGTTCCACTTTAATTAAGGTGACCAAAAATGTGAAAGTTGAATTAAAAATTACTTTAAGATGCAATGAAATACACAGTCGTACTCTGAAAATATTGTAATGTTTAACTAAAACAAAGCAAAAACCATAAGCACAGTGTAAGAGCCATTGCTTGAATTTGCTGTAATTAATTGCACCTCGGTTTGCTTTTACTAAGTATGTATGTTGGGGGTACCTTTTTAAAAGTGATTGTGCCTACAATTGGTGGTTGGAAATGTTGGCAGACTTCTGTAGCTGTTTTTTTTTTCTTCCAACTCACTAACAGGCATGTTTAGACTGCCTAAAATGCAAGTAAGATGAATACTCAGACTTCCCGTGTTTCAGTACAATGATTAGAGTAAAGCTACTGTCTGTTCAAAATTGTTAAACAATTGCGCTGAATAACTTTCGGGCAGCTGAAGATGCCTAAATACACTCTTAACTGTCAACACCTTAGGAAACCAACTACTTCTGCAGCCAAAGCTGAGCATTGGACAATCTCGTCCAATCTTGGTCAATAAGGCCACCCATCACAGTAATCACAAATGAGTTGTGGCAGGAGACAATAGAATGTGGGATTTATATAACAGAATACCTCTAATTTCAGAATTCACGGGCCCTCAAGAAGATTCTGTATGTTGTGTTACAACAATCTTGCAACAAGACGAGAAGAAAGTTCAATATTGTCTGATTCTATGTGATTTTTCTGCCAGGACTGATCACTGCTTTTCATTACAAAAGTTTTGATCAAAACACCCTTTAGTGCAGCCTTTTAAACCTTTCACTCTAGAAGAACCCTTGAAATATTTTTTCTGTCTCAGGTAGCCCCTATTAAAACCAACTCACTGAGGGTGAGCGAGAAAAATGTCCTACACATTGGTGATCAGTGGAAAGAATGCCCCCCTACAGTGGTGGCCAGAATGCCACCCTTACAGGCAGGTAAAAGTATCACTGGTGTCAAACAGCTGGCTCTGCCAAGTGCTGTTAACCCCAAATCTATCCGGGCACGCTCAAATTGGAGGTCAATCAGCCGCAGCTCATGGAACCCCTACCATCTTTGGAGGAACCCTAGGGCTCCTCTAAACCCTTGGTGGGAATGGCTGCTTTAGTGCAGATGATTTCTCATTTACTGGACAATTACTAATTGGTGGCTGCTGCCATTTATCTGGAGAGCTGCAGATTGTTGACCTTTGGTGTGTAGCAGCCCCAGCCCCCTCTCGATCCAGCGATGTGCACTGGAGTCTCAGCTATCCTGAGATTCCCTCTCTTCATTGGCTAAGACAGCAGTGGGAGCAATTGGCTCCTGCTGCTGTCAATCACAGCCAGTGTGCCAATGAGAAGAGAGAGTGGGTGGGTCGAGCCGTGGCTCCATGTGTGAATGGACAAACGGAGCAGCGGCTGGGGAGTGCACATGCTCAGGTGCCCCCCATAGCAAGCTGCTTGCTGTGGGGGTACCCAACAGAAGGGAGGGGCCATGAGCACTGGCAGGGGACTTGAAAAGAGGAAGATCCGGGCTGATCTGTACAAAACCACTGCACAGAGCAGGTAAGTATGACAGTTTGTTATTTTTTTCTTTAATTTAAGCCTTTAAATTACTAAATGCAGCTATTTTTCCTTTCTCAGTACAGGAGTGGAAAAACTGGAATCTTCCCTTAGACACTTAATGCATGTCAAGAACAGTTGACATTAAACATTTAAGTAACTGAGCTGAGACTGGTAGGAATAAATACAAACACACCGGCATCTGAAACCTCTATTTACTTCCCAAATATAACATTTACAACATAGATCCTAGAGAGTCCTGCCAGCTTCTATTGAATCTTTTTTTATCGGTAGAAAAATCAGCAGTTTCACAAATCGTGAGCACTGCAATGGAGCTCCTAACTAATTTTCAGCAGGCCTATAAAATACTGAGGCTTTTTATTTGTTGAAGAAATCCTGCACCAAAGTTCTGGAAAAAAATGTGAAAGTTGCGGAGCTTAATTATAACTCAGAGAGACGAGCCAAAATTTCAAGCTTTTTTGGCAACCCGAGGTAAACAAGCAAATGTTCTGAGTAAGCTCTTTGAAGAATTCCATCCAAGACAAACACAATGATTAAGACTGCAGACAGATTCTGTAGGGCTTTTGTCGGGCACAATAATTGTTTCAAGGGGGTATAAATAAACGTCAGTATTAATAGTACAGAGAGGACCAGCTGGGCCCTGCATGTAGTCCGAACGAAGTAGCACAGTAAATATATATCCTTTATTATTGGAACAAAGTCTTAGGGTATATACACACACAGGCATCTTTAATTCAATTTTTTACTTTTTGTTTTTGTTCCCCAAAAGCAGGAAACTCCAGCACAATGCAGGTCTTCTTCACCTCTTTGCCTGCATAGTTAGGCATTATATTTTTCCATGATTATGTTTTCTGTTTAAAAAGTACAACATGCTGCAGTTTTTGGTCCTGGTAGCTTTTGTCTTTATAAACTAAAGTCAGAAGATTAAAAATGCATGGGCCATTTTTCTTCTGTGAAAATTAGGACTTTTTGGACTCACTGTATAATCTTTTTCTCTGTGTTCACTGAAGGACAGAAAGGAGATCTTGAAGATCTTGACCTGCAGTGGTAGAATGCTAGACACAAAAACAAAAGCATGACTCAGGAGTGGCTACTACAGTTGGCCAAACCCCGTATGTGCTAGTGACAGCTTATTTAGGCTGACCATGTGGGGTCAGATTTTGATTAAAACATTTGACACGGAAATTGTGAAACTTCGTTTTTCAGAGCATTCTTTGTTGCCATCATTTGGTCAGCTAATTTCATTCAAAAGACCTGCTACTTGAATGGAATCCCAGATGTATTTAACAGGTTTCATTACAATATATACAACTTTTTCTGAACAAATATATTCCATTAGAAATTTGTTAGTTTGAGATGATTTTCCATCTTGCTCCTTTGAATTTTCTTATAACAAAGTTCAAAAATAAATGTCAATTTTACCCCACTAACAATTAGAAAATCTATTGAACACCCAGAAAAATACAATTTTTAAACAAAATTCTACTGGTGAATGGCCAGCTTTAAGCCAGCCATAAACGGTTCATCAGGAACCTGCCGAAATTTGAGCCATGTATGGGCAGGCTGAACGTACCCAAGTTGATGGATGGATCGATCAACTTGGGTACAACCAGCCTGCCAGATTTCTACATGTGATTATTGCAAGCGGCTATTATAGCCCTAGCAATAATCACTGTCTTCTCCCCACAGGGATGATTTTTGGGTTTTGATACACTTTAAATTGTGCCATCATCAAACAACTGTATAAAAACTTTGAGGTGCTTTTTTACAGTTACAGAAGCACCTCAAAAGCAGTGTGCAGCTTACATATATGACTGCAAATTTATTTAGTTATGACTTTAGAAGCCTAATTTAGGTCTTATTTGCCATCTATTAAAACTGGGGATCGTACCTGTTTTTCAAACTTTTATTAGCCTAATAACTAAGGGATGATTGTCACAGCTCTATCTGCTGTCACTATGGCTGTAGCTTCCATGTTACACGGTGTGTGTGGGAGGAAGATTGCTGTTTGTCTGAAGAGTCAGCTAAGCAGAGAACTCATGAGGAGTGAGAATGACTGGCAAGTGGACAAACACATGTGGAACATCTACTTGTTGTTCCCTGGACTTCCTTTGATGTGCCCTGGAAATGTTTTTTTATTTACTCATCAGAAGGTCCATATGTTCTGGGGGTTTCCCATGGCGAGTGTGAGTAATGGGGTTATTTCTCCGGCGCTCACTTTGTCTGGCCTGTTTCTCACTGTAACATGTCTGATGTCCAAACAGTGACATGGAACTGCTGCTGTGTGGGACATTTTCACAAAAACGCATTTCACTGATGCAAAAAAAGCAAATACTGAACGACTCTACATCCAACACTATAATGCAGAGTTAACCTCTCAAAAATACACTTATCTTATCTTTCTAAATAACTTGTTTATGGCTATTTGTCCCCTGAGTTCTCAGATTGATTACCCATTCAATGTCAACACTCAGTTTGCATCACATTGTCCTAATATGAACTGCTTGAGAGTTTGGAAATTGCAGCAAAATGACTCGAAAAACAAATAAAGCTAGTCTACATTTAAAATGCCACAGTCCCATGTCCAAATTACTACCACACCAAACTTGCCCATTATTACCACCAGTGCTGCGACAAGGTCAAATAGAGCCCAGAGCAAAGATAGGAAATTGTGCACCCCATTGCCCCTCGGCCCGACACTCCACCCGGCCATGATTTCCACAATGGCATTACCTAGCCTTGCAGCAGAGAAAATTCTAGTCAATATTACATTAAATTGCTTTTCCATCAAGAAAACAAATAATGCCAATGTTTAGACTATCATTCTCACTTCTGGTAATTACAGAAAACTTGGAAAACCAGTCAGTGGTGCACAAAATATTCAGTGCAGCAAGCAAGACAGAGATCACACACATGGAGTATTGAGGCCCACTTTTCCACTGAACGCCATCATAAAATGTCTTTTGTCTACCTGCCAATCATGGTGTGGATTTATAACTATGTGGAATAGAAACAAACAATAGATATATCAGCCTGCTCCGATTTGAATTCTGTTACAATGATAACACGAGGGAGATCTCAACACACAGAAACAGAAACCTATACTACATGTTGTAGTTCAGAAACTGCACCCGTTACTGGCAGACTACATCTAAATTATCATAGCTGCCTGATTTATAATTCCCCTAACCCAATGTGCTGGGGATGGATGTTTTGTTTAAGTTATGGTCATGCCCCCAGACCTGAAGGAAGTTTTTAACTCGCATGTTGAAGTGATTGTGAGGAGAATATTCATCCAGGTTTGTCATAAGAGGACTATTAATGATCATTACGGTCTCCAGTGTTGGTAAATCCAATAAAATGACACTAAACGTTTAGGGGTCCCACCACAGCACGTTCTGCTTTCAACATGTCAATGTAAACAAATAGGCAGGACGTCCCATCCCTTAGAGTCTGTCACAGCTGTGAAATCGGCTCATTTATTTAGCCCAGAACTGCATGAAGGATTGAAAGAGCAAAAAAGACATTTCATATCTACCAACAGCTGTTACCAACCACTGTAACAAACTGCTGCACACTTACAAGCAAAACAAAGGTTAGTGCAAATGATCAAAGGCTCTAGTTCACACGGGGGGTGGTAAAAGCTTGTGGACCAGCAGCTGTTTTACTGCCTAACCCCAAACCACCCACCCAAAGAAGAGCATGCAGCTGCTACTGGTCTGTACCGTTTGTTGGATTCGGAGGACAGTACTATCGCCAAATGTAATCGTCAACTGCCCAATGAAAAGGAATCCACTGGAGAGCGCTTTTTGGATGGCCAGCAAGAGCTGTGGCCCTTATGAATGGGGCCAACAAGGTTTGAGATTTCAGTACAGCAAGGTAAACAGGAAGTTAGGAGCTCATTGTACCTGTAGTCATTTTTAAATGGATAAATCATGGTGAAATGTGCATGAATTGGAGAAATGTGCCGAATGTTTTTTTAGTGTTATTATTTTGCCAAAACATATGCTTTATTAATTTCTATTAAAAAAAAAATCTGCATTTTCAATGGCTCTATAGAGCAGTCTTATTGCCGGGACTCCCCAAAAGATATTCAAGGACCAAGTGTTGTTCAACTGACCAGCAATTGCACAAAGATGAAGTATCAGTTGTGCACGGAGTTGGCCTTCAAAGTTATTTAACCATCTTCAAGTTTCTCAATTTGACTATAAATCCAACAAAATGCTCAACAAAAAGCCAACTAGTTGGCTCTCTCCTGCAACAAAGAAAATCAAAAGATGTTATAACGAAACTGTTTAATAGTCAGGTATAGATGTCCAAGAAAAGAAAGCCTTGATGCTGGATGAGGAACTTCCCATTACTATACATCTATCTTCTGTGGTCCAGGTTCCTTCTGCCTTTTAATAGCTCAGGATCAAGCCTGTCAATATCACTAAGCATCACCTGACTACAGCCTCAGTTCAGTTTCTGTTACAATAATATTTTTTTAGTTTTAGTAGATATAGTAGAGCAGTGCACGCTATTAATTCCCATCACCAACTGAAGTCGTTTACATTCTGCAAACAAGAGGATATATTTGGTATTGCTCATTCCACAGACACAGCCATATCTAATAGAATGCAGTCACTGTGTGGACACTAATTTTCTGGCTCAGTTGATTTTTAAATTGACTTTTGTCAAGCTGGGTGGTGCTTGCAGAGCCACCCACAGCTTGATTTTTTTTTCTGATTAACCAAGAAATTCAAGCTGTGTATGACTAGTTTAAGACCCATCTTTCAAACTTTCATGGTAATAAAAGTCAATAATAATTTTATGCATTTATTTAATATAGTGTCTTTTTATGTAAGTGCCACTTGAGATAATCAGATGTATTTACAATACAAGGCCATATGAACCATTAGATGTCTTGAAAGGACCATTGGATTCTGGTCAGGATTGTGGCCTGTGACTGCTGACCCACAAAAACAAGAAGGGGAGATTTCCCACTATTACTATTACAGTGTCACAAGCAGATAGCTAGCCAGACAGCATTACTGTTTCTGTGCTTGTGCAATCCTAAAGCCACAGACCGTTCTCAGGTTTTTCCATCTAATGAATAAAATCTGGTAGACAGATTACTTATTAAGGGAAAAAATAGAGCTGCAATGGTGGGTATTACATTTGGCAATCAGTACGAAGATCACTCATTTTCTCCTAAAGGAATACACATGTTAATTTGCTTTACTTGCACAATTTCTGTTTACTGATGAGTCAGAGGTTTGCTCAGTGAAACATCATCACGAAATCATGAGACCATTAAGAGGCAGTATAGTACAGAGACATAAGGCCAAGTATTATATCAATGTCCTCCAAACTGCAGCCCTGTGCAAGCTTTTGTCCAGCCCTTGGGGGCATTATTTCTCCCACTGACACCAACGATGGGGCACTATGCCTTCCACTGACAACAACAATGGGGCACTATTCCTCCCACTAACAACAATGATGAAACACTATTCCTCCTGCTGACACCAATGATGGAGCACTATTCCTCCCATTGACACCAACAATGGGGCACTATTCTTCCCATTGAGAGCAACGATTGAGCACTATTCCTCCCACTGACACCAACAATGGAGCACTATTCCTCCCACTGACACCAACAATGGAGCACTATTCCTCCCACTGACACCAACAATGGAGCACTATTTCTCCCACTGACACCACCAATGGGGCACTATTCCTCCCACTAACACCAACAATGGGGCACTATTCCTCCCACTGACACCAACAATGGGGCACTCGTCCTCCCACTGACACCAACGATGGGGCACTATTCCTCCCTCTGGCACCAACAATGGGGCACTATTCCTCCCTCTGACACCAACAATGGGGCACTATTTCTCCCACTGACACCAACAATGGGGCACTATTCCTCCCTCTGGCACCAACGATGGGGCACTATTCCTCCCACTGACACCAAAGAAGGGGCAATATTCTTTTGCTAAAGATGGGAAATGGTTTACTTTGTTTACTACCACTAACCACAGTCCGGCCCCTTTGAAGACTGAAGCACAGTAAACTGCCCACTTTTGTTTAGAAAGTTTGGAAACTCCTACTTTATGTGAAAGTATACATCATACGGCTTTCCTCCAACTGAGCTCTTACATCACTCAATGAAATGACATGAAAGATACCCAACACTGACCTGTCCTTAGAGAGGTCAGGAGCCAGCCAGGCAACGTACCAAACAGGTTTCTGATGTTTGCCGATAATGGAAGCAAATCTTCCTGCCTCTTTTAAACTAAGAAAAACCTAGCAATGAACTTCACACATTTGATCCCTTTTGGTCAGTTAAATATACCATAGAAAGTGTTTTGTTTTATCTGTTTACTAAGAGCAAAATATTACCTGTTGATCCTGACAGAAATCCAGTTTCCTGTGCTCTGGGCCCCCATACACTATTATCAGTTACATTGTGCCCAGGACTACAGCAGATTGGACCCGGGCGAAGTGATGATCCTTTTACAGACTGTCATGCCTCTCAGCAGACTGGGTGCAAAAGGTCCAAAAAGTCTGAACAAGGGGCAGGAGCTCCCGACCTTTTCATGTTAACAAGCGGGAGATCGGTTGCTAGGTTTTCAGAACCCTAAGGCCAGACCCACTTTGTGGCAGTGTGTCACTTCACACGTGTTGTATGCTGCACTAAGGCAGCCCATTCATTTTGAATAGGCTGCCAATGCACTGCAAGGATCCTTTCTAATGAACTGGCACCTTTTTTCACATACGGTGTGTGCATTGCAGTGTGTGAATATGAACATGTATTGTGGTACACTGCGATGGTGTAATGCAGTGTTTCTCAACCTTTTTTTCAGTCAAGGAACCCTTTAAAATTATGGATAATCTCAAGGCACCCTTTACAATTCTGCACAATCTTAAGGCACCCTATTCTAAAATGTAAAAAACTATTCTACACACATCCAGTACACCCAACGTTAGAGGTGATTTATTCTACCAAAGCAAATACACATTTGCACACTGGTACCGACTAGTATTGCAATGTGTTGCTCTGTTTCTCTCCCTCACTCAGCTAATGTGACTCCAGTGGCAATGGTGAGGGGCAGGAGAGGACCAAACAAGGATGATGTGCATGCACCCCACATCCTCCTTATCAACTGATGATGTCATTGGTTGTTAGGATGCTGGCAGCTAGAAGGTCATAAAAGTGCACAATGAAAACCTGTGGCTTTGTGTACTAAAAGGCAGGATTGATCCACCTGCTGACTTGTATACAATTTTTGGGCATTTTTCCAAGGCACCCCTGAAGAAGCCTGAAGGCACAGTGGTTGAGAAAGGCTGGTGTAATGTATTGCACTGTGCATGAAGCCTAAAACCAAGGCTGATCCAGAGGAAGAGGAATTACTTTCAGACTGAATTATCTGACACATTCCAACCGTTTCTTTCTGATTCACAACGCTACTCAAGGCTGCAATCTGTGTTCTGCTCCAAAGTGATGGGAAGAAGAAAATCTTTGTCCCATATTTATGATGTGAGACTAGAATATTGCAAATTAAAAACAGAGCATGAAGAATGTGGTGAATCAGAAATTAATGCAATTAAGATATTCTGAGCCCGTGAGAGGCCACGGACAAAGCTATAGGGCAGGACTGAGAAAAAGAGACATACAGAATGAGATGCATGTCACAGAGTGTTTTTCACACAGTCACTCTCAGCCATTTTTCTGGAATTTCAGAACGGACGTTTCTCACTGCTGGACTGCGCTCTGATAAAATGTGCAATGGGGAACATTTATTAAACCTCGAGATAAGGTAATGAAACCGATCCAACTTCAACATTCCTTTCCAACTTTTATTTATTCCTCCGCCTTCATCTGGACATCTTTAGCAGACCAGGCCTACAGACTCATCATACAATGGCTCTAATGCTCCTGTCCGTTCCATAGAGAAACATGTATGAAATTCAAATATTTATACAAAGCCAAAAGATGTCTGGAGCACAACTCAGCGCATTGCGGCTGTTACCTACATGTCTACATGAAGGATTATGCTGCCAGAACACACCTGTGAAATAGAAGAACAATTCCACACAAATATAAATCGGAAAAAATTCAACCATTTTACAGATAATTCACTTTGCTGGATTTAGCATCCTCTTCATATTGTTTCTGGGTGGGATAGTAGGCTACAGTATTTCCGTGTTTTTCTGCCAAATGTGCTTGAAAGTACATGTACATCCTATCAATGAACTTCTCTTAATGTGGTTGTAAACCCTTGCATATACCCAGTGAAGTGCATAGCCTGAGGGGATACACAGAGATAAAAACAAATCCTCCTACATAAGTTGATTATGATTATCTGTAGCGCTCTCTCTCCTCTACAGCTGTTTGAAATACACAGATCACAGGCTATTACTCAGCTCTAGAAGGCAGGGGGTTGGGATCTGTTACACACTGCACAGTATGGGAGCAGGGAGCTGAGTGTAATCAGAGACCTGAGTGGAGGGAAAGGATACCCTACCTGACAGTTGAGGCTGTCAATCAGTCCTGTATGCTTGGGGGGGGGGGGCTGTCCCCTAGGATTGTGTGGTGTCTGTACAACTCATGCAGGGAGCAGATGGAGAAGAGAGCAGAAAGTAATAATACCAGGAGCTTTGGATGAGGCTATTAGACACGTCAGAGGGATATGCTTTGTTAATTTCTCATTTCAGAGGTTTACAACCACTTTAATTGGCCCCTTTAGGTCTGTTAAATTAATCATTGAGGGCGATTTGTCATATCTGCTAGATAAGTTTATGCGTATGCCTCTCTTGAGGGAAGTTTCTATTCTGGCTGCAATTGCCCCCATATCTATCCTCATGAGGAGGGACAGCATGATGGTTGACATCTCGGCTGAAGGCAGCACAGGGCCAGCTGCAGTATAGAAGGGGGCAGTACCCAGAGGCTGTGCAGATAGCATAATCCTACGGAGGCATCGTCCATAGACTGGTTCCGCTGACTGCTCTAGAGTGGTTGTGGGCACCATGCTACTTCTGGCAGCTGTTCTGGTGTTGGGGTGAATAAGCGCAGCGAGATCTTAGCCTCCAGGCAGCCCCCAAGTAGAGCCACGTTTAGGCATGTGCAGGCGGGTACCCATCCCTGGCTGTGCAGCAGCAGATGCAGAGCTTCACAAGGTAGCTTCCTCATGCTGCTCCCCCCACCGTAAGTTTTAAAAAAAACCTTGCCAAAAATCTTGTATGCTAAAACGTTTTCATTGCTCCCAGTGTTCCCTATAGAGTACAACCCCCCCCGTGATAAAGATATGAGGAGAGGAAGAAATTCTCCATAATCCTGTTCAAGGGTGACAACACAGCTCCTCCTCTACAAATCTGTAGACACAGCACTGTTAGCCAATATTGGGGATTATTATGATTATACAGGATTTATATGGCGCCAACAGTTTGCTCGGCGCTTTACAAAATAAAGGGAGACAATACAGCAACAGTACAGTTCAATACAAGAGGGAAAGGAGGGCCCTGATCCTCGGAGCTTACAATCTAGGAGATGGAGTATTCCTGGCAGGATCACCAAGTGATACACTTTAAGGCCTCATTCACACAGGTGTTTAGGTCCATACACTGTGAATCAGCTGTTTATTTATGTGGATAGAGCCGCCAAGTGCTGCATACAGGCAGCCCATATAAAAGTAAATGGGAACACATTGGCTGTTCAGACACAATTTCACTGACGTAAAGGTGAGCAGCTTTAAACGCACACTGTCTGTGTACAGGGCTGCTCACCTACATGCCTGTCAAAAAGTGTCCACACATCCACTGCATCTTCATAGACATAAATCAGCTGCCTGCACACAGCATCTGGCCACTCCATCCGCATAAATAAATGGCTGATTTTCAGCCTCAGCGCCCATGTGAATGAGGCCTAGGTCAGAAACCAAACTCGCTTAACCTTTTATCTGACTTTGTATAATCAGATGTAATCAGACAAAGAAGGCTTTTTTCGGTGTATCTACTTATATAATTCTCTGTTGCTCAGCCTCCATCTATAAAAACTACTGAAGGCTGCACTGGAACCAGGGAAAACAGTAGCTGCATTCTCAGGCTCAGAATTTAGGCAGTGCAAAAAACTGTCCACCATAGGGATTTAGCTACCGAACACTCACTTACATATTCAGCAGCAAGACTGTCTGCTGAGTTGGTTAATATTCTGTATTTTCATGTTGGACTGCAATGCTCCATTTAGCAGGGACTAGTTTGCCCACATATATCTAAAATCTATTTAAAAAAGCCGCATTCAAGAGAATAAAAAGAAGACGAATCCAAATAAGTGTCTTAGAGTTCCAACATGACTGCATCTGCTGATGGTTATGAAGGTCCCTGTGTTTGCTTCATGAGGTATAGGATACCTATGGAGAAATCTGTCTGCTTTGACTTACCAACCAGTATTCTGGAACTGTTCTGGTTTCTACTGAGCTTGGAACAAGATGGGCGGAATATGGAGATTTATGTGCAATTAAGGGAACAGTTTAATATGTTATAAAATGTTATTTGAGATCACTGTCAAGTAGCAACTGCCAACATGGAACCAACAGATTTGGCCAGCTCGGTATGCACTTATCAATCTAATCCTCAACTGGCTAGTACGGGCAAATCAGCACAAGGTCATTCACTAAAATTCACCGTTTTCAGAGTAAATATATTATTTTTGACTGCAATCTTCTCAGGACCGCAGTCTTGTGGTCAGTTAATATTTTCCAGTTCGGTGCTTGGTGTGCTGGAGAAACTTGTCATTTGGCTCTCCTATATAGCACAGAAATAAAAAAACAATTTAAAGAAGGATGCCATTGTCCTCTGAAGAGGACTGGCCACATGCCTGTGGTTTGGTGTTTTCAGAGTGGCAGAATCCTCCAGCAGAGAAGAGAGGACATAACTCAATAATCGTCATAATGAATCAACTTGTTGGAGAAGTGAAAAGGCCTTCAGAAAAGCCGCCTGGCTCAGGAAGTCGTGGGGATCACCTCAAGCAAATCTTTGGCGCGTAGTTAAATGTTTTGCTAAGAGAGTGTCGGAGAGTGATCATTATCACATAGCTTACTTTTGTTTGCAAAATGATTGCAGTCCATAACATTGGTTGTTATAAACTTTAAGAAAAAGCCTACTAGGGTTAATCTCAATTTATGTGTTGAAGGACAGAACCCAGTCACTGTATTTATACTAACTCCATGTCTCAACAAGAAAACAAGCCACTCAATAGAGTCATTTTGCAGCTCAGAGCTCCCGCTCAGGCCCATGTTCCCTATGTTTGGGGATACAGACAGGGGTGAATTTACCACAAGGCAAACAAGGCATTTGCCTAGGGTGGCACTTTTTAGGGGGGCAGCACGGCCCCCCAGAAGAAGGGACATATGCAGCATGAGGACCTGGTGGGATCCAAGAAAGGCTGTGGGCTGCTTGATGGTGTATACAGAGCCCAACTGGCGTTCCTGGGGATGGCCAGATCTGTGAAGGTGAGTGCCTTCCTCTCTGTCGCCGGGGTGGTGGTGTTAGTGGAAGCATCTCTTTGGTGGGGGCGATGGGACAGGGGTGCTGTTGGTCACTGTCAGGCTCTCTCCATGTGGGGGGCCATGTTGGTCGATGTAAGGTTCTCTCCGTCGAGGAGGGTGTCCAATTTTTGTGTTGCCTAGGGCAGCACAAGACTTAAATACACCACTGGATACAGATAAAATTTGTGTCTAGTAAAAATGTTTTATTGTATTCTACCTGCTTTAATGGCATTCCATCTACATTTATAATCCCACATGCAAGAGCTGTGGGATCTGATAAGTAATTATCAAGTGCTTTCAACAGTCCAGCATGGACCTAATCTTTAAAATCAGTTCTTACAAGTGCCTCTACATGTGCAGCAGCATCCATAACTGTCCTTAGCTCTGCGCTAACTGCATGCTCAGTTAAGGTTGGGCAGCACAGTGGCTAAATGGTTAGCACTTTTGCGTGGCAGTACTAGGGTCATTGGTTCGAATCCCAACCACGGCACCACCTGCCTGGAGTTTGCATGTTTTCCCTGTGCCTGCGTAGGTTTCCTCCGGTTACCTCCCACGCTCCAAAAGACATGCTGGTAGGCGAGTTGGCTCCTGTCTAAATTGGCCCTAGTATGTGTATGAATGAATGTAAGTTAGGGACCTTAGATTGTACGCCCCTTGAGGGTTAGGGACTGATGTGAATGTACAATATATGTAAAGCGCTGCGTAAATTGATGGCGCTATATAAGTGCCTGAAATAAATAAATAATATTAATAAATGGTGTCCATAGGAGGAGGTCTGCAGCTGAATTTCCACCTCTTGACCATTCACACACATACAATAAAGTAGAGACTGAAAATCAGCCAGTTCAGCAGAGAAAGGCTGAATTTTGATTCATGTATACCGCTGTCTGTTCTACAGAAACCCAGTAAAGATAAAACTAACTTTCCATCTATACCATGCTTTATATACCAAAAAAAGATGCCTGAAAATGGGTCTTTTGAGGCACAACATAATAATAAAAACATGATTTATTTTGTATCAAAATTCAATATGTAAAATAACATTGTATTTCACAACAACAGTACTAAAACGTGTAGAAAATGAAAGGCTTACAATATCAAGGAGCAGCAAATCTCTTTCCATGTAATCCAAATTCTTTGTAAACTTTGGGCTCATTCTTATCGGCTTAGGATCAACACGTTTCATGGACTTAATCCACTTCTGCAGGAGCCATCACCATATAGACATTTGACTACTGATATAAGATCAAATACAAACAATCAAAAAATCACAAAACATTTTTCTATTCTGGCATAACAGAGCATCATATTGTAAGTGCACCGGAAAGGGGAAGATAAAACAAAAAGTAGGAGAGGAGCAGTAGCCCCTGAACTCAAAGTTTACAAAGAATTTGGCTCCTGAAGAAGTGGATTAAGTCCATGAAACGTGTTGAGCCCAAGCAGATAAGAATGAACCCAAAGTTTACAAAGAATATGGATCACATGGAAAGAGATTTGTTGCTCCTTGATATTATAAACTTTTCATTTTCTACACATTTTAGTACTATTAATACAATGTTATTTTACATATTGAATTTTGATATAAAATAAATAATGTTTTTATGATTATGTTGTGCCTCAAAAGTCCCCATTTTCAGGTCTCTTTTTTTGGTATATATTCACAATATTAGGGATGTGGCACTTAAACACAGATTTTAATATCAATATACCATGCTTTACATATTATGATTCTCAGTTCTGATACCACCACCCTCAACCCTGTTGCTTTCCAATAAGCAGCAACAGCAAATAGAAGTGAGATGGAGGCATTGTATTTCACAATTACTGGTTCACCCTGCAGGCAGAGGACATCTGACAGAAACATGATAGACCACACGCATCTTGGGAATGGATCAAGCTCACTTTGAACAAGCCTCTGTGACAGGGTGACAACACAGAAGCAAAGATGGAAAACGTGGACAGAGTGTTGTCACCTTTTAATACGAAGAGCCTGAACAATGACCTTCATGGTGAAATCACCAGGGATATTTTTAATAAAATTCAAAGTGACCTGTTAAATCTTTTGTTGCTGGAGCTTTTTTCCATGTTTGTCTGTTAACATTTAAATGTTTGGCTAAAAAAATGACTTAAAATTGAAACATATATGTTTTCTGAAAGCAGAAGCCCTGTGGAAAAAAAGGATGGTAGTTGCAATGTTTTCACATGCTATTTGCTTAACTTAATCAAACTTTATATTTTTTAGAGAAAAAATACTATAATTTTAGTAAACACAAATGATACACCACAATTTTTGGACAAATTAAAGGTGAACTTATGTCAAGTAAATAGATTCCAAATATGTCAAGCCTCAAAACTGCGGTCACCTACAAAATGGCAAAAAAACACAGTACCCCAAAATTATCAATAGACAAAATCTTAAGTGCCTTCAAGGCTCATCAGTTTAGAGTTAACCAGAAATGAATAGAATTATTCCTCCAGCTCCGATGTCCGTGGTTATGCCCAATATTTGTTCCAGCTCACAGACAAATAATGTACACCGTGTCTTCATCATCAGGAGGCAATGCTGGAGGTACACTATACTACAAGCTATGTGTAGCTGCTTTGTATGATTGTCAGGGAGGACTGACAGGTGTATGTACCTGGCTACATGTGGTTACTACATCAGTGAATTCTTGTTTGTGTTGAAGTTATTTTAAACCCTCTGCTGTATCCTTACACCAAGGATCCTTTGGTGTCCCTAATGTCATATGTTGACATAATCGGGCATTATTCACAAGTTACATCTTGATAAACTTTCTCATTTACAAGACATTTATTTATTTATGGTACTTATATAGCGCCATCAATTTACGCCACGCTTTACATATATATTGTACATTCACATCAGTCTCTAACCCTCAAGGGGTGTACAATCTAAGGTCCCTAACTCACATTCATACATACACATACTAGGGACAATTCAGACAGGAGCCAATTAACCTACCAGCATGTCCTTGGAGTGTGGAAGGAAACCGGAGTACCTGGAGGAAACCCACGCAGACACATGGAGAACATGCAAACTCCAGACAGGTGGTGCCGTGGTTGGGATTCAAACCAATGACCCTAGTACTGCCAGGCGGATGTGCTAATCATTTAGCCACTGTGCTGCCCTCAAGCTTAATTGCAACATTGTTTCAACTACTTATTTTTTTGCACCCAGGGGTGATGAATTGCCAGTTTGCGGCTTAGTAAAGGACTGAGTAATTATTTGGTATAGGGTCTTGCTCTTAAATCATATGTATAAACGATATATAATTTTATCCTACTGTATGATGTATATACATGAAATAGAAGTACCAGATCAGCTTTACAGTTAGTTACTATCAGTTACATAAAATTTATTATTTCTAATGGGTTATTTTGTGTTTATGTTTTGGTTTTGCTTTTTATTGTATACAATAAAATATTGCAGTTTATTAATAAATATATATATATATATACACACAGTGGGGATCGAAAGTTTGGGCACCCCAGCTAAAAATTTGTATTAATGTGCATAAAGAAGCCAAGGAAAGATGGAAAAATCTCCAAAAGGCATCAATTAATACAAATTTTTAGCTGGGGTGCCCAAACGTTTGATCCCCAATGTATATATATATATATATATATATATATATATATATATATATTCATGCATTTCCTAAATACATTTTGAGTTATATTACGAGTGTACACTGCTGCTAAGCCCATTATGTTGTTTCTCCTCATTTATTTACTTTACTCCACCTGACCAATGAGTAACTAATACTAAAGCATCCACAATTAATTTTGCATTTCCAGATAGTTAAATAAAAAGTCTGTTCTAATGGTATGGGCATGATTTTAAAATGAGATGTTGTGGATAACCATTATGATATAAACCCCACCATCTCGTCTTTGTTATTTACAAAGGGAGAGTTAACTCATCAGCAGTTCAGTAACTGACACCTGAAAAATATCAGCGCCCTCCCATTCCTATAATGGCTTACATTGTGCTGCTATTGTGTCAGAGAGTATCTTTTTTCCTGATTCAGCTGCAACTTGCTGAAGAAGGACAGTGAGTACACAAAAGAACAAAATACTGGATACATTTTCAGAGCCTCTTTCGCTGAGTGGAATGGACAGCATATTCACTTTAATACTGCACTAGAGGGTAATGGGGGAGAAGATAAAAGTATCTGGAGCTTGTGATCATTTCTACAGCAGATAGAAGGATCACTCATCTCTTTCGGGAGTGCTGACAGCCCGAAGACTAATTTCATTACAAAGGTCAGACACACACGAGTCAATGATCAAGAGCTACAGGTGCTGTGCAGCTGCCTGGCCGCAGTACAAATCCCATGTACCTGTGAACACCATCCTGAGCAGGACTCGGAGCAGCATTTCATGAAGAAGCAAAAGAGGAACATGAGCAGAAAATACAAATAAAATCTATGATTTCTGTGTTCAGATACAGTATAAGAAATGCAGTTGAAACATAGAAAATTTTAAATATATATGTTATAGGGCTCTTTCAGACTTGTGGTTCCCTCTGAAGAGCATTCTACGTTCAGATTGCTTTTCTCAGGCCATTTGTCAGGTGGTGAGGAGGAACTATATTGCCATATTTAAACCTGCAATGCCACACAACTGTGTTGCAGTCACAGGAATTGCATGCACTTACAGTGCAGCAACACTGAGCTCAATGGGCAAGTTTGACCAGCAGTGCTGTTTGACAGACTGTGCAGCTTTAATCAAACTTGAATAATGCCTTTGCTATAGGTTTAGGCTACGGAATTATTAAACTTTGGGCAAAACTGCACACTTTGTTTTTATCTACAGGCATCCCTTACCTGCATAGGCAGGGGGTTTTTTTTTTGGTAAAGGTGAACTATGGCTTTAAAGTAAAAGTAAACCCACTTTTGTATCTTTTACCGGCAGGTAAGTCTTTAACAGCTGCCCACCCGCCCGCAATGTACTGCGGCAGAGCAGCAACTACAGGCAAAGTGATGTAGCCGTACGTCGCTCTGGCTGTACTAACATGCGACTGCTGCAGACACAACGGAATGAAGATCCCGGTGAACGGGACCCGGTGATCATGTGATCGCTATGCAGTCACATGATCACTATGTAAGCAAAGCTGTTATGAATCAATCTCATTCACAACAGCTCTGCTTCTCTTCCTAGTGAGCTGTGATTGGCCCACAGCTGTCACATGATACATGGGGCCGATCACAGCACCCTGTACCATGTGACCAGCTCCAGCCAATCACAGATAACTATCCTGAGCTGTCAAAACTTAACTCATTTATGACAATTCATGAATGAGTTTGGTTCTGACAGAAAGCTTTGCATTGCAGGAGAAATGATCTTTATGTATCCTGCAAAGCAAAGTGTAAAAAAAAAAAAAAAAAAATCCCTGATTACCCCTCCCCCACAGTATTACAATGTTAATATGGGGTTTTTTACTTTTTTTTTTTTTTAAAGAGTTTTTTTTTTTTTACTACTTGCCAACTTCTTACTCGCATTTTGCAGGCGAGCAGCAGCTCTTAGCAAAGCGATGTAATCTTGCGTCGCTTCCTATTTTGTGAACGCACCTGTGCCCCCCGCTGCCCCCCCACCCGTCGGTCCAGGGAGAGAAGTGAGAACACTGCACTGAGTAAAAGCACCACTACATTTTACACACACGTTCGATTAGTACATTTAATAAATGTAACCCTTTGATCGCCCCTATTAACCCTTTGATCACCTCGTTACGCAACCAGTGCCATTAGTACAGTGTCAGTATATAGAATTTTTCACTGATCACTGTATTCCTGCCACTAGTGACATCAGATAACGTCAGAGTTAGTTAGCGCCCCACCCAGCCAGGGTCAGCTAGCGTTAGATTGCCCACACATTATTGCACTCACGCTATAGGTTGCGGATCACCGCCATTACTAGTTTAGTGTTTGTACGGATCAAGATATTGATCACGTACAGAACTATACTAGTGCCTCCTTTGTATAGTGTCCCCAGAAACGCAGAGTTAGCAGGATCGGCCCTGTTTGCTGCCAGCGCTAGCGTTTAGCATTTTACCTTTTCAGGTAAGCCTTTCATAATGTGCTAGTATGCGATGCACACTAGTACATTATGCTCTTAACATGCAGGGTGAAGATTTTTTAGATTTTTTTGGGCTGTTTACTACCGCTTTAAACTTTCTATTTTGCATAGAAAAAATAATATTTTATAATTACATATGCACATCAGGGAAAATCTGCTCATTACCAAATCATCCAAGACTGTAGACATGTAAGCAGGTTATCTTTTTGACACTCTGAAACTTCCCACAATGCAGCCTGGTGATTGCTGTGATCACTGTTCCCAGGACAGAATGGCGGGATGTCGTGTCTGTCTTACAATGTGTGATCTGGAGAAGAATCAAGTCTCACGCAAAGCTGTATACTTATAAATGGCTTTTTAATGTTTTTTTTTCTCTCCAGTAAATGTAACAAAAATAGAAAGTATAATCTGCCTACAAATGTAAAAGCAGAGGCCAGGTTTCCTAGCCACAGTTTTTGAAGATTTAGATACATTGTATCCAAGGAATAATATTGGATAACATTACCAAGCATTACGGTTAACATAGATGGGCAGGGCTCATAAGAGTGACACATGGTGGTTGATTTACTAAAAAGGCAAATAGACTGTAAATTTCCCTTAGCTTAGTGATGAGAAGAAGCTCTGCCAATTATCATCATCCAATCCTGTGAAAGTAAAAACACTGTTTGTTTGTTTTTTACTTTCCCTACATTCTTTGGACAATGAATCTTCAACATTTTTACTAAGCTACAAAAAACATTCCTTGCAAAATAAACAGCCTATTTGCCTTTAGTGAATAAGCCCCAATGGTGAGGCCTCTGCCTGTATACACATCACCAATGAGACTGAGCCCCCACACCTTCTCCCCCTATTTTTCTGTCAGGTAGATGTAAAAGGTTGGCTTTATTTTCTCTTTGGGAATGGGAAGTCAGTGCCCGGCCACACAGAACTTTATGAGATAATATTTATGTGTGATAAGAAGAACCTCCACAGTTCGGAATATTATCTCTCTTTAGCTAACTCCTACACAGAGGAGAATCTGCCAGTTGTGGTATCTGTATTCAGGAGACTCCTTAAAAGCCACCTTGGCTTGACAGAAAAGCAGATGAGACCCTTCCAGATGCTGCCTCAAACATGAATTATTTTATCCCAGCATTTCATATTACTGATCTGTGCCTGCTGTACCATGTACTTGTATGAGAAAGTATCCTGTTCTGTTCTCTATGTTAAATTCTTGGTGATCCTGCCAGCCCCCTTCTTTCCTATTTCAAATGACCAAGCCAGCACATTATTATTATTATTATACAGTATTTATAAAGCGCCAACAGTTCACTCAGCGCTGTACATTACAATGGGAGACAGTACATGCGACAGTACAAGAACAATACAATGTGATACACGAGGGGTTCGAGGGCCCTGCTCTTTCGAGCTTACAATCTAGGAGGAAGGGGATAGTGGTACAGGAGGAAATGGCTGTGGGGGATGGAGTGGTAAAAAGAGTGGAGGAGGTCGGCAATTAGCAGGGGGTGGGGTAGGCTTCCCTGAAGAGGTGGGTTTTCAGGGTGCGCCTAAAGGTGAAGAGAGTAGGTGATAGTCTGATGGATTGGGGTAGGGAGTTCCAGAGGATGGGCAACGCCCTGGAGAAGTCCTGGAGGCGGGCATGGGAGGAGGAGACCAGGGAACTAGAGAGAAGGAGGTCTTGTGAGGAGCGGAGAGTGCGTGTTGGGTGGTATATGGATATAAGGTCAGTGATGTAATTTGGGGCAGTATGATGGAAAGCTTTGTATGTCAGTGTTAGGATTTTGAATTTGATCTGTTGGGCAATCGGAAGCCAGTGGAGGGATTGGCAGAGGGGGGTGGCAGAAACGGAGTGGTTGGTAAGGTGAATGAGTCTGGCTGCCGTATTCAGGATCGACTGAAGCAGGGATAGCCTGTGGCGAGGCAGGCCAGTGAGGAGGGAGTTGCAGTAATCGAGTCGTGATATGATGAGGGAGTGGATGAGCTGCTTAGTGGTTTCAATGGAAGCAAGGGCGTATTTACCACAAGGCAAACCGGGGCGGCATTTTTTTGGGGGGTAGCACTGCCCCCTGGAAGAAGGGACATATGCAGCGTGGGACCAGGTGGGATCTGAGAGAGGCTGTGGGCTACTTGATGGTGTATGCAGAGCCTGACTGTCATTCCCAGAGATGTCCAGAGCTGGAACGGTGTGTCTTTCTCTCTGTCACCGAGGGGGGGGTGTTAGTGAAACGCTCTCTTAGGTGGGGGGAAAGATGGGACAGGGGTGTTGTTGTTCACTGTCAGGCTCTCTTCACGGAGGGGGGGGGGTCTGGGCGTTGGTTGATGTCAGGCTTTCTACGACAGGGAGGAGGGGCGTCCGATTTTTGTGTTGCCTAGGGCAGCACAAAACCTAAAGTCACCACCGAGTACCTTGTGTGCAGTCTGTCTGATTCTGGCCATTCTGATACCCATGAAAGTGGGATGATCTCATCTGACCTCCTTTTAATAAGGGGTCTAACCATCCGGGACGGGGTGCAATTTTATGTGGTGGCAGGGAAAGATTGCCTTGGCATAACGTCACATGGTGTGGAAAGATTTGTATCCTGCTGACACTATGGGGCAGATTTATTAAAACTGACAGTGCAGAGTTAATTTGTGATCTACAAATGAAAATATTCCCATCTCACTTGTTTATTTTCATCTGTGAAAGTGAGAATAATTAACAAACAACTAAAAATTTACAAATAAACATTTCTGACATTTAAAAAAAAAAAAAAAAATCAGGGACCAATATAGCCACCCTTCTTTTCAATAACAGTCATAAGCCTTCCATTCAGTTTCTGTTTTTTTTCTGATCTGTTAACGATCAACTTTTTGTGCAGCAGCAACCACAGCTTCCCAGACACTGTTCAGAGAGGTGTACTGTTTTACTTCACCACAAATGTCCCGTTTAGGAAGGGCCCACAAGTTCTCAATAGGGTTTAGGTCAGGTGAGGAAGGGGGCCATGTCATTATTCTTTCATCTTTACGGCTTTTACTGTCTAGCCACACAGCAGAGTACTTTGATGCATGTGATGGAGCATTGTCCTGCATAAATATCATGGTCTTCTTAAAAGATGCAAACTTTTTCCTGTACCACAGCTTGAAGAAAGTGTCTTCTAAAAACTGGCAGTAGATTTGGAAGCTGATTTTGAGTCCACCTTCAACCCGAAAAGGTCCATCTAGCTCATCTTCAATAATACCAGCCCGTACCAGTACCCCACCTCCACCTTGCTGGCGTCTGAGTCAAAGTGGAGCTCTGTGCCTGTTGCTGATCCAGCCACGGGCCCGTCCACCTGGTCTGTTAAGAGTCACTCATCTCATCAGTCCATAAAACCTTTGAAAAATCTGTCTTCAGATATTTCTTGGCCCAGTCTTGACGTTTCAACTTGTGTGTCTTGTTCAGTGGTGGTTGGGTTTCAGTCTACCTTACCTCGGCCATGTCTCTGAGCACGGAACACCTTGTAATTCTGGACACTCCAGGTAGGTTGCAGTTCTGGAATATGACAGCATTGAAGGATAATGGGTTCCTGGTAGTTCACATTGATGCTTCTCAAATCTTTGGCAGTTAATTTGCGTCCTTTTTTCTCAACACGTTTCTTGGGACCTCGTTGACTATTTGCAACAAAACGTTTGATGATTGTGTGATCACGCCCCAATATCTTAGCAATTTCAAGAGTGCTGCATCCCTCTGAAAGACTTTTTACAATTTTTGACATTTCAGAGTCAGTTAAATCTCTTTTTTGCCTATTTGGCCAGAGGAAAAGAAGCTGCCTAATAATTATGCACACCTTGATATATAGGGTATTGTTCTCCTTAGGCCACACTCTCCCTCATTACACAAATATACTTCACCTGATATGCTTAAATCCAATAAGCATTCACGTCTATACAGCTTGGAGTTGAACAATATGCATGAAAATGATGATTTGGTCAAAATGCTCACTTGCCTAATAACTGTGCACACAGTGTGTATATGGTCAGGGGGAGTACTGTGATCTCTGTGAGAGGAAATAAGTAACAAGAAGTGTTACACTGACTAATTGCTTACCATGCTGCATTTAACAGAAACTTGTATAGCTGATGCTAAGGACACTTTAGTTTCCTAATTAAAATTGCAATTACAAAATGTTCATGCTAGCAAAGATTTTTATTTTTACATTATCAATGGGCCTCATTTATGTAAATGTCTATATTGCAGCAACAGGTTACATTAGATATCACAAGAGACATCAAGGAACCTGCAGTGGGTGCGTTTTGGGAATCTCTACTGCATTACGATACAAACAAGGAGAAGGGTGAACTTTAGCAATACCCTGCAGTAGAGTATTGAGAAAGTAGGACATGCTTCCTTTATACATCACAAGGGTATTTATTGGAGGATACCTTCAATCGCACTGCTGTAATTTCTTTGTTTTGAGATATACAAACCAACTTATAAGAACTGATTGGAAATTTCACCAAACTGCTAGACCTTCTCAGAAAAACATCCTACCAGATGGTTGCCAGTGATGTGGTCAGAATTTTGCAAGCATCCTTTTAAAGGATCCTTGGAAGAGTGCTACAGGGCTTCCATCACATTGCACCAAACTACATCTACATGCCCTCATGCAGCAGTGGGAACAAATTAAAGGAGGATTCTACAACATGGCGTCGATCCCAAATGTAATAGGTGCAATCAATTGTACGCATTTCCCCCTATTCCCACCCACTCAAAAGGAATAGAAAAGGGTATCATTCTATGGACATTCAGGTGGTGTGTGACACCCAACTGTTGACCCATGATGTGGTGACTGGTTTCCCTGGATCTGTACACAACACCCATATACTACAGCAGTCTCAAATTTATGAAAATTATGAGAAGGGAATATTTCATGGTGGCTGGCTACTTGGTGAGTCAATGAGTAATTGTGCAATAAATTATATATTTACCTATAATCTCCATGCCTTGTGTGTCACTTCCATGCTGTCTTCAAACTTCTTAGTAGTTTCTCACCTCTGCAATGCTCATACCTGTGACTCTTCTGTTATCTGAAGGGCCATATTCAGAATCTCCCCCCCAAAAATATTTTTGTTTATATATATATATATATATATATATATAACATTGCGTTTTAATTTTTTCATGTATCATAAATGTGGTTTACGATTGTATTTCAAAATGTAACATAAACCATATTTTTTCATTAGGTGATTCAGGCTCTGCCCACCAGAAATTACCTTCGACACAGGGACGTGCGATAACATAATGCACAAAAAAATGTGGTAATTACCACATTATGGAAACTTTACCACAGTAGTTATCTACCGCACAATTCTTAGTTAACAGAACATTTACACAATTGTTTCTGCATGCGTTATTTTACTATAGCGTTATAGTCTGTTATTTTTTTTTACATTCTTTAACAGACCAAGCTGTGCAGCCAAACTATATGGTAGAGCAGTGTAGCCACTCACAATTTTTCCTTTACACTTCTATGGAACTGGATGGGTTAACTGCCCCAAATTAGAGTGCAGTTGTTGGCTTCTACACTAAGGGAAGTGCAAGTACAGTCCATAGTCATCCATGGAGTGTACACACAGATACTATTATATTATTATTATAATACAGGATTTATATAGCGCCAACGGTTTGCTCAGCGCTTTACATTATAGTGGAAGACAATACAGTTCAATACAAGAGGGAGTTGAGGGCCCTGCTCCTTGGAGCTTACAATCTAGAAGGGAAGGAGATACACCAACAAGCAACAATTCTTTTGTATCTGAATACAAAAGATACTTACAATTAAATTCCTAAAAACACTTCCTCTGTGATGAACGGATCAGTATTATGTTTCATCCTCCCAGAGTGGCCGTTATTCAAACTGATTTCTTATGTGGCTTTGATAACAGCACTGTGGAGAACAGTAGAAGAGTATGCAGTCTCTCCAATGCATCCCAGCCCTCATTACTCAGTATGTCATGCCGCCAATTGTGTACACTCCCTCACTGCTAATTTGGAGCCTAAATCAAATTAAACTGCTGCCATCAAGTCACTGGGATAGAATCTAGACAGATTTGCAAGATGAAGAAAATACAAGTCTTAAATGCATTCAGTGGCCACTTTGCACAGTATACCAGGAAGGTATACATTTGTGGAATAAATTCATAGAGATGCTTAAAATGTTCCTTTTAGATTTTGCTCTAACTGCTTGTAGGCCATAAGTTTGTGCTATGCGCCTTCTGTACCACCTTAAAACAAAGAATAAAAACTGTGTATGCTAAACTAACCCTCCATCTTCAGGTTGATTCATCAGAGCAGGCAGCATTTTTCCAATATTCAGTCTGCAAGTTTTGTGATTAGGTACCCAGTGCAGCCTCATTTCCCTGTTCCTAGCAAAATTCAGTGTGGTCTTTTGCTGCTGTAGCTCATCACCATACATGTTTTGTATTCATACACAGCCTTCTCTGTTCCACATTTGTAAAGGGTGGTTTTTAGGAAAGCTAATATGACCTCTTATCAATAACAACGGGTTTTCACCCACAAAACTGCTAGTCATGGATGATTTGTGCGCCATTCAATGTAAACTCCATAGAATGAAATATGTGAAGTCCCCTGAGGTCAGAAGCTTCTGAGTCATCAACCACGTTCTGCACCAACAAATATTCCTTGGTCAGTTGTTGCTTAGGTTTGGCCCCTAATCTGATGTTTGGTCAAATAACAACTTGACCCGTTGATTACATCTGTATGTTTTATGTATAGAGCTGCAGTCACATGATTCATTGTTTGGCTATTAAAGGGATGCTATAATGGTTTTGGGTCAATCTCACCTGACCTTCAGATATGCAATTTATCCACTATGAATGTAAGATGAAAGTGGCCAAATATTTCACCTATAAAACCTTCATAACACTGCACTGTAAAACAGCATTGAAAACTAAGTTTACCCCCTTTCACTGTCCTCTAAAAAGCAATCTACTGCAGATCGTTTTTCAGGAAGGGTGGTAGTCAATGCCGCAAGTGTGAAAAAAGCCCAAATGGTCCAAGCAAGATGAACATTTCAGATCAATAATGAACCTTAAGCTGAAATGTTACATTTTTCCAAAAACTAAAAAAAGCAAACTGAATTTTGGAAAATATGAAAAGCCTGAGGTGGTAGAGCTTAGAACCTTCACAGATGGGAAGCAGATTTCCACCAATACAAAACAGTCTGTAGAGAACAACTCATATGTACACACCCATGTGCCCAGTGAGATGGTCTATTCTATGACCCCCAGCAGGTGTATGGCTACACAGAGTTTCAGAAATAGATAACTAATCTGTGGTATGAAGAGAAAAATAGCAGTTTTATTTCTAAGATCAAAAGTGTTTAATATATTTCAGAACAGATACACTAAATCTCATTGGAATCTTTGAACAGAAATTCAGGATCCCACATTATGTTTCAGAATAATTTATTTGACATTTCCATAGCACCTGCACATCAAATCTGCTGTCATTGCCGGCTGATTAATACTCAACTGCTTTTTTCCTTTCTAAAGGGTTTATGTATAAAGTATTCAGGGCATTTCATTCGTCATTGTGGATAAGCTGTACTTCTAACCCTCAGCAGCTCCTCAGCCATTCTGTAAGCTAAAAGGGTTTTTACATCAAACTCAATAACTGAACATTTTGAGGGACATTAAGTCACTAAATGGCTTTTTGTGTCAAAATAGTTTTTCTCCCCTTACAATGGAAATGCAAGAACAGCTTCAAACAGTTAAATGCAACTTCAGAAAAAAGTCAACTGCACTTGTAAAGGAGTTCGGATGGAAGTCAGAAGCATCTCAGAGTGATCTCAAATGCAAGCCTAATGCACCTGAAAGCAAGCTGCATTTGACGAACTTTACAAGCCATTATACTAGCCTTATGCCCTGTACACACGATAACAAAATTGTACAAAAAATTTTTGCGGAACCACTGATGGAACGATTTTCTCTTTGTTGGTGAGCAGGATGTTTTAACAGATAATGATATTGTGAACAAAAAAATCCAGTTGAACAACAGTGAAAAATTTTGTCGTTTCACATACGAACGACCCATTTTCTATACGGTGGTATGACGGTCGTATGAAAAAAATCTATCAAGCGCTATCACGCATGAGCAGAAACAGAAGATGACCCGGATGTTTATGTCCAAGGAATCTTCATAAACACAAACGAAAAATCCAAATGTTAAAAGCAAATTGGCCTAATGAGATAATGAAGCCAGAATTCTGCAGATTATATTTTATGTGTCACTATTTATGCATATAGGTCAGGGGTGGGCAAACTTTTTGACTTGAGGGCCGCAATGGGTTCATATATTGGACCCGGGGGCCAGACCAAGAGTAGATGAATGATGTGTATGTGTCATCCATAGTAAGTATAGTAATATTCCCCCATAGTAAGCATAGTAATTAATCCCCCATATAGTAATTCATCCCCCATAGTAATTCATCCCCCATATAGTAATTCATCCCCCACAGTAATTCATCCCCCCTATAGTAAATCATCCCCCCTATAGTAATTCATCCCCCATAGTAATTCATCCCCCATATAGTAAATCATCCCCCATATAGTAATTCATCCCCCCTATAGTAATTCATCCCCCCTATAGTAATTCATCCCCCATATAGTAATTCATCCCCCATATAGTAATTCATCACCCCTATAGTAATTCATTCCCCATATTAAGTCCCCAAGTCTCCCCTATGTCAATTCACTTACCTTTGCTCCGCGCGTTCCTCTCGCCGTGTTCCCGCGCCGCTCCGGTGTAGCATTAAAATCTGTCTCCTATGAGGATCTGTCCCCCTCGACGTATCTGCGCATGTGCCAGTTTCAGGCATTAGCAGCCGATCGGCGATCTCCGGCACATGCGCAGATACATCGAGGGGGACAGATCCTCATAGGAGACAGATTTTCATGCTACACCGGTCTTCAGGGCGGACTGTGAGAGGAGCCTAGTGGGAGCCTAGCTCCGCGGGCTGGATTAAAAGGTCCGCCGGGCCGTATACGGCCCGCAGGCCGTAGTTTGCCCATTGCTGATATAGGTCATGTAATAAATGATATTATACTCATTGCTGGTAATCGTTGTGTATATCGCTCGTTCTGGCCTGAAGGGCGTGGCTACAAGGTCACACACACACCGCATCACTTCCACTTGTAGGGAAGACATCAACACTACGTATTGCCCAACAAACAATTTTTTTAGATTGGTTAATGTGGGCCACGATTTCAACCAACGAATGAATGCCTTTCAGTCATCGGAAGACCGATTGGTCGATTTTCTAATCATGTATTCCCACCTTAAGGATGCTAGAATTAGGATTCACCACTGATGTCTCGAGGTGCTTCAGGTGTCAACACAAAATTATATTAGGAGACTCTGATCTGGATTCTGGGATCTCAAAGAAACTCTCAGAAACCGTTTTTTGGTAAGAGAATATTGATGTGTTAAATATAGCAGCTGCTTCTCTCCACCGGAATCTTCAGTAGACAAAGCGTTCACACTATAGTCACAGTCCAGCTTTGAGTCTCACTTCATCCATCACACCAGCTCTGTTAATACTTCTAATTTTGAAACAGTCTAAGCAAGTCTGGAGTGCGCAAAATGTGTCACAAGATATAAATATAATGAATCAGAAAGGAGGCTTTATTTTAACTGGCACAATATTCACATAAACCACCCAGCTTTTCTTGAGAAATGATTGGCTCCTCCGGGTTTCTGAATATCAGCTGTGCGCTGATATGTGGTTAATACTAGTGCAAACTTCACTCGTACTTCCAGACTAGGTTGCAAAAACAAATGGGTTTGCTACTCCTGAGCGCATCATTCTCACAATGCCACACATGGACTTTGTCATTTAATGCCTCATGCTTGTGGTTCTCAGTGAAGACCTATAAAAGGGTAGCTGGACACGTTATGGGACACGACACATCAGAAACAGAGTATACTGCAAGCCCTTTGATGAACACAGCTGCCTTCTATTCTAAGGCTTGTGTGTGGGCAATGTGGTTTAATTTCTACCATTGGGTAGTGCCAAGCAGAGGAATGTTGCATCCCTCCTCTGTTTTCTCAGGAATTGGCAGAGCTCTGAACGTTGTTCTGGTATGTTGACATGTGCGTGATGTCAAATGTGAAAAGCCCAAACTCCCTGAAGTCGTACAAGACAGGATTGCATCTCTGTTGTGTAAGAGCAATGACTACTGCGTAGCAAACTTTACTTTAAAATGGAAAACGATATTGAGGGATTCCTCGTGCAGAGTTCATTATTATTAAACATACACATTTTAATATGAAATCACAAAAAAGCGTTATTAAAATGTATGCTACCTTAAATATTGTTTCCTATGTGTGTGTTCACATATGTGTATTTTATAAATCATAGTCTATCATTTTCATGCAGATCTTCCATCTGAAGTACCTGGTTGATCCTGGCCAGTCACCTTTGTTCTAAACTGACCACACAAAGCACAGATTCTGATCTGTTAGGTGGTTTATGTTTTGGCTAGCCATTCAGAGATTCAGGACACTGTGCAGACACACAGCAAATGCCTGCATTAGGTAGTCTGTCTAGCTACCCCTTGCCCCCCGACCAATCACAGCCTACCTCTGGCACACATATCCTCCCAATTACAGCCTGCCTCTTGAACCCCCCCCAAAGCACAGCCTGTATATCTTGCCTCAGTCTGAACTGACTATGGAATACACACATCCCATGTGTCTGCACAGTGTCCTGTAACCCTGCCCCCCAATTTTAGGAAGAAGAGATGCATTATCACTTGACAGAACTTTACCCTTGTAGAAAAGGTAAGAAATTATATCTAAAACTAAGCCCAAGCAGTTATGGTGCATGCATAGTTATGACTGTATTAGAAAGTGCCTAGAACATTGTAAGTTCACAACTACATTAAGTAAAGCAAGCACAGTAACCCTGTGGGTTTCAGTTTACAATCACCTCTGTTATAAAAAGATATCTTATTGGTTGTGATGAGTCACTGTTGCTTACGGATTAAGCTATAGTCTACATTAACCCTTTCAACGTCAGGCCCGTATGTCATACAGACCTGACAGCAAGGGGTTTTATACATGATCTGGGAGCTGCAGCCACTGGGATTGTGTATAAAACTGACAGGCAGACTCCTGCCTGTCAGGTGGTAGTCTGGTGTATTATTGTGTTTGTTTAGTCTAGAACTCACTTTATTGTGTTTTATACGGAAATTTTGCATTTCCTAGACCTTTGTGGTAACATCGTATGAGAAAAAATAAGAACTACCACTATTTTATTCTCTTATCAGGTCTGCTTTCAGAAAACATATAATGTTTGGGGGTTCTGTATAAACTTCAGGCCTAAAAGAATTTTTTTGAACATGTGTGCAAAAAATGCAAAAACATCTGACAGCGAAAGGGTTAAGATTTATTATTAAGAAGAGATATATATATATATATATATATATATATATATATATATACACACACACACATACATACATATACAAACACACACATACAAGGAGTAAAAACTGCATTTATTTTTCGACATACTCCCCTGCTACATTTATACCCAGTGCTTAATTAATGCATGGAAAGCTTCAGCATGAAAAAATTTGTCAGTACACCTGAACCATCCTAGGACATTCGTGAATGATTGTGTTTCCCATTCCCATAGAAAGAGTTGTCTCTTGTGTAATTTCATAACAGGTTATGCATCAATTATCCAGGATCAGGTGTTCCACATGCTGAATATTCACAGGAATGACTTTCTGTGGGCTGGGAACCACCGCGGCCGGGATCGTCACTGATGGACGCACGGCCATCTTTGAAATGTTTACACCACTAAAATGTCTCACTGTGGCTGAGCATCTCATCACCGTACTGTGCTTGAAGTCTTCTGTAGATATCCGTGGGTTTTACACCTTCTTTCACAAAAAAACTTCATCACCACATGCTGTTCCATGCATGCACTAGCACTGTTGTCTGCCACCTTGATTAACAGGCTCAGTGTGTGTGTGTGTGGTGTGTGGTGTGTGGTGTGTGTGTGTGTGTGTGTGTGTGTGTGTGTGTGTGTGTGTGTGTGTGTGTGTGTGTGTGTGTGTACACCCCTCACATTTTTGTAAATATTTGATTCTATCTTTTCATGTGACAACACTGAAGAAATGACCAGGGGCGGACTGACCATTTGGAAACTCGGGCATTGCCCGAGGGCCTGGGGTCAGTAGGGGGCCCCATGAGATGCCCCTGGTACCTTTTTCATAGGCTTTTTTGAGTTTGGGCAAGAACACAGGGGCCCCATGAGTTGTCAGTCTGCCCCTGGAAATTACACTTTGCTACAATGTGACGTAGTGGGTCTACCGCTTGTATTTGCTGTCCCCTCAAAATAACTCAACACACAGCCATTAATGTCTAAACCGCTGGCAACAAAAGTGAGTCCACTCCTAAGTGACAATGTCCAAATTGGGCCCAATTAGCCATTTTCCCTCCACGATGTCATGTGATTCGTTAGTGTTACAGGGACTCAGGTGTGAATGTGATAACCAATTGCTGTGACAAGCATTTGCGTGCTACAAATAACTGAATTTGATATAAGACATTTTGGTTACATTGATAGATCATCTTAAAAATATATCTTATTTAAATAATGCATGTGGCTTGTTTGGCACCTTATATGGCAATATAACTAACGGGAAATGATAACTACAATGTGCATTGCGCACCAAAACATCTTCCCAAATGTGTCTATGTTCTGGGCTCAGTGTTTTGCTATGTGAAGTGGTACAATTATTCGGTGAAAAATGTCACTGCAACCTAAACACAGAAGTACGCTTGTCTGCGGAAGAGCTCTGTGAAACATGAGGCATAACAGACAGATCTCTGTGATCTTCCCAGGCTGTTTAGTCCTGAAAGTTGCATCTTTGAAGCATAGTAGAGCCGGAAATGTCAACACCTGCCCTAATCTCCAGCCAATAATTTTGTCCAGTCCATTTTTGGAGTTTTGCGTGGAATGTGTCAGATTTGGCTTTTTGTTTCTCCACATTTTTGTATCATATCAATACAAACAAAGAAATAAGCATGAGAATGCTTAACCCCTCACCTACAGGGCACTTATGCACCCTTCCTGTCCAGGCCAATTTTCAGCTTTCAGCGCTGTCGCATTTTGAATGACAATTGCGCGGTCGTGCAACACTGTACCCATATGAAATTTTTATCATTTTTTTGAGACAGATAGAGCTTTCTTTAGGTGGTATTTAATCACCTCTGGGTTTTTCATTTTTTTGCTAAACAAACCAATAACAACTGAAAATTTTGAAAATAAAAAGTTTTTTCTTACTTTTTGTTATAAAATTTTGTAAATATGTGATTTTTCTCTTTCACAGATGTGCGCTAATGAGGCAGCACTGACTGGCACTGATAGGTGACACTGAAAGGCAGCTCAGATGGGCACTGATATGTGGCATTGATGTGCACTGGTAGGCACTGATATGTGACATTGATGAGGCATTAATGAGCACTGGTAGGTGGCACTGCTGGGGCTACACTGATCATCAGGGCACACTGATCATCAGTGCCCTAATGATCAGTGTACATGTCCCCTCTGAGGAATGCCGATTACCGGCTCTCCTCTCCTCTCGAGCTGTCAGCGTGACCGATAACCATCATTTCCCTATTTACATGCGATCAGCTGTGATTGGACACAGCTGATCACATGACCGAGCTGGCATGTTCGGCTCTTTCCGTTGATTGGTGATCCGCTGTGTCCGAGGAGCTGTGCCCACGTGGTTAGAGTACGAGAGAACCGCCTTGCGCCCGTCATTTCCTTATGAGGTGGGCAGGGGTGCCAATACTTTTGGCCATGATTGTAACAGGCTGCATACAGTACACCAAAACACAATCCATATTACAAAAAAAAAATAATATATATGTCAGACATATATATATATTTATTTCTGTTATTATAATACAGGATTTATATAGCACCAACAGTTTGCTCAGCGCTTTACAATATAACGGGATACAATACAGCAACAATACAGGTCCATACAAGAGGGTTAGGAGGGCTCTGATCCTGGGAGCTTACAATCTGAGAGGGAGGGGCTAGTGGTACAAAAGGTAACAAAAGGTAAAAGGGGATGGACTGGTTGGAAGAGTAGAATATTCCAGTATTAACTGAGGGCAGGATAGGCTTCCCTGAAGAGATAGGTTTTAATAGATTGCCTAAAAGTGAGCAGAGTAGGCAATAGTCTGATAATATGGGGTAGAGAGTTCCAGAGGATGGGGGAAGCTCTGGAGAGGTCCTGGAGACGAGCACGGGAGGAGGAGACAAGGGAGCTAGAGAGCAGGAGGTTGTGCGAGGAGCAGAGAGTACATTTTGGGTGATATATATATATATATATATATATATATATATATACACACACACAATTTTTTTTTAAACAGAAAAACTTTTTTACCCTGAAAGGCCACCATCGCTAATAGTGACTTTGCCTGGTCTGAGATGATGTCCTCTGTCTGCTGCAGGCAGGAGGAAGCATTTCCTCAGTCTCCCCTCCCTCAGTCATCAGACTGCAACTTTGTAGCCAGTCAAGATGAGAAACTGCAGAAGGGGCTGATCTCTGTCAGACATTTTGTAATATAGAACATCATAGACACCCGGATTTACATGATTGTGTCATCTCTGAGTCTGCATTTCAGTGCAGTAAGTAGATGGTGACCCTGAATGATGCCTGAACAAAGATGGAGCCGTATTTCTGAAGAGAAATGCAGATGAAGGCATGGTCAGGGGGAGTACTGTGATCTTTTTGAGAGGTAAATACTCTAAAGTGCAGACAAAAACAGAAAAAATCAGCACAATGGACATGACTTACAGTCATTAGGATATATGTCACTTGTGCTGATTCCTCTGCTGCTAGCAGTCATCTTCCTCCATCCTGCACCCCCAACCCCCACTGCTTCCAGTGTGGCAAGAGTTAATACAATGAAAGGGTTTTCACAGGCTTTCATGAAGAGAACCTGCACTGGCTGCCCAGCTCCACTAGTCATAGAAGTCATACTACAGCTTCTACGAATGGAGGGTTTCGGAGCTTTCAATCAGCCACCTGTCTTCCATTCATAGTTCACTTTCCATACCAGCAGAGGAATCAACACAAGGGACACATTCTACTCACTGTATTTCCCTTGTGCTGATTTTTCTGTTTTTGATTTTGGCTGCACTTAGGCTTTAATATATGTAAAGATGGGTCTACTTTAAGAGCTTGGTGAATCCACCAAATTTTCAGAAACAAATAATTAAAACCACTAATAAAAGAAGAAGAGTGAAAATTCATTAAAGACTGAATGTGTAAACGACTCTAATAAAATGTCCCCGCTTTGATCATTTTTCAGCCATAACATTGTTTTTCTGCAGTCTTTCCTAAGCTGCCAGCAGCATTCACACTGTCATCCCTGTGAATAATTAAGCTGAAGGAGAAAAAATCTTTTTGAGAGCCTGCAGGATGGTTCTCCTGTGTGCAGCAGCAGCTGTGCCGTCATCTTCCGCAAACAGTGGCAATATATTTCAGCACCTCACAAGCCGCCGTCATATTGCTGAAAGCATCTAAGAGCTGCCTGACAAGACAGAGGGATGAAATTTCGGCTAGATCCACAGGGACCTCTTGAATGATATGTTGTTTCACTGGGAGAAGAGGCAGAGGGCAGAAGCCCAAATCAGGTGCAAACCTGGGCCAGCAGGCGGAAGAGAAGCCGACAGGCCTGAAAAGCGTCTGACAGCAAAGAATAATACAGGGAGGGAGATACAGTGACAGCTCATCAAACACAGCAACCCAAGGATGGTTAACTACTCAGGTTCTTCAGCAGGGACTGTAGGCAAACAAACCAGTTTAATAGGTTGGAAAGCGTTATAATGACCACTGTGGGCCCTTCGCCGCTGTGGCCTGTCTGCAGTTTGCTACACGGTGCATTTGTAATACGCATTACATACATGAGTGGAAGAATCTGTCAGCGTTAGTGGGAATGTCATCGCATCTGCACGGCAAAACGCACCCTATATCACAAGTCCGTGATTTGTTGTTTACAATGCACACTATAAAGAAAGGGTCAGGAGTCCTCCTGCCCTATAAAAGGAAGTTTACCTAGCCTAAAGCTGCCAACACTCAAAGACTGATACCAAAACAGTGTTAATCATACATATAAATAGTGTAGCGCTCATACCAAATAATGAATACTAAAAAATATGACAAATACATGCAATGTGGCTCTTCACTGAAATATAAATAATATAAAATGAAAAATATAACGAAATTCATACAATGTAACTCTTCATTACAACGGTGTAAAACATATATACCGTGTTCCAAATTATTATGCAAATGATATTTTTCTCATTTACTTAAATAATTGATGTAAATTACAGTCAGCATAATTCTCATGTTATCAACTATTAAGAGTACGATTCAAATTTTACTGAACAAACCTCCTAATGAGAACAGGATTTTTGTTAAACATAAACAACTTCCAATGCACTATTCCAAATTATTCCGCACAGTAAGTTTCAAAACACTTTATAGGTTGTAAAGAACTGAAAATTGTCATTTGTCGTGTTTGCAGCATATTTACTGAAATCAAAAGCTATTTTAATCAAACTTTTAACAACATTTTAACTTTTTAAACATTTGAACCGGTCACGTTACATTGTAACATAGGAGCCCTTATTTGATAGCAGCTTCACAAGTCTTGCATCCATTGAACTTGTGAGTTTTTGGACAGTTTCTGCCTGAATTTGTTTGCAAGATGTCAGAATAGCCTCCCAGCGCTGCTGTTTGGATGTAAACTGCCTCCCACCCTCATAGATCTTTTGCTTGAGGATGCTCCAAAGGTTCTCAATAGGATTGAGGTCAGGGGAGGATGGAGGCCACACCATGACTTTCTCTCCTTTTATCCCCATAACAGTCATTGATGCAGAGGTATTCTTTGCAGCATGAGATGGTGCATTGTCATGCATGAAGATGATTTTATTACGGAAAGCATAGTTCTTCCTTCTGTACCAGGGAAGAAAGTGGTCAGTCATAAACTCCACATATTTTGCAGACGTCATCTTTACACCTTCGGGGACCCTAAAGGGGCCAACCAGCTCTGTTCCCATGATTCTGGCCCAAAACATGACTCCACCACCGCCTTGCTGATGTCGCAGCCTTGTTGGAACAGGGTGGCCGTCCACCAACCATCCACTACTCTATCCATCTGGACCATCCAGGGTTGCACAGCACTCATCAGTGAACAGGACTGTTTGAAAATTAGTCTTCATGTATTTTTCTGCCCAATGCAGCCGTTTCTGCTTGTGAGCATTGGTTAGTGGTGGCCGAATAGAAGGTTTATGCACAGTTGCAAGACTCTGGAGGACTCTACACCTTGATGTCCATGGGACTCCAGAGGCACCAGCAGCTTCAAATATCTGTTTGCTGCTATGTAATGGTATTTTAGCAGCTGCTCTCTTGATCCGATGCATGGATCTGGCAGAAATCTTCCTCAATGTGCCTTTATCTGCACGAACCCGTCTGTGCTCTGAATCAGCCGCAAATCTCTTAATAGTGTGATGATCACGCTTAAGTTTTCATGAAATATCTAATGTTTTCATACCTCGTCCAAGGCATTGAACTAGTTCACTCTTTTCGGTAGCAGAGAAATACTTTTTCTTCCCCATATTGCTTGAAAATGGTGCTCTGCTTAATAATGTGGAACACCCTCCTTTAGTAGTTTTTCCTTAAATTGGGCTCACTGGCCAATCTAATTATCACAAGTGTCCAAGATTGTTTTCAGTGATCAAAAGAGCCCTGAGACACAATGCCATCCAGGAGAAAAAACTGAAAAACAAAATATTTAATCTTTGTGACACTTAAATATAATTTGCATAATAATTTGGAACGCGGTGTATAGTGTCAGACCTGAAAAGAGCATCTGTTAGATAAATGCAATCGCTGGGACTGGTCTACAAGCAGATATTCAACCAGAAACAGAAAATGTGACAATCAACTGATGCCAAGAAAATATAATTCCTGAAGTGAGAGCCCAGAAATTAGACCAAATATCACAGTATAAGGATGGCAGGTAATTCAGCATGTAAGGGTTCAATGCAGCTAAACATGGAATAAATGGCGTTGTGACCTCATAGCTGTCTGAGCTCCACCAGCCCATGTCCAGTTACACCCCCATAATATTTAAAGTAGAACTATAGGCAAAACTTTTTTTTTCATTTTTTGATTGAGTAAAGGAGGGTTATAACCCCTGTATATTTCTTTTTTCCCCCCGCTCCGTCCCTTTAGGGGAGTTTACCTTCACTTCCTGTCCCATAGACAAAACAGAAAGTAAGAGATATTTCCTGCAAATTAAGAGAATATCTTGGGAGAACTCCAGGTCACCAGAGCTAGTGTCCCCAATAGAACATTTCCCCTCTACTTTTATTGGGACAACCCAAAATTTGAGATTTTCTTTTACTTTCACTTTCATTGATAATGGTAAACAGGATAAATAGAGAGGGTGAATCTCCATAATGAGGGCACAGACAGCAATAAGAGCCTAACAGGTGTTCAAATAATCCCTCCCCTCTCTATCCAACAAGAAAGGTTTGCCTTTAGTTATACATTAAAGCAATAACAAACCCAGAAACAAACATTTAATATATTGCAACTCATGATTTATTTTATGCGCATTTGTTATTTTCACCTGGTCATCCTGCCAGTAAGTCTTTTGTTTTTCAATAGGACAAGCTGTCCTGCAGATGTAGCAGTTAGAAGGTTAAGACAATTTTTTTTACCACTGACAGGAGTGCTTACAATGGTTTGCTTTTATTTCTGTAAAATCTGTATCACAAAATTGTTGATGTACCTGCTTATAAAGTGTCAGCCAGTTTACTGTCCTTCAGACTTTAGGGGGGGGTTCAGACTGTGACCAGCGGGAGTAGAAAATCCCCCAGCATCATTGGGTGTAGACAATGTCCCAGGCTTGGTGTTCAGCGGGAGTAAGAAAATTACAAAGCGCCTGTGGCCAGTAGGAGGAGGAATAGTGCCCTATCACTGATGTCAGTGGAAGGAATAGTTTCCCTGTGTTGGTGTCAGTGGAAGGAACAGTTTCCCTGTGTTGGTGTCAGTGGAAGGAACAGTTTCCCTGTGTTGATGTCAGTGGAAGGAACAGTTTCCCTGTGTTGGTGTCAGTGGAAGGAATAGTTTCCCTGTGTTGGTGTCAGTGGAAGGAATAGTTTCCCTGTGTTGGTGTCAGTGGAAGGAATAGTTTCCCTGTGTTGGTGTCAGTGGAAGGAACAGTTTCCCTGTGTTGGTGTCAGTGGAAGGAATAGTTTCCCTGTGTTGGTGTCAGTGGAAGGAATAGTTTCCCTGTGTTGGTGTCAGTGGAAGGAATAGTTTCCCTGTGTTGGTGTCAGTGGAAGGAACAGTTTCCCTGTGTTGGTGTCAGTGGAAGGAATAGTTTCCCTGTGTTGGTGTCAGTGGAAGGAATAGTTTCCCTGTGTTGGTGTCAGTGGAAGGAATAGTTTCCCTGTGTTGGTGTCAGTGGAAGGAACAGTTTCCCTGTGTTGGTGTCAGTGGAAGGAATAGTGACTGACAATGCTGCTGTCCAAAGATGTCTTTGTTCCTCCCTCGTCCAGAGTGGGGGCACTCTAAAATAGGAGGTGTGTTACTAATGCAGCCACCACATCTACTGATTGAAGTTACATTTTTGGTTTTGGGTTTAATACAGATTTAAAGCAAAATGTAACTCCTCTATATATTTTTTTTTCTTTAATGCGCCCTCAGAGGGTTTATGGCATGATACTTACCTGTGAAACAAAGCCCCCCAGCGATATGCTGTCAGCACTTCAGCTGGTCACAGACACTTCCATATTTTCCTGGTCCTGGTTTTTCGCTGTTCAGCCATTTGAGTGGCTGGGCTGCGATAATGTCGGTGCCATGCATGTGCATGGGAATCACTTTAATATGGTGCCATAAATGTACTCTGAGCTGTGCATGCGCAGCACAATGTACATTACTGATAACAAGCAGGGAGAAGTCTTTATGACAAGGGATACCACTAGGGTCTCTCCTGTCATAAAAAAAACCTACCTGTCAGCAGTTTTTAACATTTTGACTTTAATTCCGATTTAACAAGGGTCGGTTATGTAAAATACGATCTTAGTCGATGAAATTCACTAATATATATTTTCATTCAATCATCACTAAAACCTTAGAACAGCCTTTCTCAATCAGGGTTACTCCAGAGGGGTTCCTTAAGCAATGAGCAATGTCTACCTTTCAGATAAATAACCACTGACACCAATGATCTTTTCATCTAACTGTATGGGGTGAATTATTCCCAATGATCACAAATGTAAGGAACATTCTTTCCTATGACCATCATGCTATTGTACCATGAGCTATAGATAGTCAATATTGGGTTCTCTGAGACCAGAAAGGTATTTCAAGGGTTCCTCAATGTTAAATATATTGAGAAAGGCTGCCCAATCATAAAAGTTGTCAGCCGTTTTCAACCAGGGTTCCTTGAGCTGTGGCTTCTTGACTTCCCATCTTATGGTGTATGCATAGACCTGAGGCTAAAGCCCACTATAAGTATTAGCATGCCACCAACATATGGTTTGTTTGTTTTTTTATTCAGCCAGCAGGCAAAGTGAATAAAAATGAACAAATTCCTCCATCCACACAAGTGAGGTGGATGGAAGAAACCTCCCTGCTCAGACTTTACACTCTGACAGCAGGACTCTCTACTGTCAGAATACACTGATCAGGAGCGGTCATACATGGATCAAAATTTGTCTGGTACCTGCTGAACTGGATGAATTTTGATCCATCTATTGCCAGCTGATATATGATCTTATATCTATCCAATTTGCACTGTTATTAGAAAGATATCATTAATTATCTTAATGTCCCCACTATTATCACACAGAATCTTCCAAACTCCATCCCAAAATAACACTTAAGTCGGCCATTGATGGACCAAATCTTGGCTGGTTGAGCAGGTACCGGCTGAGATTCTATTCATCCATGGGCAGGCTGGTTGTATTGAAGTCAATCCATTGATGAACTTCAGTATAACCAGCCTGTCAGATTGTTATCATGAGATCACTGCTGGTGGCTATAGCAGTGATCATTGTGTTCTTCCGGCAGGGAAGACTCCCTGCGGCAGAACATTACCCTTATGTAATATTCTAATTTTCTGAGATACCGAAGGGAGTACATGCAAACTCCAGGCGGTGGTGGTGCCGTGGTTGGGATTCAAACCAACGACCCTAGTACTGCCAGGCGGAAGTGCTAACCATTTAGCCACTGTGCTGCCCACATTATCAAAACATGAAGCGTTAGCATTGTGTCACTTCAAAATTGACGCCTCATGTCGAGTCAGGAGGAGTTTGAAGCCTCTCAACGCTTCCTATTCAAGTCTACGGTGACGCTCCACAAACGCACTGGCAGGCGTTTGCAGGGCATTTGTGGTGTAGTTGCGCCACAATAATAACATTACAGTTTATCATAGGCGTTTGTGGTGGTTTTAATGCTTGTAAAACGCTTCGAAACTGCACATAGGGCGTATGGGGAACGTTTAACACTTGTAAAAAGCCAGTCTAATGCACATACTAAGCTCATCAACGCCTGTCTAACGCCTATACTAAAACTATAGGAGCGTTTGGTAAGAGTTAGAAATTTAGTCAAGTCTTAGATTGTAAGCTCCCAGGATCAGGGCCCTCCTAACCCTCTTGTATTGAACTGTATTGTTGCTGTATTGTCTCCTGTTATATTGTAAAGCGCTGAGCAAACTGTTGGCGCTATATAAATCCTGTATTATAATAATAATAATAAGTGTGAACAAGCCCTAAACCAGACAAATGAACATTCAATCTATTTGTTCTATATATTCCATTCATAATTATGCATTCCTGATGCAGCAAAGACGAGACAAGGTCCTGACCCAACACTTATCTTTGCTTTTCCTCTATACAAAAAACGATTTGTTTTTCTTCACAGTCCGGCTCATATTCAAAGAATGCGAGGACCAAAAACTCTGCCTTAAATCAACGCCACTTGCTGACATGAGCTTCTTACCCCTTTTTTGTGATATATCAATAAACGCTCATTTAAAAGTATGACGGTTTGCATAAATGTATCGGGGAGTTTCAGTGGAAAGCTTGGCGCGGGGCTGCGGCACTGACAGCATTTTTAATTGATCAAAAGAGATTAGTTTTCTAAACATGAACATTCCATCGTATGTGGAGGGAAAGTTCAGCCATATGTTGGAACGAGGGTGATGGCCCATTTCGGCACTATACACAGCCCTCTTCCAGATAATGACTGACAGACCAAATGTTCTTAAAGGGAAACACTCTCTCTGATGAGGAACTAGAAGTACCAGCGAGGCAGGCTTAGGAGGGAGCACTGACTATTTCATGAACAGATCTTTCGTTAAGTATTAAAGCTGAACTTTAGACAGTGTTAATTAAAAAAATGAATTAGTATTTTTAGGCCTTGTTCACACAAGCATACTACGGAGTACACCCGTGCAAGGGCTGTGTTTGCATGTGCAGGAATGCACAGGTTTTCCATGCATCCTCAGGCAGGCAGACCCATTCATTGAATTGGGATGCAGTGGCTGCACAGACACATCTGCTGCTCCCTATTTGACAGCCCTGAACACAGTGTGTGTGTGTTTGGGGCCATGCACCGTCACCTGCAAGGCTGCCAAATTGGGAGCAGCATCCATGTGCAGCCACCATGTTCCAATTGACATCAATGTAACTGCCTGCACAGGAGTGTACAGAACACCTGTGCATGCCTGTATAGGCAAACACAGCTCCTGCATGGGCGTACGCCAGGGTGAACGAGGACTTAAAAGCAACAAGTGCCTGTACAGCAGAGCTCAGGCTGGGAAAGGGAACAGCAGCACAAGGAGCTGCAGTGCTCATGTGCTAACAAGAAGCATGCCGGCATAAAGAGGGTGTGAAGCGACAGAAAGATGAGCTTGTCGATTTGTTGTCCAATCACAGGTAGAGTAAAGAACTATACCTTGTATTACTTAAACTGCGGTAGAGAAAAGTTAGGTTTTCAACTTGCTGTAATCACATGCTTGAAGGAGGAGCTGCCAATCACAATACACTACTTTGTGTCATTTAACACCTGTCTTCAAAACTTTCCATCCATGCAAGATTTAGAGATAAAGCACGGTAACATTGACTTATAGCTAAGAAATTAGCACAAGCCAGTAAAAGACGTCAGTATGCTACATAAGGCAGATATCTACTCATAATAAATATATGTCTGCTTGTAAGATAAAGTAAATCTGATTTACAGATCATAATCCCTGATACTTTATCAGAGATATTCTTACCTACAAGTCATCAGCTGCCATGGTGACCAATGAAAAACACCTGTCATGCTTGTTTCACTATTGCTTTCATACTGTACGTGCAGGGGCGGACTGACAACTCATGGGGCCCCTGGGCAATAGGGGATCATGGGGCCCCTGTGTCCTTGCCCAAACTCAAAAAAGCCTATGAAAAAGGTACCAGGGGCACCTCATGGGGCCCCCTACTGACCCCAAGCCCTCGGGCAGTGCCCGAGTTTCCAAATGGTCAGTCCGCCCCTGTGTACGTGGCATGGATCGTTTCTTGCTGTGTTATTATTATTATTAATATACAGTATTTATAAAGCGCCAATAGTTCGCTCAGCGCTGTACATTACAAAGGGGGACAGAACATGTGACAGAACAATACCAATACAATGCAAAACATGAGGGGATCGAGGGCCCTGCTCCTTGGAGCTTACAATCTAGGAGGGAGGGGATGGTGGTACAGGAGGAGATAGCTGTGGGGGATGGAGTGGTAGGAAGGGTGGAGGAGGTCGGCAAGTTAGCAGGGGGTGGGGTAGGCTTCCCTGAAGAGATGGGTTTTCAGGGTGCGCCTAAAGGAGAGGAGAGTAGGTGATAATCTCATGGGTTGGGGCAGGGAGTACCAGAGGATGGGTGACACCCTGGAGAAGTCCTGGAGGCGGGCATGGGAGGATGAGACCAGGGAACTAGAGAGAAGGAGGTCTTGTGAGGAGCGGAGTGTGCGTGCTGGGTGGTATTTGGATATTAGGTGAGTGATGTAGTTCGGGGCAGTATGGTGGATGGCTTTGTACATCAGCGTTAGGATTTTGAATTTGATCCGTTGCGCAATCGTAAGCCAGTGGAGGGATTGGCAGAGGGGGGTGGCAGAGACGGAGCAGTTGGAAAGGTGAATGAGTCTGGCTGCCGTATTCAGGATGGACTGAAGCGGGGATAGCCAGCAGCGAGGCAGGCCAGTGAGGAGGGAGTTGCAGTAGTCGAGTCGTGATATGATGAGGGAGTGGATGAGCTGTTTAGTGGTTATTTATACATCTTACTAGAATTGCCTTTAGTCCAGTCTCCTTTGTACAGCTAAGCAGTCATACCTGCTTTTGCTCAATACCAGCACTTTGTATCCTAACAGTTCTCTATAATAAAGCAATTTTCAACTTTCTGAGTTCAGTTCCATGTTAATGAGATTTCAGTCATTGGGTTTACATACATTTTAAATATTACGCTAAGGTATTAAGTAAATTTGTAAATTAAAAAAAGGATTATACAAAACAAAAGCCTAAAGCTAAGAGCTGTGTGGTTCACAATAGTTTAAGTTTCTTGCTACGGTCTGCACCTCACAGCCTGACTCCAACAGCCGTGTAAGGATTAGATGCTTTATTAAGTGAGAGGCGCACATAGGAACAGACCCCAAGCAGCATCATTTTCATGGCTGATCTTATATCTGAGTCTTTGTTAACAATAAAAGTTAATAAAACCTGTTGGGCATCACAAAAATCAACCATACAGGTGCCAATTATTGTCAGAGGTCATTTTTAGATCGACTTTGCAGACAACCTTCATCTGTTCAGACTCTCTGACTTCCCGGTCAGTCAACTAAGACACCATTTGGGCTGGATGAAAAATTTATTTGAATAATACCATTACTTGTTATGTTACTATATATGTTTATGAGGTTATGGCAAATATTTTAATCTCCAAAATTTTCTGATTACTTATACAGTTGTGGCCAAAATTATTCAACCCCCACTGAAATTGAGTGTTTTGGCCAGTTTGACATTGCTTTTGATCATTCAGTCATCTTGCTTACATTTACATTAAAGAGGCACTTGTAGGTCAGACAAATATAACATAACAGTTATAATGAAATAACCACAAATGTCTTTTCTGTGCTCACAGCATTATCAGTTTTATTCAACCCCCAAGTGACATTCAATCTTAGTACTTAGTACAGCATCCTTTTACAGTTATAACAGCTTTTAAACGTGAAGCATAGCTTGACACAAGTGTCTTGCAGCGATCTACGGGTATCTTCGCCCATTCTTCATGGGCAAAGGCCTCCAGTTCAGTCACATTCTTAGGCTTGCGCACTGCAACTGCTTTCTTTAAGTCCCACCAGAGGTTCTCAATCGGATTTAAGTCTGGTGACTGCGATGGCCACTCCAAAATGTTCCAGCCTTTCCTCTGCAACCATGCTCTAGTGGACTTGGAGGTATGCTTGGGATCATTGTCCTGTTGAAAGGTCCAACGTCTCCCAAGCCTCAGGTGTGTGACGGACTGCATCACGTTTCCATCCAATATCTCCTGGTACTGAAGAGAATTCATGGTACCTTGCACACGCTGAAGCTTCCCTGTACCTGCAGAAGCAAAACAGCCCCAAAGCATGATTGACCCTCCACCATGCTTCACAGTAGGCAAGGTGTTCTTTTCATCATAGGCCTTGTTCTTCCTCCTCCAAACATAGCGTTGATCCATGGGCCCAAACAGTTCTAATTTTGTTTCATCAGTCCACAGAACACTATCCCACAACTTTTGTGGTTTGTCCACATGGCTTTTGGCATACTGCAGTCGACTCTTCTTATTCTTTGGAGACAGCAAGGGGGTACGCCTGGGAGTTCTGGCACGGAGGCCTTCATTACGCAGTGTGCGTCTTATTGTCTGGGCTGAAACTTCTGTACCCACATCTGACAAATCTTTTCTCAGTTCCTCAGCAGTCACACGGGGACTTCTCTCCACTCTACGCTTCAGGTAGCGCACAGCAGTCGAAGTCAGCATCTTCTTTCTGCCACGACCAGGTAGCGTTTCAACAGTGCCCTTTGCCTTGAATTTGCGAATGATGCTTCCTAAGGTGTCTCTTGGTATGTTTAACATCTTTGCAATCTTCTTATAGCCATTGCCCTTCCTGTGAAGAGAAATCACCTCTTCTCTTGTCTTCCTGGACCATTCTCTTGCCTTCACCATGTTTGTAACCACACCAGTAAATGTCTAGAAGGAGCTGAGTATCACAGTCATTTTAAAGCTGCCTAATTGGTGCTTATTATGCTTGATTGCTGCTCGGTGACATCCACAGGTGTTTTCAATACCTGATGGAAAGCACCTGTATGAACCTCTGTTCTTCAGAGTGGTAGTCTTTAAGGGGTTGAATAATTGTGGCAATGAAGAAACCACATAAGAACCATTTACTACTGTATTACATAAACAATTGATGTCATTTTAGTTGCATTTGGGTAGTTACAACGTCCTTGTAGGATTTGATTCTGAATACAATTCCAAATGTACACTATAGTCCCTAAACCCCTTTACAGCATTGGGGGTTGAATAATTTTGGCCACAACTGTATATATGTACACTATCTAGCCAAAGGTATGTGATCCTCCCCCTACAAATGATGAGTCCATGTATCTCCAGTGAAGGGTTCTGGTAATACTATATCATCCAAAGACATGGTAGACCATTATGCTCTTCCAACCTTGTGGTAGGAGTTTGGGGAAGACCCTTTTGTTTCAACATGACTGTGCCCTGTGTACAAAGCTCCATAAAGACATGGTGTGACCAGTTTGGTATGCAGAATTGGAGTGTCCTGCACAGAGCCCTGGCCTCAACCCTACCAATCACTTTAGGATGAATTGGAACACCGATTACGAGTCAGGTCTTCTCATTCAACATCAGTACCTGACCTCATAAATGGGCACACATTCCTACAGACACCCTCCATATTCTTCTGGAAAGTGTTCTTAGGAGAGTGGAGAATGGAGGGGAAGAAATCTCCATATTAGTGCCAATGGCTTTAGATTGTGATTCCCAACAGGCTTATACTGTATCTGTGGCAACACCTGTCCTGTAGGGCTGCAATCAGTGACCCACTTGAGCACACAGAATAATGTCAGCTTTATTTCTGATGCAAATAACACATCTCAAATTCTACAATTTGTTATCTTTAGTCCAGTCAACCAGCTATCTAACTATAGCAGCACAGGGTAGTAGTAGTTGCTGGATATATTCTGTAAAGTTGAAGAAATTCTAATGAGTGTCTGGAAAATACCCCAGCATTTATACCCACACAGGCAACACAGACATCTTAGTGCAATCCTTATAATGTGTAAAGATGGATGCACATTGTCCAAGAACAGGGTAGGGGGTGTAAAAGTTGTTGAACCACTCTGTTCTAGATACCTACTCCCATCCTTAGCGTAGCCTGACATTTGTGTGATTGCGCTAGACCAATAGTAGTGAAAGCTGTATCTGATGGATGTGATTTTTCCTTCAAAGAAGCAGAACCGTGGTTGAAATATTGTTAAGGTGGATCCTGTTCTGGCAATCAGCCCACTGCCTTTAGTGTTGACAGGAGATCTTTTCATCAAGCCTTAACAAAGGTCCCCTAGTGCATTCTCTTGTGATTTTATTAACAGACTGCTCAAGCCCTGAAGAAGGTTTTTTTTACCCTAAAAAGCATTCGCTGTATTTGATGCTTTTATCCTTTAAAGTAGAATTCCAGCTTAAACCTAACTAGTCTTAACCCACCCCCCCTCCTAACATGTATGCTGACTAAACTGTGTAAAAAATGTGTATATATTTACCTATTCTCAGTCCGCTTTGGTCTGGTCATGTGATCCCCTGTGTCAGCCACTGGTGGCATCCGGGGAGAAGAGAGAATGCTCAACAACAACTGGTCTGGAGCGGTGATGTCACCCATAGGTGCCCATGGTTAGTTAGCATAGGTGTTAGGAGGGGGAGAGGACGGTTTTATGGCTAGTTAGGTTTAAGCTGGAATTCTGCTTTAAATGTTCCAAAAAATCCATTAAGTGAGATTACCGTTTGTACTGGAGCTCTTCAGTACATGTCAAAGAATGTACCTTTAGTGTGTGGAAGTCTGCTAAGGTGTTAATCCTTCAAGTCACATGGTTGAATGTGTGAATTGCCAAGTTTCTGGTGTAGAGATGTTAAAAATGGCATTGGATGTGGAAAACAGATGATGCTGAAGGCCTCAGGGATGGTTGTTCTCGTTGGACATAAGATGGTCTGTTTCACGCCTCTTACAAGCCAGTTGTATGGACACTCATTAGAACTGGTTTGGACAATCTACAAAATGTATTCAAAATTACAGAACTAATCCTACTGATTTAGACTATTTACTACTAGATATACTATGACCTGGGTAAATGAGAACCTTCACAGACATATCACAGCTTTCCTTTATCCTGGGACCCAGACAGGTCAGCGGGAGTTTGGTTACTATGGGGTATAATCAGATATTATTTATGCTGTGATTAACTTTGAAAGGGCTCAAAAGAGCCTTGTAAAAATACAATCATCTTATAAATGATGCTAAATTATCTGTTTCCCCTTTCTCAAAACAAAGGTACAAATGCTGCAATTCCAGCTGTACACTGTTTACTTTCTCATTTTCTTTTTTTTTTTTCTTCTCTTTCTAAAAATCCTGTTTGTTTCCCTGTTGATTATTCAAAGCAGATGTGCAGTGAGCATGGACCTGCCTTTCAGATCTACTCTCATCTGGCCCGGAAGTTTAGCATTTCAGGAATTAAAGGGGACAAAAATACTCCTTTTGTTAAAAGTGTGCTGCCTAATCGTTTATCAGTCTTAGAACTTGAACAATGAAATCCTTCACAGCCAGATTAGTTTGTCTTGCAGCCCTTGGGACCCAAGTTCAAGTCCAACCAGAGCTATATCTGTAGGAAGTTTATATGTTCTTTTGGAAATTTTGTGGATTTTCATTACACATTCTAAAACATTTTGTTAAGCTAACTGGCTTCTACCCAAATGGTCCCAATGTGAGCCTCTTGACTTTAAAGGAAAAGTTCCCGTTAATAAAAAGAAAAAAAATCTGACAGACGTTCTAATCCATCATCACTCTAGTCAAAAAAAGGCTTTGGATGGCGTTCCACTTTAAGGCTGGCGATACATTTATTTTTTCTTCAGCCAGTGATTCAGTAGGGAAGGCCACACAATGATTGAAATTGAGTGGCTCTGAGGAAGAGGCAAGTCCTCGAAATGCGTCAGCCTATTGGATGTCTACACTTCCTGTAGAAAGGGGGGGATAACCGGGACACTGACAACTATAGACTATATTGAGAATACCTAGGAATAAGGGGGGTCAAAAGTTATGTAATAAACTAAATAGTGGCCCTCATATACATATAGAATATATGACTCACATGGAAATAGCCAAGTGGTGTCCTCAGGACCCAAACATAACTGAGGGAAAAAGAAGGGAAAACAATGACAGAGGCACAAGATGCCTAAGGACCTGCTTGACTTAGGCACCTTGTGCCTTTGTCATCGTTTTCCCTTCTTTTCCCCCCATGTCTACACTCCCTATTGCGGACTGTTACTCAGCGCGGTGTTGACCAAGCTGTTCTTTTAAGACGTGCCTTGACTTTATTGTGGTTTGAAGTACAACACCTACTTTATTTCTTATTAAATATTTTTTATGGTAATGCATTAGGCCTGTGCGCCCTCTGTTTGTTCTTTCCCCATTAAGTAGGGGAGGCCACACAATAATTGAAATTAGTCTGGTCTCTGTTGGTCCGGTTGAATTTAGAACAACATATGACCAGCTTGAGAGCCAGCTTATGGAACAGGTATCAGACCATGGATCAGTACATGGACTCTTCACATTGTTCTATGTAGTCATACACACAGACATGTCTGGAAGACCAAGAAACAAGGAAACAGTGGATTGAGATGGTACACCTGTATCAGCCAGTGTAACCCATAGCTTCCTTTTACAACCGCTCTTTGTATGCACCAGAAAATAATAAATATTGCAGTTACTGTTAACATGCAATCATCGTAACACAGATTGCCCCCTCACAGTTGCCAGGTCATTGCCAAAGCAGGATTGTGATGTTTACAGTGATAAAGATTTTGTTGCAAATAAAAAAAATTACATTTGTAACAGCCAAAGGAGGATGAATACATCTTTAATCAACAAGCAATGTTTTGGGAAGGGTCAAGAACGCTCCTGGGTGCTGACAGCTTGCAATACAACTGTGCTGTATTTAAATTGTGACAGCACAGGATAGCAATATAATACAGCCCTGTCTGTGCAAGTTCATTGACCATCTACTGCCCTCTACTGTTCACAAATGGTGAAGCTGAGCACAGATGTTTGAAATCCTTTTTATATTCGATTCTGGGAAATTTATCTGGAACGCTAGTAAGCGACTATCCAACATTATTGAAATATTACCGGCTGGTACACGCTCTTGTTTAAATTTCCTGTGCTGGACCACATTCAGAGCTTTCCTCCAGCCCAAGATACAGAAAAAGATGCTGTGGATTATTTTTTAACATTCTGTAATAAAGCTGAACTATGGAAAAGAGTGTTCTTTATTTTTGAAATCATCACTTGCAGAGGACACTAATTTACCTGAATTAAAGTTAAACTGCCCGAACACACACCCATAGTCACTTCATTTTCCTGGGGGCACTGGAGGGGGTACCATGTTTTGTGCAGCCTGCTAGTAGACATGCAGGCTGGCACCCAGGAGTGTTGCTAGGGATAAAAATGTAATTAGGGCACTACTGGAAGATAACATCGCTGCATGCAAACTACTAAACTGTGAAAGAGGAATGATTGCACAGCAAGCAACCTTCACCTCTCCAATTCACAGACAGCAGTATATCTCTATGCCAAAGACAGTACCCCTTCCCTACTCCATCACAAGATGAGTAACAGGAGGACTGCAGAGGTGCTGTTGCAGAGTGGCATGATCTGCTTTCCAGGCTCAGACAGCCTGGGATTTGCAGCATCATCATAAGTAACCAGGCATTTAAAGTTCATATCCCGTCATCCTTTACCAGTGTCAGACTGATGACAGCTCAGTGATAACATTGCATGATAATGAACTTGTGAATCCTATTGTATCCTTGTGCAATCCTATTGCATGAAGTTGCACAGATGTCTGCAAGTTGTACCCGAAGTCTCGATGACAAGTGAAGTCGCATGATTTCAATGCAGTGTGAACTTGGGCTAAGGGCTGCAAATTCCTGCGCTGACTTGCTTGACTTCCTAACTCTGGGAGCCTGGAGACCTGTTTTTCTGCAGCTGATCAATGCAGGTCTCTGCAACGGCACATAGAACATACCGGTAATTGTTTTCATGTGCTCTGTTCACACCAGTGGATTGGAGAGCGGCTGAAATGTGCGATGTCTTCATGTCTTTTATGGTGCATAAAAATGAATGAAATGTCATTTTGTGACATTCCAATAAAGTCAAAGTAAAAAATTTAAATAAACACTTGCCACCTCTCATAGAACAGACAACATGCTAAAACAGATTGTTATGGGGTGGTGTGAAAGAGCCCTCGTCATTTTAAATGGGTATCATTTTTTAACTTCATGATTTATTAGGCCTCATTCACACAGGTATGCCAATCTGTACATCTGTGCAAAGGGCTCTCTTCACCTGCACGGCCTGTTCAAATCAAATCTGTGGATCGAGCCTGAATGCATGTGCATTTCGGGATGCACTTGGAAATCCATGCAGCTGGCCGCCTGTCATTGATTTGAATAGGCTGCCTGTATGTGGCTGCACAGAACATCTGTACATCCCATGCAGGTGAAGACAACCCTTTACATGGGTTTATGGATCAGTACACCCACGTGAATGAGGCCTTAAAGTGCATGTCCAAAAAAAAGCAGTTTTTTTTTTGTTTTGTTTTTTTAACAGAGCAAGGAAGGGTTAGAACACGTCAGGTTTGTACTGCTATCCAAGACTCTGTTGGATTTACCCTAGCATAGTGTGACACAAAAATTGAAGGATGACCACTCAGGAACTCTAATAAAAGAATCAGCAGGTGTAAGTTCTATATACTGTATCCCATCATGACAAGGTCCCTTTAAAGTTGCTGTTTAGACAGCAGGAAATCTAACAGACAACAGCATAAAGATGCTCTAAGAGAGACAAATGAGTATATTTTGTAAGTAATTCAAATCACATTTGTAATTATAGGCATTTCCAGGCAGACGCAATGTTCAGGCACGGCATCCTATTAATACATCATAAAACTCTCCTTTTCCCTGCTCTGTATTTTGCCAGTTTTTATAAGTGGATAATGGACTTTGTAATGAGTACAAAATATAAAAGGGGCACAAATTGCAAACACATTTTCACAGTGTGCACGTCTAGGTAAGAGGATACAAATGATATGTTTATTCGCAGATGTACACCGTTGATAGGATGGAACACTGCAATCCTCTTAATGACTCCACAGTCCACCCCCCCCCCAATATCTGTATCTTGCCATGAATTAATTCATCTCCACATCTAAACTTAGAAAGGGCCCCAGGCTGCAACCTGCAGATAATGAATGATCCTGGGAATCGGAGACTGGTAAGAACTTCCAACTTTACAGTGTGTTCCTAATTGCTGTCGAACAGATTCATCAATACAATGCACAAGGCAAATGTTTTCTTTCTATAAATGGGAGGCTTTTTTTTCATGTTTGCTGGAAAAGCTATTGAGTGCTGAACCTAATCGTGCTGCCAAACTTAAAACAACAGTGGGTCTTGTGGTTTTAGTTTGACATCAAAGCTGCAAGCACATAAAGGCAGCTCACAAGGCTGACACTGCAGGTTGCTATTTATAAATCTGACACGGTCTCTGTTAAAGGGAAATTGCCTCTCCTGTATGATATTTATGTTAATGAAGAGCACCGCAAAGGCATCAAAATACTTCTCCCTTGCTCTGCAGTACGGCTGGCATTAATAACTACAGTTTACATAGAGGAAAACAGTCTGCGGCATAATCTTTACCTTCGTGTATCTATTGGCTTCGCACAAACGCTTCTCGCCGCAATAACATTCAGCCTATCCAGTTACTGAGAGATGAGGCAGTGCGACCACAAGGCACACAGGACTTCATGTATTTGGAAAATCTGAAAGGAATGTTTCCATTTGGTTAATTTGTTATATTACACCTTAGTGTCTGCAAGGAAAGTGTGTGTTACCGTTAAAAACTAACAAGGTAATTATCCCTTCCTTTTCCTGCAACAGAGAAGCTGCAAATAAATAAAATAATGATTATTGTTATGGCTGAAGTTGAATCAGAAAAAATAATTAAGGTTAACACTACATGCACAGTGAGCAGCACAGTGGCTAAATGGTTAGCACTTCCGCCTGACAGTACTCGGGTCGTTGGTTCGAATCCCAACCATGGCACCACCTGCCTGGAGTTCGCATGTTCTCCCTGTGCCTGCGTGGGTTTCCTCCGGGAACTCCGGTTTCCTCTCACACTCCAAAGACATGCTGGTAGGTGAATTGGCTCCTGTCTAAATTGTCCCTAGTATGTGTATGTATGAATGTGAGTTAGGGACCTTAGATTGTACGCCCCTTGAGGGTTAAGGATTGATATGAATGTACAATATATATGTAAAGAGCTGCATACATGGATGGTGCTTTATAAGTACCTGAAATAAATAATAAATACATGCAGTCCAGGGAGTTTGTAATCTGCACTGGAGCTAACATAAATTCCAATTGCATAGTTACAGTTCACATCAGAACAGTACATAAAAATGAGGGTGGGGGTTCACACCTGCGCTTTTTTTGTGCATTTTTAAGTGCATTTTGATGTGTTCCAATGCAATTTCACGTGTTTTGGTTAATGGCAAGCTTTGTTTGCATAGTGACAGTAGAGTAAGAATGTTCATATGCAGAAGTGTAATTTTAATAAGTATATATTAGCATATTCATTAAAGTGTTACTAAACCCAGAACCCTGCATTCACTATATCTGGTCTCCCCGGGCTCTGCATTCACTATATCTGGTCTCCCCGGACCCTGCATTCACTATATCTGGTCTCCCCGGGCTCTGCATTCACTATATCTGGTCTCCCCGGACCCTGCATTCACTATATCTGGTCTCCCCGGGCTCTGCATTCACTATATCTGGTCTCCCCGGACCCTGCATTCACTATATCTGGTCTCCCCGGACCCTGCATTCACTATATCCGGTCTCCCCGGGCTCTGCATTCACTATATCTGGTCTCCCCGGACCCTGCATTCACTATATCTGGTCTACCCGGACCCTGCATTCACTATATCTGGTCTCCCCGGACCCTGCATTCACTATATCTGGTCTCCCCGGACCCTGCATTCACTATATCCGGTCTCCCCAGACCCTGCATTCACTATATCTGGTCTCCCCGGGCTCTGCATTCACTATATCTGGTCTCCCCGGACCCTGCATTCACTATATCTGGTCTCCCCGGGCTCTGCATTCACTATATCTGGTCTCCCCGGACCCTGCATTCACTATATCTGGTCTCCCCGGACCCTGCATTCACTATATCCGGTCTCCCCGGGCTCTGCATTCACTATATCTGGTCTCCCCGGACCCTGCATTCACTATATCTGGTCTACCCGGACCCTGCATTCACTATATCTGGTCTCCCCGGACCCTGCATTCACTATATCTGGTCTCCCCGGACCCTGCATTCACTATATCCGGTCTCCCCAGACCCTGCATTCACTATATCTGGTCTCCCCGAACCCTGCATTCACTATATCTGGTCTCCCCGGACCATGCATTCACTATATCCGCTCTCCCCGGACCCTGCATTCACTATATCCGGTGTCCCCGAACCCTGCATTCACTATATCTGGTCTCCCCGGACCATGCATTCACTATATCTGGTCTCCCCGGACCCTGCATTCACTATATCTGGTCTCCCCAGACCCTGCATTCACTATATCTGGTCTCCCCTGACCCTGCATTCACTATAACTGGTCTCCCTGGACCCTGCATTCACTATATCTGGTCTCCCAGGACCCTGCATTCACTATATCTGGTCTTCTACAGTACACAAAACATGGAAATGCAATTAATATAGTAAATATAATCAGCTAAATACTTTTTCTCATCAGCAGTTGGAGCAGTCTTGTGACTTCTATCAGTGTCCAGTAGAGCACTGGTTAAAGCCTGTAGGAGGAGTTTTCATTACCCCAATTGTTCTATGAGGCTGCAGGACCTCTGACCTTCTGGAAAGTGCTGAAAAAAAACCTCTCTAGCAATACACACCAAACTGAGAATGTGCAGCTTGCCCCCAAGGATCTGTTCTATCAGCAGATGGACTGGGGACAGTGGAAGAAGGGGTGGTCAGAGAAGCCAGGATCAAACATCCTTTTTACACAATGCAGAGGATTAACTCCTTAGGTTTCACAGTGAGTATAACAAGCATACTTTACTGCATATACAGACTGATTTTGCTTTTGTGGGTTTAGTAACACTTTAAAGTTATGTCGAGAAGAAACCTATGTTTGTGTTTTTTGTGTGGTTGAGTAACTTTCCGAATCCTGGCACACCTCAACGCAATGTCCTGGCACATCTTCTCATGCTCAGTACAATCTTTGTAGGCATCAGATGTGTAACAGAGGAAAGGTCTTGCCCTTCCAGCAGGATTAGCTGTACTGTGTCAACCATGCTGTAGCCTTCTCACTTCATTGTAATGTGCAGTCTGTAGCGTAGATGTTGCTAGGAGGTGTCATGTTCACATGCTACAACACACCGTTAAAAAGGACCAAAACACATGTACATGCATTTTGAACATCTTTCCACTGAAGTCTGTGGATCCAAAATTGCATGATCCTGCACCAAAATAAGTGCCTGTAGCTCTTCCAAAAATTGCACTGCAGGAAAGTGCATAGGCGTGAACGGCCTTTACAAAACGGAATGAGACATGGCTTGTCATTTGTTGTTGTGCTTCAGCAAATGCATGGCAAATCACACAGGTGTGGAGGGAGCATTAGAGGGTGGCCTCAGATGTATGCACAATGTGTTGTGGGGTAACATCTATTTAGAATGGCACCCTAGCAGACAAGTACAGTAGGTGCCAAAAAAGGGATGAGCTGTTGACTAGGTGAAAAGCTGAAGCCAAGCAGCAGTGGAAGGAAGCAGGATCTGATCCTTGTATGAATTGTAAAGCTAAATTTTCAGCTCTGACTGCAATGTACCTTAGAGATGGTCAGAAGTGTGTGCAAAGGATGTGTTTTGTCAATGATCCTCTCATGAGGATATAGTTTTGTGTGACTTGAATTTGCACGGTCAGACAATACAAAAAACAGGTACAGACAACCCTGGCACTGGCCTTACCAGCCCAAATAACCAGGACAACCCTAAGTAGGAATAGTTGGGGATGTCTTCTTGTCTAAGAGACTTGAAACCTTCCTTTTAACACCATGTTGAAATCAGGAAGAACGGCCAAGAGTCTTTCTATGGGCACCTTTACCACAGTTAACCCTTTGAGGACCAAGGGATGTATTTGTCCCATGTTTTTAATTGCGTGTATCATCTGATTAAGAACTTAAAACTCTTTTTTTTTTTTTGGTTTGAGTCAAAATATTAGTTCTTATCAACAAACAACAAATGGATCTGGCTTTTTGCCAATTATTTCAGGAAATGGCTTAGTTACAGCAACTGAAGTGTACGAACTTTAAAAACAAAAAAATTGATTCTTTTGGAGTTCCAAAATCTTACGGTCCTCAAAGGGTTAACAATACAGGCTCTGTGAAATCATTGTCAGAAGTGCACAGTGAATACTTGTCACAGGCTTCAAGGAAGTAAATGTGTGGGGATCTTCACAAAGTAAGTTTACAAACTTCAAGATTATTCAGATTAATATGAGTAAGCCAAAAATAGTTGAAATATAATGTGGAAATTAATATATGATTTTACATTTTGACCATAAACACACTTTAGGTTCACAGGTAGCATCTAACTTTAGTATCTATAGATAAGGAGCAAACATAATGCAGTTCAGTTTCAAACAAATATCCCGAAGTGTAATCAGATATCTTTATTACGGGCCACTGAAATGCCCCTTCTGGAGCCATGCTGCTGCTTCATCAAGCCACAAGAACATATAGCGGTAGATGGATGGCGCACTCTCAGACCACATTGCCACTTAGTAGGATGGCTCCTGTGTGCTTTGCTGTCTGAATGTGAACCAATGACAGGATGAAGTAAACTCCCAAAACACTATGTTTCCAGAGAAGAGGGCTCGAAGCTTTGACATAACTTTCTCAATCCATGCTAAAAGTAAAAAAATAAAATACATGTTTTACAACTAATTATTGTATTTCCCTCTTAAATGTGATGTTTCTTCTGGCCGTAACTATTCTGAGATAAGTGTATGAGAGAGACATTGGCAAACAGTACGTGATACACTTCCATTTAGCAGAGACAAGAGGACAGCTTAGAGTTATGCTCTGGCACGGACATTCTAGATCAGATGTGTAATCTTCAGATGCCACAAAGACATGAACTGACTGAAGACACTGTTCCCCAGCAACAAAACTACAAACACAGTGCCTGAGCATTGGGAGCTTTCTATTCACTCTCCAAGAACATCTATTACATCCTTCTTCTATTATACTGTCTGTAAAGGGAAGCAGAAGTGTGAAGAGATTGGTTTTTCTTCCTCCACTAGCCTGTCAGCATAAAAATATGGGAGCTGCCTTCCTTGCCTTGTGCAGTCTTTGAGGCTGTCATGTTTTTCGTTACTACTTAACCAGACAATGACCTGGAACAAGTTAGCAGCCTGGGAGTCCTGACGTTACTGGTTGCAAGCATGTTCCTATAAGTTCCCTTTACTCATGCACCCCCAGATCAGTGATTGACATCTAAAGAACCCACCTCCTCCAGGTTCCTCCTCTGGTTTGGCCACTTCTATGGACTAACATTTCCACAGCAGAAACACTAGTTCACTTTGCTCCTCTACATGTATGTCAGGATAGGGCAATTTTTTGCACCCATAGCAGCACTTTGGGAAAAAAGATGAAGCATGACTGGAAATCCTTTTTTTCAAAGAATTTGTACAAACTATTGTACAATCCTTCATTTTTGTCTTTGTTCAAGCATATCCAGCACATAAATCCCCTGGATCAAAAGATTTTCTATCTTCATACATGTCTTACTGTATGTCAGTGACAAGATTAACAGAGAATCTTCTGTTTTTTGGCCTTTATATATAGCGATTCCTCCACTGAAATGCATACACATAGGACTTACAACTCCCAGTTCCCACAACATGTTTGACTTGGAGTTCTCATTTATTGAAAGCCTTTAAAGGATTCATTTGATAATGTTTTGGAGCAGTGGGGGAGATTTACCTTCACTTCCCATCCTGTAGCCAAACCAGGAAGTGAGAGGAAATTCCTCCAAAGTGAGTGAATCCCATGGTGTCACAAGGGTCAACAAAATTAGTGTCCCCATTGGAAGATTTCCCCTCTATTCCTGTTCTGATATCAACCCAAAATTTGGGGTTTTCTTTACTTTCCTTTTGATGATAGCATTAAACAGGGCAGATAGAGACGGTGAATCTCCCGAACAAGGGCACAGACGACAATAAAAACAGACAAATGTTCTAATTCCTCTCCACTTTGTCTAAAGCTAAAATAAAATTTTGCCTTTAGGGACACTTTAAAGCGGAGCTCTGGGCTCCTCCCCCAAAAAATCAATAAATACTACAAACACTGTAGCTGCTGACATTTAATATAAGGACACTTACCAGTCCTGGGGGTGCAGCCATGTCCTCACCCGAGCTGATTCTTCAATCAGCTTCGGGGGCTGGCGTTGGCATCTTCAGTAAGGGAAAGAAGAAGTGAAGCCTTGCAGCTTCAAGGCCAGTTTCCTACTGTGCATGCATGAAGTGTGCTGCGCATTGTGAATGGGCCGCTGTCTTCTGTGAACTGTGAAGTGTCCCAGAAGGTTACGGTGGTTAGGAGAGCTGGCTGAACTTCTGGCTCAGATCACCACAGCGATATGACCCAGACGTTGGAATGGGTATCTTTCAAAAACAGTTACCTACTCCCCCCTCCAAAAAAAATGCCAAATGTGGCACCCCTTTTGGGTGGAGTTCTGCTTTAAGGAAAAAACAAAACAAAAGAGCAACACCGGAAAAGAGAAACAAAATCAAATAAAATATTCCAGAGGTTAAAAAAACAACAACCAGATTATAAAGCAGATTTTAAGGTTATTCTTGTGGTGGTGGCATGATGCAGAGGTGGATGGAACAGCAGTATCACAGCAAATTATAATCTGCAATTTAGCCATAAATAAACTGAAAAGTGTCAGGAGGCCACCTGTAGGTCCCTAAGGCATAAACACAGTTCTTGGCACACCCAGATTCCAAGCCTTCACGCTCAATACCAACTTCCCATCTGAAAAGAACATAGAGCTGAATTTAGTCATCAGATTAATCCCTTCAGACAGAGACAGGCAGCCTCCAGCTCAGCCATAAACTTCTGGGTCAAATCCATTTCTGATGAATAAGTTTCAGTGTGCATCACCAAAAACCGTCAGAGGGCCAGAGTACGAAAACTGCGAGTCCTCGATATGAACTTATGGAGTCTTTACACTGTAGCACTGGAAACTGAACTAACTCGGAACAAAGAAAACGTTTAATTGTTTCGTGAACTGAGTAACTGAGAACAGTTTTATTTGATTGTGTTGAGAAGTCTCCCAGAGTTTAATCTAACACTGAGGGAGCTAACAAAACCCATGTGTTCGAGCAATACCCCTCTACACCCCAGAAACAGATTCACATCAGACAACTGGGAAGAGTACGCAGTGGATAATCCTCATGCTACAAAAGGAAGGGATCCTATGTAGGAGGGTACAAATGTAGCCATGTAGTCTGTCTGTTTTGGGGGAGATCAGAACATAAATTAAACATATGTTGGTTTGAACTAGCTGGAAGAGGTTTTAGAACAGTTTGTATGCAGATGTCTATAGACAATGTCCTAACACGTAGGTAAAGGCACGTGCTTACAATATAAACCCACAGTTTACATACACACACATTGAGAATAATTAACTCTAAAGACCATTATGAAAAACTAATATACCAATGTCATAGCAGTACAGAAATAACATGAGCATTACAAAGAAATGTTACCACCAACATGAAATCCACGCAGTTATATTGGAATGGGAATACCAGCCAATACATAAAAACCAGAACACAGGGCTTTATAAACTGTTGACATATTTAAGATATACCATAACCAGTACACGATATCCAATGAAACCCTCTGCCTGGAGAGAATGTTGTTAGAATTGGCTTTGCATCCTAAAGCAGAAATGGTCGGATACAGCTGCAAGCGGCTTAGGGAGAGCTGAGGTATGAAATATTCAGTGAGTCTTGCCTAAATTGCACTACAATCAGGATCACTTAAAATAGTATCATTTTCCAGATATCCAACACAGAACAAAATGGCTGCCTGCAGCACCCAGCTAAGAATCCTCTTCTCTATGGTACATATTTGCAAGTCTATTTCTTGTGGCTTTCTCAATAAGTTCCCAGCTGGACATTGGCTTCTTAATGAACCCTTGGCTTGATCTCTGCTGGCTACACAGTTCAGAGGTCATATGCTTTCCACAGTTCCCCCTCAGGGCTTGTTCACATTTGTGGTTGAGTTGCACTAAACCTCAATGGTTGAACTGCATTTTTACTGTCCCCCAACCGCTTCCCTATTAGCTGCACAGGCAGTGGCCAGGGTTGTACACATACTGTGGAAGGAACTGTACCCCCTGTCACTTTCAGCCATTCAATCACCAATAAGGGGGTTACAATAGTCAGTGAGGAGGTGATACAATGCCTCATCACACTTGTCAACAGATTTCAATAAAGTGTGGTGATGTTACCGCCCTTTTACTCTATTGATTATTTTCTCCAGCCCCATAACAGTAGATCCATACTTCCCTACAGAGCTGAGGCTGGGATGTATACAGTGCAGAAACCTGTACATTCCACCCACTATGCACTGACAGAGGTTGTAATGCTCTGCAGGCTTGAATGCAAAGGCCTTGTGCACACTAGACATTTGGTCATCTCTTCTAGATGCAATTCCGCCTGGCAGCAACGTTGTGGCAGAAAAAAAACTTTTAAACGCATATATTAATAATATATTGTGGCCAGTGAAATGAATTATTGCTCAAATGCTAAATGCGCCTAGCGTTCACACACATCAAGCCATTTTTCTAATAAAACACTGCTGCTCTTGGACACGCTTGGAGTGGGGTTTTTTCTGCATCTAAACGCCTATGTGTACATGGACACATAGGTTAACATGCAGGGGCATTTAGAGGTAGAAAAAAAAAAAAAAACCATTAGATACCACTAACAGCAAAGATAAAAATGTTCAGTGTACATGAGCCCAAAAATGTAATAAATGCATTTTTTTCTTTTAATTAAGTGGTTGTAAAACTCAAACATAGGCTTCTCTAGTGTGTACTTGCCTCTATCCAAAGCACCTAGTATGATTTCTGTCTCCTCTCTCCATACTCTGCTATCTGCATGAGTCACTTCTGACAGTCAATGCCGACACCAGAGAATCCCTGGAGACAGCCCTGTCCCCCCACCAGCACAAGTAGGTGAATGACAGTCTCAGCTATGCATGTTTCTCTATGAGAATGTGTAGCGGGGGTTGTGCCCTTCCCCTCCACTCAGATCTCAGATTACATTCAGCTTGGTGATCTATGCTTTGCAGTATGTGCCATCAGATCCCTGCCCTGTACCTCTGGAAGCTTAGAAATGCTGTGTAAATTCTGGACTATGAACAGGGGCAGACTGACAACTCATGGGGCCCCCGGGCAATAGGGGATCATGGGGGCCCTGTGTCCTTGCCCAAACTCAAAAAAGCCTATGAAAAAGGTACCAGGGGCATCTCATGGGGCCCCGTACTGACCTCGGACCCTCGGGCAGTGCTCGAGTTTCCAAATGGTCAGTCCGCCCATGACTATGAACAGATGTAGAGGAGAGAGGGCTAAAGATAAACAGGTACAATTTATGTAGGAGGATTGTTTTTTATCTCTGTTTATCACCTGAGGCCATTCACTTCAGTGGGTATATGTAAGAGCTTACACCCACTTTGATGCAAACGCATTTATTAAATTTTAGCAAAACGTGGACTGTGTCCTTGACAAAAAAATATTATAGTTCTGCTTTACATGTCAAGTGCACAATAATTCCATTTCATCAAATGAAACATCAGTCCCTCCTTTAAATATCAGCAACTGGACAGAGCATGATGTACTTCACTACCTTACTCAACGTGAGCTGGGGGGTAGTGATTCTTATTATCTAAGCGATCCCCCTTTGTTCACTTACACAACTTACTTTCGGTACCACAAGAATATGAAGTGAAGCCCTCATGGAAAGGATATTCTTGTCTTGTTAATTTACTCTCAGAATGAGACAGCATTCAATCTTTGCGGCTCTGTTTGTCATAGAAAGTAATTTTGTTTGGTTTGTGGTTGCAAGTTTTGTGAGATGAGATCAGCCTGTCTATACAGGACCAAATAGAAACAAACACAAGGACATTTTCCGCAAAGTGGATGTTAACGATGACAAAGGTTACCTGGCCATCCTGACCCACGTGGACTTGATGAATCTGCAAGTTGCCCTACAAAACAATGCAAATAGAGCTGTTAATGGGGAAATTAACAAGCTGTGCTGTGACAATTTTTTAGAAAGTTCTTCTAAGAGCCGCCTTTGTCAGCTTTCACTAGGAAGTCTATTAACCCAGACAATATTTCACAAGTCTGCCATTTGCCGGCAATAAAACAGGCCCTCATGTATGCCTGTGTTTAAAAGGCTTAACCACAGCCGGTACTCGGTACTCACAAAGTTTGTAATTCCTCCACGTCTAAGTGTTCTATTTTGTAAAATTTTCATCCCCATCTGGGGAGATTACTTGATTTTAACCAGAAAACAGAATGCATTTTATTGTTGTCTCCACCTAAAAGGAATATTACTGCATGGAGTGGTCAATGGCACTCTGAATTGTTTTATTAATATCTCTAAAATGTTGGTATTGAGCTTTCTTTTGCTGCAGTAGTTTGAGTCTTTGCTTATCCCATTATGGTGATATTTCCCTGCAGTAGTTTGTGTCTTTGCCCCTTCCACAATGGGGAGATTTCCCTACAGTAGTTTGTGTCTCTGCCCCTCCCACAATGGGGAACTTTCCCTACAGGGGTTTGTGTCCCACAGTTACAAAAGTGGTATGATTTTCCTGTTTGCATCTCCACCCCTCCCACAATGGTGGGGAGATATTAATGCAGTAGTGTGTCTTTGCCCCTCCCACAAAAGTGAGATCTCTGTATGGTAATTTGTGTCTCCGCCCCTCCAATCATGGGGGCATCTCCCCACAGTAGTTTTTGTCTCTGCCCCTCCCATCATGGGGGCATCTCCCCACAGTAGTTTGTGTCTTTGTGTCTCTTCCCCCCCCCCCCCCCCCCAACAATGAGGACATTCCTATGCAGTAGTTTGTGCCCCCATAGCAGTGAATTTGATATTTAAAGTACACAAATTCATCAGATCGCCATTTTCTGTTGTATTTGCATGTTAATTTTTAAGAAGAAAAGGCAGTAAACATCTTCTGCCTTTCTGCTAACTGCTGTCAGGAAAAGTAATCAATCAATCCACTCAATATCCAAAAAAAAGGCAAAAAATAAATGTTCACTACAGATCCTCTTAAAGGTGCCCTAAGACCCTTTCACACGGGCATACCCCGATTAGATCACCATGGGATCTGTCAGATGATCCTCCGCTGAGCAGAGCATACACAGACCAAGCCTGCTCTACTCCATGGACAAGTGGTGTAAACAGAGTCCGCTGCCTGTTTACACCCGATTGTCATCCAATCCGATCTGCCTAGATGGAGGTAAGGGAGTGTAAATGGACACAAAGTCTGTTTATACCCGCTCGGTCCATAGAGCTGAATGGAGGGTCCCATCAGATCATTCATGTAAAAGGATCTTTAGATACTTCAAAGCTTGCCAACTGCCAAATGATTTCTCACCTACAGGGGCAGAGATAGACATGTTCATTGAACTGCTAGAGGTTTCAATGTCTGTGTGACCTTGTGTCAGAATGATAAATCTGACATAAACAATAGTAGTGTGACCTTATGTGTTCACTGCAGCCCAGAGGAAAGAGGAACAAATGGGTGGAAATGGGTTGGAGTTATGCAGGCATTCTGTGTATTAGTCTAGATCAGTGGTCGGCAAGCCGCGGCTCGCGAGCCACATGCGGCTCTTTACACACTTCAATGCGGCTCTTCTGTGTGCCGGGCGTCCGCTCCCCTCCCTCCTCTCGGGCGGCCGCCCCAAAAGTCAGGACTCTGCAGCTAGTCCAGCAATGGGCAAACTACGGCCCAGCGGACCTTTTAATCCGGCCCGCGGAGCGTGGCAAACATTGGCTGTCAGGATGTAGGCGGGGCAGCGTGACGAACTCCTCTCCTCTCACAGTCCGCCCTGAAGACCGGAACGGCGCGGGAACACGGCGAGAGGGACGCGCGGAGCAAAGGTAAGTGAATTGACACAATATGGGGAATGAATTACTATAGGGGGGATGAATTACTATGGGGGATGAATTACTATGGGGGATGAATTACTATATGGGGGATGAATTACTATGGGGGATGAATTACTATATGGGGGATGAATTACTATATGGGGGATGAATTACTATGGGGGATGAATTACTATGGGGGATGAATTACTATATGGGGGATGAATTACTATATGGGGGATGAATTACTATGGGGGATGAATTACTATGGGGGATGAATTACTATATGGGGGATGAATTACTATATGGGGGATGAATTACTATGGGGGATGAATTACTATATGGGGGATGAATTACTATATGGGGGATGAATTACTATATGGGGGATGAATAACTATATGGGGGGTGAATTACTATGGGGGATGAATTACTATGGGGGATGAATTACTATATGGGGGATGAATTTTCAGTTTTAAAAATGTGGCTCTCAAAATAACTTTCAATCGTGGTTTTGGCGAGATTTGGCTCAGTTGAAAAAAAAGGTTGCCCACCACTGGTCTAGATCTACAGTGTATGATCTGGGCTGAGGCAGGAATTTTTTAATTTGGGCACATACACTGCTATCAATTAAAACATTTCAATAATGAATTCATGGTTACAGAAATGCATTAATTTATATAATGTTTTTTATATCTACCTGGAGTTGGAGCTCAGCTTTACCATAGGATTTTATTCATTCTAGAGACTGATGAAACTCAGAATGAATACTGAAATGTAATAAACTTGGTGTTTTGTACACTCACTCCATAATTCTCTCTTCATTTCAAAGGAGCCATACAAACATTTGTAGAGTGTCTGAGGAGTTCACTGCCAACTAACCATACACACCGGTATTAAAGAAAAACGCTTGTCTCTGTAACACCTTCAGCCCCATTATCCTCATACTGCAAATTCAATTGTAAAAATCCAGTTTACTGAGGAAAAGATCCTGCAAATTCGAGTCCATGACTTTTCTGGAAACTCATAACTGACAAAACTTGCAAACTGCAATCCCGGCTGAGATATGAAACAGGTCTTTAAAAACCACAAGGGCTAAAATATTTGATTTTCCTGTAATGTCATCAGTTTTCCCCCAGTGTCAGGAACACAAATAAGTTCTGATGGTTGCGGCAGTGTTCTTGGTATTTAGCTGCAATCACAATGGAAGGCCAGAAGCCAACCGCATGCCAATCAAAGCCAAGAAGGAAAATGGTGGCATTTAATTGGTTAGTTCATAAAAACCAGTGATGGCTGAAAACTGAGCAATTTCTGCGCTTTACCAAAGAAATATGTAATATTTATATAAAAAAAGCAGAAACCATAAAATAATAATGAAGGATCCATAATACACAGCACAGGTTTTATAAATGCCCCCCTTATTTACTTCCACTGCTGCACATTATCATTGCCAGATGGTTTTATAAAAACAACCCAACAATGGCTCCAAACTACCTAAAATAGCTCAGTGTAATAAAATATTCGAAAAACCAAAGATAAAAGCAGGTTTTTATTTGCATCTCAAGAAGTACATTTAATAAATAACTGGCTTAAAGCCCAACTCCGGGCACAATAAACTTCTCATGGTTAGGCAAATAAACTTCACTTTAAAAGGAACCTCCTGTGATGCAGGCTTTATTATACATCTATCAAATTTGCACCTTCACATGCCGGGATTAGTAGAGCTGTGATTCCTGTTCGCTCAGACACAAGCGCTGCAGGTCTCCTATACTCCCACTCTTCTTGACCATTTACAAATCAAAGCTTGGGGCTAACTATGTTGTGAATGGAAGAGAGGCAGGCAAAGACATGACTGCAGCGCTACAGTCTATGAGACCTGCAGTGCGCACACCTGGGTAGCCCAAGAAGTACAGCAGGAGCTCTATTAATCCCAGTGCTAAAAAGGAGCAAATTTATAGCTGCCTAGTTAGATTGCATACCATTGTTCCACAATATCTAATTCCTTCTGGAGGTGCTGCAGCCATCCGGAAATGCTAACTTTCTTCTATTCTGGACATTATTTTTAGATATTTATGATCATATGGGGGGGGGGGGGGATTTACTAAAACTGGAGCACTCAGAATGCAGCAGTGCATGGTAGCCAAGCAGCTTCCAAGCTTCTTCAGCTTGTTCAATTAAGCTTTGACAATAAAACCTGGAAGCCGATTGGTTTCTATGCAGAACTGCACCAGAGTTTGCACCATGCAGTTTTAGTAAATCAACCCCAATACATATACAAAAATAAATATTTTGGTTGCACCTTTCCTAATCAATAATATGGTGCAATAACACAGCTGTGATCCACTAATAAATGTGAATAAACAACAGATATGAAAATACTCCAATTAATAATTTTTGTGCATAGTCCCAGTTTATAAATTATAATAATCTTCAAACAATATTGTTCTATGTGATAAATTCCACCATCCATGTTAATAATCACACAGTGACTCCCACACGGTTCATATATGGCGACTGAATAAGAACCTGAAGAAGTCACGTGGCCGTGATGACACGCGTTGGGCGGAGCCAGGTGCCGAGTCCCAAGACCAGAAGTGATGCAAGAGCCATGGCCACAGTTTGTGCTTGTAATCAGTCTTTTAATGTAAGTGCAATACCTTTAATAAAATGTGTTTTCACAACATACTACACATGATGGCATCCTCTGTTGCATGAGCTTGGTTGCAGAATTGATAGTGGAGAATTGAAGGGCCACACCAGGCAAGTGGAAAGCATTCTATATGATATGGAGGATATCCAGCTACAGTGGAGCAACATCTGAGATCTGCCCCAGGTTGGGGAAAGCGTTTGACCTGGTTGCATTCAGGTCACACCTAATGGTGAGCGCATATATGAATGGTGGTGGGAATCACTGTGTATGGAACTAGATTATTAACACAGATGGTGGAATTTATCACAAGGAACAATATTGTTTGAAGATTGCATGGACAGATCATGCCAAGCAGAGTAACAGATTACTAATTCTTAGATGTGATGGTTGCATTAGTTTTCTTTTTAGGCTTTCTTTCTTCAATATTCATCTGGTGATCCAACCAGTAAGTCTTTTGTTTTCCAAAAGCACAAGCTCTCTTCCAGATGTATCAGTTTACATGGATGAGACAAACCATGTAACACTGGCAGGGATGTTTACAAAGATCAGTTTTTATTAATCATGTAAAACGTTTATCGCAAAAGGAAAAAAAACTGTTTGTAATTTATTACAAAGTGTGAACTGGAGTTTGGCTTCTATTTGTTAGTTTATTTAAATCTGCTAGCACATTTAACACTCCCGCCTCAAAGACTTACAGTGCTGCCAGCTGCTGTGCCCCCTGTGCTCCTTCATCCAGAGTGGAGGCACTCTAATACAGGAGGGTCTGTTACTGACCAGATAACCAGGTGAAAACAGAGGGGAAAAGCCTAAAATAAAGAAAACTAATGCAGCCACCACATCTAAGGATTGGTAAGCTGCAATATAATAAATTTTTGGTTTTAACCATAAGGTCCCTGCCAGAGCAGGTTCTCCCCATTTCCATCTCCCACCCCTCCCTTTCCCCAGACAAGGGCAAAAACTATACTGAAACTTTCAAAAAGAATGAGCTTAAAGCAGTATTAAATTTAAAAACAAAAATGTATTATATTGTAGCTTACCAAACCATAAATGTCATGGCTGCATTTGTTCTCGATTTTAGGCTTTTTTCCCCCTTTATTTCACCTGGTGATTCTGCCAGTAACACACTGTCTTAGGGTGTCTCCACTCTGGATAGAGGAGCAACAGAGCCATCCTTGGAGAGCGGCGCTGTCAGTCTTGGGGGAAGTAGTGTTAGATGCACTAGCAGATTTAGACAGACTTGGCTAACAAATTAAAGTTGAACTCCAGCTAACACTTTTAAGAACTTATAGTAACAGTTTCTTTTCCTTTTGGGGAAAAAGTTTTCTCCTCAATTACTAAAAGCTGACCACTGTAAGCACCCCTGTCAGTGGCAAATGGTTTGTCTTAACAGTCTACCAGTCTGCCACTGTTGCTGGACAGTTTGGTCTGTTGAAGAAATTTGAAAAATAACAAACTTAGAGGCTGATCAACAGGTGAAAATAAAAGATAAAAGCCTAAAAAAAGACCAAAAAGACAGATACCACACCTAAGAGTGGCTAAGAATATATTAAAATGTTTGTTTTTGGATTTAATGCCAATAACTGTTTTTCAGGGAATCAATCAAGATAAATTACATTTCTGTTGTGAAAGTATGTAAGTACACCATAACTGACATACAGTGCACTCAATTTCTTTATAATCTTAAAGGGGAAAAAATATGAAAGATTACCTCGCTGTCTTGAGTGATTTGCACCTGCTCTCCCTGTGGAACCTGTGCAATATGCAGGTGTCCCTGTAAGAGACAGAAAGAAAATGACAGGTAATAATAAGGATTTCCTGCCCTCTGCAGAAAGCTCAGTTAAAGGGGGGTGGGGGGAACGGGGGAGGCCAGGGATAAAATTCAGAGTAGCATCAATGTCTGGCCAAGTCAACTTGATCTTTGCTGACTTCTGTGCCATATACTCCCATATGCTTACCGATCTAAAAAAGCTATACTAAAAGTTATAACAGGAAAACTGACTGCTATTGGGCAACAGATTGGCCAGTTAGTGGCAAGCATTAAGTGAATCTGTGGCCAGGTTATGGATTTTCAAATATTTACATATTTTAAGAAGGAATTCATAAGCTTCAGATCAATTCCTCAGTGACTTCTGTAGCTGCCGGCACTGTGGAGCATTTCATTTTCAAAGCTCACAGCACTCTAACGAGGTTGTAGTTGGATTCTTAGCAGCTTTATCATTCTGTGCTTTTACTAACAGTGACTTGGCAGCCTTTTAATATAAACATAGATCAGGTGTACTTTGTTTACATCATAAAGCTGTAAGGCTTATCATACCCAAAGTACCTTTTTTATAAACTGAGAACTAATTGTCCCAAAGTGTCCACAACTACGAAGCTCAGTGATGGCTTGAATCTCATTTACTGCTTCTTAAAACTAGGGAAATACTTGAATGGCCATAGCCTGAACACAGATTCACTTTAAGCACCTTCTGTTACATACAATTAAAAAAATTCTAGCAGCACCTTACAAAGTACACAGAACACACAAAAATGTTCCCTTATACTGAAAGAACATATAATCTAAAGTTCTCAAACACAGAATGTGATGAAAACTGATTAAGTAACCAGCATTGTTTTTGGATTGTGGGAGGAACCCTGTACAATGTTTCTGGTAAGATATGAACCTACAATCCCAAAAAGTTGGGATGTTGTGTAAAATCTACATAAAAGCAGAATGCAATGATTTGCAAATATCACAAGCCAATATTTTATTCACAATAGAAAATATTAAATGTTTAAACTGAGAAAATACACCATTTAAAAAAAAAGGAAGGTAAATTTGAAATTGATGCCAGCAACAAGTTGGGACAGAGGAACAAAAAGCTGGCAAAGTAAGTGGTATTAACAAGAAAGAGCTAGAAGAACATTTTGAAACTTAGGTTGTTTGCAACAGGTCACTAACATCTAATAAGTAAGGATTAGCATAGGTTCACCAGTCTATGAAAAGCTGAATCTAATAATGTTCCTCAATGTAAAATTGCAAAGATTTAAATATATTATCATCTACAGTACATAATATCAAAAGATTCTGAGAATCTGGAGAAATCTCTGTGTGCAAGGGAGTGGGCTGAAATGCAATATTGGATGCCCATGATCTTTGGGCCCTCAGACAACGCTGCATTTAAAACAGGCATGATTCTGTGATGGACACACTACATGGGCTCAGGAACACTTCCAAAAATCACTGTTTATGACCAACCACAGTTTGCTGAGCCATCCAAAAATGCAAGGTGAAGCTCTATCTTGTAAAGAAAAAGTCATGTGTGAACATGAACCAGAAATACTGCCGTCTTCTCTGGGCCCAAGGTCGGTTAAAATGGTCTGTTGCAAAGTGGAAAACTGTTCTGTGGTCAGACGAATCGAAATCTGACATTCTTTTTGACAACCATAGGAGCAGCATCCTCCGGACTAAAGAGGAGAAGGATCTTCTGGCTTGTTTTCAGCAATCAGTTCAAAAGTCTGCATCTCAGATGGTTTGGGGGTGCATTAGCGCAAACAGAATGGCCAGCTTGCACATCTGGAAAGGCATCATCAATGCTTAAAGATATATCCAGGTTTTAGAGAAGCATTTGCTCCCATCCAGACGACATCTATTTTCAGTGAAGGCCTTTCAAATTTCAGCAGGACCATGATAAACCACATACTGGATATATGACAACAGCACGGCTTCATAGTAGAAGAGTCCGGGTGCTTAACTGGCCTGTCTGCAGTCCAGACCTTTCATCAACTGAAAATATTTGATGCATCTTGAAACAAAAAATATAACAAAGATGACCCAGGACTGTTGAGCAGTTGGAATCCTATATGAGGCAAGAAAGGGACAACATTCCTTTCCCAAAACTCCAGCAACTGGTCTCCTCAGTTCACAGACATTTATAGTGTTGTTAAAAGAATAGGGGATGCTACTCCATGGTAAACATGGCCGTATCTCAACTATTTTGAGATATGCTGCTGCCATCAATTTCAAAATTATCTTATTTTTTTCTTAAAATGGTAAATTTTTTTCAGTTTAACCACTTCAGTACTGGGCACGTTCACCCTTCCTGCCCAAGCAAATTTTCAGCTTTCAGTGCTGTTGCTCTTTGAATGACAAATGAACAGTCATGCAACACTGTACCCAAATCAAATTTTTATCTTTTTTTCACACAAATAGAGCTTTCTATTTGAAAAAAAAAGACAGAAAACTTTGAATAAAAAACTTTTCAGTTATGAAATTTTGCAAATAAGAAAAATTTCTTCTTCACTTATGTGCAGTGGTAAGACTGCACTGATGGACACTGATAGGCTGCACTGATGATCAGTTCCCCGATTATCAGTGTAAACGTCCCCTGTCACAGGAAAGCTGGTTATTGGCTTTCCTTTCCTCAGAAAGGAAATGCTTATAAACTGCATTTGTTTACATGTGATCAGCTGTAATTGGACATAGCTGATCACATGGTAAAAAGCCAACGTCATTGGCTCTTTACCCTGATCGGCGTTGTGCTGTGTCCAAGGGACACAGCTCACCTCCGATCACAGCACTGCATGCCCTGTGGCAGAAAGAAAGCGGTCCCACCCGGCCATCATTGTACAATAGGCCGGGCGGGAACCAGTTAAACATTTGATATGTTTTCTATTTTCTGTTGTGAATAAAATATGCGTTTATGAGATCTGCAAATTGTATTCTGTATTTATGTAGATTTTGCACAGTGTCCCACTTTTTTGGAATTGGGGTTTTAGAACCTCTGCTGTGCACCATGCTGGATTCTTAACCATCAGAAAAAAAATCTAATTTTCTCACTGACCATATTCTGGGAAGAATAAAACTTCTGTATGGAGAGCAGATTAAAGATGCACAATTTGGAATTCAGTCAAAAAGTCTATTTTTTTTTTCTTTTACAGCGAGAACAATTGCTGTAACTTTCAAAGAAACACAGCTCCCTCTATATCAAACAGCTTCATTTCCTTTGGAAGGAAGTTATCCTATTCATAAGAGGCAAAACAAAACAGATTGAACTTATCAAACTGACAATAGGAACTCCGAGGAAAACTTCCAGCCCAAACTCCATTCAGACTTGATATGAGACACTTTGCCTTCCGCTGCTGGCGGCCTGGGAGAGACTGGCATGATTTAACCCTGACAGTACTGCATTCAGTTATTTGCGGTACCAAAGTCTTTTAAACAGTTTCCCTCCACACTACAGCAGTTTGACTGCTACAGGACGAACACCCTGCACAAAATCACATATATATATATACATGATCCGCGATCCCTCCGTGTTCACGGACAGGGGGGGTGCGCCCACCAGTGCTGTAATTCAGTATAGCACCAATCACTCATCAGATTCTGGCCAATGATGTTTGCCTGGACCTGCTGATTGGCTGTACTGAATCAGAGGTCTTCCTGTGCCTTTGTATATATTACACATCTTCTCTTCATGGAGCACATTCCGTTCCAGAGAGAGAAGAAAGCTGATCCAATCATTATTACAGTGTACAGATTTTTCTTTACTAATCATCATATTAGTGTCACGGGCGACTTCAGATAGCATTAGTGTCCCTCCCAGATAGCATCAGATTGCCCGCCACTACATCACTCATAACATTTAACCCTTTGATTGCCAGGAACATACTCACATACACAAATAAACCTTCATTGCTAGTATAGTGTCTGAATGGATCCTTGATCAGATCAGAACTATACCAGCATTCACAATAGTATAGTGTCCCCAAAAATGCAGCATAAGCAGGATCAGCCCCGACACCTGCCAGCACCTGCGTTTAGCCCTTACGCTTACTAATAAGAATGAGTTGCGGTTGTATTGGACTACAGACCTGATTCATCATATGCCCGCATTTTCTGCTGCCATGACCAGGCATAGATATGAGAATATAATGCAATTTATTCATTTCAACAACAATACACTCTGTCGTCCTCGGGGTGACCCTGAATATGATAAGCTCTACAAAATTTAGCCCCCTCGTAAAGCACCTGAGCCAAAAATTTGTAGATGTGTATACTCCCCAGCAAAACATTTGCGTTGATGACTCCCTCATTAATTTTTCTGGCTGCCTTGCATTCAAACAGTTTCTCCCCAGCAAGCGTAACAGCAGTGGAGTCAAAATGTATAAGACCTGTGATAGGGCAACAGGCTATACATGTAATTTTCGGATTTACGAGGAACAATATAGTCACATGGAGTCCCCTGGATGCCCAGACTACATGGACAGCAGTGGCAAGATAGTTTGGGACTTGGTATTACCCTTTTTTCATATGGGGTACCACTTATACATGGACCATTTTTATACAAGACACTATTTAGACATTTGTACAATCTTGGAATTGGTGCATGTGGCACCGTGCAACCTAATTGCTGGGGCTTCCCCCAACGGCTTTTAAGTACCCGACTTAGAAATGGGGACAAAACCTGCTTAAAAAATTGTGAATTGCTTGCAGTGAAGTGTAAAAACAAACAGGATGTTTTTGTTCTGTCTTATATTCATGAGGACACAACCATCCAAATTTCTGCAGCAGCTGGTGTTGTTGAGAAGCCCCTCGGTGTCCATGACTATAACCTTACCATGGGAGGGGTGAACTTCAACGACCAGATGATGAAGCCGTACTTCGTTTCCTGTAAAGCTAGACACTGGTACAAAAAAGTGTCTGTATATTTATTTCAATTAGCTCTGTACAACGCTTTTGTGCTTTACAAAGCAACTGGACGAAGTGGATCCTTCCTAAAATTTCAGAAAGAGCGGGGTCAGCACATGCTGAACAGCACAGAAGTCGCCAACTGTCTGCAGAGTCAAGAGCTAAAGGCCTTCAAACTTCGCGTGGCCTTCAGATTAACACAACAATGTGTAGAGAGCTTCATGGAATGGGTTTCCATGGCTGATAAGCTGCATCCAAGCCTTACATCACCAAGTGCAATGCAAAGCGTCCGATGCAGTGGGGTAAAGCACGCTGCCACTGGACTCTAGAGCAGTGGAGACGTGTTCTCTGAATTGACGAATCACGCTTCTCTGTCTGGAAATCCGATGGACGTGTCTGGGTTTGGCCATTGCCAAAAGAACGGTACTTGCCTGACTGCATTGTGCCAAGTGTAAAGTTTGATGGAGGGGGGATTATGGTGTGGGGTTGTTTTTTAGGGGTTGGGCTTGGCCCTTGAGTTCCAGTGAAGGGAACTCTTAAGGCATCAGCATACCAAGACATTTTGGACAATTGCATGCTCCCAACTTTTTGGGAAGAGTTTGGGGATGGCCCCTTCCTGTTCCAACATGACTACACTTCAGTGCACAAAGCAAGGTCCATAAAGACATAGATGAGCAAGTTTGGAGTGGAGGAACTTGACTGGCCTGCACAGAGTCTTGACTTCAACCCAAAAGAACACCTTTGGGATGAATTAGAGTGAAGACTGCAAGCCAGGCCTTCTCGTCGGACATCAGTGCCTGACCTCACAAATGTGCTTCTGGAAGAATGATCAAACATTCCCATAGACACCCACCTAAACCTTATGGACAGCCTTCTCAAAAGAGTTGAAGCTGTTATAGCTGCAAAGGGTGGGACAACTCAATATTTAACCCTCCCGACTAAGACTGGAATGCCATTAAAGTAGGGATGTTCCTTCAAGAGATGTAGTTCTGGGGTATGTGCCTATGTCAATAGAAACTGAGCTCCCAGAAGCTACCCTGCAGAAAGCTGGGTGATGAGATCACAAGGCGTAATAAAAGCTGTTTCTCTCTATAGTACCAAAGCCAATTGCACCAATGTGATGGGTAGATCATGACTGCTGTGCTGCTCCTCTGTCAGAAGTGGTTGCCATCTCTCAGACCTCAGATTACAGTGGCAATAGGCACTGCAGCACAGAGGGAGGTCCCTGGGCTCTTTCTCACCTCAGACATGTCATACAACATGGTTAAAGGGAGACCTGGGAGAAATTCCTTCACTCTGCTGGGAACCCCTGAATCTGTATTAAGTGGAAAATTTGTGCTGTGGGTGATTTTGGCTTAGCAGCGCAGAAGGTGGGTATTTTTGCTTGGGGTGTTGTGTGTAGTTATTCCTGACCTCTGCACTGTGCCTTACTAACTCCTGCAGTCTGTGTTACTTAATCCTAGCCCCTTGCACTCTGTCTTATATACTACTGAACTCTGCATTACTTACTACTGACCTCTGCACTGTTACATATTACTTACCATGTGTTACTACAGTACTACTGACCTCTGCACTCTGGGTTACTTACCACTGAACTCTGTGTAACTTACTACTGACCCCTAAACTCATTAACCACTTACCTACCAGGGCCATTTTTTTTCAGTTTTGGTACACATGGTAAAATGTGCATTTTACGCCTGATGATCAGTTAAACTCCTCAACATTATACATTTTCTGAAAGCAAAGACCCTGGAGAATAAAATGGTAGTAGTGGCATTTTTTATGTCACATGACATTCGTGCACTTGTTTATCAATAGCCCTCTATGCTATGTACTAGCATTATGCTGTGACAGGTTCTCTTTACTGAGACATCAAGGACCCTTAATGCCCCCCCGCCCCTTCCTTCTGCTAAAGTTGTCAGAACAGCTGAATCCGGAAGTGAAATAATACACTTTGCTTCCATGGTCATTTGTTAGAGAGGATATCGGCAAATAAACTTCTGCTGGTCTCCCCCATTCTACCCGCCATGCCAGTCCAGGGTCCGCAGGTGGGACAATGGAGCCAAAGATACATGGGTGGGGAATGAGTGGTACCTTCGGAGGGTCATGGACGTCAGCAGGTGGTTTTGCAGACACCCAGATCACTTTCAATGCAAAGGCTAATCGCCTGCTCTATAATATTATTATTAACCACTTCCTTCCCGCCCGCAATGTACTGCTCTACAGGCAAAGTGACGTACGGGTACATTGCTCTGGCTGTACTAACACAAGGGGCACAGCACTCCACACCCACAACTGCTGTGTTCAGCAAACACAGTGGAATGAAGATCCCGATGAACGGGACCTGGTGATCATGTGATTGCTATGCGATCACATGATCACAATGTTAGCAAAGCTGTTGTGAATCAATCTGATTCATAACAGCTCTGCTTCTCTTCCTAGTGAGCTGTGATTGGCCCACAGCTGTCACATGATACATGGGGCCAATCACAGCACCCTGTACCATGTGACCCGCTCCAGCCAATTGAGCTGTCAAATGAGCTGTCACCTTCATGAATGAGTTAGGTTCATGACAGCAAGCTTTCATTGCAGGAGACATTATCTTTATTTCTCCTGCAAAGCAAAGTGTAAAAATAATCACTGATCACCCCCCCACAGTAGTACAATGTTACTATGGTAACATTGTACTATTCTGATAAAAGTGTTTAAAAAAAATAAAAAAATTATCAAAAAAAGTTTTAAAAAAATACCGTATTGAAGATTTAAAAAAAAAAAACTGTTTAAGGGTTTTTGTCTTTTGTTTAACTACTTGCTGACTGCTTACCCGCATTTTGGGGGCGAGCAGTGGCTCTGGGCAAAGCAACGTAATCTTACGTCGCTTTCTAATTCAGGGTGTGAACACGCCTGCGTCCTCCACTGTCCCCTTGTCGGTCCAGGTAGAGAAGAACGAACACGGCACCGAATAAAACCACTACATTTTACACACGTTAGATTATTTATTTATTTCAGGTACTTATATAGCGTTGTCAATTTATGCAGCGCTTTTTACATATATATTGTACATTCACATCAGTCCCTAACCCTCAAGGGGCGTACAATCTAAGGCCCCTAACTAACATTCATACATACACATACTAGGGCCAATTTTAGACAGGATCCAATTAACCTACCAGCATGTCTCTGGATTGTGGGAGGAAACCGGAGTACCCGGAGGAAACCCACGCAGGCACAGGGAGAACATGCAAACTCCAGCCAGGTGGTGCCATGGTTAGGATTCGAACTGACCCTGGTACTGCCAGGCGGAAGTGCCAACCATTTAGCCACTGTGCTGCCCAGATTAGCACATATAACTCTTTGATCACCACTATTAACCCTTTGATCACCTCGTCACCCAGCCAGTGCCATTAGTACGGTGTCAGTATATAGAATTTTTCACCGATTCCTGCCATTAGTGACATCAGATAACATCAGGGTCAGTTAGCACCCCTCCCAGCCAGGGTCAGCTAGTGTTAGATTGCTCACACACTATCGCACTCACGCTATAGGTTGTTGATCACCGCCATTACTAGTATAGTGTTTGTACGGATCAATATAGTGATCATGAACAGAATTATACTAGTGTCTCCTTTGTATAGTGTCCCCAAAAACACAGTGTTAGCAGGATCAGACCTGTTCGCGGCCAGCACTAGCTGTGTGATGTAAAAAATTTCAACACCCACCGTTTTATTCTCTAGTTCCTCTGCTTTAAAAAAAAATAATAATGTTTGCGGGTTCATAGTAATTTTCTAGCAAAAAAACAGTTTTCATGTGAACAATAAGTGTCAGAAAAGGCTTGGTCTTCAAAAGTGGGTGGTATGTGGCATAAGTTTCTAATGTTGGCCCTGAAATGCCAGGATAGTAGAAGCCCCCCTCCAATGACCCCTTTTTGGAAAGGAGACACTCCAAGGTATTTGCTAAGAGGCATGGTGAATATTTTGCAGATTTCATTTGTTGCCACATGTTTTTGGAAAACGTATTTTTTTCTTTTTCGAAACCATTTGAAAAAAATGATATCTGTAAAATACTCACCATGCCTCTTATTAAATTCTTGGAGTGCCTACTTTCCAAAAAGGGGTAATTTGAAGGGGTTTTGCACTGCCCTGGCATTTTAGCATCTCAAGAAATGTCATAGGCAGTCAAACTTTCACATAAACCAATTAATATACATGTATTGGGATTTGTTTTACCAAACACATGTAGCAGAATACATTTTGGCCTAAATTTATGACTAACTTTGGGTTTATTGGATATTTTTTATAACCAAAAGTGAAAAATATTGGGTTTTCTTTCCAAAATGTTCGGTCTTTTTTTGTTTATTGCGCAAAAAGTAAAACGTGCAGAGATGATCAAATACCAAAACAAGAAAGCTGTATTTGTATGAAAAAAACCCATACATTTCTTTTGGGTACAGCATTGCACGACCGCACAACTACCAGTTGAAATAGTGCAGTGCCGAACAGTACAAAATGGCCTAGTCATGAAAGAGGGTAAATCTTCCAGAGGGCAAGTAGTTAACCAGGTTTTTTTGTGCAGTGCTTTACAAAATGTAGGCGGACAGTACATTTACAATACAATTCAATACTGCTTGTTACAGCTTACAATCTACAAAGGTGGGTCAAGTGATACAAAAGGTAATAACTGTGGGGGATGAGCTGATGTAGAAAATAAAAGTTTAGTTTTTAGGTAGAGGCAGTAGTGGCTTCGCTAAAGAGATGGGTTTTCAGTGGTCACCTAAAGGTGGACAGAGTAGAAGATAGTTGAACAGATTGTGGTAAGGAGCTCAAGAGGATGGAAGAGGCTCTGGAGAAATCCTGGAGGCGAGCATGGTGGTGGTGGGGGGGGGGGGAGGGAGAGCGTAATGAGGGAGCTAAAGAACAGGTGGTCTTGGATGGTATTTTGAGACAAGCTTAGTGATGTAGTAACCAAGTGGTTATGCCTTCTTTATGTTTTTAATAGGGCCTTGAGAGGTTATGTCCTTACAATGAACTATGTTGCAAACTAGTGATCTTTGATCTTTTCCATGTTGTTCAGGTAAATCTATCTCTCCAGGGTTGCCTACCCCTGCTCTAGAGGGGAAAGGAGATATTTTGGGGGAAATTTGTGGCATGTCTATACAAATCCTCTGAACGTAATCAGAATACCTTTTCTTGAGTGCAACAAAAAGACAGTAGACACAATTTTTTTTTTGTGTTAAGCACAAAGACTCAACCTGTCTGAGATGCTCTAATCTCATAAATAACTGCGGTTTCATTTCCTATGATTGTAAGACTCTGTGATCACTGTACAGCACTTAAATCACTATGTCTCCAATCCAAGCTGTAGCTATCAAGCATGAATTTATGTGTCATTTTTCAGACTTTGATTGGCTGAAACCAGAAGGAAATATTTCTGCAAGTTAACCTGACATTCTCTGGGAAAACTCCATCGCCAGAGGAAATGAACTTCCCTTTATTGGACATACAACCCCCAGAATTTACTACCTTTCAGTATTCACAGATTGTACTTAGTCTCAGCTATTCTTTATTTATCTGCTGAGAAATGTCCTAAGTTTTAAGGCATTGTAGTCATAAACCAGTGTTATCACAGTATTCCTCCATCTAGTGATTTAGGGTGTAGACATTTTATTAGGCCTGGAGCATTACATATCCCTGACCTGGGCTTCAATCTTCCAGAAAGGGCATGTGTTATACAAGGTGGGGATCTGTGGTGTCCAAAACTCTACAGGGGTTAGATAGTCCGAGTTCAGAAGGTAAATCTCTGATTCCTCTTAGTAAAGCTGAATATAGAAGAGAGACCATCAGTCTAAGTCTTTCCTCTTTCAGTCTAAACAGATTTGCAAATTCTATCTAGTATATAGGGAAGTGTATTTAGTAACCTTGCTAACTGTTGGGTTACAGTCGAAAATCCAGTCTGTAAAATCTCTTATAAGATTAATGTAATTTCAAAAGTAATTTTCCACCGTTTTAAATCTGCAGCTTTTATTAAAATAATTCCATCTCTTTAGTTGTTAAACCCAAGTCCAGGATATCTGAAAATTCTCCCTTGCAGTGAAGCGGTGCGCACACTGCAAGAATTACCTGCTTATTTAGTCTAAAGAAGAGTGAAAGCAGTTTCACATACCCAACCCTCCATGCTTTGGCAGTGGATTGTACCTTGGTGTTCTCATGTCCAGAGCAGGGCTATGATCCCTACACGGCTCTTGAGGACATCAGAACCTTAGACCACTGGATCATGGGGAAGAAGATGCTGTAGGGACCAGTCTAGCAGCATGGATGAGCAGACGATCAGGTAAGTAAATCTATTTTTACATGCCACCTAGACCTAAAGGAGCAGTTAAACAGTTGCAGTGCAGGTGCAGCCCCACTGCAAGGAGGAATTTTCAAGTTTCTTGGAGTTCAGCTTTAAAAGAAATCAGTCATAAAACAAAGCACCTGTGTGACTAGGCTCTGATGGAAGCAAGCACTCCCTGACACATGTCTGGGATAAAGGTACTGCAGTGGCTTTGAAGCTAAGCCTGTTCACAGATGAGTGAGGGAACATTTCAATCAGAGCAAGAATGCCACTGCCCTTGGGTTTGAGGAAGGATGATGTCTGATAAGAAGGTCCACTTGTTAATGTTACAGAACTGATCATAAACATCATTCTGTGTTTGTATTTATTTGTCATTCTATAAAGAAGAGAGAAGGAGACTACTCACCACTTGGACCTGGCCATCTTCCCCGATCTGGTGGATCTGCACCTGCTGTGCATTCGCTAGAGCGTAGTGCAATGCCTGAGGCGGTGTCTGCTGCAGGTCACTGGAAGATGAAACAGTATTCTGTACACCATCTAGAAGAGAAAGATGCAGATGCACATATTATGATTGTGAATTCTAAACAGACTGTGCCCATTGCAGTGGCATTAAAAGTGATTTCATATTTTGTTTTAAACTGTGTAATTAGTCTGATGGTGGTTACGTACTTTACAAAGCTGATACAAAATCAGCAATACTTTAGGAATACATGAAACCATTTTGTATCACCATTACAGTCACACACACCAGGGGCGGACTGACAACTCATGGGGCCCCTGGGCAATAGGGGATCATGGGGCCCCTGTGTCCTTGCCCACACTCAAAAAAAGCCTATAAAAAGGTACCAGGAGCATTTCATGGGGCCCCCTACTGACCCCGGGCCCTCGGGCAGTGCTCGAGTGCTCGAATGGTCAGTCTGCCCCTGACACACACTATTTTGTCCTGAAGCTGAAGCTCCTAGGGTATCCGAGCCCTGCTGGCCAACGGCAATTCCAGTAGCCCTAGATCTATTAGACAGCAGTGGCAATTACCAGGTAGAAAGGGTCCAACAACACTTATTATACTGCATCTATGGAGAAGAAGCATTGTCATTCTAGGACAAAAAGAATTATAGGACCACACAGCTCCTCTCCCTCCCCTCATTTCAATAACATAGGTTAGTGCGCCCAGTCCATCTGCCCAGCAGGCTTTTAAAAGGGCAGCCAGGTGTCATTACATAAATACAGCAGCTATTTTGACTGCTGCTATCAAACAGACCATCGGATTTTTAAACATTGTTAAGACAGGAGATAGAAAGATAAAAAATAACAATGTTACTGTTTCATTCATTTTCAGATCAAAGGGATTTTCTTTTTATAAATAAAATTGTATTTATTAGTTCCTTCTTGCCCCATTGATTCTTATATCCCAATTATTCTTTATATCTAATTTCCTAACCATTAATGTATAAACGTTTTATTTTTAGATATTTTATTTGTTATTTACAGTATTTTAGTACTGCATTACAAAAAAAAGATCAAAATTGAAAAAAAAAAATCTGTTATTTCACTTGGCAAATATAGAATAAAATGTATGCTTTTTATTTACAGTAACAATGCAATATTACAAGTGAGGGGATGGCTCCTTCCTGTTCCAATATGAGGAACTTGACTGGCCTGCACAGAGTCCTGACCTCAACCCCATAGAACACCTTTGGGATGAATTCCAGCGGAGACTGTAAGCCAGGCCTCCTCCCCCGACATCAGTGCCTGACCTGACAAATGTGCTTCTGGAAGAATGGTCCAACCTTCCCATAGACACCCTCCTAAACCTTGTGGAAGGCCTTCCCAGAAGAGTTGAAGCTGTTATAGCTGCAAAGGGCGGGGCCAACTCAATATTTAACCCTACAGGATAAAGCCATTAAATTCATGTGCGTGTAAATATTGCTTGGCTCCATAGGGGATGCATGGGGGGGTTGGGGGGGGGGGGGTAACAGCTGAACTGGTTAATTAGCATCTACTATGTATGCAGCATACACTTTAAGATATTGATGATTATTTTTTGGGAACTAAAAAGCAATGACAGGCATGAATAAGGCACCCAAATCTAATCTAACAAAAACTGCTTTGGAGCCCAAAAACAATACTTTGAACTTTCAAATTGTTTAAAACAAGTCAGAAAATTATAATGCATCCTGGATCTCATACTGTTTTTCTTCTACATTCCTGCATGGGTGGGCTTTCAGCTTACAGTTTCAGGCAAGGTTGTTTTAACAACAACGCTTGGCTCAGGCAGTTATTGCGCTCACAAACAAACATTTCCCAGCACACTTACCAGCTAGTCTGCAAACAAACCAAATTGATCCTAACAATTCACGTTGAAACAGAGGGTTTCATTGCATACATTTGCAAATATATGTTGAAGCCACAGTGCCCATGTCAAGGCTCCTCTGTATACTGCGACCCTAACTCTAAATTTTTGAGAGTCTCCAAGTTGGAGTACTACACTCAGCCAGAAAATGGCTATAGGTAGGCAGCATGTGAAAGTGATGCCTTCTTAGCTGCTAGTGGTAGACAGGGAGACAGATATAATGCTCAGTGATAGTCCATGGCACAATTATTATTATACAGTTGTTTACAACATGGCTGACTGAGGTAGAAATTCACCTGCCTCTGCTTTTTGCAGACATCATCGCATTTCCCAGAGTTCTGTAGGCCTGATCAAGATATGATAGGTTAGCTCTACAAAGCTGCACTTCCTCCCGGCACACTGGAGACACAGAACATTAAGGACAACAGCATATAAAACTGCAAATCTCCCTATTAGCTGTCTGCCAGCTGTGAATACAGATGTGCACAGCTGTGGATAAAATGGCAAATATATGGTTTTATTTACAGTCATCACAATAACCTCTAAGAAAAGAATTTTCATTATCTCCCCATTAAAGGGGATATGTCACAACTGGCGACATCTGCTTCATAAGAGTTTCCATCATCTAATGGCAGCAGCCATTCTCCAACAACCAGAGTACACAGAAAGGAAGACTGACCTGTCAGGAGATGAATATGAGGGCTCCCTGAGCCAGCCCCATTCTGAAAATGTTGGTTAACTGGCTATTATGTTAAGCCTCAGGTTCAATACTTTTTTATTTACTTTTCTTCAGGAGAAGGCACCATATTCCTCTTGTGACCGGTTTCTTTTAAAGTGTATGTTTAGGCATTACTCAAAGTTACCCCAAAAGCTTTTATTGCTCCTTGTAACTTCATCACTAAGCTTCTTATATCCTTGCAGGGCTGCTGGCAGCTCAGTTCCTACGGACATAGACACAGTCCCAGAACTACATTTCCCAAGAGTCCTTCTTCTAAACAAATTGTGTGGGCATTCTCTTGGGAGTCAATGCAGAAGCAGTGTTTTGTTGGGAAAAAAATCAATGTATGCATGTGGACAGGGAAAGATAGGATAGGCCAAGCTCTGTTGTCCAGCAGGCAGGGCTAATAACACTGTTTTGAATTTCAGAGCAGCATAGACTTTTTTTCCAATCAGCCCAAATAGAAAATTAGTAGTGCAATGGATTTTTAGCAGATCCTGAGCTATCTGTCTGAAATTGAAATGGTTTTAATGGGATAAATTTTTCTCTGACATACCATTTAAAGGGAACATATGAAGGTACTGTGACAGACCACCTGGCACCTCACCTGGGTGCTTCCATTACAGAACTGCTTCCTCACTGCTGGGACACAGGACCAAGGTATTATAGCTGGGCATTGCACCCAAGGACTAGACAACACTAGCTTAGGTACAACTGGAGCTACTTTAACAGAAATACAGGTTTTTACACACTTCAGAAATAGGGCAGTACCCGCATAAAAAATAAAAACAAACATTACACATTGGGATAAACATCCCACATGGAATAGGTAATGAGATGAAGTTGAGACAAGACTAATCCCATCATGTAGGAACCTTCAGGAGGGCTAGCCAACAGGCAGAACAAATAGATGACTCAATTAACAACGGAACAAAGACACAACAGTAAACACATCACATCTTTGAGATGATTATATTGACAATTGCTTAGCGTCTCTCAGTCTAGGACGGGGGTTGAAGCAGTCAATGCTGGTTTGGGCACAGAGACCCCATATCTGTATGCTGGTCCTCCAGTTTTCAGAGTCTGTGTGTTTTGGGGAGACAGACTTGAATCTGGAGTAAAACTACTCCAAAAGGTCCCCCAGGCACCCCCCCAAAGAATACAGCCCCCTCAAATGCCAAGGCCCATAATCAGTAGGCAAGAGGCTAGCCTGCAGTCTCCTCCAAAAGACCCTGTCCTGGTTGGGTCTGTCACAGATACATATATGATGTACAGACTATTTTTTACAGGAAACAGCTTCAGGGTTGCCATCATCTTGGCTTCAGTACTTACTGAGTCATTAATCTGAAACAGGACAGGAGTGCAGACTCTACAGTCTGTGACTCATGCAGTGATGGCAGCTTATTTATTTCATTATTTATTTCAGGTACTTATATAGCGCCATCAATTTACACAGCACTTTACACATATATATATATATTATACATTTACATCAGTCCCTAACCCTCAAGGGGCATACAATCTAAGGTCCCTAACTCACATCCATACATATACTAGGGACAATTTATACAGGATCCAGTTGACCTGGAGCCTGCGCCTTTAACAGCAGTTAGCAATGGCAGCTTTCACATTTCCCTGTTCACCAGTTTATAGCCAAGCATGAATTTTCTATACATATGAATTCTAAAAGACAGAAATATGGAGAAAGGGTTCTTTTGAGATACTGCTGTATAACAATGACATTCAGTGTCATGTACAACTGGCAACTTAAAAGCCAGTATGGTGCAGAACAATAAAAAAATGTGAGCAGATTCTGGTACCAGTACGACAAGCTGAAAGGAGTTGTGTCCTTTTCTGCTGTCAATACATAAGCTGAGAATGGTCATGAAAGGTGCCTCTAGTAAATTGCAGATTGATTCTATTGTTGCAGTAGTTTATTTCTTCCAAATAAAGAGAAAAAATTAGAAATATTCCTTTTTTTTTTCATTTGGATTGTCCAGCTGTCTTGAAGTCACAACAGCTGGAGAGTCACAGATTACCTAGGAATTGCCATATAAAGCTGATAACGTGTAATGTATTGAGTACTGATGAGAATAACATGGTTATATTGGGGTTTACTACAAAGCAGTGATTGAAACATCTAGTCATTAGAACTGCTTTTATAACCTGCAGGAATCTGAGATAATTGTCCCCTTTGCAACTTGTAAAAATAGTAGTCCCAGAAGACTGGCAGACCTGGAAAGGCACAATGCAGATGATACAGGAGAGATTTTCATTGTCATTACAAATCTGACAATAAATGACTGAATTAAAGGGAAAGATAAGGCTATTTGCACCAGTTATTATTATTATTATTATTATACAGGATTTACATAGTGCCAACAGTTTGTGCACCACTTTAAAATATAAAGGGAGACAAGTACAGTTAAAATACAGTTCAGTACAGAAGTATTAGGAGAGTCCTGCTCATGGAGCTTAAAATATAAATGGAGGGGAGGGTGGTATATAATAGCTGCGGGGGATGAGCTGACGGGTAGGAGATAACTGAACAAATTGGAATAGGGAGTTCCAGAGGATAGGAGATGTTCTAGGGAAGTCCTGGAAGTGAGCATGCGAGAAGGTGAACAGGGAGCTAGGGAGCAGGAGGTCTTGGGAGGAGTGGAGTGGATGCTATGTTGAGATGTGGTTGGCGATGTAGCCATAACAATACTTACCCCTATTTACCATCTGTTACCATTAACATTCTTGGTCTATAGCCAACATTATTTATCAGGCAGTAAATCCTGATTTGGACAATACTCCCATTGGATGAAGTAATAGAATTACAACAATATCATTGACTGCCACTTCCAATTTTTCTGGGAGTGTGTGCTGAAGATGAAACCCTCCGAGGACATCAGAGCCTTGCCCTACGCTCACAGAATCTGCTTCAGGTCTACTTAGCGTTTTCAGGACAAGCCTCTTCTCAGTATCATATCACAATAAAGTTACCTAGCATGGCTCTGCGAACTTCCCTTTTCCTCAGCTGCAAATCTGGCAAAAGAAAGCAGGACAGTGGGATCATGTGATCTAATTTAAGAAAATAATTTTATGGCTCAGCAAGTGAAGGTTAACTGCAAGTGAAGAGGGGGCTTCTCTGTGAAACTTATGTCTTTGTTCTGATGCCTTGATTTCCGCTTTAAGCTGGACTTAAAATATTTATAAAGGAACATAGCAAAAAAAAACTTTATCTGTGAATTTGTATGTGTGGCCTGAATAATCTTTCCAGACATTCCCAACAAGATGGCCTCTGAAATAGTTTTGGCCATAAAAAAAGTAGAATTTATCCATTTTTAAACATTTTTTCCATATAAAAAAATACAAAACAAACACGGACATAAACAGGGCCCAGCTTGAAGGGAGGATATATCAGAGGTTATAAATCACCATAATGTAAACTTTCTGGCTCAGCCCTCACAATTTTGATATGTGAGAGAATTGCTGGCAGAGGGTGTGAGGCTGCACAGCTGACGGAGGACCAAGGAAGGCTGTGAGGTCAAGCGGCTGTTGTGTCTCACCTGACCGTCTCCCTGGTTTTCCATAGCCAGCTGTATGCATGTAGTGTCACTTTTATTATTCGTCCATAGACAAACAAATTTTGGGCTGCAACCAGGTTCCCTGAAAACTGCGTTTATAGATGTTCTCTATTAATGCCTGGCACATGGCCCTCTGTTTTTTTTGTTTTGTACTCTAGACCTTCACTTTTAGGACAACAGAAATAAATTGTTAAAGGGCATTCCAGCTCTATGCTGCAAAATTTCATTTCATTCAAATTTGTATTTTTTTCAGTGTTTGAGATATAGCGTGACATTAGAGGATTAAAACGCGTTCAAGAACTGAGTCTCATTGCCAAAATTGGATTATATGCAGCAGCCTTTCCCAACCTTTCAACACTACAGGTACCCTTGGAATAATTTTCAGGCCTCAAAGTTTCCTAATTGAACCAATTCACTGTTGGCCAGGGAAGAAAAAAAAAAAAGCTTCTTACAGTGATGGTCAGTGGGAAGAATGCCCCCCTTACACTGATGGTCATTGAGAAGATTCCTTACATTGATGGTCAGTGGGAAGAATGCCCCCCTTACAGTGGTGGTCAATGAGAAGAATGCTCATTACATTGATGGTCAGCGGGAAAAATGCCCCCCTTACAGTGGTGGTCAATGAGAAGAATGCTCATTACATTGATGGTCAGTGGGAAAAATGCACCTTTACAGTGCTGGCCAGACTTCCAGCCTTACAGACAGCCTTAAAGATCATTGGTGTCATGGCACTGACTCTTGCCCTGAAACTATGCAAGTACCCTCAAATGGGAGGTCAATTGTCCAGAGCTCAAGGAACACTTAGCAACCTTTGGAGGACCACTAGGTTGATATACAGGGTTGATAACGAGAGGACTTGTAATTTGTAGCATTGGAAGTGCTTGGAATAGCAAGCAGAAAAATAGGGACATGTTGGAAAATCAAACCCACCATTTATCAACCTTTCATTCTAGAAGAGAACATGCCATTTATTGGACAATGTCAAGCAAGGAATATCAAGTCAAAATGGAAATGAAAGATTTTTCAATGCCCATAAAGCATTGGAAACTAGTTGCCAGTCTCTAACCTTAGAGTTTATGCATATATCATTAATTCATTTCTGCCCCATTCAAATTTCTGTTTCTAATAGGGTGAGTAGGATTGAGTACCCTGCCCAGGCTTTATTAGAGCTCCCAGAGCATAAACCACATCTTATAGAGAGTTCAGCAGGGGCAGGGCCATCAGCAAAATGGCATCAACATCTCCTATAGAATATTTCTTAGGAAAATATGAAGAATGTACTCTATAGTGGAGAACCAAGACAATCAGCAAGCATAAGGACCAGTAATAAGAGCAACAGACAGCAGGTAACAGTGGGAAAGAGTACTCAACCCCATACTATCACTGACAGTAAGTGCACAGTGCATGGGGTATCATGTTGTTGTGGTTGTGACTTAATGACCCTTGTAAAGAAAAAAGCAAGAAAGAAGCAGATATAACCCTGATTCGTGACAGACCTCTAAGACGGGTGATACCTCTTATACATCATATACATAGCCCTGCAATGCTAACAGCCAAGCAAATAAAATTCATGTGGTTTGAGTTCCCTTACTGTACATATTAAATGATGTAGAAATTACAAAAGATGAGCAACAAAATATATATCAAGTGTAACTGGAAAAAAAAAACTCATTTTAGAAAGAGCTGCATTAGGTGTATTGAGTAGTATGTTGTCTTTGAAGTACTTTTTTTCTTTTGAAAGACATCTACAGTTTTAGGAGGGCCCAATTGTCCTCAACCCAAAGGAATGCCCATTTGCGGAAAACACCTGAGACTGCAAACTCTGTTTGGCTAGATCTGGTGAATGTCATATTATGTGAGTGTGTTCCTACCACAAGTCCATAAAAATGACAAGTTATTTGTTTTCCTTCAAACCACACCACACATCCAGGGAAACAAAAATAATTATTAGCTATTTGTTCTGCATATTTTAACACCATTTTGTGTTTTCCCTGCAGAAGTCTCTTTTAATGGATATACAGTACACCCATTTCAAATTTGAGAGTTTTTTTTTTTTTTTAATATTAACAAAAAAAGCAAAATTGTATCTATCCCTTATGAGAGATGTTTAAAATATTCAACATCTGTTTTTGCAGTCATTAGATCCAGCATGATGTTTTTGTCCTATGATGGGTTCACTCGGGTATACAGCCTGCGCACTGAATGCTACAGCTAGCAGCGTGACTCATTAGTTGATTTTACTACCCCCTACTGTCGGGTGATTAAGCAGATGGTCGCTTTCATTATTACAAAGTTGGGAGAGTCAATTTTTGGACTTGGAAAACCAAAATGCAATGTGTTTTCAATTCAAAGCTTGCACACACTAAATTGAAGCATTTTTTTTCTGTGCGTGCTCTATAGCACTCCGCACAGATACAGTTCCACCAGCGTGCTACGACTTGCCAATAAGGTGTAAATTGTGACTCCCTGTCTAACCCCATTACAAACATTCCTCACCCGGGGCCGGACCCCGGGGCTTTTTTCCATATTGTAACTCTCCATCCACACCTTGAATCAATCATTATTAAAAGCTAAGAATCACTTTTTTACTCTTATTTTTAAAGTAAGAAGAAGATGAAAATGTAGCACACCTTGGAAGGATGAATATTGGAATGTAGCTTTTTTTTTTTACTACCTCCCCTACATTTCAGAGGTATATGAAACATTATACACCTCAGACTGAAGCACACAAATCAAATCTGCGACACACAGAAGATTAGAGCACATCCTAATGGGCTATTGTGGAACTTGCTTTGGGCCTTCTCCAGGTTCAGTACATGTCCTCTGGTTTAATTATGTGATAATATAAAGCAGTTACAAATGTTACTAAAAACTGGTTTTGGACATCTAAGGGAAGTCAAACATTTTTTTTGTTATGTAAATGCCAGAAGATATGTGCAAGAGTGGAGCCAAAGCCAAAAATCCTAGGCACTGGTCTATTTCAAGAGGAAACAATATCAATCTCTAAAAAAAATAGCCATAGCAGCTGATCACTGTTTGCAACAACAGGCTAGATAGGGGTCTCTGGTGCAATCAGTATGCACTCATGGAAGTGCTGGATCATAGGCCAGGTGAGAAGTGCTCATCTTATATCTATTAGTAGTTCTATGCAAACTCATGCCAGTCAAAGCAACAGTTCTGCTGTAATGCAAGCCTCCAACTCCACATACTCACCCTCCTTTGCTCAGCCACTCCTTTGTTCAGCTGCCCATAGTGAGGAAATAAATCCCTAGCTTGAAGCATACATGGGACTAAGGACTGTACCCCTGTCTCCAAGTGACAACACTAAGCCAATTACAAATGAGAGAAAGGGGAACGAGTCACGTGCTGTTATAAAAATAAAAGTCTTGGGTGTTTTTCTTGCTCATGGCAGGTGAACAGAGCTTTATTATTTGTACATCATATAAGAAAAAAATTATTACCCAAAGAGGACAAGCTATCAAAAAACTCCCATTCTATGTAATACCAAAACATTTTTGTATTTGTGATCGGCATTCTAAATGAACCGATACGTTAAATGAAGGAAGGCTGTGAAACAAAATGCCATTAAAGCTACTAGGCACACTGTTGAAACATATGAGGGAAATTAAAATAAAAAATTATTCATTAAAAGATATGTAAATGTAACAATCAGCTTTGAACGTTTGCCATCTATTGGTTGTTGCTCAGCACTGAAGGTCAAGTATCAAGTAGATTGTAAGCTCCAAGGATCAGGGCCCTCCTATCCCTCTTGTATTGAACTGTATTGTTGCTGTATTGTCTCCCGTTATATTGTAAAGCGCTGAGCAAACTGTTGGTGCTATATAAATCCTGTATAATAATAATATATAAATCCTGTATAATAATAATAATAATATATAAATCCTGTATAATAATAATATATAAATCCTGTATAATAATAATAATAATATATAAATCCTGTATAATAACAATAATATATAAATCCTGTATAATAATAATAATATATAAATCCTGTATAATAAGAAGTATCTGCTGTGCACTCCTGATGTCATTAGTTGACTTTAATGGGAAACTAGAATGTCAACTCTGGGCTTAATGAACAAATGTAACTGTATAAAGATCTGTGTAACTATATCTATGAAGTGTTTGAACCATCTCTATACTCTACTTGTCTGTTTATTCTGATGATGGGCCTGTTGTCTGTCCTACTGTCTGTCATTTCTTCATTTACTTGTCCTTGTCTGCACCTGATCTGGCCATCAGTCTACTTACCTTGCTACAGTGTGTATTTTGTACTGATCTGAAGACTATCATCTAAGGATATCCATCATCTGTTTTTCCTGTTGTCCGATAGCACAGTGGACATAAAAAAAAGTAATATCCATACTCCTACAATCCCTTCTGTGCAATATAGCTGAATTCCATACAGATGACAGCAATAGCCTGCACCCTGCCCTGCACCACCTCCTACGTGCTCAACACACTAGTGATGCTCACCCTAAGCAGCGTTCCTCCAGCAAGACCGCCAAAGTACCTCTTCTTCCCGTGCATCATCTTACATTAATATTTTCACTGAAAGTCTAATTTAAACCTTCAACTAGCATTCGGTAACTTGATACAAAGACCCATTTCACAGATTTACAGACTGAGGCCCAAAGTTTGTCAAATCACAATATGGTACAGTATTAACAAGTAAACCCATAACAGAATATTAGCATTGCTTTGCAGGAAGGAAGTGAACGTGCGTACAGACAGACCAGGGAAGGACAGAGAACTGAAAACACATGCTAATTTCAGGCCGATATAATGTAATTGTACAGCATAAAGGGGTACCTAGTTTATGCAATAAATATCAGATGACGCTGAAGAGACCGGCGTATTTACAACAGGTCAGACTGTACAGCGCAGTGTCATGTTCTGTCAGTATATTATCTATTGGTGTATATATTATACACACAGGAAGGTTCTTCTGGGGTGTGCAGTGTCATCTATCATCACAACAAAGGGGAAGAGAACATAGAGGGACAGCGTGTGATGAATTTCTTGCAGCCTCTGATGCCCCTTTAATAGATTACCTGTCCTCCAGGCAGAGTATAATTCACTCCAGTATCCGGCAAAAGATTCACGGTGCTTTGATCCCACAGAGATGAGAGCTGCAAGGTGAGTTATGGCTAACACATTTCCCAAAATTTCAACACCACCATGAGAGAGACAAGAGAGCTGCCTGCACACTCGAAGGCTGCATTTTGCCAAATAGATATTAATAATAAAACAAGACGGGATGAACAATACATCTTATCTTCTCTAGGAAAATTGAAATAAATGATTTTATTTAGGTACACAGCCTACTGATTTACCAAATCCCAGCTTGAACATCTCAATATTTAAAAGAATAAGCTATGAAAGTCTACACGATTCAGGTTTTCAGGCTATCCCTGCCCCTGAATAAGCTTCTGTTCTGCTTTATCTCTGTGGTTAGCATGAACTCCATACATCTCATAGCTATGTCCACTCAGAGACTTGGCTTTCCCAAAACATGCATTGTGTCTGATAATTAAAAGCTGTAATTTTGATTGTTTGTGTTCTTTTTTTCTGTTCCCTGAAGTTACATACACAGATAAGCCAGCAGAAAAGTTATTTATAAGTGGGATAAACAGTTGTTCAAACGGCCATCAAATATCCTCACAATTTCCTTAAAGATAACATGGCCACTTGACCACCACACCTTTATGAACCATGGATTTAAAGTGGTTGTAAACTCTGACGTGACTGGCCTCAGGGGAAGCACAGAGATTAAACAAATCCTCCTACATGAGTTGTACCTGTTTATATGTAGCCATCTTTTCTCTACATCAATTTAAAATCCAGAATTTACACAGCTTTTCTGAGCTTCCAGAGGCAGGGGGTGGGGATCTGATGTCACACAATGCACAGCTCAGGAAGGAGAACTAAATGTAATCTGATTTGAGGGAAAAGAGGGCAACATGCACAGCCGAGGCTGTCAGTCACAGGCTGTGTGCTGGAGGCCACCTCTCTCCCAATCCCTTGGAGTCAGCATAACCTGTCAGAAATGAATCATGCAACTAGCAGAGGAACAAGACTGCAGACAGAAATTAGACTTGGTGCGTTGGATTGAGGCAAGCACACATTAGAAGGATATGCTCTGTTCATTTTTCATGTCAGAGGTTCATAACCACTTTTAAGATTTTCTTCACCTAAATTTGACCTCATATATTTATATAGGAGAATAGTACAAGAGAATTGTATAATGTATAGCCATTGATCAACTTAGGCACAACCAGCCTGTCGGATTTTATATGCAGTTTTTGCGAGTGGCTATTGTAGCCGCTAGGAGCAATCACTGTGTTCACCTGGCGGGGATGGCTCCCCCCACACCCAGAGTACACAATTTCTCCTTTGAAGGAAAGAAAATTGCTTGATTCCCCCATCAACACAGTCAGTGTTGATGGGGGAATCAAGCGATTTTCTTTCCTGAAACCACGGTTGCAGGAAAGGAAATCGCTCCATCTATGGCCAGCTTTAATGTGGACTTGTACCTAATTCCTCCACTGGCGGTGGCCAGTAGTAACCTCAAAAGATTAGGTTGTTTTCAGTCAATCACTGGGTGCTACCTAGGTGGACATGGACTTTTGTCTGCTTCAGAACTGCTTTTCTCCCCTTAGATGTCAATAAAAATGCAGCTGAGGTCGTCAGATCTACCTGTGAAGGCACTCTGTCTGTAAAAATTTTTTTTTTTTCAAAGAAAAGTTCAAAGCTTTCCTGAAAGATAATGATGGCATGGTATAGAGTCCTAAAAATGTTTCATGTCTTCTAATCCACCCTGGTTAAAACAGATCCTGCTGAACAGTTAATCTTATGTAGTAGATAACCTCACTGCACCATATGGCTGCTCTGCTGAAAGAAGTTCTATAACTGCAGAGTCATCAGCAATCCAATGCAAGGCATCCCAAAGGAAAATATCAAGAACATTAAATAATCAAAGTAATTCGTTATGCAGACCTGAAATGCATAACTGGCACGTTATCGAGTCTAACCAAAACTTCACAGTTCATCATTTGGATGAAAACTGGAGACCTTAGCAAACTTTCTAAACTCAAAGTGAAAAGCTTTGATGCAGTGTTACTGCAAGTTTCACAATGTGACCTCAGAGAGCCTTCGAGGGACAAGGAAGGCGAGAAAAGTAGATTACCATTGCAGGAACGACGAAGAGTTCACCATCCCAACAATATCTGATGGGTAACCTATTCTGACAAGACCAGGCACACAGCCTTTGAGAAGAGAAAAATAAAACAGAGCGCATATGGTGAGAAGATTACATGTTGGGCTGTTGGGCGAGAGGTACAAACTTCAGCGGTCAAAGCGTCTTGCACAACCATGTTATATGTTTCCAAATCACTGAGCCAGAGGAAATACTGAAACTCAACTGTGCTGTGAACCCAACAGCCTGTTCCAATTGTTCAGTGCAAGAAATGTGTTGCTTTGTAAAATGATTGCAGCTTGTAGGTGCTTAATTTTTTCACTTCACAAAGCTGGGAAAAAAACAGCAATTTGGCAGCATCTTAATTTTCATAAAATAAAGCTTACATATTACTAGAGAATAAAAAAGGGTGAATAAAGGAATTGGCTATATGTCAGGCCAGGTGAGGTAAGATGGCCGCCTTCCTGTGCCACACTTAGTCCAAATATTCTGCACAGCGCCTATATAGGTGTATTATTGATGTCAATGGACCTTTTATCATTTTATTAGAAGAAGGAACCATCTTTCCTACTGGAGGAGCAAGCTACTGAACCATCATAAACAGCTTCTGCTGCATCCTCCTCGATATTTCTATGACCTGAACATTGGAGATGGTGCTGTGAACTCCCATTCTGAAAGATAAAGTTGTTGGCTCATTATTGTTGCTTGACCACATTACTCCCCATAATCCCTCATTAATACAGCTGGTCAGATTGTATCCTTTTTCTCAACACTTACATTGTAAGCTCCCAGGATCAGGGCCCTCCTATCCCTCTTGTATTGAACTGTATTGTTGCTGTATTGTCTCCCGTTATATTGTAAAGTGCTGAGCAAACTGTTGGTGCTATATAAATCCTGTATTATAATATATTATAAATCCTGTATAATAATATATTATAAATCCTGTATAATATTAATAATTAAATCCTGTATAATAATAATATATAAATCCTGTATAATAATAATATATAAATCCTTTATAATAATAATATATAAATCCTGTATAATAATAATGTATAAATCCTGTATAATAATAATATATAAATCCTGTGTAATAATAATATATAAATCCTGTATAATAATAATATATAAATCCTGTATAATAATAATAATATATAAATCCTGTATAATAATAACAGTATTCACCTTCAACTACATTAAAATTGAACCTCATCAAATATTACACTTTTGGCAGCCTGAATTAGTGTCAGCACTGCTGTCAGGTTTTAATTGCGGTTTGTGTCCCAAAGGGAGGATTTTATGCCACTTCCTATTTTGAAAAACACAACAGGAAATGAGCGGAAATCTCCCCAAAGTAAGGGAAAACACGGTGTTGCTACTGGAACACGAGTCCCCAATGAACTATTTTCCCTCTATTTCTGTTAAGGTGACAACTGGAAGATCTTAGGTTGCCCTTCACCTCTTTCTGTGCCAACAAGAACGGTCACTAGGACACAAATTGACAGTGATCCTTCCCAACAGGTACACTGAGAATAGTAATATCCCCCTCAAAATTATGCTAACACAACTTTTAAATAAAACCTTTTTTCCTTCCTTTTTTTCACAACGGATGGATCTCTGTGCTTTTCTATGCAATGCAGGCACATTGTGGCTGGCGGGAGGGGCTGGCAGGGCACTGTACATAGCTTCTTGAAAACATCACAGCATCCTGCCTCACTACTCCTCTCACGAGCCCTGATGCAAACACTGGATTGCCTCCTGGGAGGAGGTATGCAAATATCAAAATGTCTTACTGGTTCAGTGTCAGTCTGGAGTTGTGAACATTCCAAGGCAGGCTGTATTTACATGCAGACCACCCTAAGTAAGGTCCATATGTGATGCTGCACTTCCATGACTAAAAGAACTGAAATCCAGCTATGGACAGGGGCAGGCCAGGGATAACCATGCTGGGGAAAAAAGGGCTGGGCATCCTCCAGCCAGGAAATGAGGCAGAATCTATCTGAGTTGCTGCAGCTTCTAATGCACATTGTGATAAAGCTCACATTGTGCAATAAAATCAGACAAAGCATTTCCAGGACAGGAGAGCAGCCGGTACAATTGTGCGAGACTGAAAGGAAAGCTGGAGGTCAGATTTAAGAAGGAGATGGCTGCTTCCAGGTGGGCCCGCTCTCCATTCATGCACAGCTATATATGTCATATACAGTGGATATAAAAAGTCTACACACTCAGGTTAAAATTTTAGGTTTCTGTGATGTAAACAAAATGAGACAAAGATAAATCATTTCAGAACTTTTTTTACCTTTAGTGTAACCTATAAACTGTACAACTCAGCTGAACAACAAACTTGAATCTTTTAGGTGGAGGGAAGGAAAAATAAAAAACTAAAATAATATGGTTGCATAAGTATGCACACCCTTAAGCTAATACTTTGTTGAAGCACCTTTTGATTTTATTCTAGCTGATGCTTTGGAAGCTCTCTGTGGACTTTTGCTGTAGGATGCGACTAAGAAAATGTCAGGAAAGACCTACTGGAACAGCTGAACTTTGATTGGGGTTAATCAGAGGCACTTTAAATGATGGCAGGTGTGTACTGACTCCTTTTTAACATGATTTTGAATGTGATTGCTTAACCACTTCCAGACCGGACACTTTTACCCCCTTCCTGTCCAGGGCAATTTTCAGCTTTCAGCGCTATCACATTTTGAATGACAATTGCGCGGTCATGCAACACTGTACCCAAATGAATTTTTTGCCATTTTTTTTGAGACAGATAAAGCTTTATTTTGGTGGTATTTATTCACCGCTGGGATTTTAATTTTTTTTGCTATGTAAATGAAAAAGTCCAAACATTTGGAAAAAAAGTGTTTTTTTTTATAACATTTTGCAAATAAATAATATTTCATCATAAATCTTTGCCAAAATTTATTCCGTTATCTTTTTAGTAAAAAAAAAAAATCCAAATTAGTTTATAACCAAAAATTATAATTTTTAAACACTTTTATTTAATTTTTTTATATTATTATTTTTTATTTTTTTTTTACATACTGTCACCCTAGCAGTACAGTAACACCATGGTGACACTGTACTACTTGTGGGAGGTGATGGAGATTTTTTTTTTTTTTTTACACTGATTGCTTTTACACCCATATAGGATGTAAAAGCAATCATTTCTCTTTCTCTCTGTGTGCATTCTTGCACTCCTTGAGAAGTACTGAGTGAGCTGTGATTGGTCACAGCTTGTCACATGGTACAAGGCTGTTGTGAATAGCCTTGTACCATGCGACCTCTGTGATCATTTACAGATTTCACACGTAGTAAGCAATGATGTCACAAGTGACATCTTGCTTACTACTTTGCATGTGATCACTGATTGGCCAAGCAGTGATCACATGATCGGGACCTCGTACAGAGGTCCCGTCCGACGATCGGTGTTTCACTGTGTCCGGAGGACACAGCGGGCACTGGATCGCGGTGCTGCGTGCTCCGAGGGAGCGCGCACAAGCAGGGTGCGGGGAGGCCGTTTATAAACGGCCACCCGACCCTGCAGTGCCACCGTCCGGCCGTTTATATGCAACGGCCGGTTGGGAAGTGGTTAATTCTGAACACAGCTACATCCCCAGTTATAGGAGGGTTAGGAGGGTGTGTGCACACTTATGCAACCACATTATTTTAGTTTTTTATGTTTACCCCCCCCCCTTAAAGATTTCAGTATGTTTTTCAATTGAGTTGTACAGTTTATAGGTCACATTAAAAGGTGGAAAAAAAGGTCTGAAATGATTTATCTTTGTCTAATTTTTTTTACATCACAGAAACCTGACATTTTTAACAGGGTGTGTAGACTTTTTATATCCACTGTAGTTGAGATGGTTTTGAGATAGGGACTGCACTTTACAGAGGTGCCTTGTGATGATGGAACAGTTTAGTTTTAGGTTTTCGTGCGGACTAGCTGTGGAATTTTTAGTATTGCTTTATATATTGTCCTGTCTATGTGCAGTTTTCCTTCATTGCTAGTTTCAAATTGGTCTTAGCGGCTGCTCCTCTGTGAGCTTTCAGTGGTGTTTCTCTTCAAAGTGGAAAAGTACATCTGGCAGCTTTAAGTCGGTCTTAATAGAAACAGGCATATGTCTAAGAGCTGAAATTTCATCTAATTTAACTGCTGTGTCTTTTCATCCACTCTTGCAAAATCACCAAGTGTAAAACTAGCCCCTATCTTATTATGACAACAAAGTAAAGGCACGTTTTAGACATATTTAGTCTATGTAATACATCAGTCTTCCACATTCATCATTAAACTTAGAAACTCCCAACATTTTATACATATGAATATCAAGGAATAATTGTATCTTCACATGAGACAACCGAAGTAACTGATGAAAGAAACAAATGTGACTGCTGATGACCGGGTCAAAAAAGTATTTTTCTCCCAGCTGTGAGGATATATTGGAAGTTTTCTAGAGGAGGGTTTGCTCTGCTTCCATTTGGATCAACATCATCAGGAAAGATGGAACCTGAGGGCCCTTTCTTCAACTTCTTGTGCTGGTTTTTTGCATTTCTTTTCTAGCACAACATTTTTTTTCCCTATAAATAACGACTAGAATTTGATCATTACCAAAACTTCACGTTCTCAACATCTAAAACCTGATCTCACCTATGTGCACCTACAGCAAATCAAATCAAATTTAAACTTTAAGACTAGATATGGTAGCTGAAAATGTGTTTTTCTTCCTCCTCAGTAAATGGAATTTTAGAGCTAATGAGGCCTGACGGGTCAAACGAGTAGAAAAAATATTACAAACAAACCTTTGCCAATCAAAAGCTAAAAACATATTGTACCAATCTATTCCAACGACTAGCCAGTATTTGTACATGCCAAATCCGACTTCATCTGCTATTTTTTATTCCATTCTAAATGGAGCTGAAAGGTAATAAAAAAATCTGCTCTGACTTGTCAGCCTTGTTACAATTCAACAAGCCTTGACCTAATAACAACTTGGGATGAGCAGCCATCGGCGAGCCAAAAGTCGAGGTATATTGAACAGTTATTGGATAGACAGATCCGGTTTCACTGTCCATATCTCACTCTGCTCTCTTCTTTCTAGCCTTCAATTACAATTCTACAGCCAGTCTCTCAAGTGGAGCAGGAGAAGGGCTTGCAGATATTTTTGTCCATCCACAGTGTGACCCTCTGGCAATAAACTGAGAGAAGTCACAGAAAGTTCAACCAGATAAGATTTTAAAATATGACCAGTGTAGGAAATCAACCAGAACGGCTGTACAGAAGGCGAACCTAATTGTGTTTTACAATTCCTGCCACTGACCTTTTCTTAAAATCCAATAATAAAGTATGTGTTTTAAATTAGAGCACTTCCCAAGGGTGTTTCACAAGAGAAATATTTATTAAAGCGGAGTTCCAGTGAAACTGTAAAAAAGTCAGCGTCTACAAAAACTGTAGCTGCTGACTTTTTAAAAACAGCAACTCACCTGTCCTTCGATCCCATGGTATCCACCACACAGCCCGTATCACCAGCCATCCTGTGTTCCCGGCGCCAGCATCTTCAACCCAGCTGTGACAGCTTGCAGCTTCACATCCGGGTACCCACTGCGCATGCGCAAACAGCTATGCGCTTTCTGAATGGTCCTGTAGTCTTCTGGGACCTGTCACGTGTCCCAGGAGACTACAGGGAAAGAGGTTGGCGGAGGACAACTTCCGCTTCCAATCGCCTAGGCGGTCACAGTGGAAGTGAGAGGCGGTACCTGTCAATTTCGGGGTACCCGCTTCCCAAAGGTGCCAATCCATAACGAGGAGTGGGGAACCAGTCCTTAAAGCGGGACTTCCCCTTTTGGGTGGAGCTCCACTTTAACTCCTTGCTGCAGCCGCCCCCTGGCCCTTCAAGAGGATCTAATCTAAAAGCCAGGAGGGCTTTCTGATTGCGTGACTGCTGTGATTGGCACAGTAGTCATATTACCAGAAGCATACATTAGGAGCTGCCCGTGACAGCTTAGTAAATGTGCCGTGAGCCAAATCCTCCTTCATTTGCATCTCTCACGCTCCCCCCTCACACACTGCAGCAATCCAGGAACCAACAAGCAGGACTAGGTGTAGCCAGGTGCTGAGTGACAAGCTAAAGCCTTGTGAATCAATGCTGATAGCCACACCCCCCGCAACATTTTTTCAGCCACTGTAGTGCAAGAAGGCACAGCATGAGTGTGGCATTTCTGCTCTAAATTCAGGAATACTGCAGCATGGTTGTCACCTTATCACAGAAAGCTGCATTTGGTGGACTTCACTGGCAGGCTCAACAGGTAATTCTGCAGGAGGAGAAAACTGTAATAGCTAGTGTTCGTACCGGGCTCTTAATGGCATGTGACTTTCAATTAAAAAATGTGTGTGTGTGTATATATATATATATTCACTATATTGCCAAAAGTATTTGGATACCCCTCCAAATCATTGGATTCAGGTGTTTCAATCACCTCCATGACCACAGGTTTATAAAATCAAGCACCTTTACTTCAACAAACATTTGTAAAAGAATGGGTCCCTCTCAGGAGCTCAGTGAAATCAAGCGTGGTCCCGTGATAGGTTGTCACCTGTGCAAAAAGCCCATCCGGGAAATTTCCTTGCTAATAAATATCCCACGCTCAACTGTTAGTGGGATTACAACAAAGTGGAAGCAACTGGGAACAACAGCAACTCAGCCACCAAGTGGTAGGCCACGTAAAATTACAGAGCGGGGTCAGCACATGCTGAAGTGCGCAGAAGTTGCCAAATGTCTGCAGAATCAATAGCTAAAGACCTCCAAACTTCATGTGGCCTTCAGATTAGCACAACAACAGTGCGTAGGGAGCTTCATGGAATGGATTTCCAAGGCCGAGCAGCTGCTTCCAAACCTTACATCACCAAGTGCAATGCAAAGAGTCGGATGCCGGGGTGTAAAGCACACCATCACTGGACTCTAGAGCAGTGGTGACGTGTTCTCTGGAGTGACCAATCACGCTGCTCTGTCTGGCAATCTGATGGACATGCCTGTCTGTGGCGTTTGCCAGGAAAACGGTATTTGCCTGATTGCATTGTGCCAAGTGTAAAGTTTGGTGGGGGGGGGGGGATTTTGGTGTGGGGTTGTTATTCCCCTTACTTCCAGAGAACTCTTAAGGCATCAGCATATCAAGACATTTTGGACAATTTCATGCTCCAAACTTTGTGGGAAGAGTTTGGGGATGGCCCCTTCCTGTTCCAACATGACTGAGCAACAGGGCACAAAGCAAGGACCATAAAGACATGGAGGAGCCAGTTTGGGGTGGAGGAACTTGACTGGCCTGCACAGAGTCCTGACCTCAACCCCATAGAACACCGTTGGGACAAAATAGAGCGGAGACTGCGAGCCAGACCTTCTTGTCCATTATGCCCTGATGTGCCCTGATGATCAATGTAGATGTCCCCTCTGAGAAATGCCACTTACTGGCTCTCCTCTCCTCACGTGCTGTCATCATGAGGAGAGGACTGCCGATAACTGGCATTTCCTATTTACACTGTGGTCAGCTGTGATTAGACACAGTTGATCACATGGTAAAAGGCAGCTCCGATTGGCCCTTTACCTGGACACAGCAATCACAGCTCATACACCTAGCGCACTCCAGGGGGCACGCGGGGGTGTGGTTCTGGAAGGATGTCCATGGATACCCTCCCAGAACTAGCCAACCACGCTGTAGCTGTCTTTTGGCTACAGCATGGTCAGGAAGTGTTTAAAATTATTTACAATTTTTTTACTTCATTGCGATCACAAGAGGGCTAACAAGTCCTGTGATAGCATGGGTAGGTGACAAGTACACTTTATTAGTCTATTAGACCCCCAATTGTCTCCCCTGCCCTCCAATAGCTGGTGTTTGAATAGCTGCATCCTCAGCTACACTAGCCAAGGAATGACAGCTGTGACCCCAGAATTAATGTAATACACTCCGCTTCCAGGGTGATTAGTCACGTGAGGGATCCATTCCATGTTCCCCATGGTCCCAGGCTCCTTGGAGGAACGGGAGAGCCCGGGAACCACTGCGGGTACCACCAGTGTGTTGATACTTTGAGAACCCCATCACTTATATCAGAAAGGTCTTTGCCAGCTCTTAAAGCAGATACCACTTGTCTACCATGCCATTTATAAGCGTATCACTACTGTATTATCATGGCTGAAACATAGCAGGGTCCTCCTAACCCTTTTATATTGAAATGTATTTTAACTGTACTGTCTCCTTTTATAATGTAAAGTGCTGCGCAAAGTGTTGGAGCTATATAAATCCTGTATAATAATAATAATGGCAAAGCCCATTTTGAAAAGAAATGGCTACTATCCTTTAAAAATAAGATATTGGCATTGTGAAACCAGTCTAGAAGCACTCAGTATAGTATTTCTTTAATCAGTTTAGATTTATAAACTATACAACTGTCTTCTGTATCCCTACACAACATGCTGTGTGTTTTTACGATTTGTAAAAACAGAAGATTTTACTATCATCCAAAAGGTTTATTTTTCAAGTTTAATGGTCAATTATGGAAGCAAAACAATTTTTTTCTTAATATCACTTTTCTGTAAAAGAAGAGTTTAATCTGTCAAAATCAATTGCCTAGCCAAAATTAAAATCAATGCCTACACCAGACATCGGTGCTCAGTGATCTATGGCCTGGCTTCTCTGATGTGGTTTGGAACCTCTCACTGTCTGGCCATTTGTTTTTTGAGTTTATGAATAAAAGTGAACAGCTCATTTTACTCATTTTCAATAAAAAAATAAACGCTTTATAAGCAAGTGACAGTAAAAAAAAAAAAGGAAGAATGATGGTTTCAATCAATTAGATATTGTTTATCGTGGCACAAACCTACAAATATCTGTGAATACCAAGCTGGGGAAAGCCAAGAAACCAGAAAGAGCCTGCCCAACACTACTCAGCCTACACCCAACTTGCCTAAACACCTCCCATTTCTAGGACTATATATCAGGATCAGCAGGGAGGACTACTTAAAGAGGATGTGGAAACAAAAATGTAAAGGTCAGCAGCTACAAATACTGTAGCTGCTGACTTTTATTAAAAGAACATTTATCTGTGCAGAGATCAAGCACTGTCCTCACCCGGCCCAGTTCTTCAACGGTCTTTGGGTCCCCAGCGCCAGCATGTTAACTGTGGGAAAATTACTTCACAGCCGGCTCCCCACTGTGCATTTGCGAGCTGCTCTGCACCCCGTGAATGGTCCCTCAGCCTCCTTGGTTCTGTAAAATTTCCCAAGAGGCTGTAGGCAGGGAAGGGATGGGGTAAACTTCCACTCTGAGATCGCCTAGGCAGTCAGAGCAGAAGTGGGATTGGGCAACTTTGAATACACACACACACACTCCAAATATTGCATGGGGGGGGGAGAGAAATGCAGAACCTTTTGGGTGAGACTCCGCTTTGAAGGAACAGCATCTTTATGCTACCACTTTTTTTTTTTTTTAAGTCCGCAAACGTGCAAATATAACGAAAAACCCGTAAGTGTTCACAAAAAAAGTGCAAGTGCAAAACACCACACGAAAAAGTGCACTTAGGGGTGTGCTTTTGTCCTACCCCTAAAGGGGCTGGACCGCTACCCTGATCCCCCAAGGCACGAAGCTCCTGACAGGGACAAGGTTCCCATTTGGTCCTCCTGGCCAAAAGGCCTGGTGGACCACCGTTCCTTGTGTCCAGCCAAAGCCGGACACCCAGTACTTGGTCAGCGGGCTCTCCCGAAGAGAAAACCCCCTAGGGATCAGGGGAGGAAGGAACCAAAAGGCCACACACCCCCTAGACTTCAGGGCAGGCTCGAGGACCCACACCTTCCATCCTGTGAAAACACACACATAAGTAAGAAAAAGTGACAAAACGTGGGAGTGAAATAAATTAAATAAATAGAAAATAAAAAAGTGGCCGTGCCAAATAGTGCACAGACCAGGCCCTGAGGCCTGTAGCAAAAATTGCCCTGGTCCTAGCCAAAAGGCCTGGTCCTAAGGGCGCTTGTGCAAAAAGAGTGAAAACGCAGTGACCTTGTGCCATCTTCACACTGTGGGGTCCCACACCCAGGTGTTACTAGTGGCACCCCTGAGGGCGTCTACTTAGGGGGCACTGGTTTGCAGACTTTCTGCCTTCCCGACTCCTGGCCAGACAAGGTAGATCCGTCCAAATCAGGAGGTACTGGGTCCTTCCGGTCTCCTCGGGGGAATTACTCCCAGGTCCCAGCTACGTGTGGGCATCCCGGTTTCTGTCCCCCCGGTACTAGCCTTCCAGACCCCCATCATACCAGCAGGGGTACTATACAACAGCCATCCCCGCAAAGCTAGAATGGCCGGGAGCACCCCCACTGGACACTGATAAGAACAGATACTACACTTGATCTTAGCCAAAAGGCCGAGAAGCGATCTTTATGCTACCACTGGTCTAGCAGGAATCCTCATATATTTTTCACAGCTTAAAAGTTCCATAAACATTTAGCTCTAAAGTCATTTACTCTAATACATTGTATACTTATGGAAGTGAATCCAACACTGCAGATTTTTATGCTTCAGATGTATGTTCCAGATGTCCGTACATCCTTGAGTACCCCTTGAGCATAGGACCAAATTCTAGAATAAACCTTTATAACCCTTTATCCTTCCTCCCAAAGCATTCTAATAGCAAATACTGTATATAGCTGCTACACATATTAATCAGTCCTTTTCCTTTTTCATAAACCTCTAAAACCACCCTATTTCATATGTTCTCCTGACAATTCAGAATTCTTCCTCTTGCAGCCATCCTCCTCAAAGAGCTTGCTCTTCCATATTTCCTCTTCACAAACCTCCGTACGTCTTTCTAAGGAACCTGTATCTTCCATTTTTCCTCCTCACAAACTTAACTTTTCCATATCTCCTCCTCAGAAACCTCACTCTTCTATATGTCCTGCTCACAAACTTCACTCTTCCATATGTCTCTCGCAAACTTCACTCTTCCATACATCCTCCGTTCAAACCTACCTCTTTTATATGTTCTCCTCACAAACTTCACTTTTCCGTACATCCTACTCAGAAACCTCAATCTTCCATACATCCTGCTCACCCTCTTCACTCTTCCATACATCCTCAAATACCTACCTTTACCATTTGTCCTCCTCATAAATCTCTGTATCAATTCAGCGAACATGAAACTCAACATAAATGATATATGTAGATTACACTGCAAACAATCAGGACCTGAAAACCCTAAACATGGGGAATACATGCTGAGAGTTTTAGTTCAGTGTGAGGATCAGTATCTTAAAGAAAGCATATTACTAGAAGTGCTTGCATTGATTCGCAGTTGAGTGATGATGTTTCATTAAAAGCTGTTGACCATATTTTCCAAGTTTACTTTAAGGAAATAGTTTCCATTAGAAGCTTAATCCACTTAACAAGATTTGTAAGAGATTGTATGGGTCTGAAACAATCTGTCCACAAGGGACAAACATGATTCCAAATTGCATCAGAGCGTCTAGATTTTTATCTTCCACATTAATCACAACAAGGTCCAGGAAATATAAAAAACACCTGTGATTAATGAAAAATGTAATCTCGATTTGTTGATCGTAAACAGTGAAAAAGCCCAGGTGTCCAGCAGTGGTTGATGGAGAATCCAAGCCCATGGCTACACAAATGTGTACTAACTCGGCAGACTGAGCACCTGGGTCATCTGGCAAGCACTGCCTCTGTTCCCCTGGGTTCGTCACCAGCCAAAATTACAATAACCCATATCAAATGTGGATGTATGAGCTGCCCTCACACACAGAATCTTTACTTTCTTGTTTCAGGTGGAGTGAGAAAGGATTGAAATCTGTGTTGGCTTTTTTTTTTTTGCCATTTATGACCCTGTTAAGTAAAATTTCTTATGTTCTGTTTCACAGGAGCAGGAAGTTAAGGGAAATCTACTGACGTGAAGGGAAATCCCACCATGTAATAACAGTAGTCGCTATTGTCGACTGGTGGCATCTGAAAAATGTTATATTTCCCCTAACTCTCTCTTTTTTGGTGACAATGGTCACCAGGCCATAAAAGTGAGAATGGCACAGACAGCAATATAAACCTGAAAGATGTGCTAACAATTTCCCACTTTACACAAAACTAGGGAATTGTTTTGGCTGGGATTCTACTTTAAAAAGGTCATTCAACATCCCTTCCCCGGCCTGAAACTTTTCTACTGGAGTAGAAGATTCTGAAACAAATTCTGAAACAAATGAATCAAGGTATCAGTATGGTTTGTTGGGGCCTCCACATTTGCTCCAGCTTTCATGGATGAAGTTCTTAGGCACTACTGCAAGTACAGAAGAGTTTAAGCGACTATACAATTCATCTACAAAGTGACTAATTTGTACAAAGCTCTTTACAATGTACATCTGAATCTGCAGATGTTGTGCTCTCAAAAGGCAGCAGCTGAAAAATTGTTTTATTGCACAGGAAAGTGGACTACCATTCCAAGAATTTGGCGAGGAGAGGCAGGAATACCTGAATGTTCCTGAAGCTCTCAGTGTGAACACATAGCTGACATATTTCCAGTAACTGTGGGATACAGGAAAATGGGTGGATACATTTTGCGGCCCTGTTTATAATGGCAAGAGGGTGGCCAATAGCTGTGGATAAAGACGCCTGGAGGAACATCTACAATCTAAGCCAAATAGCCTCTTAGAAAAAAAAAATCATTATTTCACAGCAGTATCAGATCTGATCATTGACAGGTGTTCCTGCTTGATTTGGGATTTTTAAAGACTGAAAACACAGTACTTCCCAGAGCTCCTGAATCCTAAATATGGCTGATATACATTTTGGCTCACCTGGTAAAATGGCTAAAACTCCTGAGTCAGCTCATTAGCGTTACAAGATTGCAAAGCTACAGATCTACTTTTACTTGTTTTAATTACGAATTCTCTGCCTACTTGTTTCATTTCAGCCTCTTGGAATGAAGATCGTTTGGAGAATTGAATTTTTCCACTGAAATCAGAGTTTGGCCCTGTGTACTGAAGATACAGTGGTTACACTTAATAAGCATCCAAAAAAGGCCAGCACAGGGAATTATTTCTGCTCCCCATTTCTCTGGGAGAGGCTCCAAAATGCTGCTTTTAATATAAGTTGTACAACTCTTCCACAACACGGCTGTAACTCATAGGTGGGAGCCAGGAATACCCCATGTAAACAATGAGGGAGCCAAGGTTACCAGGCATACAAGAGACTCTATGCTACCTGCCCTGGTCTATGAGCTAGGTACTGACATCTCTATCACCAATGGGTGGCAAACCTCCTCTGACTGGTCACTTCTGGGTCTAAATACAAAGGGGATGTTATGTTTTTTTTATTTTTTTCCAAGTTTACCCTTTCAACCCAATCTATAACAAGCTGCAGCTAATACATTTTTTCTATATTTCTATTAATAGAATTATTCAAATTAATAAACCAAAGAAAATGCATTTCCACCCCTCACGTTTTTGTAAATATTTTATTCTATCTTTTCATGTGACAACACTGAAGAAATGACACTTTGCTACAATGTGACGTAATGAGTGTACAGTGTATAACAGTATAAATTTGCTGTCCCCTCATAATAACTCAACACACAGCCATTAATGTCTAAACCACTGGCAACAAAAGTGAGTACACCCCTAAGTGAAAATGTCCAAATTGGGCCCAAAGTGTCAATATTTTGTGTGGCCACCATTATTTTCCAGCACTGCCTTAACCCTCTTGGGCATGGAGTTCACCAGAGCTTCACAGGTTGCCACTGGAGTCCTCTTCCACTCCTCCATGACGACATCACAGAACTGGTGGATGTTCGAGAACTTGCGCTCCTCCGCCTTCTGTTTGAGGACGCCCCACACATGCTCAATAGGGTTTAGGTCTGGAGACATGCTTTACCCTCAGCTTCTTTAGCAAGGCATTGGTCATCTTGGAGGTGTGTTTGGGGTCGTTATCATGTTGGAATACTGCCCTGCGGCCCAGTCTCTGAAGGAATGGGATCATGCTCTGCTTGCAGTATGTCACAGTACATGTTGGCTTTCATGGTTCCCTCAATGAACTGTACCTACCCAGTGCTGGCAGAACTCATGCAGCCCTACACCATGACACTCCCACCACCATGTTTGACTGTAGTCAAGACACACTTGTCTTTGTACTCCACAACTGGCTGCTGCCACACACGCTTGACACCATCTGAACCGAATCAGTTTATCTTGGTGTCATCAGACCACAGGACATGGATCCAGTAATCCATGTCCTTAGTCTGCTTGTCTTCAGCAAACTGCGAGCTTTCTTGTGCATCATCTTTAGAAGAGGCTTCCTTCTGGGATGACAGCCATGCAGACCAATTTGATGTAGTGTGCGGCGTATTGTCTGAGCACTGACAGGCTGACCCCCCACCCCTTCAACCTCTGCAGCAATGCTGGCAGCACTGATACATCTATTTCCCAAAGACAACCTCTGGATATGACGCTGAGCACGAGCACTCAACTTCTTGTGGCGACCATGGTGAGGCCTGTTCTGCGTGGAACCTGTCCTGTTAAACCGCTGTATGGTCTTGGCCACCGTGCTGCAGCTCAGTTTCAGGGTCTTGGCAATCCTCTTATAGCCTAAGCCATCTTTATGTAGAGCAACAATTCTTTTTTTCAGATCTTCAGAGAGTTCTTTGCCATGAGGTACCATGTTGAACTTGCAGTGACCAGTATGCGATAGAGCGATAACACCACATTTAACACACCTGCTTCCCATTCACACCTGAGACCTTGTAACACTAACGAGTCACATGACAACAGGGAAGGAAAATGGCTGATTGGGCCCAATTTGGACATTTTCACATAGGGGTGTACTCACTTTTGTTGCCAGTGGTTTAGACATTAATGGCTGTGTGTTGAGTTATTTTGAGGGGACAGTAAATGTACACTGTTATACAAGCTGTACACTCACTACTTTACATTGTAGCAAAGTGTAATTTCTTAAGTGTTGTCACATGAAAAGATATAATAAAATGTTTACAAAAATGTGAGGGGTGTACTCACTTCTGTGAGATACTGTACAAGTTTTGGCATGTTTCTAATAGCTCCATGATTTTTAATATGCAGATGCTAGGTATTGTACTAACACTGCTTCTGAAGTATTACAGGAGTTCAGTTGCTCATTTTTACTAAAATATATTTTATGCAAAAAAATGAAGAGAATGTGGTGCAGCATTGTTGGAGTCTTATGAGTGTGGATTGTTCTAATGTCCTTTAGCCCCTACTCTATTTGAAATAGTTAATACTGTCACGATCGCACGGTCGCCACCAGCAACATGCGACAATCGCACGACCGCGACTATCAGTAATACGTCACGCCCACAGCGTCAGACCCCAGACCTTCTCACCAAACTTGTGACCAAAGGACCAGCCGATCTAAAACCGCGGTGTGACGCGCGTAACAAGGCCACACCCAGCTGCACCCTACAAAGCAATTGTCCAGCTAATGGACTACAATCGGTGCCTGCAGCCTGAATGCGCTTGTTACTGGGTCGGGTTAATTACGCAACTAACCCTTTCAAACTGCCACCACCGTCTTTTGTACAGAGAAGATGGAAACTCTGTCAGAAATACACTATAATGATTGAAAAGTCACCTGTCCAATATGGTCAACTACAGGCCAATTAGGCAGGGAGTAACAAACACAGTAGCGTCTCTTCAAAAGGCAGGAATTTGTAAATTGCAAGTAAGCGCTTAAAAACAGTTTAACACTTTCAGAAGAAAGATTTATTACTAAAAGAGTCAAACAGGTGCAATAAAATATTTACAAAGAGATGTCACTAAAATATAATAAAATATATATATATGTATATATAGATACAGCAAAGAGATAATAGGAAGGAAGTTACAGGGTTAAGTTACTTGCCCATATGCCTTGTTTTGCAGATCCAAGTTGCAGAGCACGAAGGTTCGTTGATCTCCTCGTTCGATGTTAAGCTGAGGAGATGTGTTAAGCTTAGCATCCAGGCTTGCAGCCGGTCCTTTTTTAAAAATCCCCCTGCGGGGGGGGGGGCTCTGAGTCTGCCCAATACAATATTTTGGGCAGGAGGTCAGTGGACTCTCAATTAAAACTAACAGCTTCATACTCCATGATATGAAACATAGGTGACAGCTGACCTGAGGAATGTTCAATTAACTGCTGGTCAGTTTTAGGAGGTTCCAACTTCTTTCAAGTCCAGGAAGAAGCGGCCTTATCTGTTTTATGATGGGTGAGAAAGGTTACACTTTCTGCAGACTGCTGGCACCAAACCAGGGATGCCTTCACCTGTGTTGACCCCCCACCATCTGTCACTCAGGAGATAACGTTTTGCCTCTCAGGAAGGGAGGGGGTAGGGAGTGAATGATCAAGGAATACCTCAAATAAAAAGAAAACAAAAAGGAAAAGGGGAACTCTGCGTCCAACTCTGATGAGCAAGTTTGCTACAAATACCTGTTGAGTTTGTTATAACTGTCTGTCCCCATTGGGAAGCTTTCCTGTCACTTATTGTTAGAGAGACAAAACAGGATATGAGTGTAATCTCTCCACAGCAAGGAGAAATCCCTCTTAGGGTTTGTTCACACAGGCTTTGGTCTCTGAAAAGTGAACCGCGCTCTGCTCACTTTTGAGAAAACATGTGACAGACAGTGAGGAGGCACTGTATCACGAAGGAAAGCATCACGGCTGTGGCATGTGTACACCCCAGCTGTTGCCTCTGCAGCGAAAGGGGTAGTAGTCTGGGAGCAGTAAAAGCACGATTCACTTGTGAAGTTTTACCACTCCCCCAACCGGTAGTGTGAAAAAGCCCTTTGATAGCTGTCACCAGAACAAGTGTCTCAATAAACGTGTGCCACCTGGGTGCTGAATTGTGGGCTTATAGGAGATTATCATATTCCAGGTTCTATGCGGTCATCGCTCAATACCTTATCAATCATAGCTCTAAATGTTCCTGTAATGCTCCTGTTTCTGGAGCATGTTTTCAGAGGAAATGCATTGTTTTTGTTAAAGTGCTTTATATATATATATATATATATATATACAGTTGCAAGAAAAAGTATGTGAACCCCTTGGGATTACGTGGAGTTTTGCATGAATTGGACATAAAATGTTCTCTGAACGTCATCTAAGTCACAACAATAGAAGAACACAGTCTGTTGAACATAATACTACACAAACATTAGATGTTGCCATGGTTTAATTGCATGTAACATGTAAACATTGACAGTGCAGGGAGGAAAAAGTATGTGAGGCCCTAGCTTAATGACTTCTCCCAGAGCTAATTGGAGCCAGGAGTGAGCCAACCTTGACTCCAATCAGTGTGATGATATTGGATGTGTTGCTGACAGCTGTCCTGCCCTTAAAAAACACACACCTGTTTTGGGTTTACTGGTTTCAAGAAGCACTGTCTGATGTGAACCATGCCTCGCAGAAAAGAGCTCTCAGAAGACCTACGATCAAGAATTGTTGACTTGCATGAAGCTGGAAAGGGTTATAAAAGTATCTCCAAAAGCCTTGATGTTCATGTGTCCACGGTAAGACAGACTGTCTACAAATGGAGAAAGTTTAGCACTGTTGCTACCGTCCCTAGGCGCGGTCGTCCTGTAAAAATTACTGCAAGAGCACAGCGCAGAATGCTGCATGAGGTAAAGAAGAATCCCAGAGTGTCAGCTAAAGACCTACAGAAATCTCTGGCACATGCTAACATTTTTGTTGACACATCTACAATAAGGAAAACATTAAACAAGAATGGAGTACATGGGAGGACACCACGGAGGAAGCCATTGCTGTCCAAAAAGAATATTGCAGCACATTTGAAGTTTGCAAAAGAGCACCTGGATGTTCCACAGCACTACTGGCAAAATATACTGTGGACAGATGAAACCAAGATTGAGTTGTTTGGGAAGAACACACAACACTATGTGTGGAGAAAAAAAGGCACAGCACGCCAACATCAAATCCTCATCCCCACTGTAAAACATGGCGGAGGGAGCATCATGGTTTGGGGCTGCTTTGCTGCCACAGGGCCTGGACGGATTGTTGTCATTGATGGGAAAATGAATTCCAGAGTTTAACAAAACATTTTGCAGGAAAACGTACGACCATCTGTCCGCCAAATGAAGCTCCGCAGAGGATGGGTGATGCAACAGGACAATGACCCAAAGCATACAAGTAATTCAACAAAACAATGGTTGCAACAGCACAGAATACGCCTTCTGGAGTGGCCCAGTCAGAGTCCTGATCTCAACCCGATTGAAATGCTGTGGCATGACCTTAAGAGAGCGATTCACACCAGACATCCCAAGAATATTGCTACACTAAAACAGTTTTGTGAAGAGGAGTGGTCCAAAATTACTCCAGATTGTTGTGCAGGTCTGATCTGCAACTACAGGAAACGTTTGGTTGAGGTTATTGCTGCCAAAGGAGGGTCAACCAGTTATTAAGTCCAAAGGTTCACATACTTTTTCCTCCCTGCACTGTGAATGTTTACATGTTATGTGCAATTAAACCATGGCAACATCTAATGTTTGTGTAGTATTATGTTTAGCAGACTGTGTTCTTCTATTGTTGTGACTTAGATGACGTTCAGAGCACATTTTATGCCCAATTCATGCAAAACTCCACGTAATCCCAAGGGGTTCACATACTTTTTCTTGCAACTGTATATATATATATATATATGGAGTGTGGAAGGGTTAGAATCCCTGTCATGTTTTTACTGGTATCAGTGTCCCTTATGGGGAGATTTATACTGTTGTTGTGGCTCTGATATAGAAAGTGATGGGAAAATCAAAAAATTTAACTTTTCAGAACAGCAATAGAGGAGAACAACAAAAGGGGAAATGGAGGGTAGGTTTGTACGACTTACCAGCAGCGTTGTATGAAGTGTTTGAAGGGGTTCTGCGGGAGAAGCTTTTTACTGCCAAGCTCTGCCCTCTCTGCTTCCTGCGCCAAGCTGTGCGGCACTTGGAGTCAATGCTCTGTTTTATTCGGTACCAGTCTGACTCTGTGATTCGGAACTTGTGGAATAGATGACCTGTGTAAAAAAGGAAACAGAACCACATTTACTCCTTTTAATGTTGTTTAATTCTAACTATCAGCCATATGTTACATAGACTACATTTAATGTGGTTGTAATCACTTACAAACACCCACTGAAGTGGCTAGCCTCTGGTGATACAGAGATGAAATAAATCCTCACGCAAAGGTTGTGCCTGTTTATCTGAAGCCCTTTCTCCCCTACAGCATTCCAAAAAACCACAAAGAACAAAGGCTGTTTCTGAGCTCCAGCAGGCAGGGAGTGGGGGGGATCTGATGTCACACACTGAGCAGGGAACCAAGTGTAATCTGAGACCTGAGTGGAGGGAATGTACACCCCCCCCCCTCTCTATACAGTCTCATAGGAAAACATGCACAGCTAAGACTGTCAATCACCTTCTGTGTGCTGAAGGGGGTGGGGGAGGCAAGGCTGTCTCACAAGACTCCGTGGTGTCAGCGTAGACTGTCAGAATTGACCACACTAGGCCCTTTGGATTGGGGATAGCACACACTATTGAGCTTTGTTCTTTTTTCATTTCAGAGGTTTACAACCACTTTAAAGCTGAGATTTAATCCGGTGGGGCAAAAACCATAGAACAAGTCAGGAACAGACAGATGAATGGCTCTTATTTAAAGATGCTTTGTTTGATTGTTGTAGTTTTGGCCAGGTAAGATAACAACAACTAAAGAATATCTCTTTTCTTGCCCATATGGATTGGAGGAGAGCACTTACTTTTAACCAACTGCACTGGCATAAAGATTGCACTTTTGTTGTATCATTTAGGTATCCTAACTCCTCACCCCTCTGATAAAAAAAATGAAACCAGGAGTTTTGCATTCAGCGAATCTGATTAGGCTATAAAGCTTTTGTTGCACAGAAGCATAAGCAAATTTTCAAATCAACAAAATGAACTTGCAAAAATAACCACAGAAGAATCAGTGCATACGGAAAGTGGACTGGCTAACAATAGTCCACACCACGAAATTAAAGCTTAAAGAGCTTTGTGAAAGTCGTCCAATATTAACAAACTTGGCCCGCCACCCCTCAGCAAAACGCTTGTACCATATGATTCCACCGCCACAAAGGCGTGTAGCCGTGAAACTTTGAACTCACAGAGCTGAAATAAACTATAGCATTTGACAGCTCGCTCTTTGGCAGACTATAAACATATTCTTAAATCATAACTTAGCATTTTTGGAAGCTTGAGAGATTTCATATGTGAAATGGGCTTTTTTGGTAGGGGCTCAGGTCCCTGGATGCCATTTGAAATACTGGAGGGAAAAAGAGCCAACTGTAGGGAGAAAAAAAACAAATGTTCACAGAAGGGAACAATTCAATCTCATCGATCTATAAAATTGAATGAAGCGTGCTCAGTCCATTGAACCCAACAGAGAAGCCGCTTTCTGTGCCCATATACACAGCAGCGGGAGCCTTTATAGTTAATGGACTGAAATCCTTGAAGTTGCCCACACACAGAGTGGTCAGACTGCGTAGAAACAAATGATTAGATTTTTGATCATTAAAAGTAAACTATAGTCTTTTAAGATATATGGAACATGTGAAAGCGATCAGCCTAAAGCTGAACTTTGTGCAGAAAATGGAAATTTGCAACAGCCAGGCTTTTTATTGCTGAAGAAACATTGTGTGTCTCTTCCAGAATAGAGGATTCTTGCGTGCCTGTGCAGCTCAATGTGCCAGGTTCCAAGATGGATGAACTCCAGTGCACATGCACAGGAGTTACATCAACAGGTGTGAGTAATCAAGATAGCTGAAGATCCTGTACTTGGAACACCAGAAGATGATGTTGATGAGAAAGCAAGGGAAGGGGAGTATAGTTCAGCTTTAATGTACATCTTATAAAGATTTTATTTTGGTTTGTATAAGTTACATTTGGTTATTACCAAGGCTATGATTCCGGCTTGTATTATCAGCCTTTCAGACCCTCTTGTTTCAGCTTAGGTCTATCAAATTAAAAAATGGGGTTGTCCTTCCTTATTACCACCAAGGATGATACTAACCCAGAAACCCAAAGATGTGAGCATGAAACCCCCTACACATTCAGATTACCAGCCTGATTGGTCTTCAGCATGGGTGATGCCAACACTCCCCCCAACCACCATGCACACATCCCCCCCCCCCAAAAAAGAAAAAAGAGAAAAAGAGTGATTCCCCTGTAATAAGGCTGGGGCTAGAGATGTATAATTTAAAGCTGCTGTACAAAACACAAAAACATCAAGGTAAACTTTTGATTTTACAAAAAAAAAAATCTGGATTTCTATATTCTAATGGTAGTGTACAGTATGTGACTATATACAAAATCACATAATTGATTTATAATTGACTATTGGTATAACCATTTTATTTATTTATAGCAAATATATATTCAATCTCAACATGAAATTTATAAACTTTTCGTTATCCCGTTTGGTCATAATTATCTAAATAAATTTTTTTCGACAATTTCTCAACAAATGTATTCATATGAGAAGAAAGCAACAAAAGAAGTGCTATTTTCCTGTCCTTTTTAATCACAAAGCTGTACAACTTTAAACTCCAATATGTCATTATGACTGAGCATAACCCCAAGATAAGCATTCTCTATTTAAAGCGCAATGGGCGATCTCCACATTACAGCCTATGTAGCAGTAGTGCTCGATGCTGGTTCGTCTCTATCAATCTCTTTTTTTCATGGCAGCTATTTTTATCTCCAATTATTGAATATTTTTTGCAGTGTATTCTGTTACAAATGGTAATTAATTGTAAAAGACCAAAGGGACATGATGGTGTCTGTGCACAGAATCCATAATTATGGGGATTAATGTAGTACATCGATTTTCCCAGAGCAGCAAGGACCAATTAGCTGAAATCATTTTAATATATTATACGGCACCAAAGTGTTTCCATCAAGTAAAAGAAGAGAAGGAGAGGAGACTCCATAAAGGATTTAATGATGCTTTATGTAAATGGAGAGCAAAGAACCTGAAATAACACAATGTTGCACAAAAAAGAGATCAATGAAAGTAATGGCTGGGTCCACAGGCATGCACAGAAACCGATTGCATAACGGCCTGGAAAATGTAACCTAGTTGACTCACAAATGTTTTTAAAAAGTGAACCTAGCGCATTTAAAGGAGACAGCCATATTGTGGCACAACAAAAATTACAGAACACACAAGGAACTAGTGATATTACAGCTGGCTAGGTTTGGATGATTCGGTCCTGGAACTGCCCAAGATTTTGGAAACTGTCTTGTAAATCAATTTGTCGTGCAGCAATTTGATGTGTTCAAATGAACTTATTGGCACTAAAAAGTTAAAGTAGACCTATGTTCCAATAGTAAAGACACCCTTTCAGGTATGTAAACAATCAAAGTGCAAGGAACCTGTAGTATACTTAAAGCTGAAGTTTAGGTATGGCAATTTTTACATAGTTACATTGGTCCATCATAAGTATGTATGTGTAATATCTATGGGACACCCTTGGAAACAGGAAATCATTGTAGTAGGCACCACTTCTACACTGATCTCCACTAGCTTCCTGGTCATGTGCTACTTAGTAATCACAGGTGGTCACTCACTCTGCATGCACACCATTTAGAGAACACTTTTCATTTTATCAATGAATGCAAGGCATCCTTTAAACGGACAAGGTGGAGATTGTAACATTGCCACCCCGCATCTCTGCCTCGTCCAGAGAATGCTTTGAGAACATGCAAAGTGTTCCCTAAATGGTGCCCATGCCAAGCAAGCGACCTCATGTCCTCACAATGCAGCAGGACAGCTGCTCAGCACAGGATTTGGAAGCTAGTGGAGATCACTGTAGTAGCAGTGCCTGCTACAGTGATAAGTTTCCATGAGAATCCCACAGGTATGGCACACATACATACTGACACTGGTCCAAGATTTAAAAATTGCCATACCTAAACTTCAGCTTTAAATTGGAACTTTAGTCAGAAAATGAAGTCCTGATAGATCACTTTGGGCTGGCCCCTTTTACAGGTAAAGCTGATGTAAAGCATTAAAAATAGGTACTATACTGTTTAAAATCCAAAAGCCCTGTCTCACCCTGGTCTGCACATGCTCAGTTGTCTTCTATTCTCGGCACTGTGCTGGAAATCAAAACCACTAGAGGCCAAACTGCTGACGGCCTAAAGTTTTACTGCTGCTCAGGGGCTCTGGACTTCAGTAAAATGGCAGCCTCTAGCAAGAAGAAACAGGAGCAATGCTGCTGTGAGGAAAAAAGGCCTAAAAAAAAAAACCAATACAGCTGCCACCTCTAAAGCCCCATGCACACGGGCTGAATATCGGACGGTATCGGCCAGTTCAACAGAAACTGTGTGTACAGTAGCCGATCTGGCTTCAGTCAAAGGGGCAGGACCAAGAATGGTCTGCTGACCTGCATCTGATCAGTGCTCTCAGCCATTGATAGATGTGCCCTGGCAGGGGGGTGGATGCATCCCATTGTCAGAATACAATAGCTCAGCGGGGAGATCACTGAATCCAGGTACAGAATACCACTCCCCCCCCCCCCCCCCCTTCAGTTTTTTTTCATTCAAGCCCCCTGGGTTGAGCAAAAAAATCTGATAGTGTGTACTAAGTATAAAGATTGGTAAACTGCAATAGATTACATTTTTGGTTTTGGATTTAATACTGCTTTAAGCTGCTATATCCAGGAATTATGGTAACATATATTGTATATCTGGTTTATGCAGCATGATAATTTGGGGTTACCTGAGTTATTGCTTTGCAAGGGAACAATGGGTGAATGCTTTTATTCTCATTCTGGATCTTATGGTCTCAAAACCCCATAATGGGCCACTGGCCTCTCAGGTTTCCAGTGATGAAATCACAAAATAGGCAGCAGTTGGTTATGAATATGTATTATAAGAAACAGGCTTTGTGCATTGTACTGTTACACATTATAAACACATCTAAAATCTTCAGCAATATGTCAAATCTCTGGAAAGAGGGGAAGAGAAAAATACAAGATCAGTTCTCATCTAATCAGGATAGAGATCCAGCCAAACAAGCTTCCTGCCAGTTAATCCTGTTCTCATTTGCTGTATTAACCCTTTGAAGATGGCATGCTTCATTACTGGTGATTTTTAGATCCATGGCATGGCTGATAGTAGGAACCATAACAGTTTCCATGTGTAGATATTATACACCTCTGAATACTAAAGACAATGTGACAGCACCGAGATCACACATCAAGGAGAGCACAGGTTAGTGATACTTTGAGACACACTGAATGGATAACCGTTACCAGCTAGCCTCTGCAACTAGGCGAATCCCAAAAGTCTGGTGTATAAATTCTAATTTTATATTAAATTGTACAAGTATATAATTTATGCACCTCCAATCCACAATCACAGACAGCATTCACGTACGTGTCTATTTTAGATTACTTTGAGCAACTGCTACCATAAATTGCTGATGATTGATAACTGCTTAGTCGGACAATGCTTTGCCGTGTGGAAAAAGCAGGAACAACAGCTTTATTTTGGAAAGCGATGTTTGCAGATCTGTGGGATGCACTGTGCACATGGATATTTTTAAGCTTGGCTAGTGAAAGCTACAAAGAAGAACATTAACAAAGCATCTAATGGGAGTTGAGAGGTTTTACCAAGCAATCTTTAGCCCAGTCTTTGAGAGATAAATACAGCACCTTGAAAAAGTATCCATACCCATTGAAATTTCCCACATTTTGTCATGTTACAACCAAGAACATAAATGTATTTTCTTGGGATTTTATGTGATAGCCCAACACAAAGTGTCACATAATTGTGAAGTGAAAGGAAAATGATAAATGGTTTTCAAAATGTTTTACAAATAAATATCTGAAAAGTGTGGCAGCATTTGTATTCAGCCCCCTTTACTCTGATACCCCTAACTAAAATCCAGTGGAACCAATTGCCTTCAGAAGTTACTCAATTAGTAAACAGAGTCCACCTGTGTGTAATGTAATCTCAGTATAAATACAGCAGTTCTGTGAAGCCTTCAGAGCCTTTAGAGATCATTAGTGAACAAACAGCATCATTAAGGAAAAGGAACACACCAGACAGGTCATGGATAAAGTTGTGGAGAAGTTTAAAGCAGGGTTAGGGTATAAGAAAAATATCCCAAGCTTTGAAAATTTCACAGAGCACTGTTCAATCCATCATCTGAAAATAGAAAGAGTATGGCACAACTGCAAACGTAATAAGACATGGCTGTCCACCTAAACTGACAGGCTGGGCAAGGAGAGCATTAATCAGGGAAGCAGCCAAGAGGCCCAGGGTAACTCTGGAGGAGCTGCAGAGATCCACAGCTCAGGTGGGAAAATCTGTCCACAGGACAACTATTAGTCGTGCACTCCACAAATCTGGCCTTTATGGAAGAGTGGCAAGAAGAAAGCCAATGTTGAAATAAAGCCTTAGGAAGTCCCATTTGCAGTTTGTGACAAGCCATGTGTGGGACAGAGCAAATGTGTGAAAGAAGGTGCTCAGGTCAGATAATACCAAAATTGAACTTTTTGGCAAGTTTTTGTAAAATGTTGATTTTTTTTTTTATTTAATAAGATATATCTCACACATGCCATGGACATATGTAGAATTACACCTCAAAACACATTCTTCTACTTCTCCCAAGTATGGGGATACCACATGTGAGACTTTTTGGCAGCCGAGCCACATACAGGGGCCCAAAATCCAATGAGCACCTTCAGGCTTCAAGGGGCGTTAATTACACATAGGATTTCCAAACTAGCCAACACATTTTTAGAAATTTTAAAATGCCAAGATTAATACCCACCCCTTTTTGGAAAGTAGACAATCCAAGGTATTTGCTGAGAGGCATGTTGAGCCTTTGAAAGGATTCATTTTTTACCACAGGTTTTTGGCAAATTGTTTTTTTTTTTTTTTTTTTTTTTACACAAAGTTGTCACTTTACTGAGATATTTCTGACACGTCTTGAGTATATGTGGCAATACACCCCAAAACACTTTCTGCTACTTCTGAGTATGGGGATACCACATGTGAGATATTTTGGGAGCCTAGCTGCGTTCAGGAGCCCAAAATCCAATGAGCACCTTCAGGCTTTCAAAGGGTGTAACTTGCGCATTTGATTTCTGGACTACCTATCACAGTTTTGGAGGACCTAAAATGCCAGGATAGTACAAAAACCACCCAAGTGACTCCTTTGTGGAAAGTAGACAGTCCAAGGTATTTTATAAGAGGCATGGTGAGTATTTTGCAAATCTCATTTTTTGTTACAACGTTTTGAAAAATGAAAGAAGAAAATAAATACATTTTCGTTTTCCAGGGCAATGTTCCAAGAATGACACCTGCAATGTGTAGGTAAGCACAGCACTAACCTTCCATTCATACTGTATATGAATCTTTGTGTCTGGAGTTGAGCTTTAAAATGTATATGCTTGAAACCATTATATACCAGAAGCAAACGTGAATCATTTCTGTACTTCGTATAAAAGTGAAGTACACCTAAACCTAGTGCAAATTCAGAACTACAGAATAACAGATCGTTCTTCATTCTAGATGCTCCAAATCTGTCCGGCCATAATTTACACGCATTTCTAGGATTGGGAATTGCAGAACAAAGTCACAATGATTTAAGTTCAAGCTTGATAAATAGGGACATATTAGAGCCAGGAGAAGCAGTTTCCAGCTGTAAACAAACAGCAATTTCTCCTTGAAAGACATTTCTGGACACGCTTTACATAAACACAAGGTTGAAACTGTCCTCTGTGGCATGACAAGCCATCCTGGCATTCAAAGGAGAGGTGTGGGCACATTGAACAGACATTGAATTATTGTATTTCCTAACCCGAGCATTATCCAGCTTCTGACAGAGCCAGTCATTTGTTTTTAGAGCCACACGCTGGTAGCCTGGTCCTAATAAAATGATTTCATATACCCAAACCAAGACGAAACCGCTGGACACGGGAAGAGTTAATTTGGCACTGAAGTCGCCACGTTGACAGCACCATGTATCAAAGGTAATGGCAATGTTTAAAGCAAAAACGTCATGTAGCATTAACGTAACATTTCATTTGCTGCAAGCAGATGATGGCTAGAGGAACGCTTAGGGGTTTTAACTTACAGTGGACCTGACAACAAAATATTTTACATGCTACAGAGTCCAAAAAAACTGCATACGTTATGTAACACAAGAACAACTAAATCTCTTTATTCTTGATACCGCAAGTACCTATCCATGTTTCCAAATTTATAGGTTATACAAATATTACGAGCTTTTAGTGGCATCTCTCTAGCTCAGCTTAACAGCTGCTGAGATAAGTTATCAGCTATAATGAAAATGAATTATTTTTATTGAATCAGCTAACTCACACGCTTGCATTGTGAGAGGAAGCAGTAAAGTACAACCGTACTGTAGCACTGCAAAGAAGGAAGCTGAGTCTGTGTATGTAATCAGCACACATGGCTGTGCAGAAAAAAATGCTTTGACAACATTACTAAAAAAAAACGCACTTAACTAAACAGTTTTTTTGTCAAACCAAAAGGTCTATGGGCAGTGATCAGGTAGTCACCTGGGCAATGCAGATCATACCCTCCCACAATACCATGTCACCATGCCATGTCACATGATGGGAATTTAAGATGAGTATTTGGAGCTTAGGTACAGAGTGGCGGCATGGGAATGTTTTTTTTTTTTGGTTTCTCATTGAGCACAACGGCTTAGTGACGAGCACATCTGCCATGCAGCACTAGGCCAGGACACATGCATGTCTTCCTGTGCTTGACTGGCCTTCCTTCCACAAAGATATGCTATAGCAGATGAATTTGGTGTGCGCATGTGAGATAGAGACCTTAGAATGTAAGCTCCTTGAGGGCAGAGACTGATAGGAATATAAAGTATGTAATGCACAGTGTACATTGTCGGTGCTATATAAATTCCTGTAATAAATAAGCATAAGAATTTTTACATCAAGGTGATCTCTTTTATGTGTACTATAGATCTATAAAATCATGTACCCTAATTTACCCCGCCAGTTTCTTTGGTCTTGCTTGGTTTGTCTTTGGTTGCTCTTGCATTAATTATGTTATTGATGTAGCACCTTCCTAGTTAGGCGCTATCTAGGTTAGGCAAATTGAGTTCTTTAGCTCTACTGTAACCAGTTGAGCAGCTTGTGATAATTCTAGGCTATTCTGTGTCTCACTGGTTGCAGATGTAACCTCCTGCCTTCTGGAGGGTTCTGGAAAGTAGTGGGCTGGAAGAGTCAGATCAGCAGCCTGAATATTTTTGTGGTCCCAGTCAATCCTTGGGGGAGGGTGCCAAGAAGGTGACTGGGAGTCTGGGACTAAATAGTTTAAGGCCTGGAACAGAGGGGTCTAATCCAGAAGGAGAAGATCCCAGCCTGAAGGGCTTGCCATCTGCTCATCGAGTGCCTGGCTATGCTAGTTGAACTCTGCTGGAGCTGACTGAGGGATTTCTTTTTTTGGATCTGGTCTGAAGATTTCACAGGACATATGTCTGGCTGATATTGGCATCCAACTATCCAAGGACATTATATTGTGAAAAACTTACAGCGCAATATGCCTATCCACTTCAATATAATCAAAAAATAAAAATAAAATCAAAAATATTGCAGCTAACATGTATAGTGTTCCCACATATAAATAATAATATACAACGATAATATTTTGTATATTATCCAAGGACATTAGTGATTACGGACCGATTTGTGAGATCCCAGTGACTGTGCACTGCTGCTATCCCTCTTGCATCAGAGTCTGTCTGTGTCTGAAAGTGGACATTCCCTATGGTGTCCCTAGGTAGATCAGATCAGTCTATTATTTGCTACTGCAAGGACTGTGCTAAGAATTTCTTAGAGGAAAATAGGTGTCCTCAAGTTGCTACTTAACGTTACTGGAATATCCCACAGTTAGCCTGCACCCATCCAAGTTCAAGGTTTGCATAAAGCATAAAAAAGAATACCCTAGACTAATCATTGAGACAGAGGAGTGGCTAAGATTGTGTACCTGGCTGCTAGTGCACCTACTGGGGAAAAAACATGGGACCAGACCATCGGGTCCTTTAGGCTGCATTCACACTTGAGTGATTTGTAGTTTGAGGCTCCAAGCTTCAAAAATGCTCAAACTTCAAAGCCAATTGTTCTCTATTGTGCTTGTTCACACCTGACCACTGGAACAGGCACGATAAAAAACAACAGATTTTTAAACTTTGAGTGTTTTTGGAGCTTCGAGCTTCAAACTACAAATCGCTCAAAGTGTGAATGCAGCCTAACAACCCCGTCACATCGGGTGTGACTTGGTATGCGATTTGCATGCCCTGCGACTTGCAAATCGTATGCCAAGTTGCACCCTATTGTCCGCTATTAGAGAGGTCATATTTATTTATTTCAGGTACTTATATAGCGCCGTCAATTTACACAGCACTTTACATATATATATTGTACATTCACATCAGTCCCTAACCCTCAGGGGGCGTACAATCTAAAGTCCCTAATTCACATTCATACATACACATACTAGGACCAATTTAGACAGGAGCCAATTAACCTACCAGCATGTCTTTGGAGTGTGGGAAACTGGAGTACCTGGAGGAAACCCATGCAGGCACAGGGAGAACATGCAAACTCCAGGCAGGAGGCACCATGGTCGGGAATCAAACCCATGACCCATTTACTGCAAGGCAGACGTGCTAACCACTAAGCCACTGTGCCGCCCATATTGGTGCGGTTCTGACTTGGTCGGAGCCGCACCGATTTCTAAAATAGCGCATGCACTGCTTTTGTTGCAATCTGCATAGTCGTCTGTGTCAGATGTCTTGCAAATTGCAACTGAAATCGGCAGGTCACCAGATTTTGAAATCGTGCAACTTCACTGTAAGCCGAACGATTTCAAAATAGGCTTTGATGTTATTTTTGTATTGTGTCTTCAAAAAGTTTAATAAAACAAGAGGTTGAAATCCTTTGGTCAGCTGTGTCTCTTCGTCTATTTTGAATACAAAATATTTAAGCTTGGACAATTCTTGCATTTACATCCATTGTACATTTTGTGACAGATACAAAATATTGTAGAGGGAAAAGCACAGATAGTGCAATGAGATTTAACAAATTATAGAAGAATCAAATTAAATTATGAATTCTGGAAAAAGATAACAGACTACATCAGGGAATCCGCAAAATGTGATGAAACATTACAAATGGGGAATAATCTCAGCAAGCAAACAGTGAAGAGATCCAGGAAACAAGCTGGGATAATGCACTGTGATAAAGTAGTGAGAAACGGACGGAAAAGCCGACAAATGGGCTCTTGCTGCTGACATTCTGCCCCAAAATCAGCCTGCCACAAGGGATCCAGAGATAGATGCTCTGGAAACCATTTGTCTTGGAGAATAAAAGCTATTTAATACAGGAGATAGACACAGGCCAGGATAAATCTGGCAGAAAACTGAGAAAATGTTCAATAAAACAAGAAAGCTTGCAAAAAAAAAATAAAATCAATAAAGGATTTGTTTTCTTCCTATAAGTCACAAATTGCGTGTTAAATGGGTAAAATTAAAGAAGAAATACAACCAGAAAACAACAAGATAAAAATGAATGGCCTGTTGAAAGATAAAATAAAAACAGCTTATGCTACAATCTCCACCTTCGACCCTAAGATTTCCCTACAGCCCTGCATTACTTTTTTCTACCACTAGATGCCCTCACTCTAATGGACAGCATTATTCAACTCACTTCCTCTGAGCCCAGGTCATCCTGAACCCACCCCCAGCCTGTGAATGGACGGTGAAAAGGGAAGCAGCACAGTGATGAGCTCATCTCTCTATCAATCTGCTCCCCCCATCAGCATGTTTCTTCATGTTTCAAATTCAGGTATATACATTGCAGGATTACATAGCTGTGTTATTTGTGTCTTTTCTAGCAAACTCAAGTTCAGATTTAATATTGACCTATAAAATCAATGTTTTAAGTTGACTGTTTACTGAGTTGTTTCATTTGTCAGTGCGAACTGTCCTCATTCACAATGCACTCTGCTCATGCAGAAATCTGTACTATTTTAAGTGTTACAGCTGAATGACTTTCATCAGTCATTTGAGAAAAATAATAAACATCTAAAAGGTCTTTAAAAATAGGAAAGGTTGAAGAAAAAAAATGTGACTATTAATGGAAAAATGTAGCTTTGCTACTGTTGGCTATTGTCCTATTTGGCAAGACATTTGCCATTGCATGTTTTGTGGATGCCATAGTTACGCGGCCAAGCTTCCCAGAAGATGCACGCAGAATAACGCCAAGGGGGCCTATGCCATAAATTTTTGCAGTGCAAGTTTGCAATATATGGGAATGGTGCCCTGTACTCCCGTAACTTTGCTCATTACCGTCTAGCCAAAGACCCCAGAGACTTGTAACATCTGAAGTGTACAGCAAGAGACCAGCGGAAGGCAAAAGGGCAGAGTATGCTTGAGTCCAAATCAAATGATTGTTCCCACAATTGATATGAAGTGCGATAACCAGCTTTAACAGTGTGTCACAAAGAGGATTTTGCGGGGCTCTTACCAAAAGGATTTTCACTTATATATTAAAGAGACTTACACATTTTGCAACAAGAACCGTTATGAATCAGTATGAAAGTTAAGATGAGAGTTACATCATTTACAGTATTAGCAGCATGTGCTATCAACAGAGGCTAAAATAATAACTCACTAGGTAGTAATGCTTTCATTTGGATGAAAATCCTGTAACAAATATCAAGACTCCAACCATTCATAGCCACACCAAATTCCCATTACACACCCCAATGGGCACCTCTGCCAATTGGAATATGGACAGGCTTTCTGTTCTTCTCCTACCCAAGAATTATACAACCTGCCTGACATCCCCCCAAAAGACTCAGAATCAGGACCCCCGAGGGCATCGAGAGCGACCATGTTCATCCTGTCTCACAGAAGGTTGCATGAGGTGACCACAACTTCACCAGATGCAAGTCATTTTGTTTTGGATTCAGCAACCATAGTACATATATACACTACACTATAAAGGTTTTCTCATCTTTCCTCTTATCTTTTTCTAGTGGACTCTCTGAACCATCCTATGGGTCTTAACTTGCTTTTTTAGTGGTCACCTGAGGACCATCACTACCCTCCACATCCCTGTAACCCGCACCTTTAGAAAATCTTTGGCATCTGTCTTATGTCATTTCTTCATTCATTTGAAGGCAACTACTTGAAGTAGTGTATATATACACTACTTCCCCCATCCTAACCCCCCATCGCACCTGAGCATTAGTGCCACAAAGACTTCTAGGGGCGGCATCCTGAGGCTGAAGATCAGAGGCAAGCCCATAGAAGTCTATGGGGCTGAAATGTTGAGGTGTGGCCAGGAAAGTGAAGACTTGTGGAGCAAGCTGTAGACAGTGGAGTTGCGGCTGTCAGATCTTGGTAAGAATGCATCTGTGGAGGGGGAGTGTGGGTTAGGTTTGGCCATGGAAAAGGGGAAGAGTATAAATGCACTTATCCTTTAAAGAGTATTAAATAGGACATTTTCTGCAATGTAAGCATCCTGCCATCAATCTCATCCATTTTGAGGAGCTATGCTGGCTGAAATATTTTTATCATTATGCAAACTTCTGGGAGTGTTGGATGCCTGGTGCCCTTGCTGCTCTTTGTGGTTTCTTCTGTTGATCCATATATCACTACGATATCCTGTATTCATGTAGAGGCCAGCGCCAGAATCCACAGAGTGCAGAAGGGAACACCAGCATCTAACAATCCTGGAAGTGTCAGATTATAAAAACATTCCAGCCAGGGTAGCCCTTGAAGACATCAGAGAATGGCAGAGCAAAGAGCAGGAGGGGTATGTATTAACTCTTTACTTAATGTAAAGCCATCTTTAAATACATTGGAGACTAATGACAAAATCACCATAAGGTAAAGAGTTCGATTTACCTGTAAATCTACATTTTATTTACTCCATTGCAGTAAGGTTTTGGCAGGATTGTTCAATACCCCTGGGTGACTGCAGGCAGTTTGTACATGATTCTGTGTCATGCAAACACAGAGGTCTAAAAATGATGGTGCTTGGGATGAGGGAGACAGTAGGCACCTCATCCCATCAATAATAGTGACCACATGACACAACTGCATCTGCAAAACCCAACTAAGTCACATTGTAATTGCTAGGAATTGTTAACCATGTTGTAATAGCTTGTAATGAACATTTGTTGCAACACCAAAAATGCCAGATGTTTTTCTCAACAAACCTTCTGAACTAATCTTTTATCTCTATTTCTATGTCTAGTTATGTTCAAATACTCTATAAACCTTATTCTCTTACAAAAAAAAAGTGTTACTTGGAAAGAGGCATATTGGCTGCATTTTCACAGAATTATTTTTAAGGCCATTTAGAAAATGATATTGGCAACTACAGGGTTTATCTAGCAGGATGGATGTCAGGATGAATGCAGGCTGTGCCAATGAGTCCATTTAAAAGAAAATTATGTTTGACTGAAAAGCATCTTAAACTGGAATTTAGTCTTGCTGAGTGGAGCCGTCCTTTAAACAGTAGTGAGCGCATGAGAGATTACGTTCTGCAGAAGGAAAAGTGCTGGTGAGGTTAGACATTTGCAGATGACCTATAGATCCTGAAATAAGGAAATCCTGTGGTATTAATGATGTGTGCACACCATGTGTGACTAGAGCAAACAGAGGCAACTCCAGAACAAATAAAACTTTTACTGTCAATGAGCGATCCATATCCAAAGTCATAAAAAAACACAATTCCCTTTCTACTCCAGAAAAAGTCATTTGTTAAGAGTATCAGACTTCGAACTTTACACGCATGTAAAATGTGACAAACAGGCCATGACGCAACATATCTAATGAGGGAGCAAGCTGTGAGCCATTAGACAAAAGTGGATGCAATTATGAACATTCTGACTTTTTAATTATCACCCTGCTGTCACCAGCGGAGCTGAATTAAAGACACATGTATATGGACTGGAGGTAATAACTGTTAGGACTTAAAGCAGAACTTCACTAAAAAAGGTAACATTTTTCTGGTTCACTCCCTCCCACCAAGCCTGTTACAGAGTTACTTTTTTTGGTGAGGGGGCAATTAGCAATTTTAACATCCCTTGCCCCACCCATTCTTCTCATGCAGACTTGTCATATGTCCCAGGAGGCCGCAGAACCATTGAAAAAGCAATGTGCAGGCTTGCGCATGTGCAGGGGAGAACCACAGTCAGCTCCCGTATCCAAGATGGCGGCACCAGAAACCCACAACAGTAAGAAAAAACGGCTGTGAGAAAACAGAGCTGGACCTCAGGCACAGGTAAGTACCTGATTTTTAAAAGAAAGCAACCACCGTATTTGTAGCTGATGACTAAAAAAATCAAACTGAAGTTCCTTTTTAAAGTGAACCTCTGCCCTGATCATCTGCTGGAAGTCTACAGGCATTACACAGGTACACTCATTGACCCATTTCTCTTACATTTGTGCATTAAATTCCTCTTAAAGAAGACCTAGCATCAGATATACAGTATTTATGTTAAAGAGCAACTTCACCCAACACCCCTCCAACAAAAGTCAGCACAATGTTCCTTTCTTGTTTTTATGCTGCATAAATAAACTTACATAGCCAGTGGATCCAGTGTTTTTCTGGCGCCGTTCCCCCTACTCCATGTCATCAGGAGCCATTCCTGCAGCTGGCTCCTGATGATGTAGCGGCTGATGCATCTTCCTGCTGGAGGAGGCGGACACGTCATTCTCACCCAAGAAAGAATGGAGGCAGGGGGTGGGCTATGAGAAACAGAATTTTTCTTTCTTTTTAACTGGATTGCTGTTTTATGCTGAGGAGGGAAAAGGATTGGGATGGTGTATTTTTTTGAGTGAAAATATTCTTCCAGTACAGCGTACAATAATGTGACAGTGTAAAGCTTCCAGGTATTTATTGCCTCTCACAGTTCAGGCATCATTCAGAATCCCTGCCTACTTTCTGGACTGAGATGCTGGTGCAAAGATGACACAAACAATTTAATCCTAGTGTCTGTGCAGTTCTTGGCTGTGTTGATATGCTTTGGCCTAGATCAGTCCCTTGCTGCAGCTTCTCACCTTGTGACTTGCAACAATGTTGCAATCTATTCGCTGAAGCAAGAGGAAAACGATTCCTCCTCCCTGCAGCAGACTGATGATATCATCTCAAGGAGCAGGGCCCTCCTATCCCTCTTGTATTGATCTGTATTGTTGCTGTATTGTCTCCCTTTATATTGTAAAGCGCTGAGCAAACTGTTGGCGATATATAAATCCTGTATAATAATAATAATAATCTCACCCTAGGTAATGTCACTGACTGGAGCACAAGGACAGCTTTTTAACAATAAAAAGTACAGCTTTTCTAAAAAAATAAAAATAAAAAAAATAAATGAAAGTGCTGCTGTATATTGTGACATATCAGGAATTGTAAAGTCCACTTTAAATAAAAAGTAAATACCCCTCACAGCAAAGAATAATGTTACCGAGACGAGCGCCATATAAAAACAAGCCGGATCCACAGAGATCACCCTTTCCACAGCCAGGGTTAGCGCCAAAGCTGGCTTTCCACAGATGCCAAGCGAGAGACGGTAGAGCAGAGCTGCTTGCCATGATACAAGGTGTGGCTCTAATAGATTGTTCAGCTATTGCCAGCATTAACAAATGTTATTTGCCGTTTTATTAGAGAACAGACTTGTAAGCTCCAAAGTTTAATTTCTGTCTGGCGGCAAATTACAATTCAAGCTGTGCTTTTTCATTCTGTTTAAATGCCTTGTGAGTTTTTAAATCTAAAACATATATATATATATATATAAAATGGAGTAGATAAGTACGTGCAAAACGACACCTCGGGGAAATATTAAAAGTCTGAATTGCAACAACATATAAAAGGATGAGTAAACTCTTAAGTGCAAAGTGCACTGTGTGTAAAAGCTACCAGTACTATCCCAGGCATTACCGAATTGTTCCAAAAACAGATCCTAGCTGCAGATAATGAAGATATGGGTGTCATCCAACAATAAATCATTTACACATGAAACCAACCAATTTTTTAAGAGGCCGTTCTTTAACTTCAATGACATTAAACTACTACTTTACTGCCACCTAAATCCACAGCTATTTTGTTTACTGCTTCCTTGTGTGCTAAGCTGGCCATACATGAGTCTTTATATTTTTTTTTCTTTCAAACGCCAGGTTGAATGAAAGAAAATTACTTGATTCCCCCATTCACACACTCGATGTGGAAGGGGGAATCCTCACGCTGAGTTATTACATTCTGACAGCAAGGAGACTTCCTGATCAACACCACCTACAATGCTGACCGGGAGAAAGTTTTCCAATACGCTGCTGAAACGGCTGAATTTCAATCCATGTATGGTTGACTTTAGATATGCATTTCTATCCTCCAGCACAGGAGGATAGCTGCCTTTGGATAAGGCAACAAAACATCTCTGTATACAGTATAAATTACTAGATTAGAAAAAAACACACTGATGAAAAACTAACATTTTCAGCATGAACATTCTTATTTCATTTGTTCAACAAAAGGGATTATTGAGCCTTCATTTTGTAACTAAAGGACTGTTAGGAGAACTTTATAGCTATATAGTAGATAAGGTTGGAAAAAGAAACAGGTCCACGAAGTTCCACCTCTATGGCCTCATGCATAAAGGATGTTTTTTGTTTATTTACTGACTCTAAATTCATCTGCATGTTATCCTATGGATTCATGAACACAAGATTTTAGCAGCGTCTTGTGGCAGGAAAAAACAATTTATTCTGGCAAATTAAATTAATTAATGCCCAAACGCTTGACGAGAGTAAACGCGTGTAAACACGGTGCACACTTTTACTAGTGTCAAACATTTTTCTTTTGCTAAAACGCTGCTGGCTTCTAGAGGAATTAAAAATTATTGTCAGTGTGCATGAGGCCTATAAGTGTATCTGGGAGATTTATGTGTTTGAAAGATATAGTTGTGCTCAAAAGTTTGCATACCCTGGCAGAAATGGACTATTTATACACTGACACTAATTGCAATTTAAAAAGCCACAGATGTGGGGCATTAACCTCTAATTGGCATTTTAACCCGTGTGTGTCACCTTGTGTGTCTGTACCAAGGCCAAACATTCCAGGGGAGGGAAATTTTGGATCATTGCCATTTGGGTGATTTCTGTTATCATTATGATTTAAAAAGGAGCCAAACAACTATTTGATAATAAATGGCTTCATATGATCATCATCCTTCAATAAAAGAGCATTTTTTGGCATGATCAGTCATATTTTCAATATAAATGCCAAAATTTCACAATTTCTGCCAAGGTATGAAAACTTTTGAGCACAACTGTAACTATACAAGTAAATGTTTTAACATTTACAAATCTCAGCCCCCATTGCTCTACAAATCTGTACAGGTCCACTTTGGCAGCCTGAAACCTGACATAATCAAAGTTGATTTACACCTACCCCAAAACACCTGTGTTTGTCGCCTGCTTGTAACAATATCCAGACTTGAAACCTTCTATTTACCACTGCCATGGTACACTAAAGGACTTTGATGTAAACACAAATGGGCACCAGGGCATGAGGTGAAAAAGTGCAAAACAAAAATGTTAATAGTTGACAATTTTCAAAACACAAACAAACAATGCATTTCAAAGGCAACAACAATCACCTCATCAGGGCTTAAGCAAGGGAATGGAGACTTAAAAAGACTCAAACTGCAAATTTAATAATTTCACCTGACTGAAGTTTTAAAAAGAAATTAAAAGTGAATGCAGATTCCTAATACAGGTATCTATGTTTTATTTTGACGTTTGAGTCTTTCAAGTCTTCGCTCTTTTTCTTTAAGCTCTGATGAGGGTTGCTACTGCCTTCTACACACGTTGGCATTTTTGTGCTCGAATTGTTATCTAATAAAACTTTACCAGACACTTCAATGGCTTGGTGCCCATTTGTGAATGTTTCCATTTGAGTCACAGTCTGGTACCTATTTTTTTTTGGGTTTTTTTGGCTGGCTTACCATTGAGACTAAGCTCATCTAAGAACCTCCTGTCCGAATAAGCCTAGAAAAACCAGAACCTCTCAAATATTATCTTCCTGGAGTACCCTAACGGAGACTGTTTGGGTTTAAACACATGTATAACTGTCGAGAAACTACAAGAGACTGCTGAGAACTGCTGACATACTACAAAGGGCTTCCAAGGCATGATACAACAAAGACTGCTGAGACTCTTTGGTTACATGCAGGGCTGAGTGATATGTTTTCAAATGTCCCCTGTGCAGTTCTATAACCTGTGAAGTCAATGAAAGACATCATTCAGCCACAGCAACCAGAGCCCTGCTTTCCTGTGTGTTTTAATATAATGGTTGCAAAGATGTTTAACTAAACCCTGACCGGGAGAATTCCGCCTGCCCAGTAGCTCCTCCACATGATGACCCCACAGGTATCTGACCCAGTGAAGGACCTTGCTCTAGAAAGCATAGAGATCCTTTCCTTTGTTTTAAAGAGGAGATTCCTTCTCTATGCAAATAGAATTAATCTCCCTGTTTTTCTTTCTGGACACATGCAATCCTTCTTGCTTTCCGTGGGTGAAGTGAGTTCCATTTACATTCCAAACGTCATATAGAGTGCCAGCGATCTGATGTGCTGGACTAGATAAGGGAACGGATTTCAAGTGTTGTAATAGATTTCGCTTAACGGATACGTCTACATTTGAGAACATGGTGTTTTCAATCAACAGATTTTACAAATGAGAAGTTGGCTTACATAAGTAGTTAGATAAACTGTGGTGAACTGTACCTAACCAGGGGCAGACTAGGAAAAATGGAGAAGGCAGAGATCTTTAGTCTTAATAATGAAGTAACTTCAAAGGCAAGTGTACTAGCAAAATGCAGCAGCTGGTAAGAAAATTCACTTTTCACTAAAAAATGATTAGTTACTGCACTTTGAACATTGGGTTAGTAATCCCATTAATGAAAACCAATTCTCAGATGTCAACCCACACTAGCAGTCTTTCTGTGGTGGATAGAACAAAAGGAGTACTGAAATATCTCTTCTGGAGAAAATGCTGCTTAAAGTCTCTTCTAATGCCTCCCGTGTGACCAAACCCGTAGATATCTGGTCATGTTATTTCTGATGAAACAGAATATCAGCATTCAGCTTGGCTGATCCTCCACTTCAGTTGAGATTGTGTAACCATTCTTAAAGTAATTTCTTTTAATTATCGAAGGAACAATATTAGCCTTTAACTGTATATTAATTGGTCCAGTATGCAAATTAACTGATATGTACATTTCTTTATTAAAACAATAATATGTTTAAGTAAATAGTATCTCATCAAGATCTTTTTCTCTTCTGTTAATGGTAAATCGACTTCTTAGTGCCTCTTGATGCTGTTACTGACATTATATGATCTTAGAATAGATGTACATTTGTATCTTTTTTGCTAATAAAATATTTAAAGATGAATTACAGGTAAAAAGCTAAACAGAGAGATTAAATAAATGTGTAGGAGTTGTTTACCTGCTGAAAGATTTCTATTTGTAGCACAGATCTGATTTTTCCCTGTTTCAGTTGTCCTTCCCCAAGTCCATGACAAGTGAAAGGTGAAACAATGATGAGTTCATCTGTCTGTCACTCTGCCCTTTGCTATCAGCATGCTCCTTGTTAGTGCGTGAGCAGTTCAGCACAATGGCTGCTTGTGCTTCTGCTCCCTCTCCCAGTCTGAGCTCTGATGTACAGGAGTTCAGATGGGTGATTCTAGGTCAAATGAAAATATTTTTCAATCCAAAATATAAATGTAATATAATGCAGCTCACCAGTCCTTCAGTGGGATGACTTCTTTAGATTTCATTTTTTTAAGGCTAAGAACATTTTCTGCAACTACAGAAGAATATCGGTTGATCCTCCCAGAAATGTGTCCTTGTTAATTTCTCTGAGCTGAACTGAAATCTCAAACAATGGTATCATCCATTCCTGCTATTTTATGTGAACTCCTCTTCACTATGTAATGGAGAAGGTGTTTGTAAAATTGTAAACTAAGAGAGCAGCCTAGGGTAACAAGGCTGCTGTTCCATAAATAAAGTATGGTAAAGTAAGGGGGCTGTCACACTAGGGCAGGAAGTGTGTTTCTGATAGGATCACCAGATGAAAATAAAAGGGTAAAAAAACAAATCCAGACACCATGGGGTTGATTTACTAAAGGCAAAGTTCTGCTGATGTCCATCATCCAAACATGTGCAAGCAAAAATGCACTCTTTTTGTTTTCCTTGCACGCAATTGGGTATTTTTGCAAAATGTAATTTCACCACATTCACTAAGCTCTTTGGAAAATTTCCTTATAAAGTACAACTTCCCTTGAAGGGTGAACAGTCTGTTTGCTATTAATATACCAACCCCATGTCTAAGCACTGGTAAGCTACAGTCTTTTACATTTCTTCTTAGGTTTAGAGATACTGGTTGCATTTAAAGTGTTAGTTCACCTTTACAGAAAAGATATAAAGGTGAACTAAAATTGTATATCCTCCCCACCCTCGGCCCCTGCTGTACTTATCTCTGGGAATATTGAGCTGTCTTTGCCCATGCAGTCAGTCCAGCAGTCCTGGAATTTAAAATCCCCACTCCTCTCTGTGCAGCACTACCAGGATCGTTCAGAATGATTCACTTTACAGGCACTGACCGATCAGAATCACTCTGGCTCATACTAGAAGTGCTGCACAGAGAAAAGGGAGAAGAGTGGGGATTTCAAATCGCAGTATCACTCGTCTGGCCGCATAGGAACTGACAGCTCAACATCCTCAGAGGTAAGTACAGTGGAGACCAGGGGGAAGTGGGGAAAGTGTACGATGTTAGTTCACCTTTACATTTTTTCCTGTAAAGGTGAACAAACACTTTAATAATGTATTACTGAACACAGGGCTGCATTAATGTGCATTCTTCATATTTGCCAAGAGTTCACCTTTAAATTTGCTCTAGTTTAGCATTCCATAACTGTAATTGCATTATCTTTGCAAACAGAAAGGTTGGGGAGGAGGGGACCGTCCAAGAAATGTAGCAGCAAATATTTGACATTACATCAAAATGACAGAAGATCTTGCAAACATTACAAAATGCTACTTCATATAAGCCCGTTTTAGTTTTGTAAGCTCCAATTTCCAGAATGGTTTTCCTAATATTAGAATGAACATCAAAAACTTCTCTGGCAGAAACTTTAAAGCAACCTAAAAGGAGAAAGTGTAGACATTACAGTTGGTGAATGACTGCCTTTTCCCAGCTAAAGATCTAACTTCGACTTACGCACAAGTTATTTCCTCTTTCGTGCGCCGTCAGTGTGCGTCTGAACAGGCTTTTCTCTCTTAATAGGGAGGATAAGTGTGTTTTTGAACAGCAGATAAATATGTGTTTACCAAGGCACCTATATAAACAGAAGTGTGTGCACATGCACTTTCATATTTGTACAGTTACATATTTTATAAAATACTCCCTAGACATCCTGTTACATAAGCCCTTTCCAGAGCATCTCAGAAATCCATCTGGACGGCAAGTATCCATCACACTGTCCGCCAAGAAAAACAAAGTTATGAATCACCATCGAGGCTATCAGCTCTTCCAAAGAAGCTTGTGGCTTTGTAAATGATGGTTAAGGAGGAAACTTAAATATGGCATTTCACCTAGCATTTGAAATACTAAGGCATCTTTTTTTTTTTTTTTTGAAGAATGATTACAAATTAACCTTTTCAGACGTTCATATGGCACTATGCTGGCCTCTTTGTTGGTGGAGCGTGTTGTGAAGTATGAATGAGAAATCCTGCCAAACGCTTGATTTACATCAGTATAAGGGGTTTGGTGTCTCTGTGACAATTACACAGTCGATACTAAGATACTCCACCAATTCCACCATATTTTTCAATGATAGTGTTCATTTAAAGCGGAGTTCCACGCAAAAGGGGAAGTTCCGCTTTAAAGATTGGTCCCCCGCTCCCCATTAAGGATTGGCACCTTTGGGGAGCGGGTACCAGAAAATGACAGGTACCCACTCCCACTGCGATTGCCTAGGCGATCGGAAGCGGAAGTTGTCCTCCTACCCTCTCTCCCCGTAGTCTTGTGGGACACGCGACAGGTCCCAGAAAACGACGGGGCCATTCAGGAAGCACATCGCTACTCGTGCATGCGCAGTGGGCACCCAGCAGTGAAACCGCAAGCTGTCACAGCCAGGTGCCCACACTGAAGATGCCGGTGCCTGGAATACAGGACGGCCAGTGAAATGGGCTGCGGCGGGGGCAACGCAGGATCGTGAGACAGGTGAGTGGCTGTTTTTTTTAAAAGTCAGCAGCTACAGTTTTTGTAGCTGCTGACTTTTATTATTTTACAGTGTGAGTGGAACTCCGATTTAAAGACTGTCAACTGAAATAATTGGAAAACGTGGCTAGGACATTTCCCTGATATGTGTTTCTCTTCTGGATTAAATGAATCAAAAATAATATAGTATTCTCTAGAAAAGTGTTTTCTACACTGCCATTGTTGCTCCAAAATAAATATAGGTATGCAAAAAAAATACATATGGCTTGAAGCACATATGAAGGTATTGGTTGTCAGGTTTTATTTTTTGGCTGTCATGTTTTTCCTCACTTCCAGTCCCGACAGTCCAGACAGAAAAGGAAGTGAGAAGAAATCTCTGTGAATTAAGTGACACTAAACAATATCCTTATTCTGCAAAAGTAATCCATACATATTCACTACTAAATGGCCCTGTAATCTATTTTTCATGAAATTACTTCTTAATGTGTTTTTTCTGCCTCCTGGTAATAGTAATGAGGTCATGAACATCTTCTTTTCCACTCCTCACTTCAGTTTGTTTGAAACAAACAGCAGGTCATGTGAACTGCTCCATTCACACTACAGATCCTATAATCCATAATCCACCTGAAAAGAGGGTGGATATGTTCTCACACAGAGTGGGACCAAAAACAGTGAACGTTGCCACCCTCTAACAGGCAGTCAGACCACAGCAAAAAAAAAATGAGAATGTGGAGGCCAGATGAAATAGAAGGGACTTTCTGTGAAAAAAATACTTGAACAGAAATGTATTTTTAAACCAGAGTTAGTGTTGCTTTAAGGTGGTTATGCTCTTAGACAGTAGCCAAAAGAACAGGTGTCCCCATTGGAAGAGTTTTCTTATGTTTCTGTTCTCATTTAGCTGTCTTTTCTTTGCAAGTGACAACTGCCACCAGCTCAAAATGAGGAAGCATTTCCTCACCGTGATCTCAGAAAGCAGAAATATTTCCACATTGCAGTCAAAAATAAAGAAAAAAGTTTTGGCTTTATATGCACTCTTCTGCAAATTCTGTATAGCAGCTGCTTAACTTAGGCTGGTCATACACATATAGACTTCCCTCATTCAGCAGTGCGTTGAATGAAAGAAATCCAATAGATTCCACCATCCATGCTCAACAGCAAGGATAAAGGATTCTCACTTCCCAGCTATTATATTAAGCAGCTAGCTGGACATTTGTTGCTGAATAACAAAACAGTAATTGCATCTGATTGGATGCAGTCACTGCTCGGCTGAGGATTTTCCACCAGGCTCCTTCGACAAAAGTCAATTGAAAAATCGTTTTTTGTCAAGCTGGGTTATGCTGACAGGGTCACCTACAGCTCCACTTTTGGCATATTTAGCAAGAATTGTGGCCGTTTATGGCCAACTTTATTGTTTTCACCTAGTTCAGTGTATTATAGGGATACTATCAGCAGTGCAAAAACTGATCTGACAGATATCGGGTCAGATGTAAAGTTGGAAGAAAGGCAGATGTTCTTTAAAGTTGCTAGTCAGATTGGAACCAAGAAGGCCCATATATCTTCAGAGAAGGCTTAGTGCAAACATTTTTGGCCAAAAATGTAAAATGACCTACACTTAAACGGAACATTTTCCTCCAGTTTTGTAAATTTCTTCCTATCCCAATGAGGGCATGATGGCATTGTATTTTGGAGAGCTTTATATAAAGGTACTCAGTTAATACAGAGCCATTCTTTAGTGCTTGTAAGCTATTGATACAAAGATATATATTTTATTTAAGGCAAAAGACTAACTACAGATATCAATTACCAGTTTTATATGAAGCTGACTTGCCAGTGGACTAAAGCTGAAGAATTCTGGTCCAGAAAGTTGATTTGCAGTAAAGCTGCCGCAACTGGGAAAAAAAAAAAGGATTGTGTAACAAGGGAATTCGGGAAACCATTTGTACGCACCCAGACCCTGCTCATGGGCCACATTTATGGGGATAATCCTGACTAAGCACTTGAGAGATTAATTCGACTGAGTCAGGAGCTGATTCAGTTATCATATTTTGGATCCTTCTTGAGTCACGCTGGTAGGTTTCTAAAACTATTTATGCATGTGTACAAGTCACAGGTGAATCTAAACATAGTAGAGGGTGGGTCAGCATAAAACAGGACATTCATGCACCAAAAACCTTAAAAAAGACATTTTAAACTTTCTAGTGCAATAATCTACAATATTAAAATCTGTTTTCAACAGTGTGCTATGGATTACCAGAAAACATACACTTAAAGCAGACCTTCACCTAAAAATGAAAGTTCCTTCTCTTCCCTCCCCCATCTCCAATTTTAGGATATTGTTGTTGTTTTTTCCTGGGAGCAGGTACCCGTGAGAACTATGTAAAATTGTCCTGCCCGGGCCAGGTCACAGGCAGCTGCAGGAGCAGTAACAACTGGCTCACACATCAAAGATGGCAGCACTGGGGATCCAAAGCCCAGTGAAAGATCGGCCCTAGTGAAGACAACTCTGGACTCCTGGACTGGTAACTGTATGTTTGTTAAAAGTCAGCAGCTACAGTATTTGTAGCTGCTAACTTTGAATATTTTACAACGGGAAGGAATGCCCTCTATAAATGAATACAAGACTGCCGCTGATTGGCTAAAATGGTGGGGCAGGTGGATGACATCTTGATTTCTACTTAGGCTAATTAGAGGATTGATAAAAATACAAGCCTTCTTCTGAATGGTGGAGAAGAACTCAGCCTGACTCTTCAATTTCAACCAGCAGGCGGACACTGCAAACTGGACACAGCTAATGCCAATACTGTGTATTACAGCACACATACCAACCACAGCTACTGTTTAGTAAATAACAGTTTGCTTGGTCCAAGAAAACTATTTAAAGTGCAATGAAACCTGGAATTCTACTTTAAGCTTTGAAAAAGAAAGCTAGAAGCAGACCGTTTGTCATGCATAGGTGCTTCAGAATTGGACTACTTCAATTTTTGGAAATTCCCCTCTAGGAGCACATTTAGTGTGAGTTGTTGCAAAATATTTGCAGAAGGTCAGGGAATGATGGGTGATGGTTAGAAAACCTGCATATATGATCATTGCAGATTTCAATATGCCTTTCACTCTAACAACTCTCACTCAACCTTTTTTTTGGCTGGCAGTCTCTTTTGGACAGTCGGCAGGCTGGAACAGTTTCTTTCTAATGGAATATTAAAACAGATACAGTGTTATAATAACCATTACTGAGGAAAGTGGGACAGAACATCAACAACACATGAGCAATGCCAGGGTGTCACAATTGGCATTTGTTCGGCAAAAAGCTGAAGGTTAAAGAAAAAGGACGAGGCACATGCATAAGCGATAGACAACTGCGGAAAGGAGCTGTTCTTACGACATTAATTGAGCGATTATTAATAATTTTAATGCTTTGCATAGTTTTGTTTGCTGGATTGTTCTGACATAGGATTCTGGTCCTTCTGAGCTTGCCATCTAGCAGCACGGCCCACACGAAGAGCAGATGGGTTAACTGTCATTTTATAAATGCACATATTACAAAAACTATATACAGATATATGAGATCTGTTACATTTCACTTTTCAGAATTTTAGTACTATGCACAAAAGAAGCCAAGGTGGAAGACCATAAAATCAGATGAGATTTAGGATGTGAAAAGGACTAGCCAGTGGTCCCTAGGGAAGCTCAGAGTGTGCACCAGACATGAAGGAAATAGGAAAGCCCCCAATGTATACTTTGCTTTTCCTGAATATTAAAGTGTTACTAAACCCACAACAGAAATATGAGTCTGTATATGCAGTAAAGCATGCTTGTGATACTCACTGTGGAACGTAAGGGGTTAATCCTCTGCACTGTGTAAAAACGTGGCTTGATCCTGACTTCTCTGATCCTCCTTTTCTTCCAGTGTCCCCCTCTTATCTCCTGATAAGACATATCGTGTGGAGCCACTCTGCACATGTTCAGTTTGGTGTGTATTGCTAGAGAGGGTTTTTTTTTCTTGGGAGAGTGCATGTGATCAGCACAGGGCCAATCAGCACTGTCCAGACAGAATTCAGGGGTTCTGCATCATCCTAGAGCAGAACGAAAACTCCTCCTACAAGCTTTAACATGCGCTCGGCTTGACACTGATAGAGGTCACAAGGCAACTCTAACTGATGATGAGAAAAGGTATTTAGCAGTTTATATTTACTATAATAATTACATTTTCTGTGTACTGTGGGAGACCATATATAATGAATGCAGGGTCCTGGGTTTAGTAACACTCAAAAGCCAAAATAGCAGCTTTAAATGCAAGTGACCCTACAAAACTATGTCTAAAGCTGTCTGTTTAATAGAAAGTAGAGAAATGTTGGAAGTTCCCTCAGGCTTTTTTGCTATCTGTGTCCCCACTGGGGAGATTTGCCCTCTCTATGTAACCTAGTGAAAAATATATAGTTGTTTTCCAATGGGGACACAATCACAGTGGATTTCCATTCCTTTGAAACGACCTACTCTCACTTCCCGTGTTGAGACAAGGAAAATCTCCCAAAATGGACAGCAATAAAAAGGATGGGGAAGGGGAGGGTTAACCAAAATGGAAAAAAAAAAAAGGTTTTATCTTGTGATTTACTTTATGTATTACACAATAGGATGTTAGATTCTCCTGTCACAATGACCCCTTGCAAACTGCTATATTCAAGTGATTTATGATGAGCATTTTACTAACCCTAACACAAATATTTTGCCGTGTTCTGCAATGCATGACCACAGAATGACGAACAGCAATTAGTTGAGAATTTGAAAAAAAATTCATGCTGACAAAACAGCACAATCTTCCATTCCAATACTAGAACTATGCACTATTCTACAAATTCCAGATACCCTCCTGTTGTTGTTTTCCATATGCTGCACTTCATGGCCTTCAAAAAAAAAAAAATCTCTCCTCTTCTCGTGTCTAAAATAACTGCCCTGTTATGGGGTTGTCACTGCTCTGTAGGTGGACAACCTGCTTAACCAATCATCTCTTTTTATCACCCTATGTTGTGTGTGAAAACCAGAGCCAAATTCTTCTACAATACACAATGAACAAATATAGGTCATTAGATCTGGAATAAATACAAGCAAGTGTCTTTTCCGAATTTCTTAGCCATCCACAACACATATTAAAGTGCCATTGTAAAATCTGTCACCTATTATTCTGCATTGCGTCATAATGAGACTATTTACAGTCCAGAGTGGAAATATTGTTAAAACACAGCATAGTCAAGATTATCTAAGGCCAAAGCTTTTTTTTTTTTTTTTTTTTTTTGGATAGTGTATGGAAGGGCTAAAACCCCTAGCATGTTCCCCTGGATACATTTTCCTTCACTTCCTGCCTTGTAGACACATCAAGAAGTGATGGTACATTCCTTTAATCCCTTGGCACTAGCTCTTGCCGACCCTTTAAGGGGTACTGAAAGATGGGGGGCACAGACCGGCTTCCTAATCATATGATCGCTGTGATTGGTTATCACAAAGGTCATATGATCGGGAGCCCCTTCCACAGGTTCACAATCATTAACAGTGACAGCTCATTCGCTGTCCTGGGAGCATACATTGAGCATGCTCTCAGCGCAGAATAGAGGAGCTGGGTATCGTGTTTATGTGTGCAGGTGGTATTAAGGCCCATCCGTCATGCTGATGCATATGTATGATATCTAGTGATCACTAGGACAAATAGAAAGAGTGAATCTCCTTAACAGCAACACAGACAGCAAAAAAAAAAAAAAAAATTACCTATTCTATACTAAACTAAGGGTGCTTCCACACTGGCAGTTTTAACAGATCCTGGTTGTGGTTCACCCAGTCTGTTTTTGTAGTGTGAGTGCTCCGAGCCGTGCTCAGGATTGGTTAAGCATACCATGCCTGGGATCACTTGAAAGAAGCAGTCCTGAGCCTGGTTCACTTGTAGATTGTCGCTCCACTTCCTTAAACTGAACCTCTCCAAAACCGAGTTTCTTGTCTTCCCCCCAGCCTGCACACCACCCCCCATTGACTTCTCCATCACATCCAACAACGCCACCATCAAACCTGCCCCGCAGGCCAGAGTACTTGGTGTCATTCTGGACTCCAACCTATCCTTCCAGCCCCAAGTCCAATCTTTAACAAGCTCATGCAGACTCCACCTCCGCAACATCGCCAAAATCCGCACGTTCCTAACTCCAGAAACCACTAAACAGCTCATCCACTCCCTCATCATATCACCACTCGACTACTGCAACTCCCTCCTCACTGGCCTGCCTCGCCGCTGGCTATCCCTGCTTCAGTCCATCCTGAATACGGCTGCCAGACTCATTCACCTTTCCAACCGCTCCGTCTCCGCCACCCCCCTCTGCCAATCCCTCCACTGGCTTACGATTGCGCAACGGATCAAATTCAAAATCCTAACACTGACGTACAAAGCTGTCCACCATACTGCCCCAAACTACATCACTGACCTAATATCCAAGTACCACCCAGCACACACACTCCGCTCCTCACAAGACCTCCTTCTCTTTAGTTCCCTGGTCTCCTCCTCCCATGCCCGCCTCCAGGACTTCTCCAGGGTGTCACCCATCCTCTGGAACTCCCTGCCCCAACCCATCAGATTATCACCTACTCTCCTCTCCTTTAGGCGCACCCTGAAAACCCACCTCTTCAGGGAAGCCTAGCCCACCCCCTGCGAACTTGCCGACCTCCTCCACTCTTCCTACCACTCCATCCCCCACAGCTATCTCCTCCTGTGCCACCATCCCCTCCCTCCTAGATTGTAAGCTCGAAAGAGCAGGGCCCTCAATCCCCTCATGTTTTGCATGGTATTGGTATTGTTCTGTCACATGTTCTGTCCCCCTTTGTAATGTACAGCGCTGAGCGAACTATTGGTGCTTTATAAATACTGTATAATAATAATAATAATAATTGTACAGTTTGTTTCAGTGTGAGTGCAAACTGTGCCTGAGCACAGAACTCTCCATAGATGAATGTGCACAGAAACAGGGATCACTGTTGTCTGGTTAGCAGAGCGGATGATGTAAGTGCCCCTGGGAACACTTTCTTATAATCCAGTGTAAGCGCATGTCAATGGGGAGGGAGGACAATCAAACTTGGGCGTGGCTCAGTTCAACAAGTCCTGGTGTGAGTACACCCTAAAAAAGTTTTTGCTTTAGATTCACAGAGATTCATAAGCTAGTTGCAGATTTTGAAGGCAACAAAATCAAAGAAAACAGGAAACAACACCTCTGATTCTTTAAATGCTACCCCCCCCCCCTCTTTGTAATTTAAACGTAAAACAAAACGGGTGCAAGCCCCAATTTGTGTTTTACAAAGCCAGGATTAATTTGAAGTAAACTTACAAAAAGTAAACTTACAAAAAGAAGAATCCTGCGTATCTACAACCTAGTTGGAGTGACATGTCACTGCCCCCAGGGTAAATCACAGCTTCTTAATGTACTGCTGTGTAGTGACTGGTTCTCTTTCACTCCTCCAGTATTAACAATATAAGAAAACCTGATCTGTCATTGATATACCATACACTTGTAGTACAACATTAACACATGGTGAAGCAAGAAGCGAAGAGCTGCAGAGCTTAACGCCGGTCAAATAACAGAGAGGAAACTACTCTACCACATGTTCACAATACAATTTGGCACGGGCGCGTATACAACACCGCCCGCTGACAATGACCCTCACCCAACCCACCTGCCTTAAACATGAACTCCGCAGAAGAAAGCCTCTGTTTCTGCAGCTTCGAAGAGTCGGCCGCGATTCAAAAGTGCTCACTGGTGATTGCCTATCAAAATAAGCCTGGATCCCAGAAGAGAAAACAACACCTTTGGTGGGAAGGATAGTAGGAAGACACAGAAAACTCCTTTTGTACAAGCAGCACTCGTGAATTGCAAATAGCTTGGCCTCTGTCCAGATGTTTTGTTTGAAATACTACAAGTCATTTATTCTGGCCAGGCTCCCTCAATTCAGAATCGCTCACGGGTATTTTATTGCTGTCCCTAGTGAACCGAAGCTTAATAAACTGAAATCAAGACAGTTGTGATTGACACTGAGCTTTTAATCCAATAAAATTAAAATACTTCTTTTTTATCTCACTGCATTTTCATCATCTGTTCACATAAGTAGAAATACATCCACCAGACCTCTTAAGGCACCAACTGATGTGCAACTGCTATACAGAGTAGACCTTGAGAAGTGACACAATACGGTAGACTCCTTTCTGGTTGCAGTTTTGGAGGACAGCAAGAGCACTTGGCAAACAAAGATACAATAAGAAAATATGTAGTTCTAGACAACAAAGTTGCAGGTTTTGGAATTACTGTAAAGGGAACCTGAAACAGAACAGGCAGAACAGTTGGTTCTGCCAATTAAATGTTGGTGGCATGATTGTTCTAAGTAGGGTGGGTGGGTGTCCTAGACAAGACCATGGGTTGTGTTCTCCCATTGTCTCTCCATCCCTGCTGAAGTTCCTTCACACTGGCCTAGTCATTCTCTCTGTCAACCCCACTGGCCCCATGGCCTTTTAATTAAATTGGAGTTTTTTTTTTTCTGCTTCAAGGCCCATTTTATATAAACCCCTCTGTAGTATCCGTCTGAGTTATATTTTTGTTTCCCATTCATCCCTGATTGTTGGGGTGTTTGTCTTCATTATTGCTATTTTGTATGTTAAAACCTTATTTTTCAGTAAACTTAGATTGAACATAAGTACGGTGGGTGTCCACAAGAGGTCCCAAAAAAGGCAACCAGGTCTGGAGGAGGTCTGCATAGCACAAGAGATCTGCTGATAGCTGGTGCTGAAAATGGGAATTTATATTTTTTTTATAAAATGGTGAACTTATCCTTTAAAACAGACCTTTAATTCCAAAAGGGAATTTGCTCACTTCCACCCCCCACAACACCAGGTGGATTAGCATTTTCTAGGTACTGCAGCCTTTTAGGACACAATGTCACACCTCCCAGGAGGTTGCAGGACCTGGGACACAAATAGAGGTAGGAGGGCAAGGCTGGCACTTGTCATCAGGGGCTCCTGCCTGCAGCTGACCAATGGCATCTCAACCCAGGCAAAGTCATAGAGCTTAAAATGCCCTTTTTTATTAGTTCATTTTTTTGGCTTGACATTGCAGCTGACAATAAAAGTGACCGCAACATTTGGCCAATGATAGAAGAACAGTTTACTTTTTGATAGTGCAGTTAGTGATTAAACCAGTGGTACCTGGTCTAGTATAGACCTAAAACTGTGTGTTGGGTGGATGATGGTTAGTCTGTTATCAAGCTATTGGAGGGGTGAGGAGACCCCAGCTAGTGAAACAAAATATGGTTTAGGTGGAAGATAATTGAAGGACCATTAGTTAATAGTCCGGTTTGATACCAGTATACTGGAAACATTGTACTTTAGATTGTTGTGTATCAGTAAGCAAAAGGGATGGCCTTTTAGTGATAAAAGGTGTAGCTTTTCTGAAAAATTAAACTGTTCGTGTGTATTGTGGGATTTCTGGAATTTATTCAAACACACTTGTAAAAATACAAAAATGTCCACTTCAAAAATACATTCAATGTTTGTTTAGGTTATGGCTGAGTAAAGAATACTGTTTTAATATCTCCCTGGTGTCTACCTGCCATATTTCTTCTGGTTCATACAACAGCAGAAGCAATAGCACCAGAAAACGTTCAAGACTTTCCTTTAGCTACAATTCATGTTCTTCTTTCGTTCTCTCCACTGGACTGAAACTGTTACTATTGTATGTCCTTGGTGGATTATTTTTACACAGAAATTTACATAATACAACTATAAAATGCATCCAAATGATTTTATTAGTGTATATTCCATTACCAACAGTCTATAAACAGCTAACTCCCTTCTAAATAAGATAATATCCAACAGGAAACCACACTTTCTACCCCAGACTCCGGTCAGCCAAGGAATTTATAGCCTGACTGGTGAGATATGCTGGAGGGGCCTTTCAGGAGGCAATAGTATTCACTGACCAAAAGGCAGCCTAAATCCCTCTAATACTTAAGAAGTTGCTCCGATGACTGTGACAATTTAATCCATGCGGAAAGATGGTACTGGCACAAGCAGCTTCCTGTATCAGAACATATTTAGCTATGGTTGCAGTAATTAGGTATTTATAGCTGCAGAGACTAAGCTGTGATTGTGCATAGTCAAGGTGCAGGAGACATTCTAGCTCAGAGACATATCCTCATCATTGTGGAGAGCTCAAATATAAACTTCGCTCCCTCTGCGGTGTAATGGATACCGTACGTGAAAACTGTGAAGGTAAACAAACTTTCATTTGGAAAAATTCTTCCTGGCAGATTTATGGGCAGTGCTCGGGCATCAGATGTTCAGAATTAGGGAAAGATTTGTGTGAGTTTCCCAGTTTAATATGAAAGAAATTCCATCAAGGACACTGATGGCTTGCTGTGTGATTGGGATAAAAGAAGTCCATGGAAGAACAGCAGTCTCCCGGGAACAATGCACTATTGTGCTCTGCTCCTGTACCCTTCCTTTTAAAGGCAGTTCAGGTTTTGCCACACACAATATATTTTACATTTTTTTTACAAGCTTTTTTTTTTGAGCACTTAAATTGCTTTATCTTCCAGGAAACCTATCTTTTTTGCATTAACGGGGCTGTTGGTAAAAGAAGAAAAACATTCTAAAGATATTACTTGCATCCTTCAAAGAGAGGAATTTGCAGCTCTGAAATATTAAAATTTTAAAACATGAAAATATTATTTGACGTTAACAGGCAAGATGTTCCATTAATAACTTTATATTTATATTCCCCGCAGGCAGTCCAAAGACCCCATCTAGTATTTAAAGAGTATTAGGAAAAGTTATATGACCTCAAGAAATAATAATGACAGAGGATGTAATCTGCAGGGAATGTAATTAAAAAAAACAAAAAAGGTCAGTTTTAGTTTTGTGTGTAATCATGTCATGGATACAAATTGTACGTTTTGAAAGGAAAGGTGTAAGACTCATTAAAACGACTCCAAGGGCCAACCCTAAAAAAATTCTGCTGAGAATGGAAATATGGTTAAAGTGGGACAGAAACAAATGAAATTCAAGATTCTGGCAAAATCGGACTGAATTTTTTTTTTGTCTTGTTAAAGTGGACCTGTCCTATTTAAGCAGAGAACAAAAAACGTAAATCGTAAAAAAAAAAAAAAAAAAAGCTGCTTTGTGCTATGCTAGTGGGTACTGTTTAAAGAACAGAGATGGAGGGAAAAATTAGCAAAACCTCTACACTGTTATAACTGGGCATAAAACTGGTGCATGAGGCGTGCACAAGCAGAAAGACCTTCTTCAGTAGTGGTGAGGACAGAGGGAGATGGAGTAAGCAGCCCCAGCTCTTCTGTTCTCCATACAGTGTGTGGCACAGACTCAAAGAAAACAGAGCAGATCACTTTAGTCAATTAAGAGCAGCAACTGCTTTTATTTCAGTTTAGGAGAGTGGTGCAGGCCTTCTGCCTTTTTAGCCAAAAGCAAACAATGTTGCAATTGTAATAATAATAAATTGAAATAATATTTAATTAAGAACAATAATTTAAACCATATCTATGGTCAAAATATAAAATCATATATTAATAAAACAAAAGGAACAGCCATAGAGTAAATTTCTGCTCCTCCCTTAAAGTTTTCAATCCCTTCTATTTAATTGTTCTCCCCTTGGTACTTTAATGCAGTCAAATACAAGTATACCACCATCATTTAATATTAAAAAAAAATATTGAAAACCGTATTAATTATTATTATTTTTATACAGTATTTATAAAGCGCCAATGGTTCGCTCAGCGCTGTACATTACAAATGGAGACAGAACATGTGACAGAACAATACCAATACAATGCAAAACATGAGGGGATTGAGGGCCCTGCTCTTTCGAGCTTACAATCTAGGAGGGAGGTGATGGTGGCACAGGAGGAGATAGCTGTGGGGGATGGAGTGGTAGGAAGAGTGGAGGAGGTCGGCAGGTTAGCAGGGGGTGGGGTAGGCTTCCCTGAAGCGATGGGTTTTCAGGGTGCGCCTAAAGGAGAGGAGAGGAGAGTAGGTGATAATCTGATGGGTTGGGGCAGGGAGTTCCAGAGGATGGGTGACACCCTGGAGAAGTCCTGGAGGCGGGCATGGGAGGAGGAGACCATGGAACTAATACAAAGACATGTTAAAACACAGCACATCCTATATACTAATGCCGCTTTATTTCAGGCAGGCTGAAATGTACAAAAGAATTTCTCAAATAGTATGTCCTGCTAGAATAAGCCCCAATACGTTTTCATTACTGAAGTCAAAAACTTCTTCAGGGGGAAAAATAGGGGATATCTGGGTGATGAAACACATATAAAGAATTATGAAGAGAACAATATAATATAAAATACACTGTACTCTTCGAGTACATATACTAATTTTCACTATGTATATCAATTGTGTCCAGCCTACTCTCATGAATCTGAACTGTCTTGAAGTTTGTTGTGAAGATCTCAACATAGAGAGCAGGATCGCTGAAGCTGCTTTCTCCACCTCCCTCTGTACACATCCCCCCATCTCAACTGAAAGTGAAGAGGAAAGCTGCCAACATTGCATTTGCTGGGATTAACAGTTGGGCATATATACACAGGTAAAGCGCACCTGCAGAGTGCTGCTGAGAAAACACCAAACTGGGAACAAGCTTGCGAATAAAGTGGGCACAACCTCCTATTTTGCACTGAATTAGTTCTCTGCAATGGCCTATCTCAGTATCTACAGAACACAAGCAGTTAACAATCTGCGAAAAAGTTTGCTGAACTCCTTATATTGTATACAATAGTTGTTTTGTAAACTAATACTTACTAAAAAAAAACATAGGGGTTCTACAGTCAAATTTGAAACGCGTCAAAATGAGGTTGAGTTTGAAGTACTCAAGCATCATATTTTGTGCAAGTTCAACACTACCTACCATAGGAAATAATTCAGAAAGTGGTAGCCAAAGTGGTAGTCAAAAAAACATCCCAGCGTCATGAAATGTTCAGATCCCTCTCAGTCTGAGGTTTTTCGGATGTCTGATCTAAAGAGATTTGTAAATTAGCAACTATATTCATAAAGCTTGCTTTTGATATCTGGTTAATATGCTTTCATTGACTCCTAATGGCTGGAAAGCCTATTAACTGTACATAGGCAGAAAGCACACAGAGTGTGTTTTTTGGGTCCCATGGTCCCTCACTGATATGTATTCCATTCCTTGTACTCTGTTTCCAGCAAGCACTTATATTTGTGCCTACTCAGTAATCTCCAAACACCAAAGTAAACTTATAGGAGAGTGTTTTTATTAGCTACTGACATTTCTTGAAGCCGACAGCAAATGCAGTTCTGCTGACAGGGCATTTGCACATGCAAGGATTCCGCCTTAAAAAAAAACCAATGTTATTTTAATATGGTGCTGAAAAGCGATACCACGCCAATTAACATGACCAGAATTAGCTTAAGGGTTTATGGATTCCTCTTTATTTAACCACCTCAATACCAGAATGTTACACCACTTTCCTTTCCAGGCATTTTTCATTTGCAGCGCTGTGATAGCTTGAATGACAAGCAAAACTGTACCCAGATTAATTTGATATCATTTTTGGAGACAGAGATTTCTGTTCCTATTCAATAACCACTGGGTTAGTTTTATTTTTTACTTTAAAAATGAAAAAAAGACCAAAAAACGACAAAAAAAAAAAAGTTTACCTTACTTTCTTCAAGGGGGTGCCTCGATATTGTGCAGAATTTTAAAGGGTGCAATGACTGAATAAAAGGCTGAGAAACACTGCACTAAGCTATGTGATGTGTTTTAGACTAGATGATTGAGGAGATAAATGAACATATAATAAACATTTACAGCAGGTGATCCTGAGAACTATCATTTCTCCCACTTACATCAGAAGGATGGGATTGTATGATAAGTAATAACAATGTTGCTCTACATATACTTTCTTGGGCCTGTCTCTATGTAAGAGAACTGATTTGTATTTCTGCGAAGACGGTTCACCCTCCAAATGCATAAGCCGCTAAGCATGTTTCTAGTAGTGATTAAAGATGAATTCCAGGCATGCTATATTTTTACATAGTTACATTGTTCCAGCTTGAACCAATGTAACTATGTATATACCATAACTGACTGATGACATTGGAGGTTGGAAATCACTGAAGTAGAGAGAGTTACCACCAGGGGCGGACTGACCATTTGGAAACTCGAGCACTGCCCGAGGGCCTGGGGTCAGTGGGGGGCCCCATGAGATTCCCCTGGTACCTTTTTCATAGGCTTTTTTGAGTTTGGGCAAGGACACAGGGGCTCCATGATCCCCTATTGCCCAGGGGCCCCATGAGTTGTCAGTCCGCCCCTGGTTACCACACTACTATTTCAGTGATCTCCAGCTGCTTCAGGGTTCTGTGCTGAGCAGTTGGCCTGCTGTATTGTGATATAGGAGGTTGGACGCTCGGCATGGGCACCATTCAGAGAATTCTTTGCATTTTCTGAAAGTGTACAAAGCATCCTCTGATTGGACTAAGTGGAGAGTATGACATCACCCTACCTTTCCACTTCGCCTGATCAGAGAATGCCAAGCTGGATCAATGTAACTATGTAAAAATATTTGACATTATTATTATTAGCTTATCACTGTTAAGTGTGTGCACCACTTTTTCACGATCACTGTGATATTTGTTTGTATTTGATTGTTTTACATAGTGGCAGCAAGGGATGTTATGAGATTGATATTTTGATTGTTTTCATACATATGAATTAATTTAATTTTTGCATCCAGCGCAATATTGTATATTTCACTATTGTTTTCAAACACTGTTTTTTTATTAAAAATCTACCATGCCTGGAATTCTTCTTTAAATATTGTTGTATGGATTCGACAGTCGGACCTCTTTATCTAGTTGATTGAGTGATTCTCAGTTTGGTTGAGTTGGAGTTATAGACACTTTTTGTGAAGCACTTTTGTGAGTTCAGGATATACCTGTTGATAAAAGTTTTATTGAAGATTTCACACAATGCCAGTGCACTTTCTGTTTTGTAGTATTGCTGAAGGATTTCCCAGTCTGGAGAAAGCAGCAAAGCCCTCTTAGGATCTGCACCCCATGAGAAATATTGACTCAACTCGGGATTCAAGTAAACCACTAATTAGTCTCTATCCTTTCAACACATGAGCACTGACAGATTTATTTTTTTACAGAGCTGCATTAAATTTGTGCATGCTTGGAGTCCAGTTTTAATGATTTTTTTTAACGCAGCTATAAATACATCTGCGTTTACTGTCTTTCCCATCAAATAGTTTCTTTTTTTTTATTCTGTACAGCTAGTCTTGTAATTTATACATATCTGCCACACTGCAAAGCCAAGTGATACATATATTTCCAAGTTCAGCATGGATGCTTTGCTATGTTATCCCTCCACCTTCATCCTGCTTAATGACCAATTAGCAGGGAGGTGATCCATGAAGTAAACATGAACAAGAAATTTGCAATTTTGCTGTGCAACATGATATGTAAGTCAATGGTGCATTTAGGGGCTTGCCTAAAGTTCCACTTTAAAAAAGGAAACGCACAATACGCGCATTCACTCTTATTCCACCCTATCCGTATAATCCCTCCAAATGTCATAAAATTCATATTCCAGTCTCGTTGTTAAAGAATTTGTATGTTAATTAAGTCTCATAAAATTGATTCAGACATGCTTTGGAAACATTTGCAGGGCAGAAAGCTGCAGGGCACGTGTTACAAACAATAATTAAACATGAATTTAAAGGGATTCCCACATCTCGACTTGTCCCTGCAAATCAGGTGTTACAGAGTGCTTTTTTCATCACTTCAGATGCAAGTTATTTTAGTGTAAAAATTCAGAGGTAGTCCTGTAACAAGGCTGAAATCCATATAAACAGTTTAAAGCAGATTTGTCCCTCATTCAAATATTTCCATTCCATTCCAGTATTGAGCTGTACTATTACATGCGGAAGAAAGGCAGAAGGTATCTGTGTACTGTATATTTCCTAATGGAACAACGGCTTCAGCCTTCAAGCAGTCTTAACCACTTGCCTACTGGGCACTTTTACCCCCTTCCTGCCCAGTCCAATTTTCAGCGCTCTCATACTTTGAATGACAATTGCACGGTCATGCAACACTGTACCCAAACTAAATTTGTATATTTTTTTGAGACAAATAGAGCTTTCTTTTGGTGGTATTTGATCACCATTGGGGTTTTTATTTTTTGCTAAACAAACTAATAATGGCCACAAATTCTTAGGGGAAAAAAAGGTTATTCTTAGTTTCTGTTATAAAGTTTTGTAAATAAGTAATTTGTATCCTTCACTGATGGGCACTGATAGGCTGCACTGATGGGCACTGTTAGGTGGCACTGATGGCCAGCACAGATGGGCACTATTGGCTACACTGATCACCAGGACACTGATGAAATGCAGCTTACCGCGTCTCATCTCCTCACGCGCTGTCAGCATGAGGAGAGGACTGCTGATAACTGGCATTTCCTATTTACCCAGTGATCAGCTGTGATTGGACACAGCTGGTCACATGGTAAGAGCGGCTGTGATTGGCCCATTTCATAGTCATGTGATCAGCTGTGTCCGAAGGCCACAGCAATCACAGATCCCAACACGGGGGGTGTGATGAAAAGTCTGTTGCCTAGAAACACGTCACCGCCCCTTCCTTCGTCTTGCTGTCACTTCCAGTCGGCGGCCATCTTGGATGCAGTTTAAGCTGGCTCTACTACGTGACCCTACCCACGCTGATGTGAGAGGCTAGCAGCACCCGTCCAGAGCATGGTTCCTTCCCTGCACAGCGACTCCCAGGACAACCGTCTGCCTTCCTCGCTCCTCCACTGAGACCCACTCCAGAGCACCAGCCACTGAGGGAGCTTTTGGCCCCTGGTACCTCAGCCATCCGCTCCAGATGTCCACCCTAGATGACGTCCTATATCTACATCCTGATGCCTGATTTTTACCCACATCTTGTGAGTTTTTAATATCTTGTGTAAACAGTTACCATTTTTACTGCACTTAGTCTGGCGCACCTCTCTCTCTCCTCTATTCTCTCCACACAGAGTTCCGGTTTACTCAAGAGAGTGCGGCCTCACGTTGGTGTTTATATTGCAGCTATATATATATATTTACAGATTTTTATATCCCCCCTTCCTGCCCATTACTACCTGAACTATATCAGACTCCTCCACCTTTTGAACTACTCAAGCTGCAATACCCCTCCTATACTACTATATACCATATATATATATTTCTCGCCCCACCCTCCCCCTTTTTTCTCCCCCCCTGGTGTACAGAGAAGCCCCCATGCTCTCCTATAACTGAAACGTTTTTACACACCTCTAAAAACTCTTTACAGTCCGCATACCCACTCCTGCCTCTCCTGCGCCAATACGTACTTTTGTTTTAAAACGTATTTTTAAAGCTTTGGATAGAATGGAGATGGATTAGAACACCTGTCAGGTTTTTTTGCTGTCTGTTCCCCCATTAGGGAGATACACCCTCTCTATTTGTCCTGTTTACCATTATCATTGAAAGTGAAAGCAAAAGAAAATCACAAATTTTGGACTGTCCCCAGAAAAGTAATAGTAATTCCAATTGTGACAATAGTGCTGGTGGCCTGGGGGGCCCCAAGAGATTCCCTTAATTTTCAGGTACCTCCTGTTTTAACAATGGGACAGGAAGTGAATGCAAATCTCCCCAATGGACAAAGATGGCAAAAATAAACTTTACAGGGGTTATTGCCCTCCCTTACTCTATCCAAAATGAAAAAAGCTTTGCCTATAGTTCTACTTTTAAATGCCAACATTTCTGCAGAATGCAAATCATTCTTATCAGTGTCAGAATTGTTTATCACATACATCTCATAACATGTTGTTAAACTTCTGTCCATAACAGGCGTCTATTCTTTCCTTTTCTGGCTAAGTCAGGAACACACTGCACCATGGGTTAAAAAGAAACTAGTTGAGAAAAGTTGAAAATAGCGCTGGACCCTTAAAGGAGAAGTACAGCCAAAGCTTTTTTTTCCCAGCACGTTAAGGCTAAAATAACGAATAACATAAAACAAAAGACTCCGTGTAGCTTTGTTAGTTTTTATGTCAGAATAAAAATGACCCTCAAAGAAGACAATGAAATATCCAAGTAGGGAATACAGCCTTCCCACATTATAGGCAGGGTTTGTCTTAACTCTCCACTAAATCTGGGAAAACATATCTTGATTGTATACGGATTGTTTATGCCAGAATGCAATTTGTTTTCCCTATCTTGTGTTGTTTGCTTGCGGGTGTATGCACAAAACATTTGGAGCCAGCAGCCACAGTATCTCTGCTGTGCGGTACGCTGGAACAATTACATGAAGACAGAAGAAGTGAAATCCAGTGTTCAAGACAGCTGGGGATACCATCTTCAAATTAAACACACAAGAACAGATTATTTATAAGTCAGGAAGTACCTTTGCCCCTTTTAAGTGATCTCCCATTCAGCAAAATGGGACACTGTGCTTCAATTTGGGTGGGAAACTATTAGTCACACTACGGAGGCTGAGACCTCTTCTTCTCAGATCAGACGCATTCCAGTTTTCAGCCCACTTAAAGCCCAAGAGCTTCAGGCTGAGAATAGACAGAATCTAGGGGCAAGCCCCAGAGAGGTCGGCCTCCCTCTAACCTGGGCTGACTCCCACACAGGCGGTGCTCCGGTACAGAACAACATATCCAAAGAATGACCTGCACAACTTAGAGGGCTGGAAATGACTCTTCTTCCCCGCACTGACCCTAGATTAGAAGTAAATACCGCCTATGGGAACAGAGTGATGTATTGTGGAGTTTGTTATTACATCACTGGGTGGGGTTTACAAAAGACATGAACTTGTCATCTTAAGCCATGGCTAAATATCACCAAGCTTTTAAGCCCAATCTATCATCTTGATGTTTGTACAACAAAAATTGAAATTCATTTTAATATAGCACAATAATTGACTTGACAACTGCCAAACAGATTGGAATGATAAAGATAACATTTTGACATGAAATGCTTCCTTTAAAGGGAAAAGTAAATCTATAATCCGTATATATACTAAAGATTTTTTCAAGGTGCCTAAAAGGGCAATAATGTAAAAGCTACATAAAACGATCAGATGAGTAAATGGCCACTGGCCTCAGAATGCAAGATCCTATCCTCTGGAATTATGTCACTTTTTTGCATTTTGTGAGATGAAGACACAATTCACCTATATTCAATTGGGTTTTATAGGGAAGTATTAAGGCAAACTTTAAGCAAGGCATGGGGGAGCACTGGCACAGCATACATGTAACCGTATGGCAACCTTATTTCTGCATTTGACCTGATCACCTGCTGTAGCTTTACACCAGGGGTGTTCAACATTTTGACTTTGCTTGGCCACCCAGCGATCTCTGTGATTGCTGTGTCCTACAGACACAGCTGATCACGTGATGTGGTAAAAGGCCAATCACAGTGGCCTTTTACCACGTGATCAGCTGTGTCCAATGACACAGCAGATCACCAGTAAATGCAGTTGGCAGTTATCGGCTGCACTTTCCTCACACTGTCACAGCATGAGGAAAGTACTGCCGATAACCGGCAATTGTCAGAGAACGGATCGGCACCGATCATTAGGGCACTGATGATCAGTGCCTAGCAGTGCCATCCACTAGTGCCGCCCACCTGTGCCCAGCAGTGCTGCACACAAGTGCCCAGCAGTGTCACCCACCAGTGCCACCCACCTGTGCCCAGCGGTGCCTAGTAATGCCACCCACCAGCGCCCAACAGTGCCACCCACCAGTGCCACCCATCAGTGCCCATCATCGTTGCATATCAGTGCAGCATCATCAGTGCTGCCTCATCAGTGCCAGCTCATCAGTGCTGCCTATCCGTGCTGCTTATTAGTGCAGCCTCATCAACGCACATCAGTGAAGGAGAAAAATTACCTGTTTGCAAAATTTTATAATAGAAACAAAGAAAAACTTTTTTTTTGTTCTTTCTTTGTTTATAGAGCAAAAAAAAAAAACACCACCCAGTGGCGATTAAATACCACCAAAAGAAAGCTCTATTTGTGTGAAAAAAATGATAAAAAATTCATATGGGTACAGTGTTGCATGACCGCGCAATTGTCATTCAAAGTGCAACAGCGATGAAAGCTGAAAATTGGCCTGGGCAGGAAGGAGGTATAAGTGCTTGGTAGGCAAGTGATTAAGGAAGTTTACAATTTTGTATTAGGCAGCATTCATAGCTGTCTTGGGCTGTAGGTTGGACACGCCTGTTCGCAGATGCTTATACTCCTGCATGTGTATTCCTCCTTCGATAATAAGAAGGCATGTGATGATGCAAATCTCAAGCAAGCATCCCTGCATTAGGCTTCACTTTTTCGAATTTGATAGATTCCATGAGTGTATTGCACTGCACATGCAGCATTACAAAAATATTGTAAAGTAAAGTTTAACCTTATAAAAAAATGCCTGTACTGGAAAAACTGCAAGTGTATATATGAAAGATATCAAATTACGTTTATAGGTGCAGTGAATTATGGATATGATAAACAATGTACAACGATACCTTCATTTAAGTTGAATGACTAGGTAGAACAGTGGTGATCAACATTTCTTTGCATAGGGCCTCAAGTACAGCCCTTGACATCACCAAAGGGTCAAACATAATATATGTAATGTAATGCAAAAAAACTGTCAGAGACTGCAAACATGCAACAGACGGTTGTCAGAATCTACAGGCATGCTACAACAGAAGTCATGCTGCAGAGATGGTCAAACTGTGAATTGCTAAAGGGGTTGTTGGAAATGGGGACCTGTGTCATGGGACAGTCAATAGACTGTAGAAGCACTAAATGAGACTGCTTGAGTCAATCAAAGTCTCTTTACATAGCAATGCTTCCACATTTGTGCTCCCTACAGCAACAAGCTCCCTTACTTGTGACACATTTTATACTTCTTCCCCAAGTTAAGGTGAATTCCCATCTTAGACAGTTGTCCCAGAACATCTGTGCCAATTTGAAGATTTACCCTCACCTCTTGCTCTCATGGCAACTCTAATTTTGGATTTCTAATTACTTTCTGTCTTGATGGCAATGGTCAACAGGATAAATGGAAGAGTGATCTCCCCAGCTAGTTTACAGGTGTAGTGTGAGGTGTAGTCTTAATTTTTTCTTCTTACACAATAGTAAAAAGATATCTAAAACTGGCTGTAACCGTAACTGTAAAACAAACAAACCCAATGGGTAATTCAAAATATTGGCAACCACACCATGCTAAAAGTCCACTTTCTGACCAGACTGCCCTTTAAACATCACGCTATTTTCTCACTTACATCTTATGCCATAGATCATTAATGGATCCAGCTGCTTCTTGCCATGTTTGCCTTGTCCTGAAAGGTTAGAGACAGCCTGCACCTCACGGTGGAAGAGGTAATCGAGTAGAGTAAGGGCCATCTTCTCTGCCGTCCGACAGTTGGTGCTAATGTGCAGCATGTCGGCTGCTGTGATTGGACATCTCACTCGCATCTCAGGGTTGTTTTCATCACCAAGCCATGTGCCATTAGGGTAATCCTCTGAAAGGGAAAATAGCACTTAGTATACACAACTCATAAATACATAGTTCCTAAAGCCCAAGCGTAAAACACACATCTAAACAAACCCAAGAACAAAAATATAAAGTGTACATAAACCTAACTTCTGTTTTCCTGTTTGGTATAACGTCTCACTGCATACAGTTTTCTAAAGCAAACACTTCTAAATCTGTTGCAAAGTTTCTTACCTGGTGCACTTCAAGCCAGTTTCCAGATCCTGACATGAAACAACCGTAAACAGTACACACACAAATATCCAAGCTGCCATCCAACCAACATGCTTGTGAGGAACCTTGCTCCTGACACCTCCAGTCAGTGCACTCGGCTTCCAAGCCCCCTGGCACACAGGCTTCGTAGACCACACGGCTTTCACTAGCTGTTACAGTTCAGCTAAACCAGGCAATATTACTTCTAGGGTTAGTAAAAATACTCATCCACAATGTCTTCAGATTTGTGCATTTTGTTGCGTGATCAAAAAGCAGCTTATTCACAGGGGTTGATTTACTAAAACTGAGGAGTGCAAAATCAGGTGCAGCTCTGCATAGAAACCAAACACCTTCCAGATTTTATTGTTAAAGCTTAATTCAACAAGCTGAAATTAGAAGCTGATTGGCTATAAAGCACAGCTGCATCAGATTTTGCATTCTCCCGTTTTAGTAAATCAACCACATTGTGTAGTTGGCCCCTTCCCACCTGCCTCAGCATCCCTTTAAATAGATCTGAATGCTCAGAGGGCGGGAAGGATCAGTGATCATGTGGCCACTGTCAAAGTGGTCACATGATTATAAACTGGTCTCGTCAACTATTTAGACCGGACCGAAAGCTGTATGTGCAGTGAGTAGTCTCTCAGCACATACATATCAGCCGCCCAGTGACGTATATGTGCTGTGTGTGGACATTCATTTCCACCCTTTTGCTGCTGCATATATGTGTTGGGCAGTCGTAAAGGGGTCCATTTCTAAAGTCCAGTTACAAACGTATATTCTTCTGCTCCCTGGGTTAAAATGAGTATGTGAATCATACCCCCCCAACATAGGTAGGACATCTCAGATATAAACCAATATTTGATGGAGGATCTCAACTTTATAGTTTAGAGATGAGTTACCATCTTCCCAACCTTGTCAATTAGATGAAGGGAGAGGGCTCCTGCATCTAATTAGTAAAGATAGGATTTGGATGGTTAAAAACCTTCAAAATCTGAGTTTTTATTAATGAATCTAAAGGTATTGTTCTCAGCAGCTGTTTTTTTTATGTGTAGAGAACAAACACAGATGCTTTAAGCCAAGCATAACTAGTACCAGCATAAAAATACCCAGATTATTAATACTTTCCCATAGTCTACCATTAAGCTGGAACGTTTGGAGTCTAACATCTATTCTCTGTACAAACAAGCTTTTTCAGAAAGTTTTATGATTGCGCATTTAATGATATGAGAGTTATGGTTTAATAAACTTTTCAACTTTTCAGAGTTTTAAAGAATTCAAATACACACATTTGTTTCAGAGAACATTACAAATAGTCTGTGCACATTGCTTTCAGGTACATAGAATGGGGTGTAAACGACCACTTGCTCTGAAGGTATACAAAATAAACATTTGGCCTTCCTTTGATTCTGCATTGTTAAAATGTGTATATTCTAAATGAATACTGCCATGATTGAATAATGACAGACTTGTGCTGTGATCGATAAATGTTTATGAAAATATGATCCAGGCCTACTCACTTTTTTCTGGATCATGACACATACATTTAGGCTATTAGATTTAAAGCTGTATTTCAGGTATGTGTTTCTGCATAGTTATATTGATCCAGTATGGAACAACGTGAGTGTGCATAATCCATTCCTGGCCACTCACTTGGCATGGGCACCATTCAAAGAAGGCCTTGCATTCTTCTCAGTGAATGCAAAGTATTCTCTGATTGGATGAGGTGGATCATAATGTCACTGTTCAGCCCCTCCACCTTATTCCATAAGAGAACACTTTGCATTCATTGAGAAAAATGCTAATTCTCTGAATGGTGCCCAAGTCAAGCAAGTGACCCACCGTAGTTACTATGCAGCAGGGTAGCAGATTGGCACAGGACCCAGAAGGCAGCGAGAATCACTGTAGTAGCGACAGCTACTACAATGATTCTGCATTTCCATGGGGATTGGTGAGGTAGGTAATATGTATACTTACATTGGTCCATGCTGGACCTATGCAACTATACAATATAAAACTGTATCTGCAATTCAGATTTATTAGTAGTTTACCCATCACAAACATGAAGGATTCAAAGACAAAGTGAAGTACATGCTCCTAATCTATACACTTGTCCTGGGTGAGCGATTTAGAAAATGCTGAAGCCACTGGAAGAGCTGTAAAGCAGAAAACCAGTATTTATGAGGTTGAGAGGTCAGTAACAGAAGTACTTCCTAAAAAAAAAAAAAAGTTTCCTTTAAATATTTTTATGTTAGACATATTTTGGATGGGAAGATTTATCCATCATCCACCACTAACTGAGACAGACTCAGAATGCACAAGCTTTATGTTATCAAATGCCACTACCAACCCCCTAGTAGTGTTACAATGTATCAGTATCTGCTGCAACCAGAACAAGATTGTAACTCCAGTAATGAATTCTGAGATGATTGTTGCATCATTTAGACTTTGTGGTGGTATGGCTGAATTGACATAACTAATGCCTACATTTTCTGTAATGGTGAGGGAAAATTCAGCTACACAAATCAAACTTCATGGTCAGAAAGTATAAGACCATTGTGGGTCTCATAACTGGAAAAAGAGTCAGTTAAAGGGACTGAAAGATTTACTGACGGCTGATGATGTTGTTTTGGAAAAACGCCAGAAGATATTAGCTGTATGAGACACTAGATCTCTCCTCCCTCATCTGCTGTCACAAATGATTCTTACCTAGCCGCACCAGCCGCAGGGCATACATACCGAAAGGAATTTATATATCAAGCATGTTACATTTGAGCTACACGATTGTAATAAGATACACAGACACACAAGTCTTTTCATATAAACAGGACAATGTCTTTAACAGACGCAAGAAAGAAAGGAATTCATTAAAAAAAATCCTTCTCTGTTGGTTCGTAATTTAATGTACTTTCAATAAATGAGGCTATCGAATTGAATTTGGCTTCTCAATACACAGGCAGAATACTGTAAATGTGCATTTTTTTTGTAAGATAGGATGCAGCTGCCCAGGGAAATGAATGTGACTAGGCTTCACCATATGAAACAACACTGACCCCAGTGACGGCCCTGACTATAAAATGTTACAAGCCAGAGTAGTGCAGCTGTGTACATCGGTGATGGAACAAAACCACTGACCATTCACAGACTTTTTTTTTTTACATAAGAAAATTATGTGGTGAATAAAGGAAATAAAGGTCTGTGCGCCAAACCTGACTGAACCTATTATCCAATCATATTACAGATCTCATTCCACCTGCTCAACCTACCAAGGGACATTTATTAAAATGAAGCAGAAGAACAACCAAACAGAATTTGGAAATACAATAAAAATAAGTATTCTTGCTCTTTGTTTACTTGCCAAATAGCTACATGCATACAACCTTTTATTGACATTACACAGTAAATATCATAATAACAATGATAACTTTTGGAAACCGTGAAAAATAAAAAGTGTAGATATTCAGCCCAAATGAGCTTTTAAAATGCCAGGCCTTGTTTTGAGAAACAGATGAATACACTATTAAAGCTATGGCCATGTGGTCATGTTTGTGCTGTCCACTTGTTCATGGGAAGACTGACCATTTGGAAACTCGGGCCACGGCCGAGGGCCCGGGGTCAGTAGGGGGCCCCATGAGATGTCCCTGGTACCTTTTTCATAGGCTTTTTTGAGTTTGGGCAAGGACACAGGGGCCCCATGATCCCCTATTGCCCGGGGGCCCCATGAGTTGTCAGCCCGCCCCTGCTTGTATTGATGTATTATGGCTCATGCACATAGCTGTATGATTTGATAAAGGATTTACTGGCAATCTTGTCTGTAAACATGTAATGTTATTGCTAAAAATCTACAAGCGTACAGCACAAATGTAACCTATAGGGCCTATAGATTGCTAAAATGCAGTAGGCTCTTGTGGTTCATACACCCCTCATACTATAAGTTCTACAATTTTGTATACTGAAAAAAAAAGTTTGCAGTTAAAGGAGAAGTATCGCCAAAACTATTTTCAAAACTACTTCTCCAGGAAATCACAGAAGTACAGTTTGATGTACACTCCTGTGACCTGTTTTGGACCGCCAGTTGGCTCAGCCTCTCAGCACGCTGTTGAGAGCTTGAGTCAGCCGCTGGAGAGGCAAAACAGAGAGCCGGGGACTGACAGTCACTGCTGTCTGCCCAGAGAGGAGGGGAGAACTGAGTGATCAGTGGTGTTTGATCGCTCGGTCTTGGAGCTGGCAGGGGACAGATGAAGCATCAGATCGATGCTGCATCCACCTAGGTGACTATAAATGTATTTTTTTTTTTAACCCTTTGATGCTGACCATACGCAAATATGCAGCCTCTCGGAAGCTGGGCCTTGACGCCGAGCATACCATTTGAAAACACATATGTGCACGCTCCCAGCACGTATGTCGGTATCTCACGGAAAAGTCCCAATCTCCCCTTGCGATCGGGACCTTTTCAGATCATGTGACCGCCGTTACAGCGAATCATGGTGGTCACATGACCCTAAAACCCCTTAAAGGGCCGCGAGGCACCGTCGTGAAAAGGTTAAAGCCCATACTTCTCTTTTAATGTGACACCCTTCTAGCCAACTGTAATAATTAAATATTTCAGGTACCAAGGTATCTTTTTCAGGGGTGATTAAGGATTATTCTGAACATAAAAGGAGACCAAGTATGTCAGGTGGGGGGAGAAACTAAATAAATTATTCAAGACAAACATAATGACAAAAATCTGAGAAATTCTGTGGGAAGCCCTTCATTCCCTCCTGGAATATTTAGCAAATTCTGCTAGTAAATATGCACTTCCTTTTATAGGGTGACAACACTCCTCCTCCTTCACTGAAACCACAGCAATGTTGTCACCTCTGCTGTCAATGTAGCCACACTTCGCTTCACCTACAGCACTTTAGATTGACAGCACAATGCTGTATCAGTGGGGGCTTTTATATTTTTTTAAAAATTACTTGCATACCCTCGGCTCAGTCCCTCCAAAACACCCTATCCCCCCACTCACCCGCAACTGTCTGGCAGCAAATCAAGATTCTCAGCTCCATTTACCGTTTTTAAAATAGGGAAATAACATATTTTAACATGGCAACTTACACTGAAAATGCCTCTGTATTATTCTGATGCAAAAAAGGATCTAGAGGCTTTAGATGGCCTTTAAAGTTACTACCATTGGAGAATAAACATGATTATCTTTCTACAGGTGAAACTCAAAAAATTAGAATATCGTGCAAAAGTTCATTTATTTCAGTATTGCAACTTAAAAGGTGAAACTAATATATGGGATAGACTCATTACATGCAAAGCAAGATAGTTCAAGCCGTGATTTGTCATCATTGTGATAATTATGGCTTACAGCTCATGAGAACCCCAAATCCACAATCTTAGAAAATGAGAATATTGTGAAAAGGTGCAATATTCTCGGCTCAAAGTGTCCCACTCTAATCAGCTAATTCAGCCATAACAGCTGCAAAGGGTTCCTGAGCCTTTAAATGGTCTCTCAGTCTGGTTCAGTAGGAATCACAATCATGGGAAAGACTGCTGACCTGACAGTTGTACAGAAAACCATCATTGACACCCTCCATAAGGAGGGAAAGCCTCAAAAGGTAATTGCAAAAGAAGTTGGATGTTCCCAAAGTGCTGTATCAAAGCACATTAATAGAAGGTTATGTGGAAGGGAAAAGTGTGGAAGAAAAAGGTGCACAAGCAGCAGGGATGACCGCAGTCTGGAGAGGATTGTCAGGAAAAGGCCATTCAAAAGTGTTGGGGACTTTCACAAGGAGTGGACTTAGGCTGGAGTCAGTGCATCAAGAGCCACCACACACAGACGGATCCTGGACATGGGCTTCAAATGTCGTATTCCTCTTGTCAAGCCGCTCCTGAACAACAAACAACGTCAGAAGCGTCCTCTCTTCTGATGAGAGCAACTTTTGCATCTCATTCGGAAACCAAGGACCCAGAGTATGGAGGAAGAATGGAGAGGCACACACTGCAAGATGCTTGAAGTCCAGTGTGAAGTTTCCACAGTCTGTGTTGATTTGGGGAGCCATGTCATCTGCTGGTGTTGGTCCACTGTGCTTCATTAAGTCCAGGAGATTTTGGAGCACTTCATGCTTCCTTCCACGGACGAGCTTTATGGGGATGCTGACTTCATTTTCCAGCAGGACTTGGCACCTGCCCACATTGCCAAAAGCACTAAAACCTGGTTCAACGACCGTGGGGTTACTGTGCTTGATTGGTCAGCAAACTCGCCTGACCTGAACCCCATAGAGAATCTATGGGGCATTGCCAAGAGAAAGATGAGAGACATGAGACCGAACAATGCAGAAGAGCTGAAGGCCGCTATTGAAGCATCCTGGTCTTCCATAACACCTCAGCAGTGCCACAGGCTGATATCTTCCATGCCATGCCGCATTGAGGCAGTAATTGCTGCAAAAGGGGCCCAAACCAAGTACTGAGTACATATGCATGCTTATACTTTTCAGAGGTCCGATATTGTTCTATGTACAATCCTTGTTTTATTGATTGCATGTAATATTCTCATTTTCTGAGATTGTGGATTTGGGATATTCATGAGCTGTAAGCCATAATCATCACAATGATAACAAATCAGGGCTTGAACTATCTTGCTTTGCATGCAATGAGTCTATCCCATATATTAGTTTCACCTTTTGCATTACTGAAATAAATGAACTTTTGCACGATATTCAAATTTTGTAGAGTTTCACCTGTATATAAACACATTAATTTTTGAAAGCTATTCAGTATGTGGCATTTTCAAAATCTCAGCAGCCCCCTCTAGTGACTGATGATGTCAGTGAAAGTTAAATGAAAAATGTCATAGCTGATTATCACAGGCATCCAAATAAAAAAATTAATGGATTTCAACATCAGCTTGAAGGATTTGCGATATGAAATGGAAAAGAATGAAACTGACAAAGCTAAAACGTCTGAGGATTTAACAACTTGACAGAAAAAAACAAGAGCTAAATTACCACAAAAAAGGTGCCTTGATGATTCAAAGAATCAAAGTGGTATTTATTCGAGAGGAGCCAATCAAGTGTGACATGAAGCAGAACCGGAAAATCCTGACAAGTACAAGCTTCCATTTTACTCCCAGAAGTAAATCAGACAGAGCAGTAAGGCCTCCAATATTTCCTCAGTCATATTTCATGTGGATATGATACAACACAAACACTTTTTGACAGTTGCTATAAAGAATTAAGTTGCTCTGTTCTCGCGATAGAGATCAATCAAAATACAGTGAAATCTACAAATTTAAGGGGCATATTTATAAAGCAGGGAATGTGGCATTCACCACTTATTGTGGGTGAATCTTTCTGGTGCATGTGTTTTAAATTACAATGAGTAATCCATCTGCAGTGAATGTTTGGTAAATGTCATATTTTTATAAATATACCTGGAATCTGTCATTTGAAACAACCTTAGAAGGTGCCATCCAGTGCCTCGGGATCCCTGCCAGTAAACCTTCACTATGCGCCACAAGCTCCGAGCAATTCTATGAAAATTTGGCGTTTCAAAAAGGCAGGCGCAGACTCATCACACCACACGCCCATGCCTCTTGGTTGGTAGTATTGCAGGATGTGGTCTGGTGGAAATACAGAAGCTGCTGGTAAGCAACATCCCGTGCTGAGCAGTAGGCCTGATGAATTGTAAACACAGGAGGTCGGCCTCTCAGCACAGGCGCCATTCAAACAATGCTTTGTATTTTCTGAATGAATTAAAAGAGTCCTCCCACTGGATGAGGTGGACAGGTGGTGCGGTGATGTCACACTCTCCATCACGTCCAATCAGAGAATGTATTGTAAAAATTCAGAAAATGCAAATGCGTTTATAAATGGCTAATATCTTTTTTTTTATCGAATACCTTATTTAGTGATGTATATGCGGCATTTCTGGTCTGGCCGCCTAGGTGATGTTGTCACGAAGTGATTCCCTTGGACTCCTGGGATAATCGGCATCATCTATCCCAGGAGTCCATGGGAATCACCTAATACTGAAATCTTGCGTTATACCAAGACCATTACGCGATTGGGAGGAGGTTGCCATAACAATGGTGCAGGAACTTCCGCCCACAGCGCCATTGCTATGGCAACCTGTCATGAAGAAACTGCTCTGCACAGTGTCATTATTGCGCAGGCATGAGATGGGGAGGTGCATGCTGTGTAGCCAGCTGCACTGAATTCCGGAAATAGACACAAGCGGGTTCCAGATGCCCACGACCTGAATGGACCTTGCCTGCTTCCGAGATCAGGTTAGATTTTATTGATTTTAAAGGAAGAAGAAGGAATACATTAATAACAGTATTCAAATCTTAAAGCTGAAGTTCTAACAATCACGGGGGGAGTATTTACAAAAGAATTATTAGGGGGACTGGAGCTCCACTTTAACTGTGGCTCCATTGCCAGACACAGTTGTGTTTTGTGGTAGAACTGTGTTAATTCAGGACTGGATGGACATAACACCAAATCTTTTGGCAGAAAAAAACAGCTGCCATGTGCATAATTTCATCTGCATATTTAAGTGTTTGCTGGATTTCACCTTTAAATGATGTATGAGTGCAGGTAGTAATTACTTTGCTCTTCCTTACCTCTAATGGAAATTTTAAACACTGATATCTCCTGTAGTGATTGACTACATTATAGATTTTGCTAAAGGGAAGCATTTTACAGTGGATATAAAAAGTCTACACACCCCTGTTAAAATGTCAGGTTTCTGTGATGTAAAAAAAGGTGACAAAAATAAATAATTTCAGAACATTTTCCATTAAAATAATGTGTGCCCACCCTCTTATAACTGGGGATGTAGCCGTGTTCAGAATTAAGCAATCACATTCAAAATCATGTTAAATAGGAGTCAGTACACACCTGTCATTGAAAGTGCCTCTGATTAACCCCAAATAAAGTTCAGCTGTTCTAGTAGGTCTTTCTTGAAATTTTCTTAGTCACATCCTACAGCAAAAGCCATGGTCCGCACAGAGCTTCCAAAGCAGCAGAGGGATCTCATTGTTAAAAGGTATCAGTCAGGAGAAGGGTACAAAAGAATTTCCGAGGCATTAGATATACCATGGAACACAGTGAAGACAGTCATCATCAAGCGGAGAAAATATGGCGCAACAGTGACATCACCAAGAACTGGACGTCCTTACAAAGTTGATGAAAAGACGAGAAGAAAACTGGTCTGGGAGGCTGCCAAGAGGCCTACAACATTAAAGGAGCTGCAGGAATATCTGGCAAGTACTGGCTGTGTGGTCCATGTGACAACAATCTCCCGTATTCTTCATATATCTGGGCTATGGGGTAGAGTGGCAAGATGGAAGCCTTATCTTATGAAGAAAAACATCCAGGCCCGGCTAAATTTTGCAAAAACCCATCTTAAGTCTTCCAAAAGCATGTGAGAAAATGTGTTATGGTCTGATGAAACCAAGGTTGAACTTTTTGGCCATAACTCCAAAAGATATGTTTGGTGCAAAAACAACACTGCACATCACCAAAAGAACACCATACCCACAGTGAAGCATGGTGGTGACAGCATCATGTTGTGGGACTGTTTTTCTTCGGCTGGAACTGGAGCCTTAGTCAAGGTAGAGGGAATTATGAACAATTCCAAATACTAGTCAATATCGGCACAAAACCTTCAGGCTTCTGCTAGAAAGCTGAACATGAACATCTTTCAGCATGACAACGACCAAAAGCATACATCCAAATCAACAAAGGAATGGCTTCACCAGAAGAAGATAGAGGTTTTGGAATGGCCCGGCCAGAGCCCAGACCTGAATTTGATCAAATCTGTGGGGTGATGTGAAGAGCGCTGTGCACAGGAGATGCCCTTGCAATCTGACAGGTTTGGAGTGTTTTTGCAAGGAAGAGTCGGCAAATATTGCCAAGTCCAGATGTGCCATGCTGATAGATTCATCCCCAAAAGACTGATTGCTGGAATAAAATCAAAAGGTGCTTCAACAAAGGATTAGTTTAAGGGTGTGCACACTTATGCAACCATATTATTTTAGTTTTTTATTTTTACTTCCCTCCACCTAAAAGATTTCAGTTTGTTGTTCAACTGAGTTTATAGGTCCCATTAAAGGTGGAAAAAGTTCTGAAATGATTTATCTTTGTCTCATTTTTTTTTCATCACAGAAACCTGACATTTTAACAGGGGTGTGTAGACTTTTTACATCCACTGTATATATGCTATTAAAAATGAAATGCCTTGTGCAAGGAAAAATGAAACTATGCATGTATATCACCTGAAATAAAAACAGAAAAGTCTATAGGAGACAAAAATATCTTTTGACAAATTAATCCTAATGTGTCCAAGGCATTTAAACATGTAATTTAGGCTCTGGTGCTTAACTAGGTCAATGATTCATTGGTAATGCTTCCAAAATACCCTTCTAACGGGCCCCGGGTGAGAAGCTTGCCAGGGCCAAGGCCTGCAGCCTACCTGGTTATGGGCACAGCAGGCTTTGTCATTTCCACACTACTTTCCAATTGGAAAATGACTTCTCAGAAATGGAAAATATGAAGCTGAGGAGTAAATAGATGGTTTTATCTGGGAAATAAACAGCAAGCTGCAATGTTGACAGAACTTGCGGCTTTTTTTTTTTTTTTTTGGTGGCGCTCCTGTTGCTACTGTAAAGCTATGAAGAAATTTCTGGGTGGAAGCAAAAATTAAAAATAGTCTCTGGTGTTGAGTGTAAATGCCATCCTTTAAAACAAACTGACTGCTGGACGGAGTAATAAAACCTTCCGTCATCAGAAAAATTCCTGAACTATGAAGGCTCAGCTGGAAGAGTATAAAAGGAGAAGTCACAGTTTTTATAGTGTGGACTAAGAGCGGAAGGGAGCCAGTTTCACAGCCTTTGCCGCACCCATCAGACTTGAATACACCATTCATATGGCAGCTGCTTGCTTCGGCTATTGTCTCTGGTGGATAACAATACTTCTGGACAACAAATTGCCTTCTGGGAGATCCCATGAGCCATTAGTAAGGACCAACTAAGCACAGCAGCCAAAGCAATAGCAGGACCAGTGTTCATTCACATGCTTATGGGAGGCCAAAGCACAGTAGAGGAAATCTGTAACACCTACCACAATACATACAACGCAACAGTTCAGCACAATACCTCCATTTACACTTTGCAAGAAAATGATCTGCTACTTTTAAAGTATATTTGTGAAATCATTCAGTCTGACAGTCTGCATTTTTCTTTACAAATTTCTGTATATTTTATTTTTTTAGATAAACATAATAAATAGATTAAGATATGCTTTAAATGTGCACAGAACTACTTAATTTAACAGTGGTGATGTCTATGGAGATTGGAACTGCAATCTAATAAAGGGCTCGTTCACACAAATGGCCAGGTAAAAACAGGGGGTTGACCTAAGGTTTTGCTGCCCCCAAACCGCCATCTAATCAAGGGCATGCAGCTGTAAAAATTAAATGGCAAGTCATATTCAATGGGCAGTGCCACTGCTGAACACAACCCATTCAAGCAAATGGGGATGCATCACAATCTTCCTGCAACAGTGTGCTGCTGCCTCTTTGTCCTATGAATCCTGGAAGAGAGGAGATAGCCGCTGCAGATCGCTGGATCGAGCGAGGACTCAGGTAAGCATTTAGGGGGGTGAGGAGCAATACTGCTACTGGGTCACTTTTTACCTTAATGAAGGGAATGCAATAGGGTAACCACTTTAATAAACAAGCAGGTTTTATACATTGTACAGATGTGCAACCCCGGCATGATATTTAAAACATTGTAATTTATTATTTAACTTTTTTTTTACATGAACCACTTCCCGACCGGCCGTTGTATATAAACGGCCGGACGGTGGCACTGCAGGGTCGGGTGGCCGTCTATAAACGGCCTCCCCGCACCCTGCTTGTGCGCGCTCCCTGGGAGCGCGCAGCACCGCGATCCGGTGCCCGCTGTGTCCTCCGGACACAGTGAAACACCGATCATCGGACGGGACCTCTGTACGAGGTCCCGATCATGTGATCACTGATTGGCCAATCAGTGATCACATGCAAAGTAGTAAGCAAGATGTCACTTCTGACATCAGTGCTTACTATGTGTGAAATCTGTGAATGATCACAGAGGTCACATGGTACAAGGCTATTCACAAAAGCCTTGTACCATGTGACAAGCTGTGACCAATCACAGCTCACTCTGTATTTCTCAATGAGTGCAGGAATGCACACAGAGAGAAAGAGAAATGATTGCTTTTACATCCTATATGGGTGTAAAAGCAATCAGTGTAAAAAAAAAAAAAAAAATCTTTATCACCCCTCACAAGTAGTACATTGTCACCATGGTGACACTGTACTGCTAGGGTGACAGTATGTAAAAAAAATAAAATAAAAAATAATATAAAAAAATAAAATAAAAATGTAAAAAAAAATGTTTAAAAATTATAATTTTTGCTTATAAACTAATTTGGATTTTTTTTTTACTAAAAAGATAACGGAATAAATTTTAGCTAAGATTTATGATGAAATATTATTTATTTGCAAAATTTTATTAAAAAAACACTTTTTTTAAAAATTTTTGGACATTTCATTTACATAGCAAAAAAAATACAAATCCCAGTGGTGAATAAATACCACCAAAATAAAGCTTTATCTATCTAAAAAAAATGGTAAAAAATTCACTTGGGTACAGTGTTGCATGACCGCGCAATTGTCATTCAAAGTGTGATAGCGCTAAAAGCTGAAAATTGCCCTGGTCAGGAAGGGGGTAAAAGTGTCCGGTCTGGAAGTGGTTAAGCAATTAAAAATGACTGCCCCTTTAAAAAAAGGTACTTTTTTTTTTCACTGATTCATGTCCCTCAGAGCAGTACCCGAGTCCCCATATCCCTTTAATGGCCAATAACTTGCATACAAGCCTTCAAAATGGGCACTTTTGAATATACAAGTTCGAGTCCCATAGACTTGCATTAAGTTTGAAGTTCGCGGTCGAACATTAATTAGGTTTGACCGTTCGACCGCAAACTGAACACGGGGGTGTTCGGCTCATCACTAATGTGGAAAAGTTAACATTTACCTTTAGGCTCCATGCACATTAGCGTTTTGTATGAGCTCAAAAACACACTACAAAAAAAAAACTGGATGGAAAACGCTGATAATAGCATTTTTGTGCCAGCTTGTAGTAGCATTTTAGTAACATTTAGGAGCATTAATGTTTTATTAGCATTTTACAGCACATGAAGAAAAAGAAAAAAAAATGCTTGAAAAAAGCACATTTTAGTAGTGTTTTGCGGTTTTTTTTTTTTCCTGCTGGGAAAAAGCTCCCCAAAACTCTTTTTTTTCTGCTCCTAAACGCTGAAGACTGAAAAACACTACTAGCTGGTAATAGCGTTTTTTTAAATAGCATTTCAGTAACATTTAGGAGCGCTAGCATTTTATTAGCGTTTTTATAGTACATGTAGGAAAAAAAAAAAGCTAGCAAAAAAAAAAAGCTAGAAAAAAAAGCTGCTAGAAGTAATTTAGTAGTGTTCAACGTTTTTTTCTGCTGGAAAAATGCTCACAAAACTACCAAAACATTTATTTTCTGCTCCTAAACGCTGCAGCTTGAAAAACACTACCAGCCTAAACTAGTGTGCATGGACACATATGATAACACTTCTTAGCTTTTAGGACTAATAAAAAAATGCTGATAAGCTTCTAGGAGCTGTGCTGGTGTGCATGGAGCCTAAAAATATTTTGGGATGCATTTGAGGTCGATCCACGCAGACTTGTATGCAAGTACACAATGAATGGTAAAAACAAGGACAAGTGTATACTGTTCTATAGATCTATTTCAAAGGTGCAGCATTCCAGATCCTTTCAAGACCTTCCACAAATGCATATCAGAAACAAAACGCACACAGAAACAAATGTTATGACACTGAGCATTCTGCTACTCACCAAGTCTAATGTATCACATCTGTACCTGAACTTTTTATAGTTGATTTTATTTTCTATTTTTGACAGCTATTTTCTGCTGTTGTTTGCTCAAACCCTAAAAAAATGCAACCAAATAAAAACCCTTTCTTCCTGATTCCATAAAGGTATATGGCTGCGGATAGTGACAATTGTAATGTGCAGTAGAAAAGGAATAACCACAGCCGACACCTAAGCAATAGCAATACCTACAACTCAAACTTTGTATGTGCAGATGGTGGACTTCAAATGACACTAAACTCTGATTTAAAATTAAAATTCAGCACAAGCATGTATTCTTAACTCAAAAAAGTACTATGTTCGTTCTCCATGGTCCCACTACATGTAGGCATGTAGCCACCCTCTTTTGCTTGCTCCCAAGTTGGTCTATGGACTATGGCAGGGGTCTCCAAACTTTCTAAACAGAGAGCCAATTTACTGTCCTTCAGGCTTTGGGGGGGTCAGTCTGTATGAGCAAAAAATGCCCTGGCGTCAATGAGAGTAAACAATGCTCCATCATAGGTATTAGTGGGAGGAACAGTGCCCCAATGTTGGTATCAGGGGCAGGAATAATGTCCCATTGTTGGTGTCAGTGGGAGGTATTGTACCCCATTGTTGGTGTCAGTGTGGGGTAATAGTGTCCCATTGTTGGTGTCATTGTGAGAAATAGTGCCCCAAGAGCCAGATATAGGCAGGCAAAGGGTCACATCTGGCCCTTGGACTGCACTTTGGAGACCCCTGGACTATGGGATTTGTAGTGTGCATAGAGCAGTGCACCTAACCGCAACTAAAATGCACTGCTCATTCCAAACAAACA